>NC_135575.1:126241860-126958860 GCF_965152235.1 Eretmochelys imbricata
ACATCTCACTCAAATTTTTCTGTTATTGCTGAAAGAGCAGTCTGAATTGGTAATGGTGGTATTTATTTATTTTTGTTTTATAGAGAGCTAGAAAAACAATATTGTCCTTAGGCAAACACCTGCAGTTATGATGTGATTGTAACCCTTCTGCCCATCAGAGTTGGCAGCAACAAGGGCCGGGTTCAGTATCTAGGGGTTCCATTCCAATAACACAATGCAAAACCAGCTCGAGCCCCCACCCAGTGACCTGGGACAAATATATACCACTGGGCGCCTCCAAGACGCAATACTTCCCCTCTCGCAAGCATAGAGTCTGAGTGAAGCAAAGCCTTTTAATAACAGAGAAACAATGTAGCATTATGTTGGGGAAACACCACCAACAGGATTCCTAACCCAACCTATGAGCAAAAAACCCACCCCAAGCAAATTGGGGCATGTCCTTTCCCTTTGGTTCTTGAGTCCAGGAACCCAAAGTCCCAAAAGTCCAACACCCAAAAGTCTCTGTCCCTGGTGAGTGCAGCCCCAGAGTTCGAAAGTTTATCTGCAGAGTTTTACCTCCCGACCTGGGTGGAGATGGGAGGTGGGGTTTAAGGGGCACCTTACGTGGGCCAAAGCCAATTGCCCCACCTCTCCATGGGGCTCTGCTCCGCTCCACCAGCCGTCCCACGAATCGCTCCGCTCTGCCAGCCGCCTCCATGAATTGCTCCAGGCATCCCACAAACTGCTCTGCTCCGCCAGCTGCTCTGCTCTGCCAGCCATCCCATGAGCCGCTCCCGCCGTCCCATGAACTGCTCTGCTCCAAGAGCCGCTCTGCTCTGCCAACCGTCCCGCGAACTGCTCCGCAATATATCTTCAGGCTCCCCCACTACTTAACACAACACTCAGTGATTTCATCTCTTAGCCCTGGTCTACACTAGGACTTTAGGTCGAATTTAACAGTGTTAAATCGATGTAAACCTGCACCCGTCCACACGATGAAGCCCTTTATTTCGACTTAAAGGGCTCTTAAAATCGATTTCCTTACTCCACCCCTGACAAGTGGATTAGTGCTTAAGTTAGCCTTGCCGGGTCGAATTTGGGGTACTGTAGACACAATTTGACGGTATTGGCCTCCGGGAGCTATCCCAGAGTGCTCCATTGTGACCGCTCTGGACAGCACTCTCAGCTCAGATGCACTGGCCAGGTAGAGAGGAAAAGAACTGCAAACTTTTGAATCTCATTTCCTGTTTGGCCAGCGTGGCAAGCTGCAGGTGACCATGCAGAGCTCATCAGCAGAGGTGACCATGCAGAGCTCATCAGCAGAGGTGACCATGATGGAGTCCCAGAATCTCCCAGCTCCAGCATGGACTGAACGGGAGGTACGGGATCTGATTGCTGTATGGGGAGAGGAATCCGTGCTATCAGAACTCCGTTCCAGTTTTCGAAATGCCAAAACCTTTGTCAAAATCTCCCAGGGCATGAAGGACACAGGCCATAACAGGGACCCAAAGCAGTGCCGCGTGAAACTTAAGGAGCTGAGGCAAGCCTACCAGAAAACCAGAGAGCCGAACGGCCGCTCTGGGTCAGAGCCCCAAACATGCCGCTTCTATGATGAGCTGAATGCCATTTTAGGGGGTTCAGCCATCACTACCCCAGCCGTGTTGTTTGACTCCTTCAATGAAGATGGAGGCAACACGGAAGCAGGTTTTGGGGATGATGATGATGAGGTTGTAGATAGCTCACAGCAAGCAAGCGGAGAAACCGGTTTTCCTGACAGCCAGGAACTGTTTCTCACCCTGGACCTGGAGCCAGTACCCCCCAAACCTACCCAAAGCTGCCTCCTGGACCCAGCAGGCGGAGAAGGGATCTCCGGTGAGTATACCTTTTAAAATACTATACATGGTTTAAAAGCAAGCATGTGAAAGGATTAATTTGCCCTGGCATTCGCGGCTCTCCTGGATGTACTCCCAAAGCCTTTGCAAAAGGTTTCTGGGGAGGGCAGCCTTATTGCGTCCTCCATGGTAGGACACTTTACCACTCCAGGCCAGTAACACGTACTCGGGAATCATTGTAGAACAAAGCATTGCAGTGTATGTTTGCTGACGTTCAAACAGCATCCGTTCTTTATCTCTCTGTGTTATCCTCAGGAGAGTGAGGTATCATTCATGGTCACCTGGTTGAAATAGGGTGCTTTTCTTCAGGGGAAACTCAGAGGTGCCCGTTCCTGCTGGGCTGTTTGCCTGTGGCTGAACAGAAATGTTCCCCGCTGTTAGACACAGGGAGGGGGGAGGGTTGAGGGGGTAGCCACGTGGTGGGGGGAGGCAAAATGCGACCTTGTAATGAAAGCACATGTGCTATGTATGTAATGTTAACAGCAAGGTTTACCCTGAAAGAATGTAGCCACTGTTCTATAAAATGTGTCTTTTTAAATACCGCTGTCCCTTTTTTTTTCTCCACCAGCTGCATGTATTTCAATGATCACAGGATCTTCTCCTTCCCAGAGGCTAGTGAAGATTAGAAAGAAAAAAAAAAAGCGCTCATGATGAAATGTTCTCCGAGCTCATGCTGTCCTCCCACACTGACAGAGCACAGACAAATGCATGGAGGCAAATAATGTCAGAGTGCAGGAAAGCACAAAATGACCGGGAGGAGAAGTGGCGGGCTGAAGAGAGTAAGAGAGTAAGTGGCAGGCTGAAGACAGGGCTGAAGCTCAAATGTGGCGGCAGCGTGATGAGAGGAGGCAGGATTCAATGCTGACGCTGCTGGAGGATCAAACCAGTATGCTCCAGTGTATAGTTGAGCTGCAGCAAAGGCAGCTGGAGCACAGACTGCCACTACAGCCCCTGTGTAACCAACCGCCCTCCTCCCCCAATTCCATAGCCTCCACACCCAGACGCCCCAGAACGCGGTGGGGGGGCCTCCGGCCAACCAGCCACTCCACCACAGAGGATTGCCCAAAAAACAGAAGGCTGGCATTCAATAAATTTTAAAGTTGTAAACTTTTAAAGTGCTGTGTGGCATTTTCCGTCCCTCCTCCACCACTCCTCCTGGGCTACCTTGGTAGTCATCCCCCTATTTGTGTGATGAATGAATAAAGAATGCATGAATGTGAAGCAACAATGACTTTATTGCCTCTGCAAGCAGTGATCGAAGGGAGGAGGGGCGGGTGGTTAGCTTACAGGGAAGTAGAGTGAACCAAGGGAAGGGGGGTTTCATCAAGGAGAAACAAACAGAACTTTCACACCATAGCCTGGCCAGTCATGAAACTGGTTTTCAAAGCTTCTCTGATGCGCACTGTGCCCTCCTGTGCTCTTCTAGCCGCCCTGGTGTCTGGCTGCGTGTAACCAGCAGCCAGGCAATTTGCCTCAACCTCCCACCCCGCCACAAACGTCTCCCACTCTCACAGATATTGTGGAGCGCACAGCAAGCAGTAATAACAGTGGGAATATTGGTTTCGTTGAGGTCGAAGCGAGTCAGTAAACTGTGCCAGCGCGCCTTTAAACTCCAAATGCACATTCTACCACCATTTCTGCACTTGCTCAGCCTGTAGCTGAACAGCTCCTGACTACTGTCCAGGCTGCCTGTGTACAGCTTCATGAGCCATGGCATTAAGGGGTAGGCTGGGTCCCCAAGGATACATATAGGCATTTCAACATCCCCAACAGTTATTTTCTGGTCTGGGAATAAAGTCCCTTCCTGCAGCTTTTGAAACAGACCAGAGTTCCTGAAGATGCGAGCGTCATGTACCTTTCCCGGCCATCCCACGTTGATGTTGGTGAAACGTCCCTTGTGATCCACCAGAGCTTGCAGCACTATTGAAAAGTCCCCCTTGTGGTTTATGTACTCGCTGGTTTGGTGCTCCGGTGCCAAGATAGGGATATGGGTTCCGTCTATGGCCCCACTACAGTTAGGGAATCCCATTGCAGCAAAGCCATCCACTATGACCTGCACATTTCCCAGCAGGTATCCTTGATATCAGCAGATCTTTGATTGCGTGGGCTACTTGCATCACAGCAGCCTCCACAGTAGATTTGCCCACTGCAGATTGATTCCCAACTGACTGTAGCTGTCTGGCATTGCAAGCTTCCACAGGGCTATCGCCACTCGCTTCTCAGCTGTGAGGGTTGCTCTCATCTTGGTATTCATGCGCTTCAGGGCAGGGGAAAGCAAGTCACAAAGTTCCATGAAAGTGCCCTTACGCATGCGAAAGTTTTGCAGCCACTGGGAATCGTCTCAGACCCGCAACACTATGTGGTCCCACCAGTCTGTGCTTGTTTCCCGAGCCCACAGCATGAACCTGCCCCATTAGCACCATGATGCATGCATTGGCAGAGCCCATGCTTTCAGAGAAATCTGTGTCCATGTCCTGATCACTCACGTGACCGTGCTGATGTCGCCTCCTCGCTCGGTATCGCTTTGCCAGGTTCTGGTGCTGCATTTACTGCTGGATAATGCGTGTGGTGTTTAATGTGCTCCTAATTGCCAAAGTGAGCTGAGCGGCCTCCATGCTTGCCTTGGTATGGCGTCCGCACAGAAAAAAGGCGCAGAACGATTGTCTGCCGTTGCTCTGACGGAGGGAGGGGCGACTGATGACATGGCTTACAGGGAATTAAAATAAAAAAAGGGGGTGGCTTTACATCAATGAGTATTTCAGGCAGGACTTCACGGAGGGTTCCAATAAGAAATGATGCACCTAAGTAATTGTTCTTATTGGAACAAGCAGGTTGATCTGGCCTCTGATTGATACCTGGCTAGATTTACCTCGCTGCACCTTCTCTGTGAGTGACTGCAGTGTGACCTAGAGGAATGAGTCCCCTAGATGGGGGGGGTGGGAAGCAAATGAGTACAAAACAAATCTGGTCTATTTCTTATTTTGATCCACTCCATCTATCTTTTACATCTTTGGCTGGCAGCAGACGGTGCAGAAGGACTACAAGCCATCCACCTCTCATGGCTGCTCGGCAGAAGATGGTGCAGTAGGACTGCTAGCAATCCATATCGCCTGCCTACTCACCATAAGATGGTTCAGTAGGACTGACTGCAGGACTAAAGAGAGTGACCTGGTCAAGTCACTCCAAATTTAGTCCCTGCGCCCATGTCTGCCCAGGCGCTCCTGGCCGACGTGGCCAGGAGCACCTCGGACATGACGATGACGGCTACCAGTTGTACTGTACCGTCTGCTGCCACAAGGCAATGGGTTGATGCTGCTGTGTAGCAATGCAGTACCATGTCTGCCAGCACCCAGGAGACATACGGTGATGGTTACATGAGCGGACTCCATGCTTGCCGTGGTATGGCGTCTGCACAGGTAACTCAGGAAAAAAGGCGCAAAACGATTGTCTGCTGCTGCTTTCACGGAGGGAGGGAGGGAACGGGGGCCTGACGATATGTACCCAGAACCACCCGCGACAATGTTTTAGCCCCATCAGGCATTGGGATCTCAACCCAGAATTCCAATGGGCAGTGGAGACTGCGGGAACTGTGGGATAGCTACCCACAGTGCAACGCTCCCGAAGTCGACACTTGTCTCGGTACTGTGGAAGCACTCCGAGTTAATGCACTTAAAGCATTTTCTGTGGGGACACACACACTTGAATATATAAAAACGATTTCTAAAAAAGACTTCTATACATTTGACCTAATTTCGTAGTGTAGACATACTCTTAGTAAGTTTAGCTCTTTTGTGATTTCAGCTTGTAGTAGGGGAGCCTCAGTGCTGGTGCACCATTGGCCCAAAGTGAATTCAGCTCAGTAGCCTGTAACTAGATTCCTAATGGAATCAAAATTAGCTCTGATATTCTACAGTGGAGAGAGGAGGAAGTGCAATTAGCATGTAAGGCCCATACCACCAGGTATTAATACTTGTCCCCAGCCTCTCTCCATTCACTGGGTTTTGGAATCCATGACCTTTGCCGAGCGAGTGCTGCTTAGTTGATGGTGATATTAATACAAAAGTACAAAAGGCCAACTACAGTTCCACTGTCCTTGATTCACATAATCAGGATAACAGTTTATTCCTGCCCCAATAACAGAGAAACTGGGGCTCCTACAGCAGCCAAAGTGACCATCTAGGCGGGGTGGGTGTGCCTATGCAAATGAGATCAGCCCCTGAAGTTCTTTACCATGACCCACCATGACTCGCCACCAGATGTCAGGGTAGAGCTCATCCTGCTTCTGCTTACATGATAATACTGATCCTAATGGTTTGGGGGATGCTGGGTTCACTATACTAGTTACGATAGTATATGTTGCTATATAAATTTTGCCTCCCCAAAGGATGTATAATGGGTCAAAGTGCGTTTGGAAAGCCTAGAGCTTGGATCCTCTGTGTGAATGCTGCTACTTTATATATTTTACCTTTTACTAGAAGTATGCACAACATGGAACAATGATAGTTTGCATTGTATCCAGTGGCACTGGAACATTTCTAGTAGTGGGGATGCTGAAAGCCAGCCCCCTTACCTCTGTCTGCACTGCCCTCCCCCCCCGCTGAGGCTGGGAGCAGGGCTGTGTCTTTGGGCGGGGGGGACCCAGACAGGGAAAAGGGGGCCGAGGCCGCAGCTGGGAGCAGGCATGGGGCCAGGAGTGGAGTCCTGGACAGGGGCTGACAGCCGGGCCCCCACGTGCAGGGCAAAGAGCAGAGCCTCAGCTGTGGGGTCAAGCGTGGGGCCCTGGGAGTGGGGGCAGAGGGCCAGGCCAGGGCATAGGCGTAGGAGGGGTTGGGGAGTGGAGTGCGGGCAGAGGGCGGGGCCAGGGCATAGGCGTGGGAAGCACCCCCGCATAAAATCCAAAGATGCAGCAGCACCTTCCGCACTCCTACTTCCAGCGCTTATGCTTGTATCACCATATGACCATATCTCATACCCGCTAGTACTATAGTGTAGAAATGCACCTTTCTTGAAAAAGTGAATTTAGTGCTCAAACTACCAAACTAAACCACTGGAGAAAGAAGCCTTGTATGTAGCCACACAACTGCTACTAGGCTTTGTAACAAGTCTTTGACGTACATATGAACTATATACTGAATGTTCTGCTTCTTGAAGCAAGAAGTTGCTTAAATCTGCATGCCCACTCAAACCTTGCATTCTTAAGTCTGGCAACAGTTATGACAGTTATAAGGTGATTTTGAGATGTTAACACTAAACAAATTTATCTTATAAGCTATTTAATATGAAGAAAAGTTTTTAAAAAACAAGGACATTTAGTCTTGAAAAAAGAAGACTATGGGGGACCTGATAACAGTCTTCAGGTATGTTGAGGGCTCTTATAAAGAGGACTGTGATCAACTGTTCTCCACTGAAGGAAGGAGAAGTAGTAATGGGATTAATCTACAGCAAGGGAGACTTAAGTTATATATCAGAAAAAGCTTACTAACTATAAGGGTATGCTCAAATAAATTTGTTAGTCTCTAAGGTGCCACAAGTACTCCTTTTCTTTTTGCAGATACAAACTAACACAGCTGCTACTTTGAAACCTTTAAGGGGAGTGAAGCTCTGGAATAGGCTTCCAAGGGAGGTTGTGGAATCCCCATTATTGGAGGTTTTTAAAAACTTGATTAGACAATCACCTGTCAGGGATGGTCTCAATTTATTTGGAACTGTCACAGTGTAGGGGGCTGGACTTGATGACTTCTTGAGGTCCCTTCCAGCCTTACATTTCTATGATTGTCCCCTAAAATAGGTAATAATGTTAAGTGAGTTGCCCCAGGTTACAGAGGGAGTTAGCGTCAGAGTCAACACTAGAACTCAGGAATGTCTGATTCCTAGCCCTGTGGGCAGACTACACCTGACTCTTAGACTCAGATTAGTTTTGAAGATGAAGCTGGCTGAATCTGTCTAAACTTAGCTTTCTTTTGGACAGAAATACATCCTTCTTCTATAGAAGAGCCCCTTGATTTACCTTAAAAAGTACACTCTACTTCCAGGAGGAAGCCATGAATGTCTTTTGGACTGAATGCAGTCCCTAGAATTCCTGCAATAAGTGCTTTAACTGTAAGAGGTTGACCCAGTGTTCCACCATTTTGGAAAGCCCTCTCATGCCATGGCCCTCATGGCTTCACTCTTGGTTTCACCTTCTCAGGGCTCCTCAAGAATACATCTTCAGCCCTTTGTTAGGATCATAATACCTGTGTCATAGGACAACTTGTTAGTATGGAAATCACAAAGTAAAGTTCACTGCCATAACTCAAAAGGTTCTGGCTCTGGGGCCTTCTGTGACTCCAGATTCTCTATCAGTCTCAGTTGCTCTTCAGTCTGGAGGGCTCTCAGATTTACCTCCAGAGTTGCTAATAGAGTTCAAAAGCCCAAATGAAACAATATAAACAAAGTCCACCTGCCCTGGCCTTAATAAATCTCATGCCCTACCTGTTTCTTTCCCTGTACGGGGCCATGGCCACAAGAGTGATTCCTTCGGTCTTCTTTCACTGCCAGCACTCTCAGAGATTGAAGGAAACAGTCCTCTCTACTGCTCTGCAGGCCGTTCGCTTTCTTCAGCCTCATTTATCTCCTGATTCTCCGTCCCTTATGTAGGACAGCAGACACAGGGGGTGCTCCCCTGGTCCATCTCCTTCTTCCAGAGTCTCCATCTCTTGCTACGCAGGCCAGCTGATTCCTCGGGAGGGACTGAAGAGCTTTCTGTTCTCTGCACCTCTTTCCTGCAACAGAACAGGGTGCTTTCTTTTAAGCCTCTCCCTGGAAGCTGAGCATCTGCTCCAAGTATCTTAGTTTGGGCTGAATAGCTCATTTTCCCCCTTCCTGGCTCCCAAGCTTCATTATCTCCTGACTCCAGGTACTGCGCCATCCCAACCAGGCTTGGGCAGGGTGCATCTGGTTCAGCCACAGGAGAACTGAGACCGTTTTCCTTAAAGGGACTCGGTCATCCTGTGACCAAGTGCGTGATTTATCACAAAAGGAAATGTTGTTGTTCTAATAGACTCCAAAATTTAGGCTTGCAACGCTTCGATTTTTAAATCCGTAAATGTCAGTTTCACTGTACCCACACAAACTGAGGAAAAAATATTTCCAGTGGTGGTAATCAAAATGTACAGATAGACAAAGTAAGAAAAATGGCTAACCTAGTGATGAGGGCTTTAAACTAGGTTCACCGGGGGAAGGAGACCAAAGCCCTGAGGTAAGTGGGGACGTGGGATACCAGGAGGAAGCACGAGCAGGAGAGCGCGAGAGGGGAGGACTCCTGCCTCATACTGAGAAAGAGGGACAATCAGCGACTTATCTCAAGTGCCTATACACAAGTGCAAGAAGCCTGGGAAACAAGCATGGAGAACTGGAAGTCCTGGCACAGTCAAGAAATTATGATGTGATTGGAATAACAGAGACTTGGTGGCGTAACTCACATGACTGAAGTACTGTAATGGATGGATATAAACTGTTCAGGAAGGACAGGCAGGGCAGAAAAGGTGGGGGAGTTTGCACTGTATGTAAGAGAGCTGTATGACTGCTCAGAGCTCCAGTATGAAACTGCAGAAAAACCTGAGAGTCTCTGGATTAAGTTTAGAAGTGTAAGCAACAAGGGTGATGTCGTGGTGGGAGTCTGCTACAGACCACCAGATGAGGTGGACGAGGCTTTCTTATGGCAACTAACGGGAGTTACTAGATCGCAGGCCCTGGTTCTCATGGGAGACTTCAATCACCCTGATATCTGCTGGGAGAGCAATACAGCAGTGCACAGACGATCCAGGAAGTTTTTGGAAAGCGTAGGGGACAACTTCCTTGTGCAAGTGCTGGAGGAACCAACTAGGGGCAGAGCTGCTCTTGACCTCACAAACAGGGGAAGAATTAGTAGGGGAAGCAAAAGTGGATGGGAACCTGGGAGGCAGTGACTATGAGATGGTCGAGTTCAGGATCCTGACACGAGAAAGAAAGGAGAGCAGCAAAATACGGACCCTGGACTTCAGAAAAGCAGACTTTGACAAACTCAGGGAACTGATGGGCAGGATCCCCTGGGAGAATAACACGAGGGGGAAAGAAGTCCAGGATAGCTGGCTGTATTTTAAAGAATCCTTATTGAGGTTACAGGACAAACCATCCCGATGTGTAGAAAGAATAGTAAATATGGCAGGCGACCAGCTTGGCTTAACAGTGAAATCCTTGCTGATCTTAAACACAAAAAAGAAGCTTACAAGAAGTGAAAGATTGGACAAATGATCAGGGAAGAGTATAAGAATATTGCTCGGGGATGCAGGAGTGAAATCAGGAAGGCCAAATCACACCTGGAGTTGCAGCTAACGAGAGATGTTAAGAGTAACAAGAAGGGTTTCTTCAGGTATGTTAGCAACAAGAAGAAAGTCAAGGAAAGTGTGGGCCCCTTACTGAATGAGGGAGGCAACCTAGTGACAGAGGATGTGGAAAAAGCTAATGTACTCAATGCTTTTTTTGCCTCTGTCTTCACGAACAAGGTCAGCTCCCTTGGGCAGCATGGGAACATGGACAGCACAGCATGGGGAGGAGGCAACCAGCCCTCTGTGGAGAAAGAATTGGTTCGGGACTATTTAGAAAAGCTGGATGAGCACAAGTCCCTGGGGCCGGATGCACTGCATCCTGGAGTGCTAAAGGAGTTGGCGGATGTGATTGCAGAGCCATTGGCCATTATCTCTGAAAACTCATGGTGATTGGGGGAGGTCCCAGAAGACTGGAAAAAGGCTAATGTAGTGCCCATCTTTAAAAAAGGGAATGAGGAGGATCCTGGGAACTACAGGCCAGTCAGCCTCCCCTCAGTCCCTGGAAAAATCATGGAGCAGGTCCTCAAGGAATCAATTCTGAAGCACTTAGAGGAGAGGAAAGTGATCAGGAGCAGTCAGCAAGGATTCACCAAGGGAAAGTCATGCCTGACTAATCTAATTTCCTTCTATGACGAGATAACTGATTCTGTGGATGAGGGAAAGCAGTGGACATGTTATTCCTTGACTGTAGCGAAGCTTTTGACACGGTCTCCCAAAGTATTCTTGCCAGGAAGTTAAAGAAGTATGGGCTGGATGAATGGACTATAAGGTGGATAGAAAGCTGGCTAGATCATCTGGCTCAACGGGTAGTGATCAATGGCTTCATGTCTAGTTGGGAGCCGGTATCAAGCAGAGTGCCCTAAGGGTCGGTCCTGGGGCCAGTTTTGTTCAATATCTTCATTAATGATCTGGAGGATGGTGTGGATTGCACCCTCAGCAAGTTTGCAGATGACACTAAACTGGGAGGAGAGGTAGATATGTTGGAGGGTAGGGATAGGATACAGAGAGACCTAGACAAATTGGAGGATTGGGCCAAAAGAAATCCGATGAGGTTCAAAAAAGACAAGTGCAGAGTCTTTCACTTAGGAGGGAAGAATCCCATACATCGCTACAGACTAGGGACCAAGTGGCTAGGCAGCAGTTCTGCAGAAAAGGACCTAGGGGTTACAGTGGACGAGAAACTGGATATGAGTCAGTAGTGTGCCGTTGTTGCTAAGAAGGCCAATGGCATTTTGGGCTGTATAAGTCGGGGCATTGCCAGCAGATCGAGGGACGTGATCGTTCCCCTCTCTTCGACATTGGTGAGGCCTCATCTGGAGTACTGTGTCCAGTTTTGGGCCCCACACTACAAGATGGGATGTGGAAAAATTGGAAAATGTCTAGCAGAGGGCAACAAAAATGATTAGGGGACTGGAACACATGATTTATGAGGAGAGGCTGAGGGAACTGGGATTGTTTAGTCTGCAGAAGAGAAGAATGAGGGGGGATTTGATAGCTTCTTTTAACTACCTGAAAGGTGGATCCAAAGAGGATGGATCTAGACTGTTCTCAGTGGTAACAGATGACAGAACAAGGAGTAATGGTCTGAAGTTGCAGTGGGGGAGGTTTAGGCTGGATATTAGGAAAAACTTTTTCACTAGGAGGGTAGTGAAACACTGGAATGCGTTACCTAGGGAGGTGGTGGAAGCTCCTTCCTCTGAAGTTTTTAAGGTCAGGCTTGACAAAGCCCTGGCTGGGATGATTTAATTGGGGATTGGCCCTGCTTTGAGCAGGGGGTTGGACTAGATGACCTCCTGAGTTCCCTTCAAACCCTGTTATTCTATGATTCTATGAAAAATGCAGCTAAAGAACTTAGTCTGATAACCAATATTGACTTTGTATATTGTGAAGTGTGATGTTGACAATTTGTGTTTTAGTGGTTATATAGCTTTAACTTTTGGAAGTTATTACTACTGTCAGACAATTATTTAATGACACCCCCCCACACACACATTTTCTGACAGTCTCCCCACAATTTCCCAAAATTGAAAATTTAAATGAATAAAAATCTAAAACAATACTTAAAATCCTTAATTTTGTGAACCTGAAAATTTAGATTGGTAAGAACAGAAAAAATGCTTAAAAATAAAAATCAATATTATCTGTCAATTTTATATATAAAAGAAATCTGTCAAACCCACTCATATTGTTCCAGCCCTTCTTCAAACGGAAGGCTTCTATATAAGGGAAACTTGATTGCCTGTCTGTGGGTGCAATCATGAAGCTCTGTACGCTGCAGCAGTAGCTGCTATCCTACTGACAAAAGCAAATCTAAAAATTTTTGACATTCACTAAGCAAGAACAAGTGTTTAACACAACTTTGCCTCCAACTTTGCCTTCTTCAAATCCATCTTGAATTTGTTTTACCTGATATGGCCTGTCAAGGTTCCTCCCCCACTCTGAACTCTAGGGTACAGATGTGGGGACCTGCATGAAAAACCTCCTAAGCTTATCTTTACCAGCTTAGGTCAAAACTTCCCCAAGGTACAAAATATTCCACCCGTTGTCCTTGGACTGGCCGCTACCACCACCAAACTAATACTGGTTACTGGGGAAGAGCTGTTTGGACGCGTCTTTCCCCCCCAAAATACTTCCCAAAACCTTGCACCCCACTTCCTGGACAAGGTTTGGTAAAAAGCCTCACCAATTTGCCTAGGTGACTACAGACCCAGACCCTTGGATCTTAAGAATAATGAACAATCCTCCCAACACTTGCACCCCCCCTTTCCTGGGAAATGTTGGATAAAAAGCCTCACCAATTTGCATAGGTGACCACAGACCCAAACCCTTGGATCTGAGAACAATGAAAAAGCATTCAGTTTTCTTACAAGGAGACTTTTAATAAAAATAGAAGTAAATAGAAATAAAGAAATCCCCCCTGTAAAATCAGGATGGTAGATATCTTACAGGGTAATTAGATTCAAAAACATAGAGAACCCCTCTAGGCAAAACCTTAAGTTACAAAAAAGATACACAGGCAGAAATAGTTATTCTATTCAGCACAATTCTTTTCTCAGCCATTTAAAGAAATCATAATCTAACACATACCTAGCTAGATTACTTACTAAAAGTTCTAAGACTCCATTCCTGGTCTATCCCCGACAAAGACCAGCATATAGACAGACACACAGACCCTTTGTTTCTCTCCCTCCTCCCAGCTTTTGAAAGTATCTTGTCTCCTCATTGGTCATTTTGGTCAGGTGCCAGCGAGGTTACCTTTAGCTTCTTAACCCTTTACAGGTGAGAGGAGCTTTCCCCTGGCCAGGAGGGATTTCAAAGGGGTTTACCTTTCCCTTTATATTTATGACATAGCCCATGGAGATTACTTCATTCAGGACTATGTGCATATGCCATATGACTTGAAAAGTTTAGATTTTTTTTTTAATCTTTCCCATTCACACATTTTTTGCCTGACCTTGTGTGTAATCATGTTTATTTATAATGACTTGTTATTCAACATGAGTGTCTGTGTGCTACGGTGTTCCAGATGTAATGTAGTCCCTTGTAAATAACAGAGAATAAGCTGGAACTTGAGTTGTGTGGAAGCTTGTGTTTGTCTGTAGTTGTAGCTGTTTTCTGTAATAAACGTCTACCATCTAAGATTGTGTGGAAATGCAGACCAGTATGTTGTGGACTGGAAGAAACCTTAGAAACATTTTCATTGGTAGAACTTGATCTTTTGGTTGGGTGGACTCAAATGTATATTGCTTTAAAAACCTAAATGGAGCTTCATTTTCTTGGAAGAAGGAAAAAATAGATTGAATGATCACTTGAAAACTCCTTTCCCTTTATGCTGGAATATACACCGAACAATACAGAATTATCCTGTCACTTGTGACAACAAGCTTTAGGCCCGGTCAAAACTTAAAAATTTTGCTGGCCTAGCTATGTCGGTTAGGAGAGTAAGTGGGTGAGTGTGTCCTCCCTTTCTTCCCTCCCCCCTCCGCCAGACAATCACTCTCTTAACCAACATAGCTGTACCAGCAAAAGCCCCAGTGCAGATGCAGTTATACTGGAAAAAAGGGTCCTTTTGCCATTACAGCTAATTTCATTCAGGGAACTGGTATAAATTGCATCACGACTACAAGAGTATATGCAATGCATGAGCAGTTATAACAGTATACCCTTTCTATAGCAGGCAGTGCCTTTTTTGCATATTGTGTGCTCTTTTCAGAAAGAATGGCAGCATTTCCTTGGTTCATCCAATACTGAATTTACATGATCTGCTGAAATATATTTAGATTAAGAAACAGGGATTGCCTCATCTGTTTGTTCTGTTATAGTACACATAAGGCTTTCAAAAAATTAAACTGATCTTTCCCTACTGCCCTCTTGGTTTTGCACAAAAATCTGACCTTTCTTTCTACTGGGGCTTATCAGGGTACTTCATAGAGCAAGAACTCCAAATCATACTAACCTGCAGGAGACTGAGGATCAAATTAAACATCAACAGTTCTTAACACACTCAAACCTCATGTCTCCGCTGTATTAAAAAAGGAGAATCCTAGTGAAAGACAGCTTTTGAAAACTTCAAAATATGATTTCAGTCTGCTGCCTTTGGTAAACCGTTCTTCAAATTCTTAGGGCAGGAACCAAAAATAGATCTCTAAATGCATCCCTGTTACAAAGAGGACAGTGATCAATTGTTCTTCATGTCCACTGATGGTAGGACAAGAAGTAATGGGCTTAGTCTGCAGCAAAGGAGATTTAAGTTAGGTATTAGGAAAATCTTTGTAACTTTAAGGGCAGTGAAGCTCTGCAATAACTTTCCAACAGAAGTTCTGGAATCCCCATAATTGGGATTTTTTTAAGAACAGGTTGGACAAACACCTGTTGGAGTGGTCTAGGTTTAATTGGTCCTGCCTCAGTGCAAGGCCCTGGATTTGATGACTTCTCAAGGTCCCTTCTAGCCCTACATTTTGATGTTTCTATGTCTGTCTAATACATGTCCTCTCAAGGCACAACCTGTAAAATAAAGATGACCAGAATTCTCATATATCTATTGCTCCATATGCAATAATTTTCCTTATGAGTAAACTGAAACAGTTTGGGTCTCATTTTCATTTACGCTAAGGCATTTTTACACTTCTGTGCCACATTCTGGCAGTGTAAAGTTGAGTGTTTAAAAAAAAAAACAACCCAAAACAAACCAGAAAACCCTATGAGTGGTTTCACGTTCTCAGTTGGAGCCCTCTGCTCACCAACTCCCCTCTTGTTGCAGTATGGTTACCAAGAAACATTCATCTTTCATTATATTCTAAGAGTGCTTTTTCTTAATCTGGATCTTATTTTCATTCAGTGGTGGAGGGTAATATCTATTACTGTCCATCACCAAGCACTTCCCAGGTAAATTAAGTCTTCACAGTGAGTCCCTTAGTGGTCTTCGAGTCTTCTTCCTGTTTTCTTTCCCTGATAAATGAGATTTTCCTTGGTATGTATAATATTTTGTTTTGTTCCTTCCCTGCTTAAGCTTAGAGATGTAAAAGTTTAATCGGTTAACCGATAAACTTGATGCTTATTGGTTTCTGTTAATGGTTAAACTCCGCACGCGGTTCCAGCTGCAGCCCCGCATGCTGGGGTCCGTCCCAGCTGGCGGGGTCCATCTCGGCTGCTGGCCTCCGTGTCCTGGGTCCCAGCTGACGCCCTGCTGCTGCCTGGCATCCTGGTATGCCTGGGGTCCCTCCAGGCTGTTGGCTCTGTACCCGTGGTCCCTCCGGACTGTTGGCTCTGCACCTTGGGTCCATCCTGGCTGCTCATCAACCAGGCGCACCGGGATGCCGGGTGGCAGCAGAGCTCCAGGCGCAGTGCAGCAGTGGGGATCCCTTGGCACAGGGACAGAAGTGGGGATCTCCGTGCACATGGACAGCAGTGGAGCCCCGCATAAAACGGCACCCCACACACCCTTAGTCCCCTGGGTAAACGTTTGTGTAACCGATAGAATTTTAATCAATTACATGGTTACTGTTTTTACATGTTATTTACTTCCCTACTTACTGTCCCCCCTTTTTAATTTGATGATGGTGAGAAAGTTTCGTCAAACAAGAGGGTCTTAAAATATAATATGCCCAGAAGATAGTAAATCAATCCAGAGTCTGAACTAGCTAGGAATCCTGTTCCAGAGCTGAATCCTTCTCAAAAAAGAATGATTTATCTCTGAATCTCAAATGCTTTGTTCGCTGGCTTGTAAAGTGGAGTGTTCCAGAGAAGCTAATTATTACTATTTATTTGTATTACTGTAGTGCCTAAGACCTGTAATAATGAACCAGGACTCCATTGTGCTAGGTGCTGTACAAACAGTGAACAAAAAAACTGTCAAATTGTTTTGGTGCATCATGGATGGAAATGCAATGACTAACACTTTGATGGCCTTCAAGATCAGTATCAAGATCTTGTAGGGTAAATTGACGGGGAGTAAGTGGATGGACTGGAGCACAGGGGTGATGTGATTGCTGCAGCCCATTACCCACTGAGGGAGTAACCACTGTATTCTGCATGAGCGGGACTTTGTATGTGTAACTTCTATCATCAGCCTTGCGTACACTGATCCAGTCTGGATGTGATGAATTAATGGATCACTTTGGCTAGATGATCACTTTGGGAAGAAAGGATTAATTAGATGGAAAGAAGAGATTTACCACTGATGCCAACTGATTAACTTGGCTTAGGAATGAGTTTAACAAGACCCTGAGGTTTTGAACTGCTTTGTCAATTTCACACATTATGTTGATATTGGAGACTAAATTCAAATTATTCAGTCTGTAAGAGGCAACACAATTTTCAATAATATTTTGGTTAATAATAAAACAAACTCTTGCCATTTTCCTTTTTTTCCCAAGGTTTCTGTAGCTAAAGGGCCACAGTTTACGAACTTCAAACTTCTTGCACAGACAGTCCTAAGCCTCTTTTTAAATGTTAAACTTAAACACAAAAAAATCCTCTTGCTCAATAGAACTCCTAATGATCTCTGCATCTCTGTATCAGGTTCTGCCAACTACTTCTGTTCTCTGAGGCTGCCAGTCTGCACCTCTGACTCACCAGCTGTGTTCAGCACATACAGTTCCACCACCCTGGATCCTGAGGAGCCAGAGAAGAAAGACAGGCAGCACGTGGCAGAGGGGAGTGCAGAAACTGGGTACCTTTTGCTTATGCGGGAATTCGGTGCTACTGTGTCAAAGCATCTGTGCTTGCTGGGTTCCCCTGGTGCAGGTGCCATGCTTTTATTTAGTAAACACGGTGATTCATTAGGGCTTGGGTTTTGTTGACAACATTGATTAATAATTATACTTTGCAGCCACAGATTTCAGAGTTTTACAAAGGATGAGAAATTTCAAAACAATCAAAAGTGAAATAGATTTGCCCAAGTTCATACAATGGGTCAGTGGCAGAGCTAGGAGTAGAAGCCAGACATTCTGACTTTCAACCCAGTGCCCTATTCACTGGACCATAACTGATGTTATGATTGTACTAAGTGAGATGTGTAACTGTAAACTTTTTGCCTTCTCAAAGCTCTTGAACCAATATAATCCATATGAAATTAAACTACTTGGTCAAAATCTGCCTCTTGCTTTTCACACTGCTGGGTCTATACTTGGTGCAGCAAACATTCCCTGGCATGCTGGTGTAGTTAAGTTGGCTGACCCAATGTGAGGAGGGAAGAGGACAGAGCCAAGGTTTCATGGGATCTCTCCCATCCATCTGCATGACACGGGGACGTAGCTTTGCGGAACCTGCTTTCCGTCCTGCATTGCTATCTGGGTGAAGGTATCTACCCCAAGAGCATGCCATGCACCCTTCTATGCCCCCATACTGGTGTACTACCGGGGCCACAGTTTAGTGCTAAGTGTATTATAATGTGAATTCTGTATCAAACTCTCAGAATAAAATGCTATAGTTAAAATGTGTATATATAATACCTTTCAAAGGCTTTAGTCATTACTTATCACTACTTATTTATATTCTGAATATGTTAATAAACTTGAATTTGCTACTGCATCAAAAGGAAAAAATAGGATTTTTTTTATTAAATGCTAGGAGATAAATCTTTTGTGAGAATACCACGGAAGTAGCTACTGAACTACATGCCATGATCACACATATTTTATGTTTTTTCACCAGCACCATGTCACTATGAATAATTATGGGCACAACAAGAAAGTGGTAAATATTATACACATATAAATTATTTTATTTCCTCACATAAAAAGCACAATTTTTCAGCCTGAACAAGCTTACTTGTGCATAATATGTAAATGTTAATTTTAGTCATAGATGTCCTATGTGGGTTTGAATGCAGTATCATTTTCATTTTAACATGTACTGAATTTGTTACTTATTTTAGCAAGATTACATTGACTTGTTTTGAGTTTTGTTAGTTTTTATTATGTTTGCTGTGATGTTAGCAGCACTAATAATTTGGGTTTAATATGCTGACAACAGTGCTTATACCAATAACTTGTTCAAAAAAGGAATCCATGTAATTATACACCACCTAACCCTAACCTAACCCACCAGTCCATACAACTTTTATATATTATCCTTTTTGCTAAGAATTTTGATCTGTCTGATATGGTAATTAGTTAGACTATTAATGTAGTGAAGCTTTAGAGTAGCTTACTTGAAATACACTTTAAAAATAATTATTTTTATGTTCTTTAACATAAGTACTCTCATGGCAAGTACTGTAAAATGGAATTTTGCTGAATGTATACTATAGTTGACTCATAGACTCTAAGGCCAGAAGGTACCATTAAGTGATCATGAAATGGTAGAATTCATGATTCTCCCTCCTACCATTCCTTAGAACAGCACAATAAAGACAATGGATTTCAAGAAGGCAGACTTTAGCAAACTCAGGGAGTTGGTAGGTAAAATCCCATGGGAAGCAAGTCTAAGGTGAAAAACAACTGAAGACAGCTGGCAGCTTTTCAAAGAGACATTATTAAGGGCACTGCGTAGGAAAGATAGGAAATATGGCAAGATACCACCCTGGCTTAACCAGGAGATCTTCAATGATCTAAAATTAAAAAAAAAAAAGAGTCCTACAAAAAGTGGAAGCTCAGTCAAATTACAAAGGATGAATATAAACAAATAATACAAGTATGTAAGGACAAAATTAGAAAGGCCAAGGCACAGAACAAGATCAAACTAGCTAGGGATACAAAGGGTAACAAGAAAACATTCTACAAATACATTAGAAGCAAGAGGAAGACGAAGGACAGAGTAGGCCCGTTACTCAATGAGGGGGGCAAGACAATAACAGAAAATGTGGAAATGGCAGAGGTGCTTAATGACGTCTTTGTTTCGATTTTCACCAAGAAGGTTGGTGGCGATTGGACGTCTAACATAGTGAATGCCAGTGAAAATGAGGTAGGATCAGAGTCTAAAATAGGGAAAGAAGAAGTCAAAAATTACTTACATACGTTAGATGTCTTCAAATCATCCTAGCATACTCAAGGGAGCTGACTGAGGAGATATCTGAGCTATTAGCAATTATCTTTGAAAAGTCATGGAAGATGGGAGAGATTCCAGAAGACTGGAAAAGGGCAAATATAGTGTCCATCTATAAAAAGGGAAATAAGGACAACCCAGGGAATTACAGACCAGTCAGCTTAACTTCTGTACCCAGAAAGATAATGGAGCAAATAATTAAGAAATCAATTTGCAAACACCTAGAAGATAATGAGGTGAAAAGTAACAGTCAGCATGGATTTGTCAAGAACAAATCTTGTCAAACCAACCTGATAGCTTTCTTTGACAGGGTAACAAGCCTTGTGGACAGGGGGAAATGGTAAATGTGGTATACCTTGACTTTAGTAAAGCTTTTTGATACTGTCTCCTATGATCTTCTCATAAACAAACTAGGAAAATACAACCTAGATGGAGCTACTATCAGGTGGGTGCATAACTGGTTGGAAAATCATTCCCAGAGAGTAATCCTCAGTGGTTCACAGTCACGTTGGAAGGGCATAACAAGTGGGGTCCCGCAGGGATCAGTTCTGGGTCTGGTTCTGTTCAATATCTTCATCAATGATTTAGATAATGGCATAGAGAGTACACTTATAATATTTGCGGACAATACCAAGGTGGGAGGGGTTGCAAGTGCATTGGAGGATAGGATTAAAATTCAAAATGATCTGGACAAACTGGAGAAATGGTGTGAAGTAAATAGAATGACATTCAATAAGGACAAATGCAAAGTATTCCACTTAGGACGGAATAATCAGTTGCACACATACAAAATGGGAAATGACTGCCTAGGAATAAGTACTACGGAAAGGGATCTGGGGGTCATAGTGGATCACAAGCTAAATATGAGTCAACAGTGTAACACTGTTGCAAAAAAAGCAAACATCATTCTGGGATGTATTAGCAGGAGTATTGTAATCAAGACACAAGAAGTAATTCTTCCGCTGTACTCTGCGCTGATTAGGCCTCAACTGGAGTATTGTGTTCAGGTCTGGGCGCCACATTTCAGGAAAGATGTAGACAAATTGGAGAAAATCCAGAGAAGAGCAACGAAAATGATCAAAGGTCTAGAAAACATGACCTATGAGGAAAGATTGAAAAAATTGTGTTTGTTTAGTCTGGAGAAGAGAAGACTGAGAGGGGACATAACAGTTTTCGAGTACATAAAAGGTTGTTTCAAGGAGGAGGGATAAAAATTGTTTTTCTTAACCTCCTGAGGATAGGACAAGAAGCAATGGGTTTAAATTGCAGCAAGTGCGGTTTAGGTAAGACATTGGGAAAAACTTCCTAACTGTTAGGGTGGCTGAGCACTGGAATAAATTGCCCAGGGAGGTTGTGGAATCTTCATCATTGGGGATTTTTAAGAGTAGGTTGGACAAACACCTGTCAGGGATGGTCTAGACAATATTTAGTCCTGCCTTGAGTGCAGGGGACTGGACTAGATAACCTTTTGAGGTCCATTCCAGTTTTATGATTCTATGACTGTGATCCTCTCGCCCAGTGATTCTCAACCCTCAGCCCATGGGCTGCTTGTGGTCCAACGGGCACACAGCTGCAGACCATGTGACTTCCTCAGGGCTAGACAGGTAGTATATATATATTGTGTGGACGCAGCCCACATAACACATAGAGAGCTACATATGTGGCCCACAGTGATAAATAGGTTGAGATCTAGTGTGACCTCCTGCGCGTTGCAGGCCACAGAACCTCGCCCACCCACTCCTGTAATAGACCTCTAGTTTGTGGCTGAGTTACTGAAGTCCTCAAATCATGATCTAAAGACTTCAGCCTAACCATAAACAGGCCACATTGCACATATTTCACAAGAAAGGACTGGATAGGTATTACTTATTTTTATCAGTTCTCGAGTTAATACCAAAAATCCAAATGATAATGGACTATGGAATGAGATCACCTGCCCCGGTGCCTGTGAATCCCTTGTCTGTGTCATAAGACTCCCCCCACCCCCTTTCTTCTTTAGTATATTGATAGGGATGCAATAGTTTGCAGTTCCCCAAATTCCTTTTAGTTATGTGCCCCAGGACACATGGTACTTAATACCTTCCCTCCCTTCCCCTCTCTCCCCACTCCCCAAAAATGTACCTTCACAGTCGGGCATTTTTATTATGTTTCTAGGGAGTAAGGGCTAGGAGAGAGGTAAGGAAAGCAGTCTTGCCAAGTCACCTGCTTTGATCAAGTGACCTCTTTTCTACCAGAGGCATACTTTAGACCCAGGTGATCTCACCTCTAGCCACTTTTCCCCTAGCCTGACTAAATAACTCTGCTCTTGAAAGATGACTCTGTGACCCAGAGTATCCCAGCTGAATTGTTGTACATTCTGCAGTATGTCAGAATATGGGATAGTCCAAATCACTTGCAACATCACATGCTTCAGAATTTGTAGGGGTTGTTGTATTCCAAACCTTAGTGTCTGACTCCTGGGCAAATTCCCATTTGTGTACCTATGATTAGTGCACTGTTTTCTTGACACACTTCTTAAATTCAGAGTGCCATATATTGAGGCAAAGTGTTTTTGAGGGGATTGGTGGTGGTGGGGGGGACACGACTTGTCCTCTAATCCCATTTGCCTCCCCCCATCTGCTTGTCCACTTTCTATTCCTGTAATGTTTCTTCCTCACTGTGTGCAGGGCAGCAGGCTGAGGTGCACCTCTCCCCTCTTCATGGTATGCTCCCCTGCTGCCACCTTGACACCTAATTATCATCCTCCTGGCTGCCCAAATCCCTCATGCTTCTGAGGCTAATAGGTAAGTGGGTTGGGAGGAATGTGGAAAAATAGTGTGGTTGTAATGCAGGGAGATAGGAAAGAATAAGTTTTGAGGGAGAGGCTGTGATAGGAAACAGTGGGGCAGGGGTAAGGAGCAAGGGGGAGAGGTTCCATGTTCTGTCGGTCATTTTGGAGCTATAGGTCCACATTAGAATGTTGAGAGAGATGCTTTTCACTTTAGGATTTAAACCCACCTTTCCGCTCTGGCTTCAGTTATATTGGAAGGTGAATATGACCGTCTAAACATAGTCCTTGGCAAATATAGTTCTAATACAAAAGTGCCATAACCTGGCATGTTTGGCAATCCCTGCTCAAGATGCAGATCAGAGATCTTCATTGTGTCTAGCTTCAGTCAGTGCTGCTCGTACTTTGCATCCATAAAGCACCAAATTCACAATTAACATATAATTTCAGAAAGTTATTTTAGTGGGGTCATTTTTATGTATTTAATGTCCTGTTTTATTATCAAAACCCTAGTACTGTTGTCAGAGCTCAGCTATGAAAAATACCATGGTCTGGTCTGTTGTATTATTTTTCAACATGAATGTCCATTTCAAATTGCTTTGAAGAGCTCAGCCATAGTAAAAACTTAGACTGCGATGAATTGTTATCTTTAGACTCTAGGCACGGTCTTGAGTTTACACTATTTGTGTATGTTAAAAACATTTAAGGTCAATATGAACAATAAATTCATGACAAAAACAGAGTAAAATCTCTGAAGAAGGAAAATATTTTGTCAGGAGCACATCTTGTATTCTGTGTAAAGCCCAATAAAGGCCCAGAATTTCATGTGACCTGGTGAAAATATTCTGTATAGGTTTATAAGCAAAAACACATTAATGCAACTCAAAAGCATAATCCATTAGGTTTTCAAAAGCAGAAAGAATAAACTACAGCAGTTGAGCATAAAATCATCCTTGAAGGAGAATCTGCTACCTTTAGCTTCCCAGAGACAACGTGTTAAACTGAGAAACTTTTTTTGTGCTTTCATTTCAGCATTAGCTGGAAAGATGTTTATAGACCATGACATCAGAATTCAAAAAAAGTATAATGACCTAGCTAAAGTAAACATGGCATTTAAAGAGACTAAAAGAAGAAAATGTCTTTGAACATCTCCTTGCTTCAATGTTTGTAATGTTAGTGTACTTGAGTTTTAAAACTGTCCTCAAGGGAGAATAAAGTCAGAGACCCTTTTAACACCTCATTAGTGTTTAGAATCTCAATCTGTTACATTTTCTTATACATGAACATGCATCTTTTTACACACTTATCTGCGTCTGATGCTGATGGATGCCAATGACAGCTTTCTAAAGAGAAAATTTCAGTGCTTTCCATAAACATAAAAAATAAGTCTCTCTTCTCCCTGATCTTACCGTTCCTTTGTACTTTACTTACTCTGAGGGTATGTTATGCTGCATGATTCTTGTGGTGTGTAGAGTACATACACAGATAGCCCCGCCCTAGCATGGGTATAAATAACAGAATAGACTATTAGGGACAGCTTAGGTGAGTAAAGAAATGCCTGAAGGTTGTGGATATGTACCCAAGCACATACCCTACACAGCTATCTACTCACCCAAGCTGTGCCTCCCCATTTATACTTCTGTTGTTAGCAGTGCAGTGAGCTGCTGCCTACTGACTGCTAGAGCCTTTCCCCACCCCAGGAAAAGACTCTGGTAGCTGGGAAAGGCTCTGATAGGGGCTGAGTCTTGGCCTAATGCCTTCCCTTCTGTGTCTCCCCATCACCCCCACCACCAGAAATTTTCTTTGCCGTTGTGGAAGGACCCAGTAGAGGGCAGCTACTGATGCCTTTCCCTGCTGCATCCCCCCTGCCAGAGCCTTTCACTGACATGCGTAGCTATGCACTGCAGTGTGGATGCCATCTGCTTTTCACTGTGGTGTATAGCTACACATACCCTACACGCTGGCGCAAGTGGCCTGCAGTGCACTCTGTCCTCTCTCTTGCCCAACTGTTTGTTACAGAGCTTCCAACCACTGCTACACACCTTCTCACTGGTGGTAATATCAGTCGTCTTAAATCCTACCTGAAAGTGCTCATTTTAGCTAGCTGTCCTTATATCTAGCTGTTGTATACCTACCACCACATTTTTCGCAAATATGAAATAAAATGAAAAACAACATAGAAAATGAAACTCACCCTGTAGTGTCAGCTCCTGTCCTGCGGGGCTAGGTCCAGCTCCCTCCTCCAGGAACTGAGACCTGGACCATGGGTCACAGCGCCACTCAGGTTTGACCCAGCTTCCCCTCTGTCAGGATGATGGGGTGATTGGGCCAAATTTGAGTGAGTGATGTTTTGTTGTGAGGCACGGGGTTCAGTGCCACTCACTGAAATGTAGCGTGGCCACTCGTCTGTCATTATGCTGGAGGGGCAGCCAAGCCATACCTGAGTGGAGCTGCAACGCCATGCATCAGGTTGCAATGGCCGGTACAGGGAGCCAGGCAAAATGGATATGAGAAAATAATATGCAATTCCCCCAAAATAAAACAAAAAATGTAAAAATCACAGGGGTTTGCCCCATACTTAGTTATATTTTTATGAAAAGTGTGTATTATAGCAAACAATGAAGTGTTTTGATACCTATTTGAAAGATGCTTCAATGAGAGTTGGACAGCTAACTCCCCTTCTGTTCCTCACACGTTCTTGTCAACTGCTGGAAATGGCCCACCTTGATTATCATTATAAAAGGTTTTTTTCTCTCATGCTGGTAATAGCTCACCTTACCTGATCAATCTTGTTACAGTATGTATGGTAACACCCATTGTTTCATGTTCTCTGTGTATATAAAATCCCCCTACTGTATTTTCCACTGCATGCATCCGATGAAGTGAGCTGTAGCTCATGAAAGCTTATGTTCAAATAAATTTGTTAGTCTCTAAGGTGCCACAAGTCCTCCTTTTCTTTTAACTCCCTTTAAGCACTCTCGAAAAATCCTTCATTTAGCCCATAAACTTCAACATCGATTATACTGTACCGATCTCTTTCAGTAGAAAACTGAGCCATTTGAAGCTGTCAGACATTTTTCCCCTGATTTCTAGTGTGGAATTAAAGCATATGATATACAAGCTTCAGTTTTCCATACTACTGTACTTTTAAATTTCGCTGTGTATGCTTTCAGAGTGCATGCCTTTGGGGAATGCTTGAACAGATTTCATTATTTGAGATAAAAAAAATACTTGGTATAGTACCTCTGCAAAGGGTAATTGAAAACGACTGGCAACTTGTTTTCTAGCAAATATTGAATGTTAAAGAGGCAGAAGCCTTTTTTCTTCAGTAAAATGTATAATTTTCACTTGTCTGCTTGGAAAGTCACTTTTTGGGATCTAACTGAGCAACCAATACAAACCTGCCCAGAACAACTATCCAGAACTTCACAGCAGCAATGTGTTAGAACTAGGGTGACCAGATAGCAAGTGTGAAAAACCGGGATGGGGGTGAGGGGTAATAGGTGCCTATGTAAGAGAGAGCCCCAAATATCGGGACTGTTCCTATAAAATCGGGACATCTGGTCACCCTAGTGAGAACTCTCCTCTTCGTGCACCAAAACACAAGCAAATAGTGTCTGAGCTAAAGGAGACACCGAGTCGGACAGTGGTGCATACACATGTGCATACAGAAGCTCATTCAAACATAAAGATTGAAAAGTGTTTTGAACCCAGCTAGGTAGAACTTGCTATTTGTAAGATCATTATTAGTAGACTAGCAGAGTATTTGTTTTCTGGCTGTTTTAGAAGGGGTGGCTGGTTTAGAAATGGATTCTTTTCCTTCTTTCTAATAAAGCAGATTTCTTGGCCTTTGATTTTTTTTCTATTGAACCTCAGACACTATGATGATGAAGCTGTTTAAGAAATTAGTTTCTCTGTGTGTGTATTTTTTGTTTATATTCTGTTTAATCAAAAGATGCAGAAGTATAACCATAGGTTGAAAATATTAAGGCTTTTTTTCAGAATGTTCATAGTTTCTATAACATTAATATGTCATTGTCAACTTAGTCTTTTACCTTTTTTTAATGCTTTAAAAATCAATAGCCTTGGGTGATGCAAAGTATGGACCTATTTAGTTTCAGAAGATCTATAGATTGTTAGAATTTTCATTTGTGCTTGGAGAGCTTCTCTCCCCACCACCCCCAACTGGCAAAGTTCCAATTTGCTGTTGGAAACTGTGAACCTGTATAGTTAGACTCAAACTTGGATAAATCTCTTTGATCAGGTTTGTTCACCACTTAAAAGGATGTGGATTATGTGAAGAGCTAGATGTTTTAAAAGAGTGACTCATGTTAGGCATCATTAGTAGAGGAAAGAGGCATTTATATAAAATTGGCTCTAGATCTCGGCAGGTAGTGGGGTAGGTGGAACATTAGTATTTATTGGTGAAATGGGGTGTTTGAGGAGGTAGTTGGGGTAAAGCAGGCAGGGAAAGGGGTTGGGATGAGGGAGATCGAAGCATGCATGAACTTGAAGGGACAGAATGAGAGCAAGACCTTACACAGAGGTGAGGGAACAAGGTGTGACGTGAGGCAGATGGGGATAGGGACACTGGGCAGATTTGTGAGGGAGTGGTACAGAAAACATCAGGATGAAAGGATGAGTCAAGGTTAAGGTTGGGGAAGATACTTCCAGAGGAGAATGTGGAAGTAAGAGATTTGTGGGAATGTGTGGGAGAGAGGAGGGAAAACGGTAGGAGCAGAAAAGGAAGGATTGTCACAAAGGAGCTGGAGATAATGAATGATGGATGGAAGATGAAGGAGGAGTCATTTGGTAAAACAAGGCAATAAAACAATAGTACAGATACTCCGCCAGCAGACTAACAAGGTAATGAGTTAATGGGGAAAGTCCAACAAACTGAAGCAGAGAACTGGCTTGGTCTGGGAGAGAGATTGCTGCTGGGTATCAGTTAAATGGTGATCACTATGGCAACAAAAGTATAGAAGTTCAACAAGGGTAACCAAAGAGTTGGCCTGTGGCTGTGAATACTGCTTGGCCCCCAAAGTCCCATCTTCCCTACTACTGGTATTTCTGGCTTGTGACTAGCTGGGCAGGGAAATGATGGTTAGCTGGACATAGGAAGTCTGTGCATGTGTGCACACTGGGGAGCAGGGGAGGAAGGAGGAGACAGACTGTTGAATCAAGAAGTACCGTTAGCATTGCTTGTTTTGAGTATCTCGGTTACCCCAAAATGTAAAAGCTACATTTTTACAGGGTTGGTTGTCAAGAAGCTCCTCAAACCTCCTCTCAATGGACTTTCCAATTTTTTTTCTTGTGCACTTCTTTGCCATCAATCACTGGAACCTTGTATGCCAATAACTGCCAGTGCCACTGGAGCAATGGTCCATAATAACTTATTTTTTAAATGGCACTGCTAGCAGCATGTCCGGAGTTATGGATGAGGTGATATTTCTGTCATAAATCTTTGTGTGGAGGAATTTAATATCTCAGCTATTTCAAATTGCTTTGGGCTGAAGCTTGAATATATAAAATAACTTATTAGCCATGCAATATATTTCCAAGGTGTTTTTGAATATTTAACTATTTATTTTAGTTGTAGGAAAACAAACATAATTATATCCTGCAAATATTATTTTTAAAGTATAATTTTGATTGTGATTGTTTATAAATGGTACTAATGTGCTCTATTTTTGTCAAACAAAAGGATGCCTTCATTTTCAGTGTGAGAACAAGTCACTGGGTATGTGTTGTAGTTTTTTCCTGTGAAGTCTTTACAAGGACATTATTTTCTATTTTCTGTTTGAATATGATTGGATACTTCTGTTGTGATTCAAGATGTTTGTCAATGTCCGTGGTACAACGTGTAGTTCCGATGACAATAGACCTGCAAAATAATTTAGTGCAGGTGCATGAAGATCACTGGGGAAAATTAATTGTGTCAATATGTGCTAAATATGTGGAAAGATACAAATGTCTATATTTTTACTATAGTATTTCAAGAATACATTATTTTGTGTCTTGGGGAAAAAGAAGTAACTTCTAACAAAGCAGTATAACCATTTTGTAAAGGTTATGTGATATGTTTGGGATTAGGCATTGCATAGAACTGTGCTGCAGCCAGAATTTCCATTTGTGGAAAATTTTGCATTTCCAGATATTTTTATTGTGAATTGGAACAACAAGTAACAATTGTAAATTTTTCTGCTCCTTGGCTGGTTCCCTGGCCAGTAAGCCAGCTGGACAATCAGGTAGGTCAGAGAAAGCTGGGTATTCCAGGGAGCCAGCTAGCTGGGTAGTAGGCCACTGGAAGCTAAAGAGCCCGCCAAGTTGGTTTGCCAACTCTGACTGAAGCTATTCCGGGAGATTCCCCCCGCCCCCCCAACACGACATAATGTCATTTTCTTAAAGTATCCTATTAAAATCTCCTGGATTGCTTTCAGTAGTCACCGGGAGATAGATGCCGATTCTGGGAGACTTCAGGCCAAACCTGGAGAGTTGGCAACCCTTCCACCAAGCAGGATGTCGGGAAACCAGGCAGGCTAGTTTTGACAGAATTGACATGTTCCTGTGAAATGTGTCAGTTCTGTTGATTCAGCATTTACTGAATCAGAAAACAGAAAACAGGAAACAGAAAACTGTTTTGTTGGAAAACTTTCAACCAGCTCTAGCACTGATTCTGTATGTGAAGTAGCAGGGGAAGACAGTTTCACCTTCAGGCACATTGGTATTGTGCTTCGTGCTGGTTCCCAAATTGTTCTCTGAGACTGCAGATAACACTTTCCAAAAAGCCTTTAAAGTGTGTATTTCTTGTCTCTCAAGTTTTCTTACATGTACCAACATTCCAATTCATGCACATCCCTCTTCCTTCTAGTTTACTGTATCACTCTCCAGTTTCCTGTGTATTCTCTTCCTCCTCCCACACTTTCTCTACTACTGCCCTCCATATTCATTCTGGATTTCTCACTTGCTCCTCTGCACTGTGTTCATTGCCAACACTGTCTGTGAAATTGATTGGAATCCTGCTACCTCAAGTATCAGTGTTCAGCTCTTCAGAGGGGTTTTGGTAATTCTTACTCTGCAGCTGGTTTCCATGGTGGAGTGGAGCAGCAAGAAAAAATTATGCTGGAATCAATGCTAAAGATGGTGGGAGAACACATATAATGTGGTAGAAAGATGAGATGGCAAAGACCTGTGGGGAAAAGAGAAATGGAACACAGGATGGGGAGAGAATTCTTCAGTAAGGTATGTATTGTCTCGGGCCACCAATCAGATCTGCTAAGGGTTGAGGATTTTTTGTTTCGTTTTACCTTTGAAGTGAAAGCTAGCTGCAATGAATGCTTTTACTTTTTATTCATGGAATTTACCCAAGTACAAAGATCAGGGAGCCTGTAGTGTTTAATAATGAACTATTTTTCATGGCCAAAATTGAAGAGAAAGGACATGGTCACAACTATGCAGAACCCACTCCAATACTACCCAGGCAAAAACTCAAGAAAATTGAGGGTCCTTGTAGTGTTTTCCAAAGATCACACTCAAGCTGTTTTAGACTTACAGGGAAAGCAAATTAGAGAGTAATTTCCTCCAGTGAGTATGCCCTGCCACCATTAATTTATATCTAAGGACTTAGCTTCAACACCTCAGCTGACCTCACTGCTGCAGCACTATATGTGAAGAGAAGCAGCCTCTAAGAGTGAGGGTTCGAGATGCTATTGGACTTCATAAATTAATTTCAATTCCTTGAATTGCACCAGGACACAAATAAGAAGCCAGTGGATTCATTGGAGAACTGGTTAAATGAGATTCCTTTAGGTAACACTGCCAGTGCATGACTATGCATTTTGGAACAGTTGAAACTTCTGAGTGGTCTCCATCAATTGCATCAAATTGTTTCAGTCCTCTTTGATCTTTAAATGAGAGCCTGACAGAATATTTCCATACCAGGCTTTTTTCAGTGAGTGAAGGTTGTATATGTTGCTTTCTGTTTTCTTTTGATTTTTAGCTTTGAATATTTTGGCAGCATTATAAATCATAAAGCAGGAAAAGGAAAACATGGCCAAAAGAGCATGGCATCTAAATACTGCTGTTTTGGTCTGCTCAAGTAGAGAAAGATGTGGGACTTCTCACTCTTAGAAACAGAATATTTTTTTGGAGTTATAGTTAATTCAAGGGATTTGGTTTAGAGGACCTTTCTTAGGCAACAGTATTAAAAACCGCTTTACTTCGCTCAAAGCCAGCTAGTCTTTTTGTATAGATTGTACTTTTTGTTGAGGGGAATAATTGAGTTCTGTCTAGTCTTGGTAGTGATAATTAAGGCTCTGTGTTTGTCACGGAGGTCATGGAAGTCACTGCCCCCCAGCAGCAGGAGTTTGGGTGTCGGGGGGGCTCAGGGCTGGGGATTTGAGTGCAGGGCAGTGCTTACTGGGGGGACTCCCCAGAAGGGTGACAGGAACTCCCCTCCCTCAGCTCCTAGCTCCATGTGCTGCCTCTGCCTGCAGGCACTGCCCCCGCAGCTCCCATTGGCTGTAGTTCCCAGCCAATGGGAGCTGCAGAACCGGGACTTGGGGTGGAGTGGACGCAGCATGTGGAGCTGGGAGCTGGAGGTTGCTGCTTCCCAGGAACCGGGTAGGGAACCTCCTCCGCCAACCCCCTCACTCCCGAGCGGCTCCCCCTGGGCTGTCTCCCCCCCAAGCACCCGTAGGCCCCCAGGGCTGCCCCCCCCCGAACTGCCCCCACAAGTTTTATTCAGGGGTATATAGTAAAAGTCATGGATTAGTCACGGTCCATGAATTTTTGTGTACTGCCCATGACCTATCCATGACTTTTACTACAAATACCCATGACTAAAACGGAGCCTTAGTGATGATGCTTCCCTCCAATTCACTTCCTGAAGCACCTGGTTTTTCTTAATTTCCCAAGAAATAAAACCAGGCCCATCTCTTTAGCTAATACAGTTCTTGTTTCTGTGTTCAATAAGCGTTACAAAGGCTACTAGGTTCCTCTTCCTGATCCTGTTACCCTTCCCTCCCACCCTTTCCCCCATGCCACTACATTCCCTGTTTCTTCCTGTTTCCATTCTCTCCTGCCTCTGCTCTCTTTTCCCATCTTTATTCATATCGTATCAGTTCCATTCAGGTTTCCCAGTCCAAAAAGATTTATAAATACAACCTCTAGGAACCATCAAGACACTAATATAACAAACCAAGGAACCATATGACCGTACACTTGTTGCTTGGTAGTCCCCTTTTCCTACTATCCCTCTCATTGTTTGTTGATTCCACTTGTTGCAACTCCTGTAAACTTCCTTCATATAACTCAAGAACCAGCGGTCACCCAATGAAATTAATAGGCAGCAGGTTTAAAACAAACAAAAGGAAGTACTTCTTTACACAATGCACAGTCAACCTGTGGAATTCATTGGCAGGGAATGTTGTGAAGGCCAAAACAACAACTGTATTAAAAAAAAGTTACACAAGTTGATGGAGGATAGGTCCATCAATAGCTATTAACCCAGATGGTCAGGGATGCAACCCCATGCTCTAGGTGTCCCTTAAGCCTCTGACTGCCAGATGCTGGGACTGGACGACAGAGGATGGATCACTTGATGATGGCCCTGTTCTGTTTATTTCCTTTGAAGCATCTGGCATTGGCCACTTTTGGAAGACAGCATACTGGGCTAGAAGGACCATTGGTCTGACCCAGTATGGCCTTTCTTATTTTCTTATGTTCTTGTTATGTTCCTCAGAACAGGTTGTGTATATTTTTGCATGTCAGTGAAGCATCTCACACATTTTTGGGTGCTGAAGTGAGCTGTAGCTCACGAAAGCTCATGCTCAAATAAATTGGTTAGTTTCTAAGGTGCCACAAGTACTCCTTTTCTTTTCACTTCTAATTTCTGTGATTCTTTGGTTACAAGTAATCAAATTGTTAATCAGTACAATAATAAATGAGAATACATGCCTATGGACTAGAGAAAACATTCCATGTGTTGATTTGTGAGTGTGGTTTTTAATAAGCTTCAAAGAGTGTCTTATCTTACCATCTTATCTTATTCTTTTAAAATTTCTTTGATTTAATGTAAAAAGCACTTCCACCTTTACTGTTTACAGCTTTTCAGGATTTTGTCTCTTTGCTTGCCCAGACCTTCACAGGGTCTTTGGCTTGCTGCCTGTTTTCCAGCAGATTGTCCTACTTGTACAGATGATGTTGTTTCATCTCCCTCTGAGTATTTTCAAATCGCTCAAGTGAATTCTTCACACAGGGTTTATAAATCTCCATACAGGTTTTTGAAGCCTAATAATTTAAAGTGCACGGTTAGAAATTTAAAATGACACATGGCATATATTTGACAAAATGTCCAAGGCAGAAAAAGTTTTGTTGAATGGCAGTTACAAAATGCTGCTGGATAAGCTAAATACAAACAAATACTAATGAACCATGTATTTATGTAAGGGAATAAAACTAGAGCTTATCTAAGAGATAACATCAGAGGAATATATTGTTTTGACATGTGATATTTTCATAATACATACTTTTGAGTGTTCAAATAGCATGTAGGAATGATAAATACACAACTAATTTACAAGGTTTAGATTATATAATGGATCTGAAAATATGTTGCGAAGCTAACACACTTAATTTAAAACTGAAGTTATTTTGGTGTCATGAGTATTTACGTGGAGTAATTGAAAATATGAATGAGAAGACTGATTGCCCTGTCAATTGTAAAAAGTTGTAAAAATTGTAAAAAGGTAATTAGAATTTGGAAATGTAAGCTGAAGGACACATTGGTTCAGGAAGTTAATTTGATTTATACTGTTCCACAACAGAGAGGGAGAAGGGCATATTTAGGACAGTAGCTAAAACTCTGCTTGCAGGGTTAAGGTAAATTCCAAATAGATACAGTGTGATGTAAAGATTGATACCTAAGGCTTTGATATGAGATTGTGAATTTAAGATCAAGTATGTCTGTGTTTACTCTTTTCTTGACCTGAAATTTGGTCTGATCCTCTAACTGTGTAAAAGTGACATTTTTTTATCCTGTGTACTTACTGTTCCTAGATTACTAAAAATGCATTAGCTATGATTTCATGGGACTGCCGAAGCTGTGCTCATCACAACTCTGGAAGTGGGACAAAGGAGGCATTCAGTGTTGTTTGTTGCTACCCAATCATGGGGCTGGCAGGCTTCCCCCTTTTCCCAGGTGCGTCTGACTCTAAGGGACTTTTATGGTTGCTAGGGATCAGGAAGATTACGTAGAAGCTCCTAGCTATACCTCTGCTGGAGCCAGGAATATGTGTGGCATAGGACCCACTACACCAACTCTGTGCTGAGGTGAGTCCTCAGATACCTGCTTAAAGTTGCAAAGCAGACTTAATAGGTCTTAACTTAATGAAGTTGGGCATTGTCTCTCTTAAAGATAGTTGATGAATTATCTGAATAATTTTATTTTATAATTTTAAAAGAACATGGTCAACTCAAATTTGGCTTAAAATTTAGGTTTTGTAAAATAAAGTTTTAAAGAAGCACAAACCAATATACATGTTCCTATGATTTTGTAATATTTCCATGGGAACAGCTTGTTTTATACAAACATTCCCCTTCAGTGTTTGCAACCAAACATCCCAACATTGAAAACAAAACTGATTAAAATGAAAATGACTTCATCTATCTCCCACCCCCACCCAGATGAAAGAAATACAAAAAGGAGCCCCCCCGGATTGTTTTGATTTTCAACTTATTTTATGCTGTCACTACATATTAAGTTGTTTTTGGTTGGCCCAAAGATTTTTGATTTGAAAATGTGTAACTGCATCAGAGAAGTTGTTGTTTGGGCAGGAGGATTTCAGAAGTTTTGGCCTTTCAGAAGTCCTGATAGGTGATTTGTAACTCTTTAAATGACCTGTAGCATTTAGACTTAATACTCCTATTGAGAAGGATGGGACCGTTTTCACCTCTGAGTTATTATTTCAGGCTGTCTTCAGACTCAGGGAGACAAAACTTCATTGGTTTACACTCAGTTGACATTTGTCAATTTTTTTTCAGTCCTAAGCGCAAGAAACCAACTTTTAAAAAGAAGAGTTTAGATTCCGAAGCAAAGGTCTGCAAATTCTTTTTCAGTGGGATACATGGGGCTATGGTGTCTTGGAGTCACCTTATGCATCAGGATTGTAACACATTTGTGATCAGGGACTCTTAAGAAAGATTGTTCAAAGAACTTGTATTACAGTCAGTATTGTGATTTAAAGAAATCTGACTTTTTTACACACACAAACACAGAAAAATTCTGAATTGAATGCATATGGTTTGCAACCAACTTACCAATTGGTGCTCTTAAAAAAATCATTCTGACATTAGAAGTATTTCCCATTCTAGAGGTTCCCTACACTTGATAAGAAATAAACTGAAAACCAGTTCTTAAAACACAAAAACACATTCATTGTAAAAATTATTTTCAAACGTGGTCCTCCTTTGGCTTTTCTGACTGTTTGTTCTGCATCTCTTCCTGACTCTTTGATCTTGAACCCCTCCTCCTCCTCCTCCCTTCTCTCACACTCTGCAGGACTCTCACAGGGCTCCAATTCTGGATTCTAAGCTCCTTCCCCTTTGTACCCCTTGTTTGTGTTGCTGCATCAATGCACAGATAGCTTCAGCTAGTATCTTTATGCTAAGGATTTGCAAATCTATCCACTCTTGACCAGTCTACCTCTGTCCAGTACCTTATCTCAGCCTGTCTCTCTGACATCTCCCTTTGGTGTTCCACCATTAACTGAAACTTAAAATGATCAAAACTAAACTCATTGTTTTTCTTCTGAAACCTTCTCCATTATCCTTTTTCTGTTACTTTTGAAACTAGCACCATCATTCCAGTTACCTTCCCGTCAATCAGTGTTGTAATCTTCAATTCATCCTGATCTCACAAATCCAGACTGTTTCCTAATCTTGCCTCTTTTTCATAATATTTCTAAAATTCAACCTTCTCTTTCTTCACAAATTAGAAGTTGTCATCTTGGCTATGATTTCTGTTCCACCACTGATGCCAACTTTGGCCATATGTTTTCTTTCCTCACTTTCTGATGGCCATATGTGGGGGTTGAGAAGGAATTCTCCCTCCCTCACCCCGGGTTAGATCTGCAGCAACCTTGGGCTTTGAGTTTTTTGCCTTTCTTTGCAGCATGGAGTGTGGGCCAGTTGCTGGGATTATCTGGGTATATCTCACTTCAAGAATTAGCTTCCAGTGTAGGGACCTCAGGCACTGGTGCACATTGGTCCCTCCGATTCTTTGCCTATAGCATATAATAGTTTAATTTCCTGGGGGCTGTAATACTTTGGTCTAATTTTGATTGTTGGTTTATGTGCAGATGCTGTGTAGTGTTGGAGGCCTGTGATATGCAGGAGGTCAGATTGGATGAACTGCTTGTCCCCTTCTGGCCTTAAACTGTGTGACTCTCTGGCAACCCTCCTCCTTTCAATCTCTTTCAGACCTCACTAACACCCTCTTCGTCCCCTTCTGATCATACAAAATATAGCTGCTAAGTTTATTGTCCTTTCCCTTTACTCTGATCACATTCCCTCCCTCTTCCCTGTTTGAAATCTCTTCACTAGCTCCTCTTTCATCACATTAAGTTCATGCTTCTTGTCCTAACTTTCAAGTCCCCTCAAAATGCTGCATATACCTACTTAGTTACACTTTTTTTTGTTACATTGCTGCCTCACCCTTCCCGTTCCACCAATGCTGCCTACCTTGACCGCATGTCTCTTTTCTCACTTTCTTTCACACCACCCCTTTATGCTTGTGTGACCCATAAATCCTTCAGTGCCAACTGGCAAGGGGAATACAAGAGTATCCTGATCCTGGTATGTACATTGTTTCATCAAAGAATGTCATGTGAGATCTTAAATGAGACAGGGTCACCTTGTCATTAATATCATTTATATCATGTATATCATATATACAGATACTATGTAGGAGTTATGTATGTATACTAAAAATATGTTCTTAGAGTTAGTATCAAGGCAGAGTTGACAAAAAGGTTTTCTGTCAAATTAAAGATGTTTATTCACCTGACTTTCTGTCAGCATGCAAGTTAAGCATTGTAAGCCAACACAGTGGTTGCACATCTACATACGAAGTCAACGAGGGGATGTGAAATCAACAGGGCAGTAGCACATAGGAAAACAAGCCAAGGGGATTATGCTGACTTGGAGTACAATGAACTTTGGGGATATAAGTAGAAGGGGAAAAGACCTCTTTATCCTGCACATAGGAAGAAATTTTGCAGTGCGATCACATTGATGAAAATAGGATCACAAAATGGGAAATGCTGCAAAGGACATTAGGGGTAAGAGAAACTTCTTTAGACAGACAGTTAGCCAGTAAAGTTTAGTTTGTAGAAAGTGTGAATTTTTTATATATAGCCCTCTTGGTTTCCATTGGCCTTACTCACTATCTCTTGAATCTTTGAAAACAAACATATTTTTGTTTTTCACTGTAAATATATCTACGTACTGAGATATTATGCAGGGTGCTGATCCTGAGCTATCATTCAAGTTGATATGTTTACACTCTTCCCTTGGGTACAACAGACTTAGTATTTCTGTGAGTGTGTTCAGTGGATAAAGGGCTGGATGCTACGGGGAATGTTTCAAAGGGGCTCAGGCACTGGGATACACTATTGTTAATCTGCAAGGCAAAGTAAGGGCTGCTGTAGCCCAGAGGAGATTGTGAGAGTGGCTGACAGGCTGTTGGCGACAGGGAGCTGATGCTCAGTTAAGTGCAAGCATGTCTCCCTCTTGCTGGAGGCTAGGGGATTACAATGTCACAGTCCTGGGCACCCTGAGAACCATCACAGATTGGAATAGCTTCCCCAAACTGATCAGATTGGCTACTCCCTCTGGCACACTGTCTTACATGTTAGCTAATTTCTTTAATACTTAAGATAAGGGATAGTTGGGTCAGGTGTCTTGGGGCAGTTGAAGAAAGTCAGTGTTAATGTAATTTCAAAACATATATACTTATATATTAAACAATTGCACAGTATCTATTTGGTGGGCTCCCTGTCCTCCACTCTGTGTACATTTCTCATTCTTAGGCTACATTGCGAGCTAGGGGTGTGGTTTCCAGCTCACATGCACATTCGTGGTTGCTCTTATTGAGCTACTGTGAGTATAAATAGTGTAGCTGTGGTAACATGGACAGCGGCAGCACAGTATAGCCATGCCGAGTACAAACCTGCCTGAACTCTGTGGATACATAGCATGGCTAAGCCATGCTTCTGCGCCCTGTGCTACTGTGGCTACACTATTATTTATACTCTGACTAGCTCTCATCAAGCTAGCACAAGTATGTGTATGTAAGCTGGGAATCATGCCCATAGCTCACAGTGTAGACGAAGCCTAGAGCAGTGGTTCTCAAAGCCGGTCCGCCACTTGTTCAGGGAAAGCCCCTGACGGGCTGGACCAGTTTGTTTACCTGCTGTGTCAGCAGGTTCGGCCGATCGCGGCTCCCACTGGCCATGGTTCGCCGCTCCAGGCCAATGCGGGCTGCGGGAAGGGAGGCCAGCAAGTCCGTTGGCCCGCGCTGTTTCCCGCAGTCCCCATTGGCCTGGAGAGGTGAACCACAGCCAGCAGGAGCCGCGATTGGCCGAACCTGCGGAAGCGGCAGGTAAACAAACCGGTCCACCCCACCAGGGGCTTTCTCTAAACAAGCGGTGGACTGGCTTTGAGAACCACTGGTCTAGAGTATATAAACCATCTAGGGCAGGACCTGTCTCTATAATCTGTTTGGGTACACATAGACTAATGGGGTCCCAGTTCTGGTATGGGTCCTCTCGATGCTACTGTAATATAAACATTTATTAAAGTTCTGTAGTATTTTAAGAAACTGAGTGTAATGATTATCCTGGAGAAGAAATTCAGCGTTTTTTAAATTAGCTATCTGAAAAGCTTGGCTGGCTGTACTTCAAGGGAAAGCTACATTTCTCATTCCTCTTGGCCACTGTGCTCCAGCAGTTTGTAGGCTTCTGGGTTGCTTTAACTTAATCTATACTGAAAGCTATTTCAGAGTTCCTAGTACATCCCAAGTAGAAGTTCAGAACAGTTCATCTGATAGCAGAAGAACACTTATTCATGATGCAGGAGTTTGGCTATGTCCCTGGTCCATGTTATGTGGACAATTTAAACAAGTGGGAATACAAATACATGCCTTAATTAATAAGGATTTTTAAAAATGTAAATTAAATATACATTTATTCTTTAAAAATAAACCTATTTGAAATTGACAACCTCTGATAAGGCCTAAACTTGATTATACCCTATTCAAATAATTTAAATTAAATAAAAATATTGAGCCATACATATTTCCTGCCAAGTTTTAAAGATCATCAAACAACTGAACTGGTGGCAGTCACTGGCTAAGCAAGCACCTGGAGCCACAGTTTGAAGCTAAACCAGCTTTTGATGGCAGTAGCCTCTTCCACAGGTGCAGAGAAAATATATTCTTCATTTCAGTTTATTCAACTAGTTCAGTTCAATGATGATTTCATTCAGAATTACAAAACTGATTGAGAGTTGAAAAAACAGGAAAGCTTGTTTTTTTTTTCCAATCTATGAATAAAACTACGTGTGAGAGGATGAGTCTACTAGCTCGAAAATCTTGATGGACATGGTGACCAGGAACAATCCGTTCACTTCACTAAATTAAGATAATTCTACAGACAGCCCCCCAACCTGAAGCAAATACTCACCAGGAACCACACAACAGAACCACTAACCCAGGAACCTGTCCTTGCAACAAAGCCCATTGCCAACTGTGTGCACATATCTATTCAGGGGACACCATCATAGGTCCTAATCACGTCAGCCGCACTGTCATTGGCTCGTTCACCTGCACATCTACCAATGTGATATATGCCATCATGTGCCAGCAGTGCCCCTCTACCATGTACATTGGGCAAACTGGACAGTCTCTACGTAAAAGAATAAATGGACACAAATCAGACATCAAGAATTATGATATTCATAAACCAGTCGGAGAACACTTCAGTCTCTCTGGTCACTCGATCTCTGACCTAAAAGTCGCAATATTACAACAAAAAGACTTCAAAACCAGACTCCAACGAGAGACTGCTGAATTGGAATTAATTTGCAAACTGGATACTATTAACTCAGGCTTGAATAGAGACTGGGAGTGGATGAGTCATTACACAAAGTAAAACTATTTCCCCATGTTTATTCCCCCCCCCTTCCTCAGATGTTCTTGTTAACTGCTGGAAATGGCCCACCTTGATTATCACTACAAAAGGTTTTCTTCCCCCCCGCATCCCGCTTTCCTGCTGGTAATAGCTCATCTTAAGTGATCACTCTCCTTACAGTGTGTATGGTAACACCCATTTTTTCATGTTCTGTGTGTATATAAATCTCCTCACTGTATTTTCCACTGAATGCATCCGATGAAGTGAGCTGTAGCTCACGAAAGCTTATGCTCAAATAAATTTGTTAGTCTCTAAGGTGCCACAAGTACTCCTTTTCTTTTTGCGAATACAGACTAACACGGCTGCTACTCTGAAACCTTTAATAAATCAGTTAATTTTAAATGCAAAACAGGTTTTGATAAAGTTGGATGAACTTTTTTCTTATATAACCAGCATATTTAAAGCAATATTATTTAATAAAATATTAAGTTGCTGTTTTTAGTTGAATTTGAATTTCCATCCAAATAATGATGGACACAAATCACAAGTGGAAAAAAAAATATTTGTCTAGTAAATAAGAAAAGCATCATTCATCATTTTCTAACATAACAAAGAAAATGTAAACAATAATTTGTATAAAGGTAGAGTTAAGCTGTATAATTGCTGAAATAAATGTTTATATATAGAAATAGTGTATAGTTAGCAAAAAAAAAAAGGGGGGGGGCACCAAATTTAGCGTGAAGGCTATATGTAGTTGCAAATATGTTTTAATGATTACCAATTAGTTAGGATCAATCTATTTTAGGAAAATAAAGTACAAATGCAAAACAAGATTAAAATTGATTCACTTATTGTAACAAGTTGAATTGGAATATTTTTGAATGTTCAATTTCATAAGACAAGCATTGGAGTTTCAGTAGCATTTGGAGAGCTTGAATGGAGAGAAGGCATTTTTAAAAAGTACCTTTTTGCTGTGGAGGAGAAGGGATAAGCAATATAGGTGGTTCTATGTCAAATACGAAACAGGATTGAAAACTGACACATTTTCAGAATAGCTTAGTAGGAAAAATATGGTCAAGTTCATGTATTTAGTAGTTTTCTTTGCTCTTCTTCTATTGTGGCTTACTTGTTTTAGTGGAAGTTTAACCCATGCCGTCCTGGTGTGGCGCTCTGTCCCCCTCTAGTGGCAGCTAGACCAGCTAGAGATTATTGCGCCTGTTACAGTCTTGGAAGGGAGATGTGTCTTTTAGTTCACACAGTATTGGCTCGTGCATTAAGCATCAGAGATCCCAGGTTTGATCCTGGACTATGACGATCAGAATCTGTTGGTGTTCCAGAAGGTTAACTTAATATGTTATAAAAAAATAAAATCTAAGGAACCATTTTAAACAAAACTAAGACCTTCCAGGTACTGGTTCTTCAATAGTCCATTAATATACTCCTTTCATGGATTGAGGCATTTGGCCACAGAAAGACATCTAAAACAGGCTCTGTCATTTCTTAATGCTGTTGTAATATATTAGATTGAAGGGTTGGATTGTTTTTTAGAGCTGTTCTAAAACTGGCAGAGGTGTCATAAGAACATAAAACACAGTTTTTGTTTAAAATAGTCATAGAATCATAGAATATCAGAGTTGGAAGGGACCTCTGGAGGTCATCTAGTCCAACCCCCTGCCCAGAGCAGGACCAATCCCCAATTAAATCATCCCAGCCAGGGCTTTGTCAAGAGTGACCTTAAAAACTTCTAAGGAAGGGGATTCCACCACCTCCCTAGGTAACGCATTCCAGTGTTTCACCATCCTCTTAGTGAAAAAGTTTTTCCTAAAATATCCAACCTAAATCTCCCCCACTGCAACTTGAGACCATTACTCCTTGTCCTGTCATCTGCTATCACTGAGAATAGTCTAGATCCATCCTCTTTGGATCCACCTTTCAGGTAGTTGAAAGCAGCTATCAAATCCCCCCTCATTCTTCTCTTCCGCAGACTAAACAATCCCAGTTCCCTCAGCCTCTCCTCATAAGTCATGTGTTCCAGACCCCTAATCATTTTTGTTGCCCTTCGCTGGACTCTCTCCAATTTTTCCACATCCTTCTTGTAGTGTGGGGCCCAAAACTGGACACAGTACTCCAGATGAGGCCTCACCAATGTCAAATAGAGGGGAACGATCACGTCCCTCGATCTGCTGGCTATGCCCCTACTTATACACCCCAAAATGCCATTGGCCTTCTTGGCAACAACGGCACACTGTTGACTCATATCCAGCTTCTCATCCAGTGTAATCCCTAGGTCCTTTTCTGCAGAACTGCTGCCTAGCCACTCGGTCCCTAGTCTGTAGCGGTGCATGGGATTCTTCCGTCCTAAGTGCAGGACTCTGCACTTGTCCTTGTTGAACCTCGTCAGATTTCTTTTGGCCCAATCCTCCAATTTGTCTAGGTCCCTCTGTATCCTATCCCTACCCTCCAGCGTATCTACCTCTCCTCCCAGTTTAGTGTCATCTGCAAACTTGCTGAGGGTGCAATCCACACCATCCTCCAGATCATTTATGAAGATATTGAACAAAACCGGCCCCAGGACCGACCCATGGGGCACTCCGCTAGATACCGGCTGCCAACTAGACATGGAGCCATTGATCACTACCCGTTGAGCCCGACAATCTAGCCAAGTTCCTACCCACCTTGTATTGCATCCATCCAGCCCATACTTCTTTAACTTCTTGGCAAGAATACTTTGGGAGACCGTGTCAAAAGCTTTGCTAAAGTCAAGGAATAACAAGTCCACTGCTTTCCCTTCATCCACAGAATCAGTTATCTCATCATAGTAGGCAATTAGATTAGTCAGGCATGACTTTCCCTTGGTGAATCCATGCTGACTGTTCCTGATCACTTTCCTCTCCTCTAAGTGCTTCAGAATTGATTCCTTGAGGACCTGCTCCATGATTTTTCTGGGGACTGCGGGGAGGCTGACTGGCCTGTAGTTCCCAGGATCCTCCTGCTTCCCTTTTTTAAAGATTGGCACTACATTAGGCTTTTTCCAGTCTTCCGGGACTTCCCCCGATTACCATGAGTTTTCAAAGATAATGGCCAATGGCTCTGCAATCACATCTGCCAGTTCCTTTAGCACTCTCAGACCCATGGACTTGTGCAAGTCCAGCTTTTCTAAATAGTTCCGAACCACTTCTTTCTCCACAGAGGGCTGGTTGCCTCCTCCCCATGCTGTGCTGCCCAGTGCAGGAGTCTGGGAGCTGACCTTGTTCGTGAAGACAGAGGCAAAAAAAGCATGGAGTACATTAGCTTTTTCCACATTCTCTGTCACTAGGTTGCCTCCCTCTTTCAGTAAGGGGCCCACATTTTCCTTGACTTTCTTCTTGTTGCCAACACACCTGAAGAAACCCTTCTTGTTACTCTTAACATCTCTCGCAAGCTGCAACTCCAGGTGTGATTTAGCCTTCCTGATTTCACTCCTACATGCCCGAACAATATTTTTATACTCCTCCCTGTCATTTATCCAATCTTCCACTTCTTGTAAGCCTCTCTTTTGTGTTTAAGATCAGCAAGGATTTCACTGTCAAGCCAAGCTGGTCGCCTGCCATATTTACTATTCTTTCTACACATCGGGATGGTTTGTCCCTGTAACCACAATAAGGATTCTTTTAAAATACAGCCAGCTCGCATAGAAATTATGGTTTTGTCCTATTATAGTAAAGATAATAACACTAAAGCACATTATTTGCTATTGGTCATCCCTTTTAAAATTTGTTAAAACATTAACACACAAGCTGTTTCATCTCTGAAAATGTGCTATTTTATTCCTATTCAGTATCTCATTGAAGATTCTGGGAAAGAATGGATGGTTAGCATCAATTCAATCTGTTTTTTTTTTCCCACCTGAACTTGACCTCCTGTTGTACTTATATTCTAAAGAATAAACTGAATAATGTAGATCTAGCCAAGGTACTTATTATCACAGATCTTAGCAAGTGCCCTTTACTGACCTTCCACTAGGACTACTGTGAGGGGAATCCAAGCTTCTGTGCTTTGGATCCCTGGGATATTTCAAGGCCCTGGAGCCTGAATGGAGTCCAGCCTCTACCCCAATCTTAGGGTCTCTAGGCACACTTTCAGGGCACAGGCCTTCTATCTGGAACCCCCCGAGTGTAGGAACCCACTGTCCAGCTCCCTAGGCCTTCTTGGCATAGTGTTGACCCTTCAGACTCCCTGGTATTTAAACGCCCTCATCTCCAAGAACTCCACCCCACAGGTGTGAAGTGTCTGGTTTACAGTTTCATTCTCTCAGGGGCACGCAGCAGTTGTGAAGCAGTCAACACACACACACACACACATTGTCCAGTCTAATGTCTGTATGCTCTTTACTTAACAGATAAAACACAGAAGAGTACAGATTGTACACAGAAATAAAACATCCTAAACGTAATGCCCCTCACTAGTTCACCATTCCCTTGGGAGTCCTTGGGGGATCATCTGTGTTCTTTCAGGCAGCAAGCAGGGACGGAGAGTTCTCTACCCCCTTGCCTACCCTGCCCCTGCAGCAGCAGCCTCCCCGAATTTGATTCTTGGAGTCTTGCATAGTAGTACAGAGCACTACCAGTAGCTCAACAAGTATGTGTTCTGTCTGTTAATGACCTCGACTGCCACTTCAAGTACTTGCCTTTTGTGTAATGTACTGTGGGTAAATAATGTAAAATGCACTAAAACTCTGTGTGGAAATTATTTGGGAAAGATATTGACATATAAAACCACAAATTCTGTAACTCACTGGGAACATTATAAATGGAGGGGATCAAGTCCTGAATCCTGATAGGTTTCTTGAGTGCATGTATGTTTCACAGATTGAATGGCATCGGCAACTCTTATGATTTGGCTCAAGGAAAGTAACCCTGTCAAAATGTACTAAGAACTCTGTACGAACATCATGATAAATCATTGGCAGGTCTACTTGGAGTAACACTGGGATCAGGCAAAGGCATATTACATCTAAGACTGAATAAGGGTTATATGAGATGTTCTTATTCAAGTGCTTGCTCATGTCGATTCCATTCTAGGTCTGTGCGCACCCACGTGCATGGTCTTCGGAGATTTTAGCCTTAGCAATATCCATAGGGCCAGCTGTGGCACCCCCTTGAGTGCCACGCTTATGTGGTGGTATTTTAGGCACCTCCGGCCCTGCGCCCTCTCAGTTCCTTCTTACTGACCATGGTGGTTAGTCGGAGCTCCTTTCCTTGCATCACAAGGGCTAGCGGTTTAATCTCTTCTGACTTTGAGCCTTAGGGCCTTGTAAATAATTTGTTTATAGTAGTTAGTGTTAAGTAGTTAAGTGTAGTTAGAAGTTAGAGTCTCTCTGGGTTTTAAGCCCTGCGTGGACTGTAACAGGCCTATGCCTGTAAGTGACCCCCATAACAGCTGCCTCAAGTGCTTGGGGAAAATCACATGTGAAGGACAAGTGCCAAATTTTTAAAAAAATTTTGACCCAGGACTCAGAGTGGGATATTCATTTGTGGATATTCATTTGTGGGATATTTATTCATTCATTCTTCTCATAGAGGCTGCCCTTCGTCTGGCTTCCGAACCATCCTGCCAAGATTCACCTAGTACCTTGACCTCAGTGTGCAGCGCAGCTTCTGGCACCGGGCTCCACTCAGCACCATTCCCCATCGCTGGTGCCCCAAAAGAAAATGAAGCACGGCTCCCCCGGACAAGTAAGGCCATGGGACATCAGGCAAAGGACTCAGTTGAGGCCGCCCAGCCACTCTAGAGCCACATGTATGTGCCTTCCCAGTTGGGGACCATAGCCCCTTAAAGGATCCACCACCAACTCCTGGGAGTGGTAGGGGACCCAAACGCCTGATGGCATCGATTCCTTCCCAAGTTCCCCTGGTGCTGAGAGAGCAGAGGCCTCCGCACATGCAGCCATCACTGCATGTACCACAGGAAATGGCAAAGGCTCCCTGTGAGGGCAAGCCAGCTGCTAAGACCCCCTCAGGGGGCAGTGGAGTGCCACCGATCCCCCAAGACAAGGCAGCGCTTTCCTCCTCTACACCTCAGATCTCCGGAGTCCCAGCCCAGATCCTCTGGGGTTCGCCCTCGATCACCGGCATTGTAATTGCGGTTGAAGGACTCTCAGGCCACCCTTTGCTTGCTGGGCATGCATACACCGCAGTCTGCATGGAAGCAGTTCCGGCCGCCCCCGCCACCAAGACCTTGGCAGCCTCATCAGGGGTCTGCAAGGAGATGTGTTTTAGTCGTCACCTTCCTTCCTCCCGCACGTTCCAGCCCAGTGAAGCATCCTGGGGGCAAGAAGTTCTCATTTTGAAGGTGCACTCAAGAGTGATGCCCCAGTCACTTTCCCTGATCCACCTTGTCCTTTCCTCGACCATCTTCATCCCTACCGTTTGGCCTGGTTGCAAGTCACTTCAAACCGCTGGGTGCTGGACATAGTATCTTGGGGTTATATCCTGTAATATTTGGCTGCCCCTACTTCCCACCCCCCTCTTCCCTGTCCCCCTTCAGAGACCTTTCTCACAAGCAACTCCTCGTTCAAGAGGTTGAGAACCTCCTGCACCTGGGGGCAGTAGAGGAGGTCCCTCGGGACATGAAGGGAAAAGGGTTCTACTCCTGCTATTTCCTAATTCCGAAGGCAAAAGAGGGCCTCAGACCCATTCTGGACCTGTGTCGCCTTAACAAGTGTCTCAATAAGCTGAAGTTTCTCATGGTCTCCCTGCCCTCCATCATCCCCTCCTGGGATCCAGGAGACTTATACGCCGCCCGCAACTTAAAGGATGCTTATTTCCATTTTCCCAGGCCACAGACGCTTCCTCTGTTTCATAGTGGGCGGGTGCCATTTTCAATTCATGGGGCTGCCCTTTGGCCTTTCATCAGCCCCAAATGTGTTCACAAAATATATGGCTCCAGTGGCTGCTTTCCTGAGATGCTGAGGTGTCCAGGTCTTCCTATATCTCGATGACTGGCTCATCAAAGGCAGGTCAAGCACAGAAGAGCCTTGATATGGTGCATTCCACCTGCCGCGACCTGAGCCTGTTAATAACTGAGAAAAAATCCACCTTCACGCCTGTCCAGCAAACAGAGTTCATTGGGGCAGTTCTCGATTCCATGCGAGCCAGAGCCTTTCTTCCGGAAGCACATTTTCAAGCCAGGCCTGACCTGATCTCCCATGTAAAGAACCACCTTCTCACAATGACTCACACCTGCCTCCGACTTTTGGGCCACATGACCATGTGTACATACATGATCAGCCATGCTTGGCTTCATCTCCGGCCCCTGCAAGTGTGGCTGGTGTTCGTCTACATTCCCAACAAGCACGATCTGGACCGGGTAGCCAGGGTGCTGGACCACATCAGGTCGTCCGTGGATTGGTGATTGGACCCCAGGTTAGTGTTGGAGAGAGTCCCTTTCACAACCCCATCCCTGTCGCTGGCCCTGGTCTCCAATGCTTTGGACCTGGGCTGGGGAGCCCACCTGGGAGAGCTGAGCACCTAGGACCGCTGATTACGGGGCGATCTCACCCTCCATATCAATGTCAGGGAGCTCAGAGCGGTTCGCCTGGCCTGCCAGGCTTTCTTGCCCCACCTGAAGGGCAAGGTGGTGCAGGTGCTGACAGACAACATTGCCACGATGTATTACATCAACAGGCAAGGCGATGCCAGGTCTTTGGCCCTTTGTCAAGAAGCTCTCTGCCTTTGGGACTTCTGTGTGTGGCATGCCATTCACCTGATAGCCGCGCACCTGCCTAGAACCAGGAACATCACCTCAGCAGGACTTTCTCCTCTCGCCACGAGTGGTCGCTCTATCTGTAGGTGGTCAGCATAATTTTCCAGAGGTGGGGAAGAAAATGCCAGGTGTTCTGTTCGATCTGGGGAATGGACAGGGGCTCACTGTCAGATGCCTTTCTCATTTCATGGTTGGGGGTGCTGAAGTATGGATTCCTGCCAGTGCTGTTGATTCCAGGGTCCTTGTGAAGATCAAGCAAGGCAGGGCTAGAGTTATCCTAATAGCCCCTGCTTGGCCTCGTCAGCATTGGTTTGGCTGATTGCCAAGCCTTTTGGTAACCACCACGCTGCAGCTGTCCCTCTGGCCAAATTTGCTGTCACACAACCACAGCAGCCATTTGCATCCGAACCTGGCAGTGCTGCACTTGACGGCTTGGCTACTGCATGGCTAAGCGCGGACAAAAGGGCATGCTTGGCCTGTGTCCAGCAGGTCTTGCTGGGTAGCAGGAAACCCTCCACCAGAGCGACTTACCTGGCCAAGTGGAAAAGATTCACATGCTGGGCCTCGGAATGGTGTATTTGGGCCGAGCAGGTCCCGCTGCAGGAGATCATGGATTATCTGCTGCACCTCAAACTCCAAGGTTTGTCCCTGTCATCTATCAAGGTCCACCTGACCGCTATCTCTGCTTTCCGTGCTCTGTTCCAAGGCAGGTCAATCTTCACTCACAACATGATGGCATGGTTTTTGAAAGGTCTGGAGCATCTCTACCTGCACGGCCAGGATCTCGTCCCATCCTGGGACCTGAATTTCATACAGTCGAGGCTCATGGCGTCTCCCTTTCAGCCTCTAGCTTCCTGATCTCTCCTGCTTCTCTCCTGGAAGGTCTCATTCCTAGTTGCGATAATGTCAGCATGCAGGGTGTCTGAGATCAGGGCGCTTATTTAAGAGCCACCCTATACAGTCTTCTACGAGGATAAGGTCCAGCTGTAACCACACCGAGTGTTTGTGCCCATGGTCATTTCCCAGTTTCATACTGGCCAGGACATGGTTGCCTGTTGTCTTTCCAAAGCTTTATGCATCAGATGAGGAGCGCAGGTTACGCACTCTGTACATCAGGAGGGCGCTGGCCTTCTATATAGAGAGAACAAAGCCGTTCTGTAAGTCAACACGTTGTTCGTTGTGGTGGCAGACGGAATGAAAGGTTGCCCACTGTCTGCTTAGAGGATTTCATCCTGGATCACGGCCTGCATCCTCTACTGCTTTGAGCTGGTGAAAGTGCCTCCGCCAGCGATCGTGATGGCACACTTGACTAGGGCACAAGTGTTGTCAGTGCCCTTCCTGGCACAGGTATCAATCCAGAAGCTCTTTAGGACTGCTACCTGGTCATCTGTCCACATGTTCACGTCTGATTATGCGCTTACCCAGCAAGCTTGAGATGACTCTGGCTTTGGCAGAGCAGTGCTGCAAGCCTCAAGACCGTGAACCCTGATTCTGCCTCCATTGATACTGCTTGTGAGTCGCCTAGATTGGAATCAACATGAGCAAGCACTCGAAGAAAAATGGTTACCCATCTTTTTTTTGTAACTGTTATTCTTTGAGATGTGTTGCTCATGTCCATTCCATTACCTGCTCTCCTGCCCCTCTGTTGATCTTGTCAGCAAGAAGGAACTGAGGGGGCGTAGGGCCAGTGGCACCTGATATACCTGACTCATCAGCGCAGCAATCAAGGGGGCGCCACAGCTGGCCCTACGGATACCTCTAATGAAAAAATCTCTGATGGGCGCACATAACTTAGAATGGAATGGACATGAGCACCACATCTTGAAGAACAGTTACAAAAAAGGTGGGTAACCATTTTTTCCTTGAAACCCCATCCCTACTCACTCCGTTCCCAATTCCACAAAAGAACAAAAACCTTTCAGTGCCATTTCTCTGTCACATGATATGGCATATAACAAAACTGTGCAATTTCTGTATTTAGAGTAGTAACAGACATGAAAACCCTTACACTAAACACATGATGGTTTACCATTTGTAAAAGTTCTCTTCTTTTATAAGCATTGCATTGGTTTCTTTTTAGCATACTGTTTAAAAAGAATTATAAAACTGAAACAGTATATTAAATTATTGGAATTTTTATTATGAGCCTATCCCAAAGGTTTACCAGTTTTTAATAATAATAACTAAGGATGTGTGTTTCAATCTCTGCCTCATATTTTTAAGCACACAAATTAAAGTTGAAATTCCTGTTTATTTTTCAACTCATTCTCGATTTGTCATATTTTCCAGGTACATTGATTAATGTGTTCTCCATGAAATTATTCCCTTTACATGATAATGCTTTCAGGTTTAAACTTAGTGTCACAACTATTGTTGACAAAACAGTGAGATGTATTAATGTAACAATTCAATTTCCCTCAAATACAATCCAGGAAGAATAATGAAAAGCACAAGCTGAGCAATCTTATGTATATATGATGTTAGCAAGATCATTTTTCTTGCTGCCCTTGATAAAAATTAGCCTGTCAAAGATACTAGCTACCCACGTATTAGCAGATGGGTTGCCTTGACTCTAGATGTCACAAAATTTTATTATGGTAATGGCTCAGAGAAGAAACAGTACAGAATCGGTTGTCAGTAGCTAAACAGAGTTTGAGAGGAAAATGTCCCCTGATAAAGTTTGGTTTTAAGAATGTCTCAGCTGACTTTATAACAACTGATTAAAAGATAAGTCAGTTTTGATTAATTTAGTTCTCTGAAAAGAAATAAAAGATGTAGAAATCTGTTTTAAAAAAACAAAGTTAAAAAATAGTTCACTGTTGCACATTACCCTCAACCCATTCAGATGTAAGTGTAGACTCCCTCCCCAGGCCCTACGCTACCAGCACTCCCAGCTATCTTCGAGACACCACTGACTTCCTGAGGAAACTACAATCCATCGGTGATCTTCCTGAAAACACCATCCTAGCCACTATGGATGTAGAAGCCCTCTACACCAACATTCCACACAAAGATGGACTTCAAGCCATCAGGAACATTATCCCTGATAATGTCATGGCAAACCTGGTGGCTGAACATTGTGACTTTGTCCTCACCCATAACTATTTCACATTTGGGGACAATGTATACCTTCAAATCAGCAGCACTGCTATGGGTACCCGCATGGCCCCACAGTATGCCAACATTTTTATGGCTGACTTAGAACAACGCTTCCTCAGCTCTTGTCCCCTAATGCCCCTACTCTACTTGCGCTACATTGATGACATCTTCATCATCTGGACCCATGGAGAAGAAGCCCTTGAGGAATTCCACCATGATTTCAACAATTTCCATCCCAACATCAGCCTGGACCAGTCCACACAAGAGATCCACTTCCTGGACACTATAGTGCTAATAAGCGATGGTCACATAAACACCACCCTATACCGGAAACCTACTGACTGCTATGCCTACCTACATGCATCCAGTTTCAGCCAGACCACACCACACGATCCATTGTCTACAGCCAAGCTCTACGATACAACCGCATTTGCTCCAACCCCTCAGACAGAGACAAACACCTACAAGATCTCTATCAAGCATTCTTACAACTACAATACCCTCCTGATGAACTGAAGAAACAGATTGACAGAGCCAGAAGAGTACCCAGAAGTCACCTACTACAGGACAGGCCCAACAAAGAAAATAACAGAACGCCACTCGCCATCACCTTCAGCCCCCACCTAAAACCTCTCCAACGCATCATCAAGGATCTACAACCTATCCTGAAGGACGACCCATCACTCACAGATCTTGGGAGACAGGCCAGTCCTTGCTTACAGACAGCCCCCCAACCTGAAGCAAATACTCACCAGCAACCACACACCACACAACAGAACCACTAACCTATCCTTGCAACAAAGCCCGTTGCCAACTGTGCCCACATATCTATTCAGGGGACACCATCATAGGGCCTAATCACATCAGCCACACTATCAGAGGCTCGTTCACCTGCACATCTACCAATGTGATATATGCCATCATGTGCCAGCAATGCCCCTCTGCCATGTACATTGGTCAAACTGGACAGTCTCTACGTAAAAGAATAAATGGACACAAATCAGATGTCAAGAATTATAACATTCAAAAACCAGTTGGAGAACACTTCAATTTCTCTGGTCACTCGATCTCTGACCTAAAAGTCGCAATATTACAACAAAAAGACTTCAAAACCAGACACAAACGAGAGACTGCTGAATTGGAATTAATTTGCGAACTGGATACAATTAACTTAGGCTTGAATAAAGACTGGGAGTGGATGGTCATTACACAAAGTAAACTATTTCCCCATGTTTATTCTCCCCTCCAGACGTTCTTGTCAACTGCTGGAAATGGCCCACCTTGATTATCACTACAAAAGGTTTCTCCCCCCGCCCCACTCTCCTGCTGGTAATAGCTCACCTTTCCTGATCACTCTTGTTACAGTGTGTATGGTAACACCCATTGTTTCATGTTCTCGGTGTATATAAATCTCCCCACTGTATTTTCCGCTGCATGCATCCGATGAAGTGAGCTGTAGCTCACGAAAGCTTATGCTCAAATAAATTTGTTAGTCTCTAAGGTGTACTCCTTTTCTTTGTGAGGATACAGACTAACACGGCTGCTACTCTGAAACAGATCAGTTTGGCTAATTCGTAGGGGTAATACATATTGCATGTTTAATAGGTTTGGAGTAAAATTGTACTATCAAAATCATTTTAACAGAAATCCCAAGAGTTAAATACGGTTGAGCTGGTCTTGTATAATTATTGTATAACTGCTGTTGTGGTTTGCCTTACATTGTGTAAAGTAATTATGTGGTCAAGTTTTAAATCCTGATCTATCCAAATCTTGCAGTAAAATTTTTTTTTAACTGCATTGTGATCTCAGTAGTGCAGAATGCTTTGTGTGTTTCCTTTAAAAAACATTTACTTGTGGACATATGTGCAGTAAGAGGATTTCTCACGTATATGGAATCCTGAATTTTGAGTTTAGAATCTCGTTGTGTTTCTCTGAATTTCTGCTCTAATGAAAGAGAGCATATGGTGCATATTCTTAATAATCAAATAACACTCAGTCTTAGATCTCCTTATTGAAGAAGTCCTGTAATAAGACAGTAACTGAATCCAAATATAATTGAATCCAAATGAAAAGATGTTTTGAAAATACTCTGTGTTAACTCCTATTAATTTGAATGACAGCATGGGGAATTCTGTTTAAAGAGAGTTTTCAAATAAAATTACTTGATGTCATAAACTATTGAGATCCTTGTATGAAGAGTTTCAATTGTATTTATAGTTTAATAGTTAAACATTCACATCAGATTTATAATTTTCAATGAGAATTTACATTTTAAAATATTGGAAAGATAATTTTTAATTGAATAGAATTCATTAAAGAAACTCATTCTCAGAGTTAGATTAAAATTTAGAGTTGTGTTTAACTGTTTCAGGAGACTTGGGTTCAATTCCCTGCTCCTCCAGAGGCTTCCTGTTGGCTTTGTGCTAATTACTTAGCATCTCTGTGCCTCAGGTTCCCCATCTGTAAAATGGGGATAATAGTATTTCCTTACCTCACAGGATTGTTTTGAGGATAATTACATTAAAGATGGTAAGATGCTTAGGTAATATGTAATTGGTGCTATATAAATACATAAGATCGATACTATGGGGAAATAGTGACCAAAATTACTATAAAACTGCAGTATCCTCAAGTAATGTACTATGAATTTTACAGTAGAAATATTTATAGTTATGAATGTTTTCTAAAAAAGTGCTATCCAAAGTAACTACAAGGAGCATCAAAATTTTTTTAGTATTTTGTAGCACTGTATAATCTCTGTTGTATACTGCTCCTAGCTTTTGTCAAGAAAATTGATGGATGAGGTAAGGATGTTGTCACCAGAAATCTCACGTTACTTCAATATCACAGGAAATGAGGATGCAACAGAGGTGATGATATGACCTAAATCCTTACCCTTTTGGGGTCTGACCTAATCTCTGGCCCCAGCTGGAAGGCCCGCCTTACAAAGGGGGCAAAGCGAATAGGATTTGCTGTGTGACCCAGGACCCCTAAACCTATAAGCATCCGTAAACCTAACTCATTATCCTCCATTTAAAAGCCCTCCTCAAAACTCTCCTTTTCCATGATGCCTACAACAAAGTTTTAAAACTTAACAGTCAGGCTGCTGGTGTTCTGAGACTACTGCCTATCATGCTGACCAGATTGTCTCTGTGTTTTCTTGCACTCCTCCATCTGTTGTGTCTTGTCTTATACTGAGACTGTGAGCTCTTTGGAGCAGGGTCAACATTTTTTTCTGTATTTATACAGTGCCTAGCACCATAGGGTCCTGGTCCATGAGTAGGGCTCCTAGGACCTACAATAATACTACTAATATAAACAGGTACACTATAAAGCTTTGTCCCCTTTAAAAAAAAAAAGTTAGTACCTGTATAAACAGTAACTGCCAATGGTGCACTTGCACTGGTGGTAGCCATGCTGTAAGTGTTACTGTCAACAGGGCACAGGCATTACTATGTGATAAAATCCCTCTCTGAGCAGCTTTCTGTTACACCATTGTAAAGACCTATGTCTACCCGAGCAGTTTACTGCTGCTGCACCATTGATGGCTGTGTCTAGTGCTAATATTTTGTGTAGATGCATCCAGGGTTTCATTCTGTTCTGTTCTGTTCTGTCACAAGAAGCCTTAAAATGGAGTTGGACTTCTGCAGGTGAGATATGCGACAATAAACAAGTTTTGCCCCATTGTCCATCAGCATTCTTGGCATAGATTCTAATCGTTGCCATGACATTCAGATTGAAAAGCTATTACAACACAACATCAACTAACACATGTTAAATGGATTAAAAACTGGGTGATGTAACATAAATAATCCAGTAGGCATCTTTCTAGTAGGGTCTGTGGTGTGAAAAAGGTTAACTTATACTGTTATTGAGCACCAAATAATTTGATCCCTAAAATTATTCAGTCTAGAGAAACAATATAGCATATATAGATATACATATATAGAGAATATGGTGTGCTATCTCTTGTTAATTGTTTCTATTGCTGCCAACTCAAGGATGTGACTTCTACTATTTAATCAAAGAGGTTCTTTTACATACTTTAGGGGACACCATGATTAAACCTAAGCAAAATCATCATAATTATTAACCAGAGCTATTTTATTCTTAAAGGAAGTAAAAAAAAATACACATTAGATATAACACAGAACAGAACACAAATGATAAACTAGTTACTTTTGTTACAATTGATTCTGTATGTCTGTCTGTCTAGAGCATTTTTAACAGAGATTATACCCTTGAGGGTGAACTGCCTCTGGGGTGCTTTATCCTTGGTAAGTTAAAACCAAGGTATTATTTCCCAAAATTTTGGTGAGTCCAGTCATCAGGGCTGGCTCCAGCTTTTTTGCTGCCCCAAGTGGCGAAAAAAAAAGAAAAAAGAAAAACCCCATTGAGCTGCCGCCGAAGAGGTAGAGAGGGAATGAAGAACTCGCTGCCGAATTGCTGCTGAAGACCTGGATGTGCCGCCCCAGTAACGCACAGAGTGCTGCCTCTTTCTATTGGCCGCCCCAGGCACCTGCTTCCTTCGCTGGTGCCTGGAGCCAGCCCTGCAAGTCGTAGTATATCATTAGAAAATGAAGACTTTGTAAATAGACTCAAGAATTTGATTATCAGGGATAATAGTTTATAGATGGGCAAGGTAAGCAATCTTCACTCAATCCTATGAAATCAAAGAAAATATTTAAATCAGTTACTTAGAAGAAGCCATTTAAGGAATTGTCTTAAAATAGGCTAATTAGTAAATATTAAGAATCTTAAATCCCATTATTTCTCTGTTTAACAATATTTAGCCCTTGTCTCCTCTCCAGGAATATGTGGACCAGCCATTTGCTGTTTAACTGGAGAAATGTTTAACATCTTAAATTATAACAGCCTATCCCAATAAAATCATTACAAAATTATTACAAGAGTTTTAAAATCTTTGTCGTTGTTAACCCCTCCGCCAATGTTTGTCATCTGCAAACTTTACCAGCAATGAATTTTTCTTCCAGATCATTGATACATATACTGAGTATCATTAGGGAAAGAACAGATCCCTTTGGGACCTGTGATGAAGAAATCTCAACGCCAATGCAAAAATGATTTTGCATGAACATTTAAACCAGCTTCTGTACCAAATAACTGGAGAAAAGATCTAATGTGACACCAATTTTTAAAAAGGGCTTCAGAGGTGACCCCGGCAATTACAGGCCGGTAAGCCTGACTTCAGTACTGGGCAAACAGGTCTATAGTAAAGAACAAAATTGTCAGACACGTAGATGAACGTAATTTGTTGGGGAATAGCCAACATGGTTTTTGTAAAGGGAAATCATGCCTTACCAATCTACTAGAATTCTTTGAGGGTAAACAAGCATGTGGACAAGAGGGATCCAGTGGATATAGTGTACTTAGATTTTCAGAAAGCCTTTGACAAGATCCTTCACCAAAGGCTATTAAGCAAAGTAAGCAGTCATGGGATAAGAGGGAAGGTCCTTTCATGGATTGGTAACTGGTTAAAAGATAGGAAACAAAGGGTAGGAATAAATTATCAGTTTTCAGGATGGAGAGAGGTAAATAGTGGTGTCCCCCAGGGGTTTGTACTGCGTCAGTCCTATTCAACATATTCCTAAATGATCTGGAAAAAGGGGTAAACAGTGAGGTGACAAAATTTGCAGATACAAAACTACTCAAGATAGTTAAGTCCCAGGCAGACTGCTAAGAGCTACCAAAGGATTTCTCAGAACTGGGTGACTGGGCAAAAAAATGACAGATGAAATTCAATGTTGATAAATGCAAAGTAAAGTACATTGGAAAACATAATCCCAACTATACATATAAAATGATGGGGTCTAAATTAGCTGTTACCACTTAAGAAAGAGATCTTGGGGTCATTGTGGATAGTTCTCTGAAAACATCCTCTCAATGTGCAGCGGCAGTCAAAAAGTAAACAGAATGTTGGGAATCATTAAGAAAGGGATAGATAAATAAGACAGAAAATATCACATTGCCTCAATATAAATCCATGGTACACCCACATCTTGAATACTGCATGCAGATGTGGTCGTCCCATCTCAAAAAAGATATACTGGAATTGGAAAAGGTTCAGAAACAGCAACAAAAATGATTAGGGCTATGGAGCATCTGCCATATGAGTAGAGATTAATAAGACTGGGACTTTTCAGCTTGGAAAAGAGATGACTGAGGGGGGATATGATAGAGGTCTATAAAATCATGACTGGTGTGGAGAAAGTAAATAAGGAAGTGTTATTTACTCCTTCTCCTAACACAAGAACTAGGGGTCACCAAATGAAATTAATAGGCAGCAGGTTTAAAACAAACAAAAGGAAGTATTTTTTCATACAGTGCACAGTCAACCCATGGAACTCCTAGCCAGAGGATGTTGTGAAGGCCAAGACTATAACAGGGTTCAGAAAAGAACTAGATACATTCATGGAGGATAGGTCCATCAATGACCATTAACCAGGATGGGCAGGAATAATGTCCCTAGCTTCTGTTTGCCAGAAGCTGGGAATGGGTGACAGGGGATGGATCACTTGATGATTACCTCTTCTGTTCATTCCTTCTGGGGCATCTGGCATTCGCCACTGTCAGAAGACAGGGTACTGGGCTAGAGGGAACCCACATGGCCGTTATTATGTTCTTACCTCAAGAAAACAAACTTTGTAAAGAAAAATCTTTTAGGAAAGCCCTGGTCATGTAAAAGAATGTGAGGATGTTCTTTGCAGCGTTGTTGTAGCCACGTTAGAGAGACAAGGAGGGTGAGGTAATATCTTTTTTACTGGACCAACTTCTGTTGGTGAAAGAGACAAGCTTCTGAGCTACACAGAGCTCTGAAGTAGCTGAAGAGTTTTGTGTAGCTGAAAAGTTCTCTTTTTCAGATATTACCTCATCTACCTTGTCTCTCTAGGATGTTCCTTATTCAGGATATTCCAGAGGAATGTTGGGATGTGCAGTCTAAACCCTTCCCTCTCCCTCTTTGCAAAGAAAAGCCTATGGGAAAATAGTGTTTAGGTGGAAATGCTTTAAACCTTTTGTTTATTTTGTACATGTTGAAATGGTAAAAAAGTTTGTGAAATGCATACTTGCATGTTAATAAAATGAAAAGTTTCTTATGTAATTTCCTAATATCATTGCTATGTAAAGGGTAAAATGCTTTATGAATCAATCTAATGAACATGAAAACCCTAACACAGAAGAAAATTCTACAGAGCAATCTGGATTGCGTGGTAAACTGGGTTTACTTGAACAATGTGTGTTTTTAATACAGCCAAATACAATGTTATGCATGTAAGAACATTGAATGTTGATTACATTTTCAGGATGAGGGACTGTATTTTGGAAAGCAGTGACTCAGGGTGGATAACCAACTGGATATGTGCTCCCAACATGATGCTGCGATTAAGAGGTCACGTACAATCTTTGAATGAGTAAGCAGGAGAGTATAAAGAGAAAGTAGGGAGATGTTACCCCATGCAGTACTACCACTGTATATGGCAGTAGTGAGACCATTACTATGTCTAGTTCTGGTGTCAATACTACTTAAAAGGATGTGGACAAATTAATCAGAAAAAAAGCTACAAGAATGATCTGAGATTTGGAAAATATGCCTTACAGTAAGAGATTAAAGATGCTTGTTTTATTTAGCTATTTAGTTTACCTAAAATGAAGTTAAGAGGTGACTTAATCATGGTCTATAGTACCAATATGGGAAGAAGATTTCTAATAGTTAAGGGTTCTTGTATTTAGTAGAATTAAGCATAACAAGATCCAGTTCCTGGAAGCTGAGGCTAGACAAATTCACATTAAATAGAAGGTGCAAATTTATTATTTAGTCTTATTAACCATTAGAACAACTTATGTAGGGATGTGGTCGATTTGCTATCATTTAAAGTTTTTAAATTAAGATCGGGTGTCTTTCTAAAAGGTATGCTGGAGCTCAACCAGAAATTATGGGCTTCATGTAGGACTTATTTGGTGAAATTCTGTGTTGTGGAGGAGAGCAGAGTAGATGATGATGGTAATGGTTCCTCTGGCTTTGAAAGCTATGAATATTTAATAAGGGTATTGAGGTGAAAAAGTCTTCTATAATTTTGTCTGGCAAAGAAAACAAAATACTCTATATGCACAAGCATACTGAAAATGTTCAATTAATTGCTGTAGCTCACACACCAGCAGTAGTTAACAATGACTTAACAAAACAATGAGTTAACAAAAACTATGAATATTGAGAGTGTGCAAAGACCTGTCATGCTAAATTCCATTTTTCAATTCTTGAGCATATACCATTTAAAATGAATGCTGAGCAAGATGAAGTTACAACCTGTGCATTAGATAATTGACTTTTTAAAAAAATCAACTTGTACATAATTTTAAAATATCAGTTATTTTAATAATTTTTGTGCATGTAGAACAATATTTTCATTATTATTGAGATAAACCATGTTCTAGATCTAGCATCAAGGACATGATACTTCAGTTTTATTTAAATGATAATACTAGTGTAAAATAAATGGCTAATTATCGTAACTAGCAGTTAGACCTAGGATGGGGTCTAGGTGCCCCTCAGATGACGTTTCTGCTTCATCACCAACTGTAATCAGGACTTCTTTGTATGGAAATTAATTTGTGCTTGATACCTTGGCTCATGGGCTTTATTCTGTGGCTCACTGAGATGTGCTATCTTGAACCAGACATAGCTCTTTATAGCTGTAGCAGCCAGGGAAGCAGCCACCAACCTGTCCTCAGACCTAGGTCCCCTGTTTAGTATCCCAAGGACTAAGGACTCCTGCAGAAAAAAGTAGAAGGCAGATCACCACCGAGAAGGGTTATTTATAAGGTTGCCTGAAAGAACATTAGGCAAATTCCAGAAATCCCTTTATCTGTCTCCATCAAACACAGAAATCAAAGAAAAATATCCAAGGTGATAGAATGGGGGAATGACTCCCTCTTTTTACCTTGCTAAAACACTGTGCCAGAAACTGATTTCTAGCATAGAATCCCAAACAGAATGGGCAAAATTTTCAAAAGCACCTAGGTGATTAAGTAGCCTGAGTCCCATTTTCAAAAGTGATTTAAGCCCTTATGAACTTAGAATCATAGAATCATAGAATTTCAGGGTTGGAAGGGACCCCTGAAGGTCATCTAGTCCAACCCCCTGCTCGAAGCAGGACCAATTCCCAGTTAAATCATCCCAGCCAGGGCTTTGTCAAGCCTGACCTTAAAAACTTCCAAGGAAGGAGATTCAACCACCTCCCTAGGTAACGCATTCCAGTGTTTCACCACCCTCTTAGTGAAAAAGTTTTTCCTAATATCCAATCTAAACCTCCCCCACTGCAACTTGAGGCCATTACTCCTCGTTCTGTCATCTGCTACCATTGAGAACAGTCTAGAGCCATCCTCTTTGGAACCCCCTTTCAGGTAGTTGAAAGCAGCTATCAAATCCCCCCTCATTCTTCTCTTCTGCAGGCTAAACAATCCCAGCTCCCTCAGCCTCTCCTCATAAGTCATGTGTTCTAGACCCCTAATCATTTTTGTTGCCCTTCGCTGGACTCTCTCCAATTTATCCACATCCTTCTTGTAGTGTGGGGCCCAAAACTGGACACAGTACTCCAGATGAGGCCTCACCAATGTCGAATAGAGGGGGACGATCACATCCCTCGATCTGCTCGCTATGCCCCTACGTATACATCCCAAAATGCCATTGGCCTTCTTGGCAACAAGGGCACACTGCTGACTCATATCCAGCTTCTCGTCCACTGTCACCCCTAGGTCCTTTTCCGCAGAACTGCTGCCTAGCCATTCGGTCCCTAGTCTGTAGCGGTGCATTGGATTCTTCCGTCCTAAGTGCAGGACCCTGCACTTATCCTTATTGAACCTCATCAGATTTCTTTTGGCCCAATCCTCCAATTTGTCTAGGTCCTTCTGTATCCTATCCCTCCCCTCCAGCGTATCTACCACTCCTCCCAGTTTAGTATCGTCCGCAAATTTGCTGAGAGTGCAATCCACACCATCCTCCAGATCATTTATGAAGATATTGAACAAAACCGGCCCCAGGACCGACCCCTGGGGCACTCCACTTGACACCGGCTGCCAACTAGACATGGAGCCATTGATCACTACCTGTTGAGCCCGACAATCTAGCCAGCTTTCTACCCACCCTATAGTGCATTCATCCAGCCCATACTTCCTTAACTTGCTGACAAGAATACTGTGGGAGACCGTGTCAAAAGCTTTGCTAAAGTCAAGAAACAATACATCCACTGCTTTCCCTTCATCCACAGAACCAGTAATCTCATGATAAAAGGTGATTAGATTAGTCAGGCATGACCTTCCCTTGGTGAATCCATGCTGGCTGTTCCTGATCACTTTCCTTTCATGCAAGTACTTCAAGATTGATTCTTTGAGGACCTGCTCCATGATTTTTCCAGGGACTGAGGTGAGGCTGACTGGCCTGTAGTTCCCAGGATCCTCCTTCTTCCCTTTTTTAAAGATTGGCACTACATTAGCCTTTTTCCAGTCATCCGGGACTTCCCCAGTTCGCCACGAGTTTTCAAAGATAATGGCCAATGGCTCTGCAATCACAGCCGCCAATTCCTTCAGCACTCTCGGATGCAACTCGTCCAACTTGTGCACGTCCAGCTTTTCTAAATAGTCCCTAACCACCTCTATCTCCACAGAGGGCTGGCCATCTCTTCCCCATTTTGTGATGCCCAGCGTAGCAGTCTGGGAGCTGACCTTGTTAGTGAAAACAGAGGCAAAAAAAGCATTGAGTACATTAGCTTTTTCCACATCCTCTGTCACTAGGTTGCCTCCCTCATTCAGTAAGGGTCCCACACTTTCCTTGGCTTTCTTCTTGTTGCCAACATACCTGAAGAAACCCTTCTTGTTACTCTTGACATCTCTCGCTAGCTAACTTAAGTCTCTTTGGAAGTCAATGGGATTTAGGGCCCTATGTCACTTAGATGCTTTTGAAAATTTTACCCAATATACCTATTTGAATCCACCACTTGTTCCTGATTTTGAGTCTCAAAGACCCTCGTGCCCAGAAGAAACAGATAGATGAGTTGTCGTAATTGAAAAACAACTTGCAAACTTCAGGTGAATTTGTGGAAGGAGAATGTCCCATTTTCTTTTTTGTAATATGACTTACATTGAAATATAAAATGATGGTTTGACATTATCATAGTTTGTTACTGTTGCCAAGAGACTGAGGAAATTAACCGTCTCTATATAAAAATAAATCATAAAGAAAAGGAATGACTAAGTTTGAGAAACAATATGATGGCTTAAGGCTAAATAAAGTATGCTGTTTAGAAGCTTGAATTGATTTTTTTTCCTTTGTAAAGTAAAAAGTTTTTTTTTCTTGTGTGCTATACACTGTGGCAGATTCATAGATTCCAAGGACAGAAGGGACGATTGTGATGATTGAATCTGACTTCCTGTATAATACAGACCATAGAACTTCCCCAAAATAATTCCTACACCATATCTTTTAGAAAAAACATCCAATCTTTATTTAAATATTGCCAATGATGGAGAAATTACCACAACCCTTGATAAATTGTTCCAGTGGGTAATTACTTCTGTTAACAATTTACACTTTATTTTCAGTCTGAATTTGTCTAACTTCAACTTCCAGTCATTGGATCATTTTATACCTGTTCTATATCTAGTTCAAAGAGCTAAATATTTGTTTCCAGGTATTTATAGCCTGTTTATAAAGTCACCCCTTCGCCTTCTTTTTGTTAAACTAAATAGATTGAGCTCCTTGAGTCTACTGCTAACAGAGATGTTTTCTAATCCTTTAATCATTCTTGTGGCTCTTTTCTGAATCCTCTCCAATTTATCAACATCCTTCTTGAACTGTGGACACCATAACTGGACACAGTATTGCCGCAATAGTTGCATCAGTGCCAAATACAGAGATAAAATAACCTCTCTACTCCTACTCGAGATTCTCCTGTTTATGCATCCAAGGATTGCATTATCCCTTTTTGCCACAGCATTGCGCTGGGAGCTCATATTCAATGATTGTCCACTGCGTCCACCCAAATATATTTCAAACTCACTGCTTCCGAGGATAGAGTCCCCTATCATGTAAGTGTGGCCTATAGTCTTTGTTCCTAGATTTATACATTTACTGTTAGCTGAATTAAAATGCATGTTGTTTGCATACGCTCAGCTTACCAAGAGATCCAGATTGTTCTGTATCAGTAACCTGTCCTCTTCATTATTTACTACACCCTAATTTTTGTGTCATCTGCAAACTTTATTGGTAATATTATGTTTTCTTCCAGGGCATTGATTAAAAACATTAAATACCCACTAAAAACACACCAGCTCAGTGATGATTCTTCATTTATGATTACATTTTGAGACCTATCAGTTAGGCTGTTTCTAATCCATTTAGTGCAGTGGTTCTGAAACTTTTCTGCATCACACCCCCTTTTTAATTTTTGAGAAACCCTCATGGCCCCCATCTCTCCTTTACCATCATCCAACACCCCCTGATCCTTGTCCCCGACCGTCCCCTCACGGGCCCCCTGCCCCCCTGGAACCCCACTCCCTATCCAACCCTCCCTGCTCCCTGTCTCCTGACTGCCTCAACCCCTATCCACACCCCTACCCCCTGACAGGCCCCCCGGGACTCCCATGCCTATCCAATTCCCCCTATCTCCTGACCACCCCTCCAGAACCTCCGCCCCATCCAACTGCTCCTTGTCCCCTGACTGCCCCCCTGGGACCTCCTGCCTCTTATCCAAACTCCCCGCTTCCTGCCCTCTTACCAGTCCACTCAGAGCGGCAGGACTGGCTTATTGGAAAGCCTGGGAGGTGGGCGGGCACAAGCCGCACTGCCTGAACGGCGGCGTGGCTGCGGGGGAGGGTGGAGAGGAGAGGAGGGGGAGGGGCCAGGGGCTAGCCTCCCCTGCCAGGAGCTCAAGGGCCGGGTAGCCTCGCGCCCTCCCTTGGAATTTCTTCACGCCCCCCCAGGGGGGCGTGCCCCCCAGTTTGGGAACCAATGATTTAATGTGTGCCATGTTAATTCTATAACATTCTAGTTTTTAAATCAAAATCACATGCAGTACCAAGTCATATGCGGTATAGAAGTCCAAGTGTATTACCTAGATGTGGAGCGTCTATGTAATAATCTAAGAATACTGAACTATATTAATTTTATATATGTAGTATGTGACATGGTCAGTGAGGAAGTTATTATATAGTTATTTTGATTTATTAGTCTTTCCTGTATGAATGTATTGATCCAGCTTAATAGCGAGCTATTTGAAGAATAAGCAGGAACACAATACAATGACTGAGGAAAAACACCCCAGCACATACTTGAAAGACAATGAGGAAAACTATTAGTTTCGAGGATCATATATCCTGCCTCCAACTAAGGTGCAAGCCTTGTTTTGCCAGGACTGGGAGCCAAGAGATCCAAAGGATACTAAACACTTAAAAAGTCCCTCTGAACAGGAAATGGGAGTGGGGGGAGAGTGTCAGTTGCCAAGGGCTGTCCATGGCTTGTCTGGTCACTAGTGGCAATCGTGGTTGATCCACAAAGCCTGGTCTGAGAGTGGGAGAATCACATGATTCTACCCTGGAAAAGGGAAAAACCTGAGGGGGGGTGCACTCAGAGACCAGGAGGGATGATAGGTGCAGTTAGCCTGGTAACTGTTACCCTACAAAAGGCATGTAGGTCTGATCCAGGTTTTTTTCTTGTCTTTATTTCAGGATCTTATATGATGTCACCAGTAATACATCTGAAGAGCCTGGTGACTTATTAAGCAATTTGTATTTTATCTGTTGAATGGTTAAGCAACAGTAGAGCCCAATAAATTCTATATCTATATAGTACACAAGCTATATTATTTTTGTAAGTTCTAGAGGACAACATTATTTCAGGAAAACGAGTGGGTAATTTTATGATGTCTAAGATATGTAGTAACAGGTAATACACATTTTGAGATAGGTTACATTTTGGTGTAATTGACAAAAGTCAAACTGAGACAGGAACAAGGTAGTGGTAGGCTTTTAAACTTGTCCACAAAATAAGCTTTGCCCACTTGAAACACCAAAATGAGAGGCTGCTCTCAGTAGCAATATCATCGCTGGCCATTGAAATAAGTGGAGTAGTTCATGCCTTTCAGAGCTTCATTTCAAGATCTCTACAGACTCGGGCAGACATTGCTGAATCACTTTGCATTCAGTTTACATTTCAAGGTCTTCTTCTGAAACATATGGGTAAAGACTTCTTAAAAATAAACTAAAGCTAAGATTCTGGAGAACAAGATAGCTTGTGAGAGGAACAGTACCAGACTACTGCATAGCAGCCCAATTCAAACCCTATACTTGACTATGATCCTTTTAAAAGTAGTATTATACTTACTAGAGTTAGGCAAGTGGATAAACACACTTTCATAGTCATCCAGTCTAGAAGTTGTTAAATAGCTAAGTTGGTCTGGCAAAAGTATGGGGTGATGATATCAGAAGGCCAAAAACTGAGTTTCTAAATAAATTCTCTAACTTTTCTTGAAGTCCCTCCTGTTTTATACAAATTGAGATGGACATATTGATTGTCAAACAGGCTGCTTTCAGAGGCTCTGGGTGGCTGAGGGAGAGGCCCCAGTGATTATATTGAAAAAGGCTTGCAGATAGAATAAATACTTTATGGCTGAATAATATTAAAACAATTTTTTGTACTTCTGTTTATTGTGGTCACATTTTTTCTCACTTAAAAGCCATTTTATAAAGTTGCACTACAGAGCATGGTCTCTATAGGCGTCAATAATATATTTTTTTTTAAAAATCATGTATATACAATGGGCACCTTGTGGCCTTGGTCACACTATTTTGATTATATCAGTCTCAGTCCCTGGTAGCTAGCACCTGATTACACTTCCGCCCTCCATCAGCATGACAGTGTTCATTGTGTAAATGCAGCATTCGTTTTATGAACGTCAATGGTGAAAGAAATTTTTAAGTGATATTTATGAAACCAAGAAAAATATGTATTAGACACTGCAACCATGAATCTTACTGTAAATATTCTACAGAAAGGACCCAAATAGCAATGTGCTATTGATGGCTGGACACTGTCTGCTCTTTGTGTAATGAATATAAATACTTCACAATAGAAGAGAATGTCCCCCTCCTTTTTTCCATTTCCTATTTCAAAACTATGTTTCTCTGTTTTCACGTTACTGGAGCCCAGTAATGTGGAAAAGTGCTATTTGAGACAAGTATACCCTTAGTGTTAGCACCATATGCTATCATCCTAGAGACCTTGGTTCATCTTTAGACTCTAATGTTGCAGCCTGGTGATATAGTTTTAGGTGTATTAATCAGGGTGGAAGACCTATGATATACTCAGTAGGTACCCAAACCATAGTCACTGTTTTAGGAAGGCAAAGTCATTCAGGTACATGTATTTTGGCTGTTGTCAGTGTAAAGGAGATTCAAAGCTGGGCCTCTCACACTAGTAAATGAGGAGTAACATGACAAAAGTCAGTGATGGTGTAAAACTGGTGTAAGTGAGATCAGGATCTGGTCCTGAGTGTCTAGAGCTTCTTACTCTCCTCTCCTTCCCCTCCCCCCCAAATAAACAAAAAGCTGCTGTACCAAAGTATTCCTTTTCTACCATTTACTTGAATGGATAAGAATACAACCAACAAGACGAGATCACATTTCTCATTAGAAACTTACACTTCATAATCCTTTTTTTTAAAAACAGAAAAGTAGGATTTCTTCAAATTTTGTGTACTGTTATGACCTTCTTACAAACTAATTTGAACTGTGCTTTACAGTAAACCGATCAAATTAATACAATGCTTTTTGAAGCAGATTCATAGTTTTAAAGATTTTAACAGCTATTTTCCATGTGGCATCCTGATGGCTGGAATTCCAATGATTTTCCCATCTGGAATAAAACATTTATAGAGCTGAATTTTGTGACCGTCTATTTTTACCCTTTGACTTTTTTAATTTGCCTTTGGGTGTAATTCTGTCACAGAAGAATAATCACTACAGTATAAATCTTAGGAAGTAACACCTTATCTTCAAAGGAATGTCTTGGTGTTAAGTTCCTTAAACCAGGAAAACAAATGTCTTATTCTGAAATGAACTACAAAGAAGTTCTGCTCACACAATTAACTCGTTTTGGTTTGGAAGGGAAAAAAGAACTTAAAAGTGATTTCTTCTTGGTGTCAAGTACTGTAGATGCTTTGTAGAGAAATTTTTGGTGACATATATAATAAATGTGTAACTAAATTACATGATTCTCTCATACATCTGAGAGAAATAAGGAAATGAACTTTAACTTAGAAGTTGGAAAAGTGTTTAATGAATGTGACTTGAGCAGTAGTTTTTGGTGTTTTTTGTTTTTTTTCACTGCTGAAGTATGAGGATAAAGTCTGGCTTAACTTATGAATAAATTAAATTTATCTGGCTAGTCCATAGTGAAAATGTGTCAACATTATAAAACTTTCATGCAGTTGGCTTACTACTTAGGAAATGTCCAGTCCAGTACTGAAATGTTAGGGTATCTTTGAACTAGTTCCAAAACTTCTTTGTTGGTGTGTTTTGTGCCTATTTAATTTCAATATGCCAGCTATCGTTGTGATATTTACACAATCCACTTTATAATTTTGGTACACACAAAATGTATTATACCTCTGTCTCTTCTATCCAGACAGCATAGATTATATTATGTTAGGATTATTCAATATATAAAAGAACATTGCTAAGGTTGCAAAGTCAAGCACTCAGAAATTAGGAACTGCCAGAATTAAGATTGCTTGTGCAACTTTAATTTTGCCCCCTTGTGTGTATGAGTGACGAAACAGTCTTTAATTATGTAACCATGATATTTACCCCCTTCCGCCCCCATGAGCCCTACCTTATTCAGTATCCAGAGTGAATGGTGCTTACTAAATGTGAGTGGAAGGGACCTCAATAGGTCATCTAGTCCAGTCCCCTGCACTGAGGCAAGACTAAGTATTATTTATACCCTCTCTGACAGGTGTTTGTCTAACTAGTTCTTAAAAACCTCCAGTGCTGGTGTCATAAATATAAAGGGAAGGGTAACCACCTTTCTGTATACAGTGCTATAAAATCCCTCCTGGCCAGAGGCAAAATCCTTTCACCTGTAAAGGGTTAAAAAGCTAAGGTAACCGCGCTGGCACCTGACCCAAAATGACCAATGAGGGGACAAGCGGGGGAAAAGGCTTTTGTCTGTCTGTGTAATACCTTTGCTGGGAATAGATCAAAGATATAAGCCCTCCAACTCCTGTAACGTTAGTAAGTAATCTAGCTAGAAAATGCGTTAGGTTTTCTTTGTTTTGGCTTGTAAATTCGCTGTGCTGGAGGAAATGTGTATTCCTGTTTTTGTGTCTTTTTGTAACTTAAGCTTTTGCCTAGAGGGATTCTCTGTGTTTTGAATCTGACTGTCTGTAAGATTATCTTCCATTCTGATCTTACAGAGTTGTTCTCTTATCTTTTTTTTGTTCTTCTAATAAAGTTCTGATTTTTAAGAATCTGATTGGGTTTTTTGAGTCTTAAAAATCCAAGGCTGGTTTGTGCTCATCTTGTTTGTTCTCAAGCCTCTCCGGGAAAGGGGGTGTAAGGGCTTGGGGGGATATTTTGGGGAAATAGAACTCCAAGTGATCCTTTCCCTGTTCTTTGTCTAAATCACTTGGTGGTGGCAGCATACTGTTCAAGGACAAGGCAAAGTTTGTGCCTTGGGAAAGTTTTTAACGTAAGCTGGTAAAAATTAGCTTAGGGGGTCTTTCATGCGGGTCCCCACATCTGTACCCCAGAGTTCAGAGTGGGGAGGGAACGCTGGCATCTGGTGATTCCACAACCCTCCTTGGTAATTTGTTCCAGTGCTTAACTACCCTTACAGTTAGGAAGGTTTTCCTAATGTCTAACCTAAATCTCCCTGGCTGCAATTTCAGACTCTTACTTCTTATTCTGTACTTAGCGGATAAGGAGAACAATTTGTCACCCTGTCCTTTATAACAACCTTTTACGTATTTGAAGGCTGTTATTATGCCCTCCCCCCTTCAGCCTTTTCTTCTCCTTACTAAACAAACCCAGTTTTTCCTCGTAGGTCTTGTTTTCTAGATCTTTAGTAATTTTTGTTGCTCTCCTCTGGACTTTCTCCCAGTTCGTCTTGGCTATATTTCCCTAGAAGGGAAGATCATGTAAGACAATATCAACAATCTTTCTGAAGTTGAGATATATCATATCTACTGCTTCCCCCCATTCACAAGGCTTGTTATCCTGTCCAAGAAGGATATTAGGTTAGTTTAACATGACTTGTTCTTGACAAATCCATGTTGATTGTTAGTTATCACATTATCTTCTAGGTGCTAACAAATTGATTGATTGATTATTTGCTCCATTAGCTTTCCAGCAACCTAAATTATGCTGACTGGCCTATAATTCCTTAGCTTTTGCTTATTCCCCTTTTTATAGATGGGTTCTATATTTGCCCTTTTTCTAGTCCTCTGTGATCTCTCCCATTCTCCGCAAGTTCTCAGAGATAATGGCTAGTGGCTCAGATCTCTTCAGCTAGTTCCTTAAGTATTCTAAGATGTATTTCATCAGGCCCTGCCAACTTGACAACATTTAACTTGTCTAAGTAATTCTTATCTTATTGTGTGACCCTAAGCCTTATTTACTGCATGCTAATCAAACCCTGCTACAAAGACAGAATTATTAATTTTCTCATGAACTTTTCCATGGTGCTCACCGCTACAGAATCTGAGTGTAAGATGAGGCTGTATTATTATCCACATTTTACAGAAGGAGAGCTGAGGCACAGGGAGTTAGGTATAAATTTATAAAGTGGGGTGGATTAGTGTTCTCTAATTTGGCTTATTATTATTATGCATCATTAAAAGACATGATCAGATGGCTTGTTGGAGCCAGACTAAGGAGGAGTTTAATCTGTGAAAGAAGCTTATTAGAACATCTCTGAGGGTGAGATTTACCTGTATTAGGCTTAGACTTCTGTGGTTTTGTTTTATTTTGATTGGTAATTTACTTTGTTCTGTCTATTATTACTTGGAACCACTTAAATCCTACTTTTTATATTTACTAAAATCACTTTTTGCTTATTAATTAACCCAGAGCAAGTATTAATAACTGGGGGAGCAATAGCTGTCCATATCTGTCTATCAGTGTTATAGAGAGTGGACAATTTATGAGTTTACCCTGTATAAGCTTTATACAGAGTAAAACGGAATTATTTGGGGTTTGGACCCCATTGGGAACTGGGTATCTGGGCACTGGAGACAGGAGCACTTCTTAAGCTGTTTTCAGTTAAGCCTGCAGCTTTTGGGGGACGTGGTTCAGACCTGGGTCTGTGTTTGTAGCAGGCTAGCGTGTCTGGCTCAACAAGACAGGGTACTGAAATCCCAAGCTGCCAGGGGATTTCACAGCCACAGCCAGCTTCCTATAGCTCCCCTGATGTGCTTGCTTAATGTTCCACTAAAGGATCTACATTTTAAACAGAATGACAAATCTAATTTTTTTACTGTTAGTAGCTGGACATTGTATTGCACATTACTGGAAAAATTTGACTCCTTCTATGGAATTGTGGTGAAGTAAAATTATGGACTATCATTTAAATGAAAAAGCTTTCACGCCAAGTATGTACACAAGAGAATTGCCAAAAAGAGGATTGGTATTTAGAATTTGGTCATCCCTTTTACCGTAGTCAGAGGAGGAGGGCTCCCCAGACAGCAAGCCAGAATCTTTAGCTAGGTTCTCTGAATATTAACCTGATCCTGAAGTAATGTACAATGTTGATGTTCTATGTGATCTTGCCTTAATAAACAGTTTTTTAAAAAGTATCCACTGATTTTGGGTACTCAATTTGAGACACTTGTGGCCTGATTTTTCCAGAGTATGTAGCATTATATAGCACATTATATGTTCAAAGCACAGCTCCCATTGGCTTTAGTTGCAGCTGTGAATGCTCAGGATGTTGGCAAATCAGACTGCAGGATCTCAAGTCAGGCACCTAGAAAATGAGCTATGCACAGTTAGTGGCCTGGTAAAAAGTTTGGTTTAAGTGACTTTTTCAGCATAGGAGCCCTTCAGAGCGGTCTGCATGTCATGCCCCCCAACACTCTCAGGCCCTTTCCCAGCCATTCCCAATTCCCCCTTCTTGTCATAGTCCCAGTCCCTTACCCAGTTAGTTCTAATTCTGTCCCCACGAGTCTCATCCAATCTGTTTATCTCCTCTTCAGCTTCCAGTCACGCCACCTGCTGACTTTTTCTGTCCCCACTGATTCCCAGTGGTAGTCTCCCTTCCTAATGCCTTCTACTCCCTGCCTCCCTCCTCTTTATCCCAGTTTCTTCGCCCAGTGAATCCCAGTTCTCCACCCATACCCTGGCTCCTCCTCAGATCAGTCTTGCCTCCCCTCCTTTCTTCTGCTCCACTGACTGCCCTCCCAGTCACCTGCACTGCCTTCTTATCCAATCTGTTTCCCCTCCCCAGTTTCCCTTGCTCTATTGGTTCCCAGCCTTAGTCTCCCACACTGGTTCCTAATCTGATCTCAGTCTCTTCCCCACCCCTACCCCATCTTCCTTTTCCTCCCCAGGAAACCTTACCCAGCCAGTCCCAGTCTCTGAGGTGATCAGACTACATGATCTTATGGGCCCTTCTGGCCTCAAAATCTGACTCCTCAAACCCCCCCAACCTCAGCTTCCAGCCTCCCCACACCCAGCCTCTTTGCCCAACCTTTTTCTTTGATTGGCCTTTGTAATTTTTTACCCCCTCACAACTTTTTGTTAGAGACATCTGAATAGGCCTCGTGCTGAAATGGGTGAAGTCTGAAATTGGCAATCTGGTATGGAAATGGGGCCTCAATGAGGAGAGGTGCATTTGTTCTGGAGGAAATTGGGTTTTGTCTTCCAAATTTTTTAGAATTTGAAAATCACAATGACCATACATAATACAGTTTTTGACGAGACTCATTAAATATGTCATGAAGTAAAAATGTGCCCCTCACGCATTCATCTGTAGTTAAGCGTTCATTAATTCTCTTATCCCTGCTAAGTGTGGGGTTTTGAACTGTTAGGAACAAGCGCTGTTCCTGTAGACGTAAGGGATGGTTAGGGTTCTGAGTGGTGTTTCAGCTATGGACAATCTATTGCTATATTACTTGTTCCCATAAATGGAGGTGAGGGGATTGTTTAGAGCAATGGACAGGTCTATTACTGTTAAGTTTGTGATATGTCTTAAACTATATTTTGAATTTTGTAATTGCTTTTTTCTCATTACAGAATGTTTTAATGTATGTTGGGATAATTTTCTGGTATTTGTGGATTCTGGTGACTTCTGTGACTTTTTGGTTTGGTAATATTTCACTAACAGATCCAATTTGTTTGGTTGAAGTACTAATACAATTTTTTATTTTCCATTATTTTTCAAAAGGAAAATAAATGGGAAATGCCATTCAAAGAACCGTGTTAAGAGACTGTTAAGTCCTGTAAAAGTTAAGAACTTGTATTCAAAATAAAATGTTGAATTATATGATCATATCGCCACTCATATGTGACTAAATAATGTATAACAACACCAGATACACATATCTAGTATCTTGCAGTACTGTGTACTAATGTGTATGTCAGACACAGACTCCATAGTAGCCATTTATGTGTAAAGTAAAACGTAGGACATCCTTGAACGTTATGATATACTCTCAGTATGTCAGTTGTGCTCCCTCAGTACACCTTACTATACAAAGATTTTGCTGTGTAATACAGTTAAATATTTAGCATCCTAAAATACATTCATACTTGTTTCTCTTTTTACAGAAAGTAAGTTGTCCAGTAGATATATACTGTTATTGTTCAGCTATACTGAAACAAAGACATGAGATACTTAATATGGTTTTAATCAGGCTGCAACTTTATTAGTAGATGTCTAGGACTACCTGGCAGATAAATGTATAGTGCAGGTAACTTCAGGATCATTCAATATCTACCTGAGGGCTTCTGGCAGCCACCCTTTTCTCCATACAGTTCCCTGAGCCAACCCATTGCTAGGACTTTACAGCCACCACCTTAAACGAGGGTTAAGGTAGGCTATAAGGAAAGATTGTTGTCTCCCTGCTGTGCCAATCAAAGGAACCTCAAACTCCACTCCCCTTTGTTTCCCCCCTCATTCCTCTCTTTTAACAAACACCTTCTTTTTAAGTCCTTTATCATGCCATTTGTCTGGTCACTGTATTTACTCCCTATGGGAGCACCTGCACTGGACATCTGTCCCACACTTACATAATGAGATGTGACAGCAAAGCCTAACTCCCTTCTCTACTCACCATAACAAAGCCTCCCACTAGCCTGCTGTGGTGAAGGTGGAAAACCCCCCCACGCCACCTAGGCCAATCTGGTGCTGAGAGGAAAAATTCCTTCCCAGCCCCCCTAGAAAGGAGGAGCTAGCGCGATGGCCACTGCAGGTCCTGACCAAACCTGGTATTTTGCCACCTCAAGGGAAGGGAGGGTGGGTGCTGCTGTGCCTCATCTGGGGAAAAGGGGCTTCATTCGCTGGGCTTGGTCCTTTTCAACTCCCCAGCCCTTCTGGTCCCTGGGGATGAGTCAGCATTGCCACACTGACCCACTCCCCCTTTTGCAGCAGCTTCTGAGTCTCTCTCCCACCCCCCACCTGTAAAGCGCTATTCCACTTCCCCTAGTAAGCTGGACATTTCCGCCCACCCTCCGCTTAAGGTGCGGTGCAGTCAACTTTCTACTTAGAAGTTCTGAACTCAAAATCTTAAACTGATTTTTCTTAAGTTTCATCAATGTTTTAAATAAAATACATCTAATAGTCAGAGGAAGTAATATTGTTGCATTTATTGAAACATTTTGAGAGCAGGCCAACATAAAATGTACGAAACAGCTATGTTCAACATAATAGTAAAACAAGGGATGATTTTAAAAAATCCAGTTACTATAAATGTAAGTGATTCTCAGAGAAACAAAATGGGAGACATAACGATGATAGTTCAGAGGTATGTCTATCTCTGAATTAAATAAAAAATACCCTTTTAAATGGGTTCAGATAAAAGTATTCAAATGCATACTTGACAGAGAAGACAACTCTACATTTAAGGGTGTGTATATGTTATACTTTTTGAGAAATGGAGGAGTATGTGATTATGTAATTAGACTATATTATTATGCATACTATTTACACATGGGGCAAAGATAGGATAAGTTTAGGTAAACAAATATTCTGTTTGTTTACCTAAACTTATCCTATTTCCTGACTTTTATAACCAGTTTAAGTTAATTTCTGTTAACCATTTTTTTTGCAAGGAATATATTATTCACCTGTGATTAAACACATGAGGCAAGCGAAAACCCAAAAAAAGTTACGTTTTAACAGTGGAACAGAAATTGTTAATTTTGTTAAATTAGCATTTAAAGCATTGAAAAATCTGGAGTATGGATATTAGTTGAGACAAATACTAAAATGCTGACCTTTCTCTTACCATCATTAAGAGGGCATGTTTTATGAAAATGCAACACTGCAAGTTGCTGCCAGCAGTTTGACTGAAATCTAATTGTGTCATGCTTCCAACAAAAGCATTGCTGTACAGCCACATGACTGCGGCATCCATAAATAATCACATAATCTCTCTGCTGGAGGGCCTGCATTATACTCACAGCAGAGGTCTGTATTCAGGGTTTAACTGCTCTTTTATTCAACAGAAGACAGTAGAAACTAAATGCACCTTAGGTTAACCATGCATGTTATCAGCCAGATAAAGTAGTGAAAAGTGAATTGCAGTACTTCTGCATTTAATTGAAATTCAGTAGAAATTGTACACACATGTAATAATTCAAATGAAAACAAACAAACTAGATGTTGCTTTTTAGATAGGACCTCTTAAAATTAAGCATACGCCAATTATCAATAATGAAGAAATGTAACTGAAACATGGCACAGATCATTATTCCTGTTTTGTTCCTAATGTTTTCACCAGTCATTTTTTAAAGAATTCTTGAAACTAGCACTAATCTCCACACTCAACCAGTGGCCAACGGCAGCAAACAGGAAGATGTTCAGGAAGGTATAGGTAGGCCAGTCAGGAAAAGGACTGTAATCCAGGCCACATAAAGGACTATAGATGTTTGTTTGTGAGGGGTTTTTCTGTTTTCCTGCACTTGCAATGCATTAGCTACTAGCTGGAGAAAGGAGGAGGATTTTATAGTGTCATTTGGCAGGTAGTCTGCCATGTGCTACATATGTGTTCTTCTGTTTCTCCAAATAGAACATTATGGAATTCATATGTGGGTTGATATACCTTCTTTTTTTCTTCAGGGCTTTTAAATGATGCACTTAATATATTGTTAGTAGGGCTGACCAAAATGTGGAATTTGAGAAATATGAGAAATTTTGGCATTTTGAAGTGTATTGCAAACCAGAAATTTCCCTAAAAATTAGTTTAGGAAGCACTGACACATGGAGTTCCTGGACTAGCATAGCACACATGAAACTGACAAAAATAAATGTCAATTTCAGATAGCAACTGCCAGTTTCCAGGGTCTGTGGCTCCTGGGCCCCTGGCTGGGGACCTCAGGGCTTTCAGACTCCCAGGCCAGCTGGCTATTTCAGCTGCCTAACTCCTAAGTGGCCAACACGGGGAGCCCGCTGGTCTGGGAATCTGGAACTCCTGAGGTTTCTGGCCAGGGATATAATCTACATTGCAGGGCTGCCCCCAAACCTTGGAGCCTGGAAGTCCATCCCAGGATCTCCAGGCTCCTAGGTTTGTGGCCAGAAACCCTGAGGACACCCAGAATTTTCAGGATCCCTTCTGTGGAGCCTGGAACCATGGTTCTCAGACCTTCCAGGCTCCCTTCCTGCAGAGCCAGGAGTCAGGGCTTCTGGGCTCCCCGCTGTGGAGCCAGAAGTCTGGAAGTCCCAAAAGCCTCATCTCAAGCCAGATGTTCCAGTGCTTCCTGGCTGCACAGCAGTAACCCAAGAAACCATCGGAGCCCGTGTGACAGGGCTGCCTGGAGCCATGGACCCTGGAAGGCTCGGAGACAGGGTTCCTGTGCAGTCATGCCTGTGATTTGATGAAAGGTCATTGAACCCAACCTGCTTTCATGAGAAATTTTGGATTCAATGAACTGGCATTTTCAAACTAGTTCTTATTTGTTTGTCCTCCACTTTCCTTCCTTGTCATAGATAGTCTTTGCTGATAAAGAGATTCAGAGTTCTTTCTGAATAGATGTGTGTGCTTTGAGTGGTACAGCATTTGCAGGATATGGATCTACTGTTTTCAATAGGTGGTGAAAGGATATATTTAGGTCTTGCATGTTGGAAAGTCAATAGAGAGTGGAGGCTGTGACCACAGCACATGGCTTTACGGGGACTGGGGAGCAGAACCAGGGTGGTGTTGGGTGGTAGGAGTCAGGCTGATTGCATGAGGGAAGCATGTCACAGCCCCACTCTTATACTGTAGAACGTCAACAAGGTACTGATTTAGATTAGTAGGTTATGTCTGGATGGTATTATGTAGATGATGATGATGATGTTGTTTGTTGTTAAGTATCAGTAATTGTTTTCAACATCTGTCATGCCATTGACAAATTAACAGAAGTGTCTGTAAACCATTTCATTGTCTGAATTGTTGAGCCACTGTTAATAGATTAATATGGATCTTTTATCCATCACATTGAACACTGTGTGGGGTATGTAGTAATTGGTCTTTAAACTGAAGGTACTGGGCCAAATTTTGCTCCGTTACTCCTGAGTCTCACCGAAAATCAGGATATACATCCTTGAATGGGTGACTCAAGTGAGAGCGTACTCTGTTCATCATTTCATGCTCCCATCATTTGAAATCCATTGAAAGCTTAGATTTTACAGAAGTTGATGGAGTTTTCCTGTGACAGCTTCTTACTGAATGTGGGCATGTTGATTTTTAAATCCTGCTTTAAGCCTTCATTTTTTAGACTAGCTGGCTAATTTACCTAGCTGTCTTATAAATGTTTCTGCAGCACTTGCTGACTTCACTGTGAACTTTTAGTAAAAGTGAGTAATGGATATAACCCCATATAGAATATGTACCTGCTGTGAGATGTTCTTTTTACTCAATTCAAACACTATCATGCTAACCACGCATTAACTATAACAAGTGTTTATTAGAGGTAAAAATTTGGAAACAATGGATACAGGTGATGAGCACATCCCATTTGAGAGATCAAATGTAGTTATCTGGTCAAAACTCAGGACTGAGAGTAAAGATATTGAAATTATATTCCCATTGTCAAGGTTCCTCCCCCACTCTGAACTCTAGGGTACAGATGTGGGGACCTGCATGAAAAACCTCCTAAGCTTATCTTTACCAGCTTAGGTCAAAACTTCCCCAAGGTACAAAATATTCCACCCGTTGTCCTTGGACTGGCCGCTACCACCACCAAACTAATACTGGTTACTGGGGAAGAGCTGTTTGGACGCGTCCTTCCCCCCAAAATACTTCCCAAAACCTTGCACCCCACTTCCTGGACAAGGTTTGGTAAACAGCCTCACCAATTTGCCTAGGTGACTACAGACCCAGACCCTTGGATCTTAAGAACAATGAATAATCCTCCCAACACTTGCACCCCCCCCTTTCCTGGGAAATGTTGGATAAAAATCCTCACCAATTTGCATAGGTGACCACAGACCCAAACCCTTGGATCTGAGAACAATGAAAAAAGCATTCAGTTTTTTACAAGGAGACTTTTAATAAAAAATAGAAGTAAATAGAAATAAAGAAATCCCCCCTGTAAAATCAGGATGGTAGATATCTTACAGGGTAATTAGATTAAAAAACATAGAGAACCCCTCTAGGCAAAACCTTAAGTTACAAAAAAGATACCCAGACAGAAATAGTTATTCTATTCAGCACAATTCTTTTCTCAGCCATTTAAAGAAATCATAATCTAACACATACGTAGCTAGATTACTTACTAAAAGTTCTAAGACTCCATTCCTGGTCTATCCCTGGCCAAGACCCAGCATACAGACAGACACAGACCCTTTGTTTCTCTCCCTCCTCCCAGCTTTTGAAAGTATCTTGTCTCCTCATTGGTCATTTTGGTCAGGTGCCAGCGAGGTTACCTTTAGCTTCTTAACCCTTTACAGGTGAGAGGAGCTTTCCCCTGGCCAGGAGGGATTTCAAAGGGGTTTACCCTTCCCTTTATATTTATGACACCATCATAACCACAGAATTCTTGTGTGACCTGAAGACAGTCACTTTATTCTGTTCCACTTCTGTAAAATTGGGTAAATGTTTCTCTATCTCACAGGGTGGGGGTGTTTTCACAGTCAGGCTTGAATGTTCATTCTGTGTGTCTCTCAAACATTCCCACACTTTCGCCAACACTGCCCTTTTTTGCAAAGAATAACCTTGATACACTGATCCCTAATGGTGCCATCCTTCAGATCCTTCCTAAAGATCTATCTATTCTGTGACAGAGAACCTGTCAACCAATGAGAATTAGGTGGAACTGCACTTGGGGATAGCATTTGGAACCCTCAAATTGTGCAATGCTAACATACATACTATTGTTCTCACTCCTTTTGTTTGTTATACTCATATCAACTTAGATTGTAATCTTTTCAGTTCAGGGGGTCAGTGTTTGTACAATGCCTAGCATAAAGGAATCCTGATGATGATCACTGCCTTTTTGGGTCTTAATGCAATACAACTATTACCATTACTTATTTTTTTGTAAAATATTTGGAGAGCCTTAGACAGAAGAGGCTACAGAAATACAGAGTATTGTTTTAGGTTTGTGCAGTACCCAAATTTTCATATGAACAATTAGAAATACATTTGGGCAACATAATCTGAATAAAGCCAAAAACAAGTTATAGATATCAGAAAACTTTAGATTGGGCACAGAGACAAGAATATAAATATTTAGATTAGTTTTTATTTGAATATTTCTCTGTATCCTATGAAGTAGCCTTTGCATGTCACTTATTTTTGTTTTTTCCTTAAAAGACAGTGACCTATTAAAATCCACAGGATGCTATGGCTGCTAATCCTTCAAAGTTATCCAAGGAATTAATATGTTGATTTTTTCCTCCCTCTTATTTTAAGTCTGGCTCCAAAATGACTGTTTAATGTTTAACCTCAGCATTAGCTAAATAATAAAACTGCACTTTCTCAAGTGCTATCAGACTTAAAAGATTGCTAATTTTATGCACTAAGATGCTTGTTCCCCAGGCTATAGGAAGACTGAGATCATAGTAGAGGGAATTCAGTAAGTAGGAGGAGATGAGGAGCGTTGGGAGGCTAGCAACTAGTCTTGATCCAGAGCACTCCCTACTAATTTAGAGTAATACTATTTTGAAGCTTATGTAATAACTTTCACCCAAGAATCTCAGATTGTTTTACAAACATTTACTAACAAATTAATTTTTACAACATCGCTTTGTATTCCTGAATATTGGTTCTATTTTACACATGAGAAATGCAGAGCTTCTGGCCCTGACCCTACCATCGTTCATGTGCTTAACATTTTGCACCTGGGTCACCGTGGACAACTTGTGTGTAAAGTGAAGCATATGGTTGCAGAATCAGGGCCTAATGGCTCAGATCCTCAAAGATATTTCGGTGCCTAATTCCCATTGATTTCAGTGAGAGTTAGGAGCTTAAATACCTTTGAGTATCTGGGCCTAAAAACGAGTCCAAAACAAGACACATGGGAAGTCAGTGGCAGAGTTGGGAACAGTACCTAGAAAGTGAGTTACAGTTCTGGGTTCTAACCATCAGCTACATGCCGCTCAGTAGTTTTGCCAGGCTTGGAGCTAAAGCTATTGAGTTTACTTACCACTCACTAGAGACAAGAGGGAGGATAGAAATAAATGGGGTGGGGGAAGTAAGTTATATATTTGACCATATTTGTTATTGGCTCATTCTGTTGATTTTTTAAAAATTTGTTTAGTTTTTATTTTAAGTATCATTTCTGTCTTGTATGTCTCAATTTTTGACTGAAAGAATGGATTTTTTTTAAAAAAATTAAGAACTGAAATACTTATTCAACTGAATAGAATTGATTAAATTTTTACCTGTGGGAAAGCAAACATCACACAACATTTTACTGAGAAAACCATCCTGAGTCACAAATCTGAACTGCAACAGTTGAGAAGGATGCAACTTCTGTTTTTTGCTTGGGGGCCTTCTAGTTTCTCTTTCTTCTTTCTTTTCCCCTGTCTTATTTAATCAACATAGTTTTCAACATAATGCTCTTTCTTATCATGGTGCCTCAGTAAAATGTCACCAGACCAGTAATGCTCAAGGTTACAATGTGAATCATAGCAATAGCCTAAAAATATACCTGGAATTATTGTCTGTTCCCCTAATGCTTCCAAACAGAGTACCTTAGTCTGAATTTTAAAATAAATAACAAGATATAGATAATTTGATACAGAAACAGCTTGATACAGATATGTAATTAATTATCCACAGCCAAGCATTGTGGTGGAAACTGTAAATTAAAAATAAATGCAGTAGTAATTAGAAGGACTGCTTTGTATCTGGGAGTTCCATCTAAAGAGAGATCATATACAGTAAGGCTAAAAACAGTTTGATATAGTAATTGAGACCGAATTTGGGGTAAAGGGGCAAAGAACAGGCACAGGATGTGAAATTTTCCTTAATTATGGGATTTCTGTTTTTTCTAATTCATGCTGATTCACAAAGATTTTTGGTGCCAAAGTCTCACCCACTGTACCATTTCTCTTTTCTCCAGTTTACACTCAGTCTTCAAGCATCACACATCTTCCTTATTCAGCAGTTCCACTTCTGCAAAGGTTTTCTGAAGGTAACATTACTGGGGAAATCCAAGGAAGGGGAAGCATTATCATGTTGCTCACTTTCATCATGAATCTTCTTCCCCATGTGACATGAATGTTCCCTCAAGTTCAAATTAGTCAGAAAAGGATTTGGGGGTATAGTAGCTTGAATAAGGCCAAGCTCATGTACCAAGGAGCAGCTTGCCTTCAACCAGCACCTGATAGGAGAAATATGACATACAGGAATTCATGCAAAAGACTCTTCTCCTATTGGTGTCCAAAACTGGTAGACTTCTGTTGGTCAGCATTCAATGAGACTGGTAGCGTGTTGCAAGGGTGCAGTTTACCTACCTGTCATTGGATTTGGCTGGTGCTACAGTCTCTTTCCCACCCCCCACCCCATTAGCTTCATGGTTTAGTCCTCTGGATGAACCAAAAACTTCCCTTTCTGGGGTAACCAAAAACAGTCCAAAAAAAGAGAGAAACTCTTTGGTCTGCAGATCCATCATCAGGATCTGGACAAAACTTCTTCTGTTTTCTCAGGGGCTTTTGTGGGTCTCTTTGCCCAGCTTCTTTTCAAGTTTCCTCCCAGATCTCTTTTGCAAGCTTGCTTGAGCCCTTACTACTTAGAAAGATCAATACTTCTGCCCTTCCCTTTTCTCCCTACTTCTGCCTTTGCAGAGAGACTCAAATCAAGTTCGGCCCTCTTCCTAGTCCCCCATAATGGGAAAAGCATTGTGAAAAAGTGTGAAACCTTCCCCTCTTGTGGTTGAGTTTTGAATGTGCTTAAATTTACAAATTTATCTGATCTAACTGGGACTGGGGCCAGATCAGATAATCAAATATTTGGTTAATCAGGAGAATTGGCAAAGAGCTTTCTATCCCTTATTTTAAGATGTGGGAGGGCAGGAGCTCCAGCTGTTAGCCCCAGGTGGTGGAGCTGACAGCCGAAGCCCCTGCTGCTGTCAGCCCCGAGCGGCTGGTGGTTCGGTTAATACGGAGAGTCAGATAATGGAGGCTCGGATAAAGAAGGTTCTACTGTATATCAATAAAACATTATGTTCAACTGATGCCTATATAGTGGCTAGGAAAACAGAAGTTTAGCATTTCATATTTGTTTCCCATGTAGGTACTTACAGACTGTGATCAAGTCACCTCTTAATCTTCTCTTTGTGTAAGATAGCTAGATTTTGCTCCTTGAGTCTACTACTATAAGGAATGTTTTCCAATCCGTTAACAATATAAATATCTTATCATATAGTGATTGTCTGCTCACATACTCTTCACAGTTGCAATTTATACCACATACACATCATGGGCACATGAACTTCAGTCATCAGTGGGGAAAGAATTCAGGATATTTTTTGGTTCAGAAATTCAGATTCCTCCTACATGAGCTAAACTATTTGGTTAAAGACTTACATCCACACATTATATATTTAGAGTGCTAATTAGAAGCTATCACTCTAGATTGCTGGCAGTCCCAATCTAATGAAGCAAAAATTCACTTGGAAACTCAAATTCTGAACCATCAACCTAGAACTTGCCTGATTTACAAGTTGACTAAAGGGGGATTATGATTTGATAGTATGACGTTGGTTTTTGTTACATTTCCAAATTGACATGCTGGGAAGGATCTTGAATGGTAAAGAAAGAAATAATGTGTTGTAGGTGCGTTACCCTGAAAACAGAATTAGGGTACCCCCAGAATATAACTGATTTATTTCCCTCTCCTGGGCTTACCAAGGGATTCCCTCAAAACAAGTGAATTTTTAAATATCCCCTAACAGTTTTTCCCTGTGTGGATAGAATTTAAATATCCCCATAAAGGTTTTCCCTTACAACAGCCCACCTGTTCACCAATCTGTTCTCTTAAGGTATGGGTCTCCAGGGTAGTCAAGGAAATACTTGAAGGACACAAAAAGAAAAGGAGTACTTGTGGCACCTTAGAGACTAACCAATTTATTTGAACATAAGCTTTCGTGAGCTACAGCTCACTTCATTGGATGCATACTGTGGAAAATACAGAAGATGTTCTTATGCATACAAACCATGAAAAAATGGGTGTTTACCACTACAAAAGGTTTTCTCCCCCCCCACCCCACTCTCCTGCTGGTAATAGCTTATCTAAAGTGATCACTCTCCTTACAATGTGTATGATAATCAAGGTGGGCCATTTCCAGCACAAATCCAGGTTTTCTCCCCACCCCCACCCCACAAACCCACTCTCCTGTTGGTAATAGCTTATTTAAAGTAATCACTCTCCTTACAATGTGTATGATAATCAAGGTGGGCCATTTCTAGCACAAATCCAGGGTTTAACAAGAACGTCTGAGGAACGGGGGGGGGGGGGTAGGAAAAAACAAGGGGAAATAGTTTACCTTGCATAATGACTTAGCCACTCCCAGTCTCTATTCAAGCCTAAGTTAATAGTATCCAATTTGCAAATGAATTCCAATTCAGCAGTTTCTCCCTGGAGTCTGGTTTTGAAGTTTTTCTGTTGTAATATTGCAACTTTCATGTCTGTAATCGTGTGACCAGAGAGATTGAAGTGTTCTCCGACTGGTTTGTGAAAGTTATAATTCTTGACATCTGATTTGTGTCCATTTATTCTTTTACGTAGAGACTGTCCAGTTTGACCAATGTACATGGCAGAGGGGCATTGCTGGCACATGATGGCATATATCATATTGGTAGATGTGCAGGTGAACGAGCCTCTGATAGTGTGGCTGATGTTATTAGGCCCTGTGGTGGTGTCCCCTGAATAGATATGTGGGCACAGTTGGCAACAGGCTTTGTTGCAAGGATAGGTTCCTGGGTTAGTGGTTCTGTTGTGTGGTATGTGGTTGCTGGTGAGTTGTTTGGGGGGGCTGTCTGTAGGCAAGGACTGGCCTGTCTCCCAAGATTTGTGAGAGTGTTGGGTCATCCTTCAGGATAGGTTGTAGATCCTTAATAATGCGTTGGAGGGGTTTTAGTTGGGGGCTGAAGGTGACGGCTAGTGGCGTTCTGTTATTTTCTTTGTTAGGCCTGTCCTGTAGTAGGTGACTTCTGGGAACTCTTCTGGCTCTATCAATCTGTTTCCTCACTTCTGCAGGTGGGTATTGTAGTTGTAAGAATGCTTGATAGAGATCTTGTAGGTGTTTGTCTCTCTCTGAGGGGTTGGAGCAAATGCGGTTGTATTGCAGAGCTTGGCTGTAGACAATGGATCTTGTGGTGTGGTCAGGGTGAAAGCTGGAGGCATGTAGGTAGGAATAGCGGTCAGTAGGTTTCCGATATAGGGCGGTGTTTATGTGACCATTGTTTATTAGCACTGTAGTGTCCAGGAAGTGGATCTCTTGTGTGGACTGGACCAGGCTGAGGTTGATGGTGGGATGGAAATGGTTGAAATCATGGTGGAATTCCTCAAGGGCTTCTTTTCCATGGGTCCAGATGATGAAGATGTCATCAATATAGCGCAAGTAGAGTAGGGGTGTTAGGGGATGAGAGCTGAGGAAGTATTGTTCTAAGTCAGCCATAAAAATGTTGGCATACTGTGGGGCCATGTGGGTACCCATAGCAGTGCTGCTGATTTGAAAGTATACATTGTCCCCAAATGTAAAATAGTTATGGGTAAGGACAAAGTCACAAAGTTCAGCCACCAGGTTAGCCATGACATTATCGGGGATAGTGTTCTTGAAGGCTTGTAGTCCATCTTTATGTGGAATGTTGGTGTAGAGGGCTTCTGCATCCACAGTGGCCAGGATGGTGTTTTCAGGAAGATCACCGATGGATTGTAGTTTCCTCAGGAAGTCAGTGGTGTCTCGAAGATAGCTGGGAGTGCTGGCAGCGTAAGTCCTGAGGAGGAGTCTACAAAGCCAGACAATCCTGCTGTCAGGGTGCCAATGCCCGAGATGATGGGGCGCCCAGGATTTCCAGGTTTATGGATTTTGGGTAGCAGATAGAATATCCCAGGTCGAGGTTCCAGGGGTGTGTCTGTGCGGATTTGATCTTGTGCTTTCTCAGGGAGTTTCTTGACCAAATGCTGTAGTTTCTTTTGGTAACTCTCAGTGGGATCAGAGGGTAATGGCTTGTAGAAGGGGCCACAGCAATGGTTCCCTCAACCCACCCAGCAATATTGTTAACCTATCCAACTATACTCTTAGCCCAGCAGAAGCAGCTGTCCTATCTCGGGGCCTCTCCTTCTGCCCCTCCACCCCCACGAACATGATACAGTTCTGTGGTGACCTAGAATCCTATTTTCGACGTCTCCGACTCAGGGAATATTTCCAACACACCTCTGAACAACATACTAATCCACAGAGACCTCCCTACCAACACTACAAAAAGAAGGATTCTAGGTGGACTCCTCCTGAAGGTCGAGACAGCAGACTGCACTTCTACATAGAGTGCTTCCGCCGACGTGCATGGGCTGAAATTGTGGAAAAGCAGCATCACTTGCCCCACAACCTCAGCTGTGCAGAACACAATGCCATCCACAGCCTCAGAAACAACTCTGACATCATAATCAAAAAGGCTGACAAAGGAGGTGCTGTTGTCATCATGAATAGGTCAGAATATGAACAAGAGGCTGCTCGGCAGCTCTCCAACACCACTTTCTACAAGCCATTACCCTCTGTTCCATCAGTGATCTTCCTGATAACACCATCCTGGCCCTCTACACCCTAGAAGCCCTCTACACCAACATTCCACACAAAGATGGACTTTAAACCAGTTGGAGAACACTTCAATCTCTCTGGTCAAGCGATTACAGACATGAAAGTTGCTATACTACAACAGAAAAACTTCAAAACCAGACTCCAGGGAGAGACTGTTGAATTGGAATTAATTTGCAAATTGGATACAATTAACTTAGGGTTGAATAGAGACTGGGAGTGGCTAAGTCATTATGCAAGGTAAACTATTTCCCCTTGTTTTTTCCTACCCCACCCCCCCATTGCTCAGACGTTCTTGGTAAACCCTGGATTTGTGCTGGAAATGGCCCACCTTGATTATCATACACATTGTAAGGAGAGTGATCACTTTAGATAAGCTATTACCAGCAGGAGAGTGGGGTGGGGGGGGAGAAAACCTTTTGTAGTGGTAAACACCCATTTTTTCATGGTTTGTATGTATAAGAACATCTTCTGTATTTTCCACAGTGTGCATCCGATGAAGTGAGCTGTAGCTCACGAAAGCTTATGCTCAAATAAATTGGTTAGTCTCTAAGGTGCCACAAGTACTCCTTTTCTTTTTGCGAAGAACAACGCTGTTACTCTGAAACCTGTCATTATTGAAGGACACAGACATTCTGGTAAATGATTGGTTGACACAAGCAGTATTCTTTTCCAAAACAAGATGCCTTTTTGTTAGTAGAAACCATAATCCCTAATACAGTAGTAATCTAAAAACACAAATCCCATCAGCAAGTTAAAGAGCATCCCAACTGCAATAACGTACAGCTGAGAGGATTCTAAGTGGTTGCATCCTGTCACAGATGGCCAGTCTGTTACAGATTGCTGACAGTCTTTAAATTGAAAAGGAGGACTTGTGGCACCTTAGAGACTAACCAATTTATTTGAGCATAAGCTGTCGTGAGCTACAGCTCACTTCATCGGATGTGAGCTGTAGCTCACAAAAGCTTATGCTCCAAATAAATTGGTTAGTCTCTAAGGTGCCACAAGTACTCCTTTTCTTTTTGAGAATACAGACTAACACGGCTGCTACTCTGAAACCAGTCCTTAAATTGTACTTTAAGTTTTTCATATACAAATTACAATTAGCGCACACTCATGCATCTTCATTAATACACACACACATACTAATACTACTCTATACTTTACAATAATGTAATTAAAACTGACAGGCTCACTCTGTCCTGTTGGGTTTACTGTGTTATCTGCTGTAGCTGCTGCTGCCACCATCCGCTCCAGTCAGCTATCAGGCTCAGCTCTGCTCGGCACCACTTCTTCATCCAAGGTCTGGTCCCTTCATCCTTCAGCAGCTCTCTACTAGCACTCTGTTTTCTGCCCACTGGCACACTGACCTTTATACTGTCCTTTCAGAACTTTCTAGATTAATTACCTCATCAGATCTTTATTGCACGTGCTGTACATGCTCAATACCAAACATTCTTGAACTCATGTCAACAATACCTCACATTTTTGAATGCATGCCAGCATCACCTCATCTCTTGAACATGTGCCAACATTCCATGCATGCTCACTGCTGTTGTTTACTTCTGACCTCTCCCCTACTTTCGAACTGTACATGCTGAGAAATCTGTTTACCAGGCGATGCAATCTTTAGCCTACTCTTGTTCATGTGACCTGCAGCTTCCAATAATGGTGTGAACCTACTTGTTCAGTCAGGAATGCAAAATGGAGACTGGGGAATTTCTCCGGTATCCGGTAGAGATGACACGAGAAATGTTTGTGTATATTGGTGGCTCGGTGTGATGTAGAGATTAAACTGCTGTAGAAATCAATCCCACACTCAAATTACAGGTTTAAATCATAGACATGTATATACATATCACATTTTGAAATGTGCATGTGGTTTAACATTTCAATAGTAACTAGTGATTTTTGGTGCCTGAGCGTTTTTGGGTTCCCAATTTGAGATATGTAAAAGGAAACTGATTTTCACAAGGGCCACCCTCCCACTACAGGATAGGGTTATGTACATTTTCAGAGCCTAGCACAATTGATTCTATTGTGACCAGTACCACTATATGATACTGTGATATAAATATGAAATAATAATATCAATTAAAGGTTTTATTATGGTCTTGTGGAGTTCATATACCATAGAAAAAGAGAAGAAAGAAGTTCCTTATTACATTTATTTTAGGTAATGTTCAATTTGGTCATGTTCACAATGTGTTAGGTGCTCTCCAAACAGAAATGAAGGCATATTCTTTGCCTTAAGGAGCTCAGAAGCTAAAGACAGGGTAAAAGGGAAAACAGTACACCATAAAATATAGTGGTTAAGGTGGTGATTGACCATTTATTGGTAATAAAAGGTTATGTTATCAGTGTCTGCTTTTTATATTCTCTTTATACCAGCTATTGCCAGTGACTATTCAAACTTGCCATTGGTCAGCTAGTTTCCTGCATGAGTCATGGCAGAAGTGGAGTCTTGCAAAATAATTGCCTTATGCATGCAAGGCAGGTACGACATTCAAAGAGTTAAATGAAAGTTACATTTCAACTTTATAACCCCAAAATCTCTTCCTGTTTATCAATTCAGAATCACTAGCCAATTCAAATATGTTGCTCTGATGCTTTATGTGAACTTTTCTGATGGAAACCAACTAAAAATTTCTTAGTGTGTGTGAATAAATCTGAAAATATGTAATAAAATCTGTCGTCAGAACTGACTGTTCATCCATATGTTATGGAATGATGAAGAACATTGGGGGACTTCTATTCCTTACAAATACAAGCATCTTTATTGTGCTTTGGAATTCTGGATAGGGAACATAATTAGCACTCATTCTGTGCAACAGATTACATTAAACTGATGGTATGCAAAATAGCACACATTTACTTCAGCCTTTCATGATGTCATGTTGTACTGTTAAAAGTAAAAACCTAGATGCTGTTTGTTTTTTAGTGTTTTACAAAACTCATTTAAAACCATTAGACTTGCCTGAAATAAAATGTAAAACACTGTCACTCTAGATAATAATGTGCTATTATCTCTTTAAACAAAGTTCTGGTTTTCAGTGTACTCCAGTGGCACAGGTTGGCAGCAGCATTATAATTAGAATGACAAGGTTATATTAATGTCTTAGCTGCAATTGCCATTTGTAACCTGTTAGAACCCTGGGAATTCATTCTCTCCGTACCCTTGGATACGAAAGGTGGTAGGGTTTTCTACAAGCCGGTTGCCAGGCACATTATTTCTTTGGAAACATCTAGTAGCCTGTCTTTTCAATGGTATTGACCTCAATTGTCTTTATTTAAATTTAAACTTTTTTATGTTTAAAATACAGTTCTGAAGAACAGTATTTGGTGCTCATCTACATACTAGTTCTCAGTACTTTAGGGCACTGGGAGTTTTTTCAAAGGCACAAATGTTTAATAGATGGCCTGGCCAAGTCCCAGTGACTTTTACTGACTGCCTTTTGTGCCTTTGAAAGTCTCCCCCATCATAAATGTGATCTTGAGAAGTGCAATCCTGCTGTAATCCACAAATCCATCTCAGTACACTAGCTGTGGTCACAGACTATAATACAATTTTTTTTTAAAATATCTTCAGCGTTATCAGTGTTCCCGTTGAGTTTCAACTGATAAGTCCATCTAGCATCTACATTTCTTTTGACTGGCAGTTGAAAACAAAGGTTTATGTCTGTGTTTGCACAACTGATGTAGAACTTGGTAAATGCAAACAGAAATAATTTGACACTAATTCTAAGGGACAAAGTAAAGTCTGTTAATCATGGTCACCCAGTAATGGCACATTGACTTTCTATGTACTGGGCAAGAGTAAATGTTGTATGCTTTGTGAAAAATGTGGGAGGCGGGTGTATTATTTTTATGAATATTATGTGTACCTATTTTATTCGATTTGTTATGATGGGGTCTGTCATACGCTGACAAGGAGTTACTTGCAAATCCCCAGGAAAGGAGTACAGTGGTTTCAGGTTTTAGATGGTTGGCTAATACTTATGAGACAATGAGTGGACTCTTCTGTTTGATAGTGTACCTCCACCTCCAGTGCATTCATCAGGTGAGTTTGGCAAGGGGAAAAGAGTCCCATCTTGCAGACACAGAGAACAAAGTGGTTGAAGTTCAGGGAAGACCGGAGACTTGGAGGCAGTGTCTGCAGGGAAGAAGACTGAATCCAGTTCTCAGAATGAGGGGTACCTGAGATAAATTGGGGCTGCCTGCCTAAGCTTTGAGGAAAATACTAAACTTTAGGTATGATGAAATGCATGTAGACTTTTCTGTTGTTTTAACCCTTTTCTCTAAGCACTATTTTCCTGCGGATAAATGAATAATCCTTTCTTTTTTTTTTTTAAGTTCTGAGTCACAGTATTTACCCACTAGTCACAGCTCCCAAAAGACAGTCTCTTGCAGGTGTCAAACCCAGGTGGACCTGCTGAGAAAACATGGCTGGTAAACTGGTGGTGTAGCCCAAGGACCCAGTCTGTGAGTGGGAGAATCAGGAGGGACCACGAGTGGTGGACAGAGCCTGTGGCTTGAAAGGGTACACAAGAAGGGGGTGGAGTGGGGAAAAAGGTGCAGTCACCCCCATAACTGTGACCTCCTTTTATTAAAAAAAATCTGAACAAAGATGAAGGCATTGGATGTTGAGGCTTCTTAAAATTACAAACAGCATTGGGAGAGTAATACTAACTTCTGCACCTTCAGATTTCACCAACCTGGAACTAATGGGTAACATTCTTCTCTAAGACTGACAGGCAGCAATGATAAATAGAAGCACAGTTTTTTTTTTATGCCTGCCTTCTCTCTCCTGCTCAGTTCCCAATATTTACCCTAGAGGAGATGCATGTGGCAATGACCTGAGAAAATTTTGAGACTATTTTAAAAACATTTTAACAGACAGTAAAATGGAAGATATTTTCAGTGTATAGAAGGAATAAAAACATTACAGGCGGGGAAGATAATGTTCTTTCTGATTAGCAGTAATGTAATGTACCACTGTTCAGTCTGATGAACAGAGGGGCCGACTCACTTCTCCTTTTCCTTTGTCTTATCTTCCCTAACTTTCCACAGGGTAATGGTTCCTGTCAGCTCTGCTAGGAGGCTTGGTTTGCAATCTGCCATCTGAAACTTTTGTGGTGATGGAGCATGATCCTAGATTCATAATTGCAACAGTTCTCACTTTAAGCCCATAGGATGTTTCCCTCTGGACTTCTTGGGCACTTAAAAATGGAATAACTATAGTGCTCAGTCCTCAGAGTGGTTTTGTATGAAATCTTAGAGAGTAGCAGTCTGATACTAGTGATCTTGTGACATTAGTGAACTGATTAACCTCCTTGTCTCTTTCTGCGCAGCTGAATATAACTTTATGAGGGGGTGGAACTATATATGTACTATTCAGCTGAGCATATGGAGACATGGAGGCTAGTCAGGAAAGATTCTTCATGCTGTTTTAACCTGTTTGTGCTGAGATTCAGATTTTCTTTGTCTCCCTTCTTTTTTCTCTTGCTGAGGACTCTGCTTACAGCTTATAAGCAAATTGAGGTAACCGCACATCACTTTGTTGTTAGACCTGCTTGACCAGTTGTGCCTAATTAGTACTACATGAGTTTGAACAGGTATCTTTAACTACATGAGTTTGAACATATCCCCTTAACATTAGACGGGGGATTTCATAGCTTTACACACAATATTGCTGCATACACTTCACCATGATATTATTGACCAGTCAGTTATTAGTTTGCAAAGGATACTCACAAAGCATATTCTGTACAAAGATTGTTACAGTAGCGTGCAGGTTGTGAATACAGGGGTGCATTCGATCACAAGAAGTTCCACCAAAGAGCCAGATCTAAGAGAATAAAAAATCTTCCAATCTTTTCTTCCAGTAGATGTGGCTTGTGGGAGATCTTTCACCTTTTTGGTCTGCTTGTTTCTTTCTCTATTGGTATGTTACTCCAGAGCCTCTTATCTAACCTTGATATATTAAGTGGGACAACTCAAAAGAATCTGGACAAGTTCATGAAACTGGCCAACAAAAGAAAATCACTGCTCTGATGTCTTCTCCGTCAATACGATTCTTTCTGTAGGAACTAGCCTGGGTACATTACATGTTAAAATGGGTTTCCTTCCCAGAGAGTAATCATCAGTGATTCACAGTGAAGCTGGAAGGGCATATCAAGTGGGGTCCCAGAGGGATCAGTTCTAGGTCCAGTTCTGTTCAACATCTTCATCAATGATTTAGATAATGGCATAGAGAGTACACTTACAAAGTTTGCGGATGATACCAAGCTGGGAGGGGTGGCAAGTGCTTTGGCTGTTAGGCTTAGCATTCAAAATGATCTGGAGGAACTGGAGAAATGGTCTGAAGTAAACAGGATGAAATTCAATAAGGACAAATGCAAAGTACTCCACATAGGAAGGAACAATCAGTTGCACACATACAAAATGGGAATTGACTGCTGAGGAAGGAGTACTGTGGCAAGGGATCTGGGAGTCATAGTGGATCAAAGCGAAAATGAGTCAACAGTGTAACACTGTTGCAAAAAAAGTGAACATCACTCTGGGATGTATTAACAGAAGTGTTTTGTAAGCAAGACACAAGAAGGAATTAATCTGCTCTACTCTGCACTGATTAGGCCTCAACTGGAGTATTGTGTCCAGTTCTGGGTGCCACGTTTCATGAAAGATGTGGACATATTGGAGAAAGTCCAGAGGAGAGCAACAAAAATGATCAAAGGTCTAAAAAACATGACCTCTGAGGAAAGACTGAAAAAACTGGGTTTGTTTAGTCTGGAGAAGAGAAGACTGTGAGGAGACATGATACAATTTTCAAATACATAAAAGGTTGTTACAAGGAGGAGGGAGAAAAATTGTTCTCATCAACCTCTGAGGATACGACAAGAAGCAGTGGGCTTAAATTGCAGCAGGAGAGGTTTAGGTTGGATATTAGGAAAAACTAACTAACTGTCAGGGTAGTTAAGCGCTCGCATAAATTGCCTTGGGAGCTTGTGGAATCTCTGTCATTGTCTAATCTGCTCTTAAAAATCTCCAAACACCTGTCAGAGATGGTCTAGATCAGGGGTTGGCAACCTGCGGCACGTGAGGCGATTTTTACTGGCACGCTGCTGCCAACTGGGGTCCTGGCCGCTGGCCCCACTCAGCCCGCTGCCTGCCTAGGTGAGCAGAACCCCAGGCCACCAGTGGGCTGAGCACGGTGGCTGGGACCCCGGCTGGCAGGAGCTGGCAGAACTCCAGACCGGCAGTGGGTGAGCCGCTGCTGGTCTGGGGTTCTGTCTGCCACCCCGCTCAGCCCGCTGACAGTCTGGAGTTCCGGCCACCTGCCCATTGCCAGCCGGGCTGCCGGCCCCACTCAGCCCACTGCCGGCCACCCAGGCTGGCAGCGGACTGAGCGGGGCTGGCAGCCGGGACCCTGGCTGGCAGGAGTCAGCGGCTGGAATCCCAGACCAGCAGCAGGCTGAGCCGCTCAGCCCGTCACCAGTCTGGAGTTCTGTCTGCTGGCCCCACTCAGCCTGCTGATGGTCTGGGGTTCCAGCCGCCATCCCCTTGCCAGCCAGGGTCTCGGCCGCCAGCCCCGCTCAGCCTGCTGCCGACCTGGGATACCAGCCGCTGTCCCCGCTCACCTCGCTGCTGGTCTGGGGTTCCAGCCTCCCGGGCCCCTGCCAGCCAGGTGAATGGAACCCCTGGCTGGAAGCAGGCTGAGCGGGGCCACTGGCTGGGACCCCAGCTGGCAGGAGCTGGCAGACGGAACCCCTCTCAGCCCGCCGCCGGTATGGGGTTCTGTCCGCTGGCCCCGCTCAGCCCGCTGATGGTCTGGGGTTCTGGCCGCCAGCCTCTTGCCAGCTAGGGTCTCGGCCACTGGCCCAGCTCAGCCCACTGCCGGCCTGGGATACCACCTGCTGGCCGCGCTCACCTCACTGCTGGTCTGGGGTTCCAGCCGCCCGGCCCTCTGCCAGCCAGGGTCCTGGCCGCCGGCCCTGCTCAGCCCACTGCCAGTCTGGGGTTCCATCGGGGGGCCCCCTGTAAATGTAAAATTTATTACTGGCACGCAAAATCTTAAACCTTAAATTAATGAAGACTTGGCATGCCACTTCTCAAAGGTTGCCGACTCCTGGTCTAGATAATACTTAGTCTTGCCTTGAGTGCAGGGGACAGGACTAGAAGACCTCTCATAGTCCATTCCAGTTCTATAGTTATATATATAGTCCTTCATACAGTACTTGAAAGTTAAAGCCTCACCTGACATTTTCAGGAGGATAGCGTTTCTCACTGCAGTGCTTCAGCCAGTCAGGCAATCATCTATATGTTTGTGTATTCCACTATCAGATATGTGGAATGTACTATGCTGAAGAATAAAAACTTATATGTGCTTTCCCCAAAATTTCCTTTCTTCATGTATTATGGTCCACAGATCTACCAGACCTTGGATAATATAAAGGTTTTACTGTTTGATAGAACAGCTCTCATGCTCTGCAGTAAGCATATTCATAATTAGTCATTTTGCTTATAGTAGAATTTTGTTAAAAGAACTGTTCTCATCATAGCTGTTGAAGTTACCTCAGCTAGTTGAAGCTAATGATTGACAGATCTGATCCCCAAAAGCAGCAAATGGGCTGAAGACCTATTGTAGAATCTGACTTTTACTACTTGCTATGCTCCCTTGATACAGCGAGATGCCAGCTCTGGCTTGATTGCGTGCAAAACCTTGATTTTTACACTTCAAGTTGTCAAGCCTGGACATTACTACGACGTCTTGGGGCCGCTAATCCACAGAGTACCGGCCAAAAATCCAGCCAAACTCAATAGCCTCCAAACTGGTGGAGAACACAAAAGGACCACTTGATAAACACACAAGAAGAGAAGTGTATCAACAACTCTGCCAAACACTTGCATCAATCCCCCGAGGAGCACCTTCCACTGTCAGCATTAAGGAAGTAAAAGAAGTCCTTAAGCCTTTCTGGGAACATTCATTTAGTCTCATGCAATCAGGCTATGATCAGAAGGAGGCTTGGAAAGCAGTTTGGGCTAAACAAGACTTTAAAAATAAGCACCTTATGCCAGATCCCATGCAGAAGGTTCCTGGATTTGACCTTCCACGGTCATCTTGGTCAACTTGAACCGAATTCGAACTAACCATGGTAGATGTGGATATCTAATACACATATGGAAAATCAAGGACTTCCCGGTGTGCGAGTGTGGTTCCCCATGACAGACCATCGAATATATCACTACCTACTGTCCAATTTATAAATATGAAGGAGGCATTACTGCAATAAATTCTGTTACTCCTGGTGTAGCCATTTGGCTCGATCAACTTCAGGTGAAATTGTAGTTGCTGCTCTGCACCAGCCATACGAAAAAAGAAGAGACTACTTGAGGGGGAAAAAGAAAACTTTGGGTAAGCAAGTATAAATTATCCTAAACTTTGTGTATTATGAAAAGGTCATAAAAGATGATAAAAGTATCCAAGATGACCATTTCAGAAGGGTTCCAAAATCCTATACAGAAGACGAGCAGAGAACTGCTTTTTATAGTCAGAGGCGCCTCATCTGAGTTTAAACCTCACTAGAAACTTTTATTTTTGGAGAATACAAGAAAATCTACAGAAATACCCTTATGAAATCTGAAATTTCTGCAGATACTGATTTGTTGTCCAAGGAAATTGGTCATTAAAGGGACATAAGGTGATTAGGAAAGATGGCGTAAGGAACTGAGGTTCTATTTTTAATCTTAATTGCTGTTACATAAAAGTAGACATGAAATATACAGATGTATTTGTCTGAAATGAGATATTCATGAACAGTAAAACTTGCACTCAAAGTGAGGCTAAGCTAAGGCTGCTTTCAATATCACTGAGTTGTTCATGTATATGTGGATTCCAGCAGGAGGAAACAGGGATGCTTTATGGGAGCTGTGACCCAAAGCACCCGGGTATTGACACCCTATACGCTAGTGTGATAATCTTTGTTCAAAATATGCCTTATGAGGTATCATTTAAAACCTAATACCTCAGTGGTCAAAAATATTATGGTGAAATGTATGTAACAACATTATATGTAAAGTTATGAATTCCCCCTGTATGATGTTACTAGACCATGTTCAACACGAGACAGCCTTGCCTAGTTAAAGGTGTTAAATAGGTCTGTCTTAAACAAAGGAATGTAGGTTTCAGAGTAACAGCTGTATTAGTCTGTATTCGCAAAAAGAAAAGGAGTACTTGTGGCACCTTAGAGACTAACCAATTTATTTGAGCATAAGATTTCGTGAGCTACAGCTCAATAAAATAATAAATAAAAATAAAATAAAAGCTTATGCTCAAATAAATTGGTTAGTCTCTAAGGTGCCACAAGTACTCCTTTTCTTTTTAAAGGAATGTAGGTTTTCCTCAATTTATAGATAAGCAGTAAACAGGACCAGCAAAAGGGGCACAGATTGCAGGAAACAGAACCATTTGCATTTCAGCAAATATCAGCGGGGATTGGGGGGAAACCCAGCATGGTGCTTCTTCACCTCCAGACTCAATGTTGCCTTCCTCACAGCTTGAATAAACTTTATTTTGAAGGGGAACCTTCAGAAGAATCCATTTCAAAGGTTTACTCAACTATAAAAGAAAGGGGCAGAAAACCAAGTTCTCTCTTTCACCAAAGAGACAAAGGAACCAGCATTTTGGGCTTCTGGAAGAGCCCTTGAATGGAGCAGTAGTGTAGCCAGGGAGGGAGCGGGGGGAGTGGCTGTTCCCCCTCTGAGCACAAGTGGTGCCTTTTTAATTTATGGGCAACTTTTTAAATTTTTACTCACCCGGCGGCACTCCGGGTCTTTGGTGGCGGGGACCTTCACTCGCTCCAGGTCCTCGGCGGTATTTCGGCGGCACTGACGGCCCCTGCCGCCGAGGACCCGGAGTGCCGCCCAGTGGGTACAAGCTGGTGGCACCTTTTTTTATGTCCGCTGCCTCTGTTCGCTCTACCTAGCTATGCCACTGGAATGGAGGGATGGGGTAAGATGTCCTGCTGGAAGACTGTGGGCAAAAACAGCCATCTTGAACAAAGTCTGTATCTTGCTAGGTTAAGTTTTTAGTCGCTAGAAGTATTTTTCACTTTTATTTGTTTGTAACCATTTCAATCTCTATCTCTTTTACTTGATCTCACAGAGAATCCTCTTTTCTTTTGTTATAAACTTGTTTTACTTTAATTCAAACACAGCACTGCTAGATTAAATTAAAAGTGTGTTAGTTAACTCAAGTTAAAGTGGTAAGCTGTACATTTGGTGTCTTTACAGGAGCAAACGGACCGTATTATTTCTCCAAGTGGCCCAGGAGAGGGCTGGACACTTAAGGGCCCACAGTTTGGGGAAATTGAGGACTGGAAGAGTGTTGGGGTTACTTTGTTGGTTGTAGCCAAGGCTGGTGAAAGCCAGTGTAGGGCTATGGGACTGTAGACAGGCTGCTGGGGTCAGAGTTGCTGTTTCCAGGGCTGGCTGCATAGCTAACACACCCAGAGACAGGGTGTGACCTGCATGCTTGTGGCTGATTGTGAGCATCCCAGGCAGAGAACTACAGTAGCAAAGCATTGTGATGCATTCAGGGTTACACAGTAAGAGGTCACACAACTCCTTCCTGGTTTGGATTGCACCCCGAAGTGTGACAGTAGCTTGTTTCTTTTCTCTTGGAACCAAGAGGATAATTATGGCAGTTACTTTTCTGTCTAAAAGGTGTTGAATGGGTTCTTCTGAGTTGTACTCTTATCACCTCTCCTGTTCAATATGGGGCCATTGGAAGGGTTAGTGAGGAGGCACAAACTGAAATATTGTCAACTTGTTGATGAAACTTATCTCTCTACCTCCATTTCATTTAACCCAGATGGTGCAATTTGAGTATCTTTCTCAGTAGATGGTAGTGAATGAAGCATAAATGAGAGCTAGCTGTCTGAGGCTCCTTCCAGAGAAAAATTAGATGGAATTGTTATAGTAGGTTGGGGAAAGCAATTAGGAGATGTGGCAAAGAGGGTTGTGTCGCAGTTTGTAATTTGAGGCCCTGGTTAGACTCCAAGTTGCTACTGAACAGTCAGTATGTGACAACTCCTCCTCTCAGATGCAAACCTTATCTAAGAGAAGGACATTGGTGCCATCATCCATGCCTTGTCACTTCAAGATTAGACTATTACAATGCACTCTGCTTGGGCAACACCTTCTACCAACCTGCAGAGGAAAGGTGGCACAGAAGGCAGTAGGCCTGCTTATTTAAATGTGGTATTTTACTGCAAGCAGGTGCATAAGAAACTGTTGGCTGCATAGGTTTATAGCTGAAGTGTAAGATGATGATTCTGACTTGTAAAGCTCTAAATGGTTGGAGACCTGCCTACCTGAGTGACCATCCCTCTTCCCACATGATACTTCCACAGTTGAGATCAGTGGGGCAGTTCTAGGGCTGGAGCTCTGTTGGTGAGTAAGAGATGGAGCCACTAGCAGGCATTATCCTTTAGGACCCCTCAGTTTTAGACTTCTCTGCCCCATTCCCTTGTCTGAAATAAGTCTGAGTCTGTTGCCCTTTGGGATGATCCAAAGCTCATCTGCTATAGGCAAATATTAGTGAAGGGCTCAGTTTTAGGGGTCTGGATACGGATGTGGATTTTTTTTAAATGGGGAGATTGTAGTTTTACATGAACTGATGAAGGGTTGGGGGAGAACTTCATTTTTTATGGAAAGGAAGCTTTTGTGCAGATCAAGGTTATTGTTGTCTTTGTCTTGCTGAGGAGCCAGCCTGTGATAGATGTCTATGTAGAAATCAAAATGAATTACTAAGTATAATCAGTTAATACAAAAATGCAGACTTTGCTTCAGCAGGAATACTATTCAAGCTTTACCTCACAATCTTCCACTTTCCTTCATGTGTCCAATATAGTATTGATTTTTTTTTTTTGCTGTTATCCATTCTTTAAGAGAAAATGTCTAATCAGTTTGGACCATATTCCTGCCATAGGAGGGCTTTCATTAATTCAATTATCTATATTAGCAATATATTTTCATGCTCATAACTGGGAATTAGCAGTCTAGCCCTTAGTTCCCTTGAGCATCCTGGGCGCTTGAAGTTCTACAGGAAATATTAGCAAATAGAAGTTTCAGGGGTGCAGTTCAAAGGAATCTGTATGTTTTAATATATAAATATTATGCAAAAGATATATATTGACAATTATTGCAACTGAGGTTGTGGATCAATAGAGAATAACTGGCTACCAGCTATGTACGTAATGGCCTTCCTGGAAGTTGTTTTCTCAAGTTTAGGGGAAGGAAACGTGCTTCATCAACTAAATAGTTCCTTATTTGTGCCAGATGCTGGATTTAACTTGCTAGTCAAGGGAATGACTCAGAAGGATCAATGAGGGTAATATTGTCTTAAGAGACAGGGAATACAGGATCTTAAGTACCTGGTGAGATGCTGTACTGTGTAGTCTCTGTTTCTTTTTTCTTGCTAGGACTGCAGAACTGCCTAAGAAATTATACTCCTTGTAATTCATGTATCTATTGAACTTTCTGTTTAAATATTTGTTTTACACCTTTTGTATCTTTTTATTATAGAAACCTGTTTTAAAAAAGAGCTAATGATTTAACAGCAAAAGAGTTATGTGGTTTAAATAATAGTTTTTAAAGCTGCACATTAATGAGGAGAATTCACCTAACTTAAATTGTATGTGTCTATCTCAGAAGCTGAGCTGGTGCAGAGAGGCCAAAAATAGTTGTACAAACCCATTTGTTTCCCAAGGGAATCCCAGTATATGACTGGGAGTTCAAGGACAGGACTTGAGAGTATCATCTGGAGTGGCAAAGGAATGCCTTACTGAGCAAAAATAAACAATTTAGATGGGTCACGGAGGAAGGGACACGAATGAGAGTCCTGTGATATTGTGTCATCCAGTACATTGGTTGCCCTGCAGCTAAAGCAAAATGAGGGGAAACAAACAAGGGCTCATACAAAATTCTTAATGAATGTCCCAAAGACTCTGATACTAGCTAAAATTATGGAAACCTCTATCAAACTTTGACTTTTGGAGAAATTCATTGAAATCACAATGTCAAGCATATGCTACAAGGTTGGGCAGTGTCTCTGTCAAAGGCACTGTGTGGGGTCCATTTCAACATTATTGGAATTGAGCAAAAATGTGTTTAGACACAAAATCACTATGAAATTTTTTTTGTAGTAATGATTGGACTAGTGATGTGATGCCAAGAGTTATGTATGTGGTTTAATTAGCCTGCAACTTTATTCACTTAAAATATCTGGAAGTACCTGGCAACCAATAGTACAGTGCATTGTCATCATTTCCTTAAGACTTTTCACGTAATCCCCAGCCTTATCACAGCATCTGCCACCCTCCTCTCATAAGAGTGCTGGGGACTAGAAAAGGCGGGGGTTTGGCTCCCCACTGCAAAAGATGTAGGAGTCCTGAACCCCCTTTCTCAGCTCCATTAAGGGATGCTTTCCCTTACATCCTTTTCTAAGTGGTACTTGTCAGTGGTGTCTCTCTCTTGAAATCTCTGCATGCAAAATCTCCCTCTTGCTGATGACTAATTAGTAAGGCTGCGAGTTTGTGACAGAGGTCATGGAAATCATGGATTCCGTGACTTTTCGGGACCTTTGTTACTTCTGCAGTGGCCAGTGTAGCTGGCTCGGTGGTCACCTGAGCAGCACTGCCCCCCACAGCCAATGGGGAGCTGCGGAGCTGGCGCTTGGGGTAGAGGCAGTGCACAGAGCCTTCTGACCACACCTCTGCCTAAGAGCTGAGGGAGGAACATGTCTCTGCTTCTGGGGAGCTGCAAGAAGCTAGGTAGGGAGCCTGCCAGCCCCGCCATCCACCCCCAGCACCAGCAGGGGTCCCGGGCCCCTGCTCCCTGAGCACCCCCCACCAAGATTTAGTCAGAGGTAAATAGTACAAGTCATGGACAGGTCACAGGCAATGATTTTTTTGTTTACTGCCCGTGACCTGTCCATGACTTTTACTAAAAATATCCATGACTAAAATGTAGCCTTATTAATAAGTCTTCAAAACTTTCTGCACTCGATTTCACTTTGTCTCACCAAATTGATTGTTCTTCTTTGAGTGCTTGCTCATGTCGATTCCATTCTAGGTGTATGCGCGCCCATATGCTCGGTCATCGGAGATTTTTGCCTTTGCGGTATCCGGAGGATTGGCAGTGGTGCCCCTTTGAGTGCCGCGCTCATGCGCCGGTATATCAGGCACCGCCAACCCTACATCCTCTCAGTTCTTTCTTACCTACCGTGGTGGTTAGTCAGACTGCCTTTCCTTGTATAGCAAGGGCTAGCAGTTTTCGTCTTACTTCGAGACTTAGGTCCTTGTAAATAGTTTGTTTATAGTAGTTAATGTTGTTAAGCGTAGTTAGCAGTTAAAATCCCAGCGGGGACTTTGCCCCATTTGGGGCGTGCCCCGATATCTCAGATTTAAGCCCTGCACAGACTGCACCAGGCCAATACCTGTGAGTGGCCCCCATAGCAGCTACCTCAAATGCTTGGGGGAAGTACACATGAGAGAGAAGTGCCGTATTTGTAAAAAACTTTCAGCCCAGCATGCAGAAGGAGCAGGATATTCGGTTGCAGGCTCTCCTCATCCAGCTTCCATGCTGTCCCACCAGGATTCGCCGAGTACCTTGGCCTTGGTGTGCAGTGTGCCCCCGACACCAGGCTCCACCCGGCACTGAAGGACATAAATCCACACCGTGTAGAGGTCAGGCACAGGAATTTATTACATATAGTGCTGACAGAGTGTCACCTAGCTTATTAGGCTCAGGGACATTGTTAATCAGTTGATTATAATGGAATATATGGATTTTCCATGAGTGGGGAAAGTGATGGGGTAGGCAGTCCCACACCCCCGGATAGGTTTGGCTACTGTGCTATCATGTCTTGCAGCTAATGGTCAAAGGTTACATAATGTCTCTGCCCATGGTCTCAAGTTAACAAATCAACATTTAATTAGTACTTCAATTAATGTATTAGTATAAAATATATATGTTGCATTCTGATTTGGGGTCCATAGGAATGAAGTAGCTCCTTTGATTGTCCAACAGATACATATCTAGGGGTAAAAGCAAAGAAACAGTGTAAGTATGCGGCAATAAAGGTTGTCTTTCAAGTTGCTTATTTGTGTTTTAAGGCAGGCATTGGTCCCTGGGAAAGGGAGGTGGGAGGAGGCCATATCTTACACTGACATGCTTGAACCTTTCATAAACTCAAGGTTGGATGTTTGGGAAGAACATCTCCCTCCAGAAGAAACTAACACAACAGAAACAGGGCTTCTTTGTTCTAATTGCAACTTTGAATAAGACAATTATTGCCCCCAACATCTGGCGTTCCGCTGACCAGGCATATCTTAGCAAAAGCAAGGTTATCTTTGGTTATTCTGCTTTCTCTTAGCTAATCAATATTTGCTAGGACTCTGACCTCTTGACTAAACTCTGGACTTTGGGCCTGTACACAAATCCATATACCAGGTTATTACATCAGCAATGGATTCTAACCCGTCAGCACTATTCTTCGTCCCCCAAAAAAGAAAGCTAGGAAGCACAGCTCCCTGGCACCAGGCAAGAAGGGCCATGGGTCATCGGGGAAGGGACCTACTTCGGGCTGCCCAGCCACTCTGGAGCCACGCATTCATACCTCCCTGGTCAGGGCCCTTAGCACCTTGAAAAGTCCACCACCGACTCCCAGGAGCGGCATGGGACCTAAGCTCCTGACGGCACCAACACCTTCATAAGCTCCCGCAGCGCTCAGAAAGCAAAGGCCTCTGCCCATGCCATCGAGGCATCACATGCCTCAAGGACCAGCAAAGGCTCCCCACAAGGGCAAGCCAGCTGCTAAGACCCCTCTAGGGCCAGTGGATCACCGCTGATCCCCCGAGACGAAGCAGTGCTCTCCACCACTGCGCCGCAGATTGCCGGAATCACAGCCTGGATCCTCAGAGGCTCGCTTCGGTCACCAGCATCGCAATTGTGGTCCCCGCCATCTCGACACGGATCGCCTAGAGGGAGACACCGGTCTCCACAATACCGACACCGTTCACCCTCCCGCTGATTGTCCTCTCGGTTCAGGTCCGGGTCACCTGCCTTGTGGGAGCGCTCCCCGTCGTGTCTCCGGACCCCCCCAGCACCAGCTCCAGTCCCCCCAATACCAGTACTGATCTCCTCACTCTGGGCACCGGTTTCCAATGGCAATGGTCAGCAAACAGTCTCAGGCGTCGACAGCCCCACTGTGGTCACCGGAAGGGGATTCCTCCAGCACAGAAGCACAGTTCAGCCTCTTGCCTAGACTTCACTGGTGTGAATGGGCACCTGAGGCCACGTCGACATCGACGGCACCACCTTGGCAGCACGGCCATTGGCTAGCGCAGTGGCCTTATTGAAATGCATGGGGAGTGTCGGTCACGGTGATGTCCCTTTCACACAGCTTATTGGCCACTGCCTCGGAGCAACAGCTGGTGGCACCGACAGCACTGGGCTCAGTGCATGATGCACACTCTGAAGTCGAGGCAGAGGAGACTGCACCCACCCCTAAGCCTCCTTCCCCCGACACTGCAGTCATCATCTTCATCCCCAGAGAAGGCGATTGCGGGACCCTCAAGGGCCAGCCCGCTGGACGATTTTAAAGAATACCAGGCCGTGCTTCATTGGGTGGCTGAGAATTTTGGCCTGCAGGTGGAGGAAATGGCTGAGCAGGTGGACACTTTGTTTAATGTTCTGTCAGCCTCTACCCTGGCCCGTGTTGCAATACTAGTGCATGATGGTGTCATCAAGATTGCCAAGGCCCTCTGGCAAACTCCCTCATCCATCCCTCCCAACTCGAAAAGGGCCGAAAAAAATACTTTGTCCCTGCCAAAGGGTTTGAATACCTTTTCACCCACCTTCCCCTGGGCTCGCTGGTGGTCTCTGCAGCCAATGAAAAGGGTAAGCAAGGTCATACCAGCTCATCCCCCCAAAAATAAAGAGGCCAAAAGATAGGATCTGTTCGGGAGAAAAAATTATTTGACTGCCAGGCTGCAATTTTGGGTGGCAAACAATCAGGCCATCCTAGGAAGATACAATTTTAACATATGGGACTCCCACCCATAAGTTCAAGGAGTCCCTCCCACAGGATTTGGCCCAGGAATTCAGCACCCTAGTGGAGGAGGGCACCATGGCGGCTTGGTGCTCCTTCCAAATGGCATGGGATGCAGCTGACTCGGCGGCTAGGGTGGTAGCGTTGGCGGTGTATATGAGGTGTAGCTCCTGCCTTCAGACCACCGTTCTCTCCCAAAAGATACAGACCTTGATCCAAGACCTCCCGTTCAGTCTTTTCTCAGAGCAAATGGATGCAAGGCTGTATGGGTTGAAGGACACTTTGGCCACCCTTCGCTTGTTTGACATGCATATGCCACAGTCTCTGAGAAAGCAGTTCCAGCCGCCTTCCCGCTTAGGACTTGGCAGTCTTGTTTGGGGTCTGCAAGGAGAAGGAACAGAGACATTAGTTTCAGCAGCCATTGCCCTTCCTCATCCTGCTCACCTGTGCAGCCCGGCCTGGCAAAACACCCCGGGGGCCAGAAGCACTCATTTTGAGGGTGCAGTTGAGAGTGATGCCCCAGTCACCTCCCAGAATCCAACCCATTCTTTCCTCAGCCATCTTCATCCCTTCCGTTTGGCCTGGTCACGAGTCACCTCGGACCTTTGGGTGCTGGAGATAGTGTCTCAAGGTTACACCCTGCAGTTTTTGGCCACCCCTCCCTCCCACCACCCCCTCTTTCCCGTCCCTCTTCAGGGACCCTTCTCACAAGCAACTCCTCATTCAAGAGGTCAAGAACCTCCTGCACATGGGGGTGGTGAAGGAGGTCCCTCAGGGCGTGACAGGGAAAGGATTCTACTCCCGTTATTTCCTAATCCGAAAAGCAAAAGGGGGCCTAAGACCCATTTTGGACCTATGCCGCCTCAACAAGTCTCTCAAGAAGTTGAAGTTTAGCATGGTCTCCCTGGCCTCCATCATGCCCTCACTGGATCTGGGAGACTGGTATGCCACCCTTGACTTGAAGGACGCCTGTTTCCATATTCCAACGTCACAGACGGTTCCTCTGTTTCATAGTGGGCGAATACCATTTCCAATTGACGGCGCTGCTCTTTGGCCTCTCATTGGCTCCAAGGATCTTCATGGAATGTATGGTGCCAGTGGCCCCTACTTGAGACATTAAGGGGTCCAGGTCTTCCCATATCTCGACGACTGGCTTATCAAGGTCCCAGGAACAAGTACAGAGGAGCCTCCATCTGTTGTGTTCCACCTGCCGCAACCTGGGCCTGTAGATAAATGAGCAAAAATCCATTTTAAGGCCAGTTCAACTAATAGAATTCATTGGGGCAGTTCTCAACTCCACGCGAGCCAGAGCCTGCCTTCAGGAGGCTTGTTTTCAGGCCATGTCAGACCTGATCTCTCATGTGAAGAACCACCTGCTCACCATGGCTTACACCTGCCTGCGGTTGTTGGACCACATGGCCACCTGTACATATGTGATCAGTCATGCGCGGCTCCACCTCCAGCCTCTGCAAGCAAGGTTGGCGTTGGTTTACACTGCCAGCAGACACGACCTAAATCGGGTAGTCAGAGTTCTGGATCACATCCTGTCATCCCTGGAGTGATGGTTGAACCCTGGGTCAGTATTGAAGTGTGTTCCCTTCGTGATCCCGTCCCCGTCGCTGACCCTGGTCTCAGATGCTTCGGACCTGGGCTGAGGAGCCCATCTGGGCAAGCTCAGCACTCAAGGCCGCTGGCTGGGGAACGATTTGGCCCTTCACATCAATGTCAGGGAGATAAAGGCAGTTTGTCTGGCCTGCCAGGTGTTCTTGCCCCACCTGAGCAGCAAGGTGGTGCAGGTCCTCACGGACAATGCCATCGCAATGTATTACATCAACAGGCAGGCCGGAGCCAGGTTGTCAGCCCTTTGCCAAGAAGCTCTCAGCCTTTGGGAGTTTTGTATGTAGCATGCCATTCATCTGGTAGCCACGCACCTGCCTAGGACCAGGAATGTGCTAGAAGATCGCCTCAGCAGTACCTTCTCGTCTCGCCATGAGGGGTCACTCCATCTGGAGGTGGCCGGTATGATTTTTCTGAAAGTGGAAAACTCCCCAGATAGACTTGTCAAGGCGCACTCGACTAGAGCGCAGGTGTCATCAGCAGCCTTCTTGGTTCACGTGCCGATCCAAGCGATCTGTAGAGCTGCTACCTGGTCATCTGTCCACACGTTTACTTGCCATTATGCGCTTACCCAGGCCCGGGATGATGCAGTGCTGCAAGCTGCAAGGCCGTGAACTCCAAGCCCACTTCCATTGGTACTGCTTGTGAGTCACCTAGAATGGAATTGACATGAGCAAGCACTCGAAGAAGAAAAAACGGTTACCTACCTTTCATAACTCTTGTTCTTTGATATGTGCTGTTCATGTCCATTCCATTACTTGCTCTCATGCCCCTCTATCACGATTGCTGGCAAGAAGGAACTGAGAGGGCGTAGGCTCAACAGTGCCTGATATACTAATGCATGAGCACGGCACTCAAGGGGGCACCACTGCTGACCCTACGGATACCACGAAGGCAAAAATCTCCAACCGCGCACATGGGCGCTCGCACACCTAGAATGGAATGGACATGAGCAACACATCTTGAAGAACAACAGTTACGAAAGGTAGGTAACCCTTTTTGCCATTTTATCCAATAACCATACATCTTCCACAACAAGTACCTGCACTGGACATCTTCCACAAGGAGGCATCAGCAATTATGCTTTTGGGCCACATGGTCACCACAAGCCTGCTGTGCTTCCACATATTCACTGATTCTTTCCTTAATATCAGAAAAAAGTATATCCACCCCCTATTTGGATAGGTGTATCCCATCCTCCCTGGGGCGCCAAGTAAGATATGTCCAGATCTGAAATGACCAAACCCCCTTGGTTATGTATGTGTTTAGCCACCTACCTATTTACATACCTCCTCACCTTATCCACCTGTGGAAGTTCCACTGTTCCCTGCACTGCAGTGTTTCAGATTAAATAATCATTGCCCATGGGAAAAATCCTGGATCTTCCCTCAGATCTGCCTTAGCTCTGTTTATCATGTTGAGCCCCTTACACCTTCCCAAATAGTTTTCACTGAGGTGAACAATAATCACATCTGGTGCCTGCTTCTGAGTTGCCAAAGAGCGTATAAGGGGCATCAGCTGGTCCCATAGCATACCCTTGTTTCTATGCCAGCTCACCACCTAGATCCAGCTGTGAACCTCCAGATGACTTGGTGCCTATGTGCCTAGTGTACAAAACTGTTGCTCACAGAACCACACCACTGCTTGCTTGGACCATGGACATGATTTTGAAATTTGAAACAGAGAATCAGAGCTAATTTTCCCATCTGGAGTCTCGTGTATGTCTTGTATGTATTTGAGTGCCATTATCCAATTGCATGAATCACACTGGCCCCTAGCCTTATTTGGGCAGTACTGTTGCAGCTCCAATCTGGAGTGAGTGGGAACCAAATTCATGCACCTATAGCCCTAACTTTATAAGCCACTTTTTAAAAACTGTAACAGACTGGTATGTTGTGAAGGCCCTTCCAGCCCCCTGACCAGCTGGTTTCATCACTATATAATTCCTCATTCCATCACCAATAGCATTATGGACTCACCTCGCCCCTCCTGTTTGGGTCAAGATGACCAATTGCTCCTCCTACTGTAAATCCCTCCACTCCAAAGCCTTTCCCAACATATCCCTCACCAATCCAGGCACTAGTTCACTGACTCTAAAAGCTTAAAAAAATGCTTCCAGGAATGCAGCCTTGAACAAGTCCACTTCCTGTCTGCTTCTGCACATTTGATTGAGAACTTGCCCCAAATCCCTAAGCGTCTGAGCAGTAATGGGGATCCTCTCTAGGGATGGTGTGTTGATTCCTCGTCACTAAAAACCTCTGAACTAACTAAAGTATCCACTACAAGGATCTGGGATATCCCCCAATCCTACTGGTAAATGTAAAGCCTGATAGGTGGCTGGAGGCGGTAAATGATGCAAGCCCACAGGTTGCCAGCAATACCATGTACTGAAGTATCTGGTCATCTGGAAATGGCCATTTCATAGGCAGGCCCTCCCTCCCCTGAAATTGCACAAAATCTTTAAAAATCCTGTCATAAGCCCTAAATATTTGCAGTGCTAATGATCTCTGTACAACTCTTAAGAGCCATCCTCCCCCAGAATGCTATCAGCCTCTGTTTTGGGTTCCATGTTGGGTCCTGAAATCTGTCCACCTGGAAGTGTGAGACAGTGCATTGGCTCTGCCATTATCGACCCCAGGCACATGTTTTGCAAACAAACATATGGTTAAAGTTTAAACACTGAAGTGCAAATGCCCTTACTCACCTCATAATTCTGCGTGATGTGGAGGACATGCACCATTGTCATGTTGTCATTCCAAAACATGCACTTTTGTTTGTAAAATCCATTCTCCAAACAGTCACTGCCACTACAACGGGAAATAATTTCAGGACTGTTGTATCCTTTACTATCCCTTTTTTATCTGGTCAGAGGGCCATTTCTGCACATACCACATGCCTTGGTAAAAAATCCCCAAACCTATTCCATCTCATGCATCTCAGTGAATCTTTAAATCTGCCTCAATTATCCATTCCTCCCTCCAAAAAACATTGAACATTCTGTTCAAATTATTTAGAAGCTGTCACATGCTCCCAAATCCTCATTCATCTCTTTATTAATTTTTATCCAATGATTGGGCTTTAATATTCCTGTGGTGGCATCTGACAGATCTTGGTAATAGATTTCTCCAGGACTGCATAGGGTATAAATACCACCCTCACTCTCTTCTGGTCAACTAGAATGGTAGTGATCTCCCCCCACTCCTAAATTGGTCCAGCCATTTCCTGCTCCTTCCTGCTCCATACAGGTAAAATTTCCCCCTTTTTCCAGCTGTGGTGCCAGTTGTGGGGGAAGCCCTCTCCTTGCACAACTGGAGTGCTTTCCCGAGCAGCTTTTGCATGCTGTACAACTGTCTACTAGTTCCTTCTCTGTGAGACAGGAAGCCTTATGATCCTGTTTCCTGCTGTTAACAGTCTTGCTCTCATTCTTGGGCCCTGGGATTGGAGTTTCTCTCTGTTCTTCCAGATTATCTCTTTGAGAATTCCAGGTTTTAAAGCCAGAGCCTGTAATAGGTATGTTGGGCTGCACATATACCCAGAGGATCAGTGCCCTGTTATAGGACAGGAATGGGGTAAGGAAAGACATCATGGTTGTTCAGTAGACATTGGGGACAGATAGGGGAATGGGCAGAGGAATCTTTTAACTTCTGGCTTTGGAGCTCTTTCATGTGATAATAAAGTATACTTCCATCAGATTATATTATTATTGCTCTTTTATTTTGACTTTTTTGTAGGTATTGAATAAATCTATAGTTCATTAGTTTATTTTAGTTTCCATTGCAGCATCTATAGATACATTTATTTAAATCAGTGTCCCTGGCCGAGTGCATATCGTTCCAATTTGCATATAGTTGATTGTTTTGTTTGTTTAAAATATTTTGTCTGTTTGAAAACTTCTATCAGGTATAAAGTCATTGGGGAAAATCCTGGAGCCACTGAAGTCAACACTGTTGATTCTAACAGAGCCTGGCTTTCACCCATTATCTCATGTTTTGTGTTGGTCATGGTCAGCAGAATAGGTTTGCAGGCTTTATTTTATTGACTTATATAGATCATTAATGGTCAACCCAGGGGAAAGATGGTGCAGTATATCCAGTAATGTTTCTAGTGTCTGTGGTTGGCTACCCAACTTCTCTGTCCCTCACAGTTCTTGATTTTATGTAGCTATATTTCCAACTACAAATGGTAGACCGAAGGTCAGGAATACAAGCAATACTACCACAGCGTGCACTTTATGGTGCACTTCTAATGAAAATAGGCTTAAACCCAGGTCATGTTACTAAGAGCCGTTAGGATGACTGTATCGACTATCACAAAACCAGTGGACCTGACCTCTGCAGAGTCATAGTTTGGAGTATGAATGTAATCATCACTTTTCAAATTTGCTGAGATCCACAGCACCAGAAAGCCAGCAAAACCGCATTCTTTATTGTAAGCACCATTGTGTGCAAAACTGAAACTCTTCTCAAACTTTCCCTCTTTCTTAAATACAGAAAGGAAGAAGATTAGACCATTGGCAAAGTTGCTTTTGCTTCCTAGATTTTAAAATGTCATATAAGTTAAAAGAAAAATATATTACTATTTGTCTATGTCACTTGTGTTATAAGAAATCTTTATTGTTGCTTGGTTTATAATAGAATTATAAATAGAAAAGACCTTTTAGGTATTTTGGCCTATTCACCTACCACTGCAGGATTGTTGCCTATGGATGTATTGGATTTGGTGTTTGAATTTTGTAATGTTGTTTTAAGGAACTTGCCAAGTATATGTATAAGGCAGAGGTAGCACATATTCATATGAGTTTAAAAAAATAGAGAAGTATGAAGAATGGGCCCAGTTGAACAAGTTACTTGTTCACTTCTGGGGGAAAAACCCAACAACTTTGAAGCCTTCGAACTATTCAGTGTACAAGACAAGCTTCCCTAAGAATTTGTAACTGGCATAACAAGCTTCCAACAGACAAACTTGTAGCACTGTAAGGATCTTACTTTTCATAGGGCAATTGGATAAATTGTTTTTGTTGAAAAGTGTTTGGCTTTAGGCATAGAGCTGCTTTTGTCACAGATCAGGCATGTCATACATATCTTCATTTTCATAACCAGGTGTTAGTTAGATTTCATACCAGTTTTCATTTAAAATTCATTTGAGTAGCTAGTGCATAATATCTATTACAGCTATGTAGTTTATAAAAATGCTATATTGTAGCTACCTTTTAAATCTGAACTGCATAGATTAATGTTTTTAAAACACTTAGAGCTCGGTTCTGCCTTTGGCAGTGCACATTGTCATATGTATACAAAAGCTGATTTTCCAAAATATTAGGCCATTTGTTCTGAATACTGGTAGGCAGGATAAAGTCCTTAAACTATAGCCTTTTCAAATTTTGATCTGCATTATTGTGCCTTCTTTTGTGAATTTCCCCTTCTGACTCCTGTATGGTATAGTAATTTTTTGTATTCATGGAACTTTGCTAGCAGCCACTATACCCATTTTAAGGAATGGGAAGTTTGAGGTTGCTTATCATCATTTGGACACGTGAAAAGGCCTCTTGTCCCATAACCCAAGATTGTGACACCAGCAGAAGAAGATACCAATTACAGTATTTAGATTGTCAAGCAGCTGGAGCATTATACAATACTTGAAGCCGTTCTACCACTTCTTCCACAGGAATTAGCAAAGGAAGACACTCTTGGGGTGTGTCTACAAGTCCTTTTCTTTTAAAAAATTCATCTTGGCTTCAAGTGGTATGTCTCCACTAGTGGAAGCAGTAGTAGGAATGCTAGTGTAGATAGATTTACAGGTAACAGCTGGCATTTTAAACACCATATCCAATCTTGCTCAGAAAAGGTCTATGTGATATGACACTTAAAACACCCAGAGCAACGCACACTTTGTCTATGCTAGTGTCCCCACCATTACAAACATTGATGGAGCAGAAGCAATGGTAGCAACAGGTGGCAGGGTCGAGGTAAAAAATTCATAGTGTAGTTGTTTGTCAAAGTACCACTTAAAATACACGTTTTACAGTGCATGAAGGCTTGCACCATTCCCTCTGGTGGTCAATAAACAGAAATTTAGATCTACCATCAGCTGAATCCATAAAACAATACCTTTGGAACACATTGTAGAGAAAACATTTAATTAGTTTATGTAGACTGCTGGATTTCTTAAATGTATAGCAAAGGGATAAATGCTCGGAACATGAGGAAAATACAAATGAACAACTGATGTCTTGAGCCTTTAATACTGGCTCAATGGATCATTTCTGGTCAGATTTTAGGATTATCTTCTGTTCTGCAGCCTTCAGCAAAACAGAAATGATTAATATTGTCCTCAGGATGACTGACAGGCAGCACCTCCATATAATTCTATCAACACCCAGGATTCAGACCCCACTATGGATTCCTTGTTCTGGTCTTTTCTGTGGTTCATTCATGATATTTCCATTTTCCTTAGCTTTTATTCCAGTTGAGAAGACAAAGAAATAAAACAATTTAAAAATGACATTTTCTGCAGAAAAATCTGAGCATTGTTGATGTAACTATCTCTTGCCAAGGCAGAACAGAGACTTTGAGGAAAGGTTATCAAGGAAAGTATATCCTGGTTGGTACTGAAATTATTTACTTTTCACTGGAGGCTGCTGCCAGTCACATTGATAACACATTCATGTCCATACTGGGTAAATGAAGATGTAGAAATCAAATTAAGACAAATTAAGTACTTTATGCGTTATGGAGAACGGTGGAAATGAGACTTCTAAAACTGAGGCGGCCGTGACACCCTGGATATAACACATTTAACTGCTAATTTTTGTGCAGACTCCACATAAAAATTTGGAAATATTTAAGAGATTGTTAGATTATGAATATGATTTGCAATGCCCTTGGATTATGCTTTTCTTTCTATTTTGAGTTTCTTCAAAGTGAAACACACTGTGTGAGGTCCATCTAAATAGCTGCAATAAAATATCTCCAGTGCCTTACTTAGCTAATTAGGCTTTTTATTTGTGGCTTGATTCTCATAAATAAATATTTTTAGTTATAAAGAAGATTACATTCTCCTGCAGTTGTAGTGCGGGAGGAAGAATGCATATGAACTTTCTGTTCCACAGCGAAGTAAAAATAAATGTTTACCTAGAATAGTTTTCTTAAGTTTTATATTCAGGATAATTTCATAATTTAGCTGATACTATATGCTTTCACTCATCATTATTACACACCTAAAAACTTAATCACCGCGAAGAACCTGCCTTTGTAATTCAGTGATCAAATATCTCATTATTTAGTAGATGTAAAGGCTTCTTGCAGTTTTGCTTTTTAGTCCCTTGCTTTACAAAGAGGAAAATCTTCAACAGGGAGAGTCACTATTTCTGGAAGTGCCATTTTCAAAGAAGTCTTAAATCTGAATTTCAGAAATTCTGAGTGGATAAGCAGTAATTCTAATATCTGGTAAATTGTCACTGTGATTTTTAATTCCCAGCTTCAGTGCTGTAGCTATTCGCTTCTGTCTTATGCTTAGAGGGACCATGCCATGAAAGCCAAAGCAGGTGACTAAATATTATCCTTTTGAAGAAACACCTCAATATTTTACAAATAAAGGTCAATTGTTTACAAGATGTGACAATAGGATCTTTTCATCTTATAGCATGTAACATCTGATCTTACTGGTCTATAACATGACTCCTAATGAGTTTCAACCATACAACTTTTAAAATGAATGATTCTTTATCTCACAGTTCCCCTTGAAAGAAAGCCACAAAGAAAAAGATCTTAAAATATAACCCAACTCAAATCAAAACTCAAAACTGTAACTCCGATCAAAACTGTATTGTAAGTTAAATCAAACTAATCAAATCTGAGTCAATGATCACTGACTGAATCTATTTGGTAAACACTTACTGTAGCCATGAGAAGAAGAGAGGCTCAGAAATTATTTCTCAGTCTTCCACTGAACTGGTCAATGGCAACCAGTCTTTACTCCCGAGCCACTAGCTTAGTGAGAATAAAAGATGAAGGTGATGTTTAATAAAAAATACAATGGATGGTCTTTTACAGAGTGAAAAGTAAAAGCAGCCAGGAGCATGCAAATTAAATGTTTGATCTATTACAAAGCAGACATGCATCAGAAGAGCTAGAATATAGTTAATTTAAAAACTGTAACAGCTAAAAGGCAAAATAATGTAGTATATTTTCCAGGTAATGGCTTCCAATTTACTGCATATTTTGGATGCATATTTTGGTGAAATGTGTAGCATAGCAAAATATTTGTTTAAGTGTATGTAACCAACTAGAGTGAGTTTGTTTGTGTTAGTGACCTTTAATGTGTCCAACCTGTGCAGTGAACAGGGATCCTGCAAAATAATGGTATGTGATCATGTTAATAAATACTCTATCCTAAATATAAAATCACTCCTGATAAAATTTGCTGATGACACAAGGATTGGAAGAATGGTAAATACACCTCTACCCTGATGTAACGCGACCTGATATAACATGAATTCAGATATAACGCGGTAAAGCAGCGCTCTGGGGGGTGGGGCTGCGTGCTCCGGCGGATCAGCATGTCTGGCTCCGACACGCTGCTCTGAGCTGCATGTTAAGGGTGCCGGGCCGTGGCTGACAGGTTGGATAAGGGGCAGAGGGTCTTGGAGGGCGGTCGGGGGACAAGAAGTGGGACGGGTTGGATGGGTTGGGTTCTGAGGGGCTAGTCAGGGGGCGGGAAGTGACTATTAATAATGGAAATGCTCGAGGTCAAAGCAAGTTCGATATAACGTGGTTTCACCTGTAATGTGGTAAGATTTTTTGGCTCCCGAGGACCGCGTTACATCTGGGTAGAGGTGTAATAATGAGGGAAGGGCAGTCAGAGCAATCTGGATTGCTTGGTAAACTAGGCCCGCTAAAGTAAAATATATGTTAATGAGCCAAATGCAAAGTTACTCACCCAGGAGCAAAGAATACAGACCATACCTACCGTTAGGGGACCTGTTTTGGGAAATAATCTAGGGGTCATAATGGACAAACACCTGAACATGAGCTTCCCAGTGTGATGCTATAGCAAAAAGGGCTATCCTTGGGTGTATAAACAGGAGAGTACTAAGTAGGAGTAGGGTGGTAGATGCATTGGTGAGACTGGCAGTGGAGTATTGCATCTAGTTCTGATGTCAACATTTTAAAAAAGGATGTTAAAAACTGAAGTGAGTGCAGAAAAGAGACACAAAATGATTTGAGGGCTGGAAACGTGTCTTACAGTGAGAGACTTAAAGAGCTCAATCTGTTTAGTTTATCAGAAAAGATTTAAGTGGTGACTTGATTACAGTGTATAAGTACCTTCGAGAGGAGAAAATACTGTGTACTAATGGACTCTTCAATCTGGCAGAGATAACAAGAGCCAATGACTGGAAGTTGAAGTCAGACAAATTCAAAGTTTTATTCTTTAGCTAGGGTCCAACACATGGAGCTCAAAGTGCTTGGTTTTTTTGACTCCTCAGGTGAAGGATAACTCTGGGGTTCCTGCCCCCTCTTTTTATAGTAAAGTAAACCTTTGAAATGTATTATTTGAAAAGTAAGCTCAGACACAGTTTCTTTCTCCTGCTGGGGTATAGACACTAGGCTGTCGTCTCCCCCACTTGTTAGTTGATATCTTTGTTTATCTTATATGTACATATACCTTCATCGTCTGCCGATGATCAGGCTGGTCAGACAAGCAAATACACATTCCTTTATCTATGGCAAACAATGCATGAGACCAGTCTGCCCCAAACATTTTAGAACTTAATTCTAGCACATATTTGTACACACCCTGAACATATGCCATGCAGTGATTTTCAGGACCAGCTGTTTACCAGTTTGTATATAGCTCACATGTCACCTTTTAGATACTTATTGCCCCAAGTCACTATTGTCATAATCTGTATGTCAGGCCTGACAAGAGTTGCTGACATAGAATAGTATACCACCTCTCCTCGACATTGATGCACTAGGTTTAGCCACTGGCTACTCCACAGACATATGTTTACAGTCCCCCTGAACCATAGACTAAGGGGCATCTCTCTTCCTGCTTAACATCTATACAGCCCCAGCAGTTGTTTCATGCCCTTCTGGGTCACCCCAACCAGTAAAGGGTTCTGCCACCTACAAAGGTGTGAAACCAGATCTCTTACCACAATGAGTCTGCCCTGTTCCCAGTGGAGTCCTGGCCCACAGCTGTTCACCTAGCTGTACCAGGGACTGACTGCTCCCAGCATCTTCCAGCTGTGCCTCAGTTGAGTCACTCAGGTAACACCTGGGACTGTTCCCTTGTACAGTGGATCTGAGAGAGAGATTCCAAAGAGGGGATTCATTTTGAGGAGGTGACTGTTTGTTTGGACTCCCAATTACGCTCCTTTTTCCCAGGGGTAAACAGGGCTTCTGCTCCCCCCTTTACAGTTTGTGCTTACCAAATGCTTTAGCTTCACACAGGCATCAGCTGCCTTTTGGAAAGAATCCAGAAGTTTATCCCAAATACCTTGTCCGATCTCTTCAGAATATATGCGCAGGAACTGTTCCTATGTAAAAAGGTCAAATAATTGGTCATAATTCTCTTCCCCCTTGCCCTTGAACCATTTTCTCATCTACTCACACAATGTATACACACATTCCCTATGACTCATCTTGTCATTAATTCTGAGATCTCTAAATTTCACTCTATACACTTCAGGAGTAATTCGAAAAGGTTTGCAATACAACTCATATTTCAAAGCCTGTTCAATTGGCATTTCATTAAATATATGTAATGCTTTACCCAAGAGCTTAGTAATCAAAGTTGGAACTTTCTTGTCCTCTGGAACTTTATGTACTTCACAAAGCCTTTCAGAAGTGGTAAGGAATTAGTCTGTTTCTCTGTACACAGGACAGCTTATCCGAGCTTGGTGTTCCTTGGGGAGAGAAAGTACCTGTGGGCTGTGGAACCTATCCATCCCTTTTCCCCATTCTCAGATTATATAGCTCCCCCACCTCCCCCCTACCTGCCAAGGTTTCCTTTTCTTTCAGCTCCATGGCTTATTGGTGGGCAGCTGCTTCTGCTTCCAGGGCCCACTTGTGTGCTGCTTCTTGCCCATTTGGTTCACGTCCCATTTTTGGTATTCACATGCTCTTGTTGTTTGGCTTCCCATTTCTCATCGTCCTTGCTCAGCCGCTGATTTTAGGCTTTTTGCTCCTTTTCTAAACTAGCCAGCTCTAACTTAGCTGTTGTTTCGCTGTCTCTCATTTTAAATGTCCTCTGTTCTGTTTCCACACCTGAAATAAATAAACAGAAAATAATAAAACTGTAACCTTTCTGTGATTGTTCCCAGCCTTTTCACTTGCGTGGGAATTACTTAAAACTATTTTACCAGGACTTGAATTGTAAACCTCAGTCAAATAGCAAGCTGTGTGTCAATCCTGTTCAACTATGCCAATGGGAAGCTTTGGGGTTCACCTAGGCCGGTAAGGGGTTCAGTCACTACCTGCTTTTTAACTGTGGGCACCTAGGATGTTATACTGCTGTTGCTCAGAGCCCTGACACCAACAGGCAGCATACAAACATGCTGGTCACACCCTGGCTTCCACTGCCCAATTACTCTTTGCTGGGGACTGCAACAACAGTTCCAGCCCTAAGTTCTTCCCCAAAAAAGTCTTTCTCTGCAGTGCTTTGATTGAAGTGGAGGGTTTGTCAGTCCCAGTTAAGTTAATAATCTGCTGTGTACTTACTTTCTCTGTAAAGAGGCAGAAAACTTGATAAGGTTTTGTGGGTGCTACAGTAAGAAGGGCAGAGCATTGCAGAGAGGCATTTTTGGAGAGAAGTTAGGACTGGGAGGGTTTTGGTGTCATCCTGCAAGGCGTAACCAGGCATGTGGAAGCCAGGGTGAGGCTATTGTGCTGAGCATTCCGTTGCTGTCAGTGAACCAAGGCTCTGAACCAAGGCTGCACAACACAACCCTTCCTGGTCTGGGCTGAACCCCAGAGGGTCACAGCGCCTGCATAAGGGAGCAGAGCAAAGGTTACACACGCAACCTTAAAACTTGCGCTTCCTGATGTGAATGCCTTTTGCCTCTGCCCTTTCCGAGATCTGATTGAATGAGTCATCCATATGAAGCTTCCAAGATTATTCTATATGTAGAGTAAAAAATTCCTTTTCTTTGTGAAAGTGTTCAAACTTTCAGAAAACAAACAAATCAAACACATTGGGCAGGGATTAGACATGATGGAGAATTTTAGAAAGAAAGATGAAAATTTGGCAAACAATTTTAAAAAGTCCTCTGGATTATTCCAGTTGTAGAATACTTGCCCTTATCCACTCAACACAGATTTTTTTAAGGATAGTCTGGTTTGATTTTGGATAGCACGTTGCTATATCATGGTAATGTAACTGTTGTATTTGAAAGAAATTTGATCTTGCCTCATTTATTTGAATATCCCAAACATTTCAAAATTACACATTTTGCTTCCTTTGGAATGGTTCTTTAAAAAGACATGGTCAGATTTTTAATTTTTGGCTTTTGGCCTCCTTTGGCCTGCATAATATTTTGTTAAAAGTTTGAAATAAGATTGCTTTTCATACCTTTTGTCCTTTTTCCTCTCTGGCAACCAAGTATCCAGCACACACCCTACACATAAGCACATGCTTGGACCCCCACATGTGCAGATGTTTGCAAACTGTTCGGTATTTGAGAAGGATGAATACCTAAGCTTCATGTTAAGGGAGTGCACTTTTGACTTGAACAGTGCTCCTTGTGCAGGGATTTCTCCATGTTTATGAGCTGACAGGATCAGAGCCTTAGTAACTTCTTTCAGATAGTATGGGGGATTGACTTATCACTTTTCTTCTTTCTGAGCTATGTAAGTATAATTTTCTTCTCAGCTTCAGAATTGCAGTTTTATAAATAAATAATACATATTTAAGATTAAAAGGCCATGCCTCTCTCAACCTGATACTCTTCACACTCCTCTGTACAGGGCCATCCACATTGTTAGTGCTATACAAGTGACAAGGATGATGATTTATGTGTCATAAGGTTATGAATTCTAAACATCTTTTTTTTAAATCGAAAGTAATAACATCTTAAAGTTGGGGCTTAAGAAATGTGTCACTCATGTCACTCACTTGTCTTGTTAATCTTCTTGGTATGTATCAAGTTGTTCTAAATCTGCTTTGATTCAAAATGTGGTCCAAAAGAACAAACTCCATTTTAACACTGTCCAAAATCAACATTTTACCAAAAATCATTTAACAGCGGGTTTCACATTATATATTACCTCTTTGGCATGCAAGTGCTTCTAAACCAGATTCTTCATTTGGCATCAGAAGGGTTGATTTAAACATTTGCAATACTATTTCACACCAATCCAGGAAAAACTAATAAGTAATTTCAGACTGGATCATTTGAACCATATTTTGCATAGTTTGAAAAAGAAAATTAGCACTGAGACTTTGATACTATCTTTCTCTTTACTGCTGCTAATCAAGTGTAAATTGAATTCAGAAAGTTGTGGTTATTCACTTCACATGACCCCTGCTGGGAGATTTAGTTTCATGCAGCTTCATCTTGCTATAGACCACATATGATTGACATAATTAATCAAAGATTATGCCACTAATCGGCAACAGAACACAACACAGCAGAGAACTCAATTAAAGCTTCTTATCCTCCAATTTGAAAGATCAGTCATGTGAGAGCACAAAAGTCAGCTTCATATTTTTGCTTAAGACCATAATTATTTAACTTCTATATTTGCTTCTGCAGGGTAGTTTAGCTAAATTCATTTAAAAATCATGCCTTCCTTGCTGTAAAGGGATTTAACACTTTGATTTCTGCAACTAATTATTTTCAAAGAAATATCAAAATCTGTTTAAAACTAATATTCAACAGGCTGAAATAATTTAGAAAGCAGTAAGCTATAGGACTCAGCCGTGTCTCACTAAAACTTTGCCTCTGGGACTTAACTACCAGTCCTTATAGGACTGAAAAAGGAACACTGTGGTGACCTTAGAAACTAAGGGTCAAATTCACCACTCGCTCAGAAAGCAAAAGCAATCAGGCTTTGTGCTGGGAATGGTGTGGCATTTCAGCTGCTTTTCTACCCTTGGTTTGGGGGCAGCTGCCCATCCATCGAGTTTTGGGACCACATAATCTGCCCTTCAATACCTGGCATTTTTTACTAAAACTTCCAGCAAGAGGGTAAGCAATATTTCTTACAGAATGCACCCAGAATTGTACCTGATACCTTTCAAAATATACCAGAAAGACAGGTCCCTGGCCTGAGGAGCTAACAGTCTGAGTAGATGTGATATGGCAGAGAGAAGTAGTGGGTAGAGGACAAGAGGAAAGTGTAACAAAAATAAGGATGAATTTGCTTTGGAGGTTCTGCTTGTCCTTTTCTGAACGAGAGAGAAGGGAACAGTAACAAAGAGATTGTGGGGATGGAAGAGAGGAACAGGGAGATAGATGGAAGATGAAGAAATGGAAAGGACAGTAGAGTGAGAACGTGAAGGAGAAAATAACGGAGAAGAACTTATTGTGGAGGTTAGCAGTAGGAGTGGTTTGGTACCTGGAGAGAAGTGGAAGAAATTTTTTAGATCAGGCAGCCAGATGGCAATGGTAGAGCATCCAGAGCTTTAGAGGCAAAAGTCTGATGGTTTGAGGAGCCTGGTGTGGGTTACAGGTCTGTGGGTGGTGGTGGAATGTGAGTCCCAAGGCGCTGGAGTTCTGTTGTTGAGATCCGGGCTGCAGTTTGGAAACTTATTGAGCAAATACAGAGATTTTTAGCAAAACAAGTCGTAGCAGGCAGCAGCTCAGTTAGACATATTTTCCCCTCTGACCATACTCATGGTGCTTTAACTTTAAATTCTATATCTCTTAATTATTTCCCTAAGCTTCATTCTCCTCCCTAATACAAGCATAGGGGAAAACTACTGTAAAAGTCTGTGAATGTTTAACAGCTAATACTTGGTTACTGTACTTCAGATCTTCAGTAGTAGGTGACAACAAAGGGACTGAAAGGAGGAGAATAAATCCAGAGATGCTCTAAATTGGTAAAGTTTATAGGTATTTTATAGGTTTCAGAGTAGCAGCCGTGTTAGTCTGTATTCGCAAAAAGAAAAGGAGTACTTGTGGCACCTTAGAGACTAACCAATTTATTTGAGCATGAGCTTTCGTGAGCTACAGCTCACTTCATCGGATGCATTCAGGTATTTTTCTGTTTATTTCACGATAAGTGTGTGACTTTCTGCTGACAAGGGGAATAATATTTTCTCCAAACATTTAAAGTACAATATGTTCTTGTTCAGCTCCCTTACAAAAGGCTGCATTGACTTGTTTCAAGCTTCACATTGTTTGAGATCTTACTTTAAAGGCTTTTCAGCTCATAATGATATAAGAGACAGCTTGAAACTCATTAAGCTTATGCACAATGAGTTGTTTAAGGACAAGAGTCAGTGTGCCAGTTACCAGGTTAGCTTTTTGTTATTGCCCCTTTAGATTAGTGATTGAGAAGCATTAAGACAAATATTGACTAAAGTGATTTTAGCATAGTTTACAGAGCTAAAGTCACTACATCTTAACTTGGTAGGCCATCGATGCAATAAACAGTTCCAGTGGTGTTACTTGTTTGTCTTATGAAATATAGTGACTGTATGTTGATCTTTGCTAAACGGTATTTATGTTATGAAATTCTTTCTTGTGGGTTATATAGCTGTAAACATTTTTGTATGTTGTGCTGTGAGGGCTTCAGGGTTTTGGTTTTTTTACAGAATGTGTATTTTGCTAATGTTAAAATTGGTAAATTAATAAGGTCCTTTTAAAAGGATAATAATAAAATGCTCATAGGGGTGTGTGCATGTGTGACCTCAGTGCAGTTATAGCTTAGGAAATGTGGGCTGTAGACTCATGGAAACATTGGAGAGGGGAAAGTCAGAAGAGTCAGTTGTATAATTCTTTATTAGAAGATTAGGATTTCTTCACTAACTTCTGTGCTTTTTGTCTTGGAAAATGATTTTTGCTTGTTTTGACTACAGCTGAAGTGTGTCATATTTTGATTTGGTTAACAAATAAAACTTATGATTCAGCTGTTTACTATGCCAGAGTAACTATGCATTGGTATCGCTGAGCATGCCAGTACTACTCTGGAGATAGTGCTTGTTGTAATAAGTCTCTTTGTCCTGCAATAATAGTGACTTTAGTTTTTTTTAAATTATTGGAGGGTCAAAATTTAAAAACTACCCATAATTATGTATCTAACAAGAACCCCTCCTCTCTGTCAGACTCTGACAGCTTTTGGTCGGGTTCTGGTCTAAAGCAGTTCATACACTAGTTTCCCTTTAAATGTAAATAATTAACCAAAGGGTCTTTTCTGTAAAGACAAATAAGGGATAGATAAGTGTAATATTGTGTGTTTCTCTTTATTGCAGAGGACTGACCCGCAGCTCCTTGCTCAGTTCTACTACGCAGATGAAGAACTAAATCAAGTAGCAGCTGAATTGGACTGTTTGGATGGAAGAAAAGACCCACAAAGATGCACATTGCTAGTCAACCAATTCCGCTCTTGTCAGGTAACCAGAATGGCATGTTCTCAGCTATGTTTTATCTTGTTTGTTTTGTTTACACAGATTTATTGCCTAATTTTTGGAATTATAACTAGATCCTTAAGAAACGTGGCTTTGATCAATGGAATTCCTGCTTAAACTAAAGGTGTTTCACATTTGCTCTCAAAGAATTGTGCATAAACAAAATCTACAAACAACTGCTCTTGAATTAAAGATTTGTAAATATGTATACAATAAAGTTTAGATATTTTTTCCCATATGAAATATTGTATACCATGGTCAGAGTTTACCAGTGGTTACCAAAATCTGGAATCTGAGATGTTGCAGGATTTCAGACACTACCATACATTAACTTCTTTTGTAAATGTTGAAGTTTTTAATGGTATTCACTGTTTCAAATTACCTAAACTTCAAATTACATGGCAAGAGTAGCTTCCCATCAGTCACTTATGTAGATGGAGAAAAACAATTGGCTTTTCAATTAGATGTTAAGTTTTGGAGAGAATATGTTCTGTTTAGTGCAAAGAGCCTTGAAGATAAGAAGGGATAACTAAGGTTTCCTTACTTCTACTGCACAAGACAAGGCATTTCAGCTGTAAGTTGTATTAAGAACCAGAGTCTTTCTATGGGTTTACTAACATATCTGCTTTGTATATAACATCTGTTATTATTTAAAAAGTGAATCAGGATATTACTTACTGAAACTGTGGTCTTTTTTGTAAGTGAGATCCTGTGGCAAAAGGCTGAGAAACAGCAAAGATCAGTTAGATCATTGTAGTAGGGTCCCAGTGGGGTGGGTGGCCTAGTTGTTAGCATCCACTGAGCTGGGGGAGGATAATGTAGGGGAGCCCAGGCCTGCCCACTCCAATGAGCTCTGACCCAGGGCCCTAGCAGAGTCAGCAGCATTGAACCCTGGGGGGTTGTGGATCCTCTGTTACACCCTCACTGGGTCACTTCCTGCCATTACTCTCTCCACTTCTGGTCTCAGATAAGAAAGAAAAAAAATTAAAAGGAAACCAAATCATCAGTCCCAGACCAACTCAGTCCCAGAGTTCTCCCTTTCTAAGCATACACTTTTTGGCAAAAAGAAAAGGAGTACTTGTGGTACCTTAGAGACTAACCAATTTATTTGAACATAAGCTTTCGTGAGCTACAGCTCACTTCATCGGATGCATAAAAGTGGAAAATGCAGTGAGGATATTTTTATACACACAGACCATGAAAAAATGGGTGTTTATCACTTCAAAAGGTTTTCTCTCCCCCCACCCCACTCTCCTGCTGGTAATAGCTTATCCAAAAAGTGATCACTCTCCTTACAATGCGTATGATAATCAAGGTGGGCCATTTCCAGCATAAATCCAGGGTTTAACAAGAACGTCTGAGAAGGCGGGGGGGGGAGTGTAAGGAAAAAACATGGAGAAATAGATTACCTTGCATATTGACTTAGCCACTCCTAGTCTCTATTCAAGCCTAAGTTAATTGTATACAATTTGCAAATGAATTCCAATTCAGCAGTTTCTCCCTGGAGTCTGGTTTTGAAGTTTTTCTGTTGTAATATCGCAACTTTCATGTCTGTAATCGCGTGGCAAGTTCAGGTGAGGTAAACAAAAGTCTTCAGTGGAATGTGAGAACAAATAGAATGGATAGGAATAAAACTTCATTTACACCTCTGCCAATTTAAAAAGAAGAGGAATGCTAAAGAGAATGTATTGACTAGCTTTTTTTCTGGAATTGCTTACTGTTCCTTCGATCAATAAGACCACTAAGACTTGCAAAAAAAGAGTTGCTAACTTGGTGAAAAATACCATCCATTAATCAGGTGAAAATGACATTGAAGAGCAGTATACCATTAACATACCAAGCACCCATATTAAGTGAGCTGAATCTAGGGACACAGGGAAAGAGTAATGTACTATGTGCTCTCCTTTCTGACATCTCTTAAAAGAAGGCTTGCAAAAGTTTTTGAGAGAATGTTTCCATAGAAGTAGCTCATGTTCAAATTACCATAATTACCTCAGGAGGGATTTCACGAAAGTTTTATATTCATTACCTCAGTTTGCTTTTGCAGTTTCTCAACGTTTGCTACTTTGCTATCACCAGTCAACAGTGAAAAGAAAAGGAGTACTTGTGGCACCTTAGAGACTAACCAATTTATTTGAGCATGAGCTTTTGTGAGCTACAGCTCACTTCTGTAGCTCACGAAAGCTCATGCTCAAATAAATTGGTTAGTCTCTAAGGTGCCACAAGTACTCCTTTTCTTTTTGCGAATACAGACTAACACGGCTGTTACTCTGAAACCAGTCAACAGTGGTGGATTGTGGAGTATGGCTGCAGGCAAACAGCAAGTCTAGTATAAGGCAATATTGCAGAGGGGCTGTAGTCTTCACTACTCTTATTTTTAAAAGAAACCTTTAAATGTGCACAACATTGAAAAAGCAGGACAACTAACTTTAAGGCAGGCCCAATTCCTGAAGAGTGGAAGTAGTCACCAAATCAGTGCATTATCACAGTAGAGCAGTAACTGAAAAGAGCAATTCTTAGGACCTGATCACACACACAAAAGTTGCCATCCTTACTAATTAGATGCATGTAGTCAAGGATGCCACATTTTGTCTTAACTTATCTTTACAGTTGTTACATTTAACAGAAGTGGCAGTCACCTAGTCATATAGGAAATGTCATACTGGGGTAGAACCCTGGTCAGTTCCGTTGACTGTGTCCTCTAATGACATCCCATGCTGTGACACTAATACTTTCCTGGTGACTTTTATGCTTAGGTTCAGTTGTCAAACAAAATTGCTGCTACCAGAGCAGAAAGACTTGAAAACGCTTACACTTTCTATCTATGGTTTGATGCAAGATGCCAGAATCTTTGCAGAAATTGCCACTTTAATGATGTGTTGCAGGAAAGATCACACCCTAGTTCAATGGTATATGAAATAATTATATTTATTAATTAGACCTATTTTAAACATATTTTTATAGCCCCCAGAGTGTTCTAGGTGTTTTACAAAAACAGGTCTCTTCTTGAAGAGCTTTCTGTCTAAAAAGACAAAGTTGCAAGAGAAAGAGTTATGCTTCTTTTTTACGGTTTATAAGAAATTAGATCATAAGAGCAGAAATAAGAACCGTTGCTTGAGGAATTGTGGAAAGAGTTTTTTTGTTTTGAGCAGGTATTTGGGAATAAGGATGGGAAGACTTTCCAGCATCTGAGAAGACATGAAGGTGCTTGTGAAAGAAAGGAGAACCAAGGTCCAATTTTTGTATCAAAAATATTTTACTGCAAATATATACGTATGAAAATATCTCAGTGTAAACTTAGCATTTATAGCAAGGAAGTGTGTGATTTTTATTAATGATACTGAAAATTTTAAAAACATACTATTTTAATTTCCTCAGGAGTTAGTTTTCAACAGGACCTTGGAAACAGCAGAGCATGGTTTACCAGATTCCCAGGCTTTGTATGATGCACTTTTCTGTTAATGTCTAGTACCCAAGTTTCCATCATTTCTGCTTTCCTTAGCCCACTGGGAGGTTATCCCCACAATCTCATTTAGGAAAGTTGACTGAGACATGATTTCAGCATGAGCTTAATTTGCTTTTTTTCTTATACTGGAAGAGGTTTCTAGTACTGGTATCCTTTGTCTTTTTAGCTAGCTTAGGAATTAATTAATTAGATTGATCTCTCCTCCTACTTCTTGGGTTGTTTGTCTTTAACAAATTAGACTGGCAGTACCTGCTTAATTAGCAAGTGTCATTCTTAAACTTCATACCTTCTTTTCTTAAATAGAAAATATAATTTCGGACTGATGGCAGATTCATAATAGACTAACAGATTTCACTAACCTTTATTCTTTTGAGGAAAAGACTGTATTTTATTTTAGAAGATCCTTCAGAAATTTAAACTTAATTTAGATCTTTGTCTAGACTTCTCAGATTTGGATCTAAGGTTTTAAAAAGAGATCCTAGTTAATGGAAGTGTGGTGATAGTAGTTTATATGGCTACAACAGCTTTAGTGTGCATAATGCTTTATAGACAAACAATGCAGGTCCTGTCCTGAGGAACTAACATTTTAGATTAGACATATTAGACATGTATTTTATATAACTAATATCTTCCGTCTTCCCCACCCAAAAGGAGGATTTCTAGTCTTTTGAGGCATACTGATGGAATGAAGGAGTTACAATGACACAGCTCATGATGTTAGCTTTTCATGTGGATCAATAGAAAATTTCAGTCTCCAGGGCTGTCAACATAGTTTTTAAAAAAATGACTAAAGTTACAAACAAGATATTAATTTTTTTTAAAGCTCTATTTCACTCAAAAGCTATTTGAGTAATGATTAAATGATGTTTTTAAAGTAAAATTAAGTTTTTAAAACTTCTAAAGCTGCTATATCTTGGATACCAAACATGGCAAGTTGCTTAGATACCATGGTGCTGAGATAAAGAGCAAGTTTTTAAAGCTTCAATTTTCATTTACTTATTAATGCAGTATAACAATTTGCTTCAATTATAGTGACTTACTGTAAAAATGGCATTCTTGTTTTTGCTTTGGTATTTGCATATCAGTGGTATTACGTTGTTATAGCACACACACCTGTTAATATTATATCTTGCATTTGCTGTTTATAATCTATATCTAACAAAGCCAGAACTCATCTTTGTGCTACTCTATTTTATACTTCACGATAAGCCCTAAACTGTTTTATGTCAATATATGACGACTCCCAATCACATATACACTTCCTTAAATTATGAGGTACACAGGCCAAGATGGTGGTAGTAGTAGTAGCTCATATGTAGCACTTTTCATCAGTAGAGCTCAGAACACTTTACAAAGGAGGTTGATATCATTATCCCCATTTTACAGATGGGGAAACTGAGGCACAGAGAGGTGAAGTGACTTGTCCAAAGTCACCAGCAGGCCTGTCGCAGAACCAGAACTTTGAACTCAAGTCATCTGAGTTCCAGTCTAGTGGTAATACATTAATTTTTCAAACTAGATCAATGGTGGCAATGCCTGTTAAGTATATTCTGTTAGCTAAACAAGATACATTTAACTGAAACTTGCAAATTTTGAGTACAAAATCTTAATACATATAACATTTAGCCCACTTTACACATTTTTTCCTGCAATATAAATTACTCCATGAGGTATTTCTTGAGTAGATGTCAAATTTTATAAATTTTTATCCCACTCAGAAACTTCCAGACATGATAAAACCTATTTTGGGCTGAAGTTTCATATTTTACAGTACTGTGACCTTGCCTATGGTACACACATTTTTGACTAATCATCTGCATTAATGATCTCCCCCTGCATGAACTGGCTTTGGCCCCAATTAGTTTAAGTTCTGTACTTGAGTTAATAAGATGATTTAAAAATTATAATTCCTGAGCCACTTTATTGGAATTGATGTGTTAGCAAAGAAGTTCAGTGATGATACTTGACCAGGCCAAGTTTAAAAGCAACTTTTTTCTTGTTAATGGAGATGCCTTTTCAGTCCTCTAATACTGTGTAGAAATGCTTTATATTAAAAGAGGTTTCTAAATGGTAGCACTTGCTTCTTGTTTTAATATGATGAGAATAATTTCTCTGCATGATATAGCGCGTTCTCAGAACAATGTATGAGTCAGTTCCAAGCATGGTTTAATGAAAATTATTCCCAGCACTGCAGGTCACAAGTTTCTCAGCAATGTGGTAATTTGACCCACTAAAGCAGGGGTGGGCAAACTATGGCCCATGGGCTGCATCCAGCCCGCTAGCCGTTTTAATCCGGTCCTCGAGTTCTCACTGGGGAGCGAGCTCTGGGGCTTGCCCCAGTCTGGCGCTCCAGCTGGGGAACAGGGTCAGGGGCCATTCCACGCAGCTCCTGAAAGCAGCAGCATGTCCCCCCTCCAGCTCCTAAATGTAGGGGAAGCCAGGGGGCTCCACTCCGCATGCTACCCCTGCCCCAAGCGCCACCCCTGCAGCTCCCATTGGCTGGGAATCCCTGCCAATGGGAGCTGCAGGGGCAGCGCCTGCAGACAGGTCAGCACGCAGCAGAGCCGCCTGGCTGTGCCTCCACATAGAAGCAGGAGGAGGGACATGCCGCTGCTTCCAGACGTCCTGAGTCTGCACCCCTGAGCCATCCCCCGGTGCCCCCATCCCCTGCTTCAGACCTTATCCCCCTCCTGCCCGCTGTCCCAGCCCAGAGCCCCCTCCCCCACCCTGAACTCCTCATTTTTGGCCCCGCCCTGGAGCCCGTACCCCCAGCCAGAGCCCTTACTCCCTCCCGCACCCCAATCCCAATTTTGTGAGCATTCATGGCCCGCCATACAATTTCCATACCCAGATGTGGCTCTTGGGCCAAAATGTTTTCCAACCCCTGCACAAAAGTAAATTAGAAAGGGATCTGTTCTCATCAAGGTGTAACTTCACTGTCCTTTATTACACAATTGTAGTCAGTCCTTGTATGGCATATTGGGGACCCATATAAAGTCCAGCATGACACTGGACACTATGAAATGATGTGATGTGATTTTAGTAAGGGGTATCTTATTATCTACCAACAATAAACACTGTGCAATATAAGACAAAAAATGAGACCACTGATGCCTTAAAGAGCTTACAGAGTAAAACACAGAAACATTTACTGTCAATGGATTTTGTCTCCTAAGGGCCTAAATCCTTTAGAAAATGAGATTCAGGCTTCTAAAACAGTTAGGCATTGCAATACTGAGTGCAGCAACACTGAAATATCTTTAAAAATCTGGGCTTTAGCTACCAGAGTTGTGATTTTGAGAAAAATACCAAATATTATGAGTTGAGTACCCTGTGAATCTCTGCAGGGCCCATTGGGGGGTGAGAGGGAGAATATGCACCTGCATCCTGCCCACCTTCTGTCTGCCTGCCGAAGACACTCTCCTAGAACATAAGAACAGCCATACTGGGTCAGACCATAGATCCACCTAGCCCAGTATCCTGTATTCCAACAGTGGCCAGTGCCAGGTGCCTCAGATGGAATGAACAGAACAGGTAATCATCAAGTGATCCATTCCCTGTAGCCCGCGCCACTTCCCGCAGACCCCATTGGCCTGGAACGGCGAACTGCAGCCAGTGGGAGCTGTGATCAGCCAAACCTGCAGACACTGCAGGTAAACAAACCGTCCCGGCTTGCCAAAGGATTTCCCTGACAGGCCACGTGCCAAAGGTTGCCAATCCCTGATCTATGATGTCTCTGAGAAGCAGTGTGATTCAGAACTGTTTTGGTAGCAGAAATCTGTTATTGTCACACAGTATCTATCAGACACACAGTAAGAGTGTTTAAAATAACTATTCCACTTTGCTTCAACCAATCAGATCTCTCTTCACATTCCTTTAACCTCGTTTTCCTTTAATCACTAACAGCAGCTGTCAAGGTTCCTCCCCCACTCTGAACTCTAGGGTACAGATGTGGGGACCTGCATGAAAAACCTCCTAAGCTTATCTTTACCAGCTTAGGTCAAAACTTCCCCAAGGTACAAAATATTCCACCCGTTGTCCTTGGATTGGCCGCTACCACCACCAAACTAATACTGGTTACTGGGGAAGAGCTGTTTAGACGCGTCTTTCCCCCCAAAATATTTCCCAAAACCTTGCACCCCACTTCCTGGACAAGGTTTGGTAAAAAGCCTCACCAATTTGCCTAGGTGACTACAGACCTAGACCCTTGGATCTTAAGAACAATGAACAATCCTCCCAACACTTGCACCCCCCCCTTTCCTGGGAAATGTTGGATAAAAAGCCTCACCAATTTGCATAGGTGACCACAGACCCAAACCCTTGGATCTGAGAACAATGAAAAAGCAGTCAGTTTTCTTACAAAAAGACTTTTAATAAAAAAATAGAAGTAAATAGAAATAAAGAAATCCCCCCTGTAAAATCAGGATGGTAGATATCTTACAGGGTAATTAGATTCAAAAACATAGAGAACCCCTCTAGACAAAACCTTAAGTTACAAAAAAGATACACAGACAGAAATAGTTATTCTATTCAGCACAATTCTTTTCTCAGCCATTTAAAGAAATCCTAATCTAACACATACCTAGCTAGATTACTTACTAAAAGTTCTAAGACTCCATTCCTGGTCTATCCCCGGCAGAAACCAGCATATAGACAGACACACAGACCCTTTGTTTCTCTCCCTCCTCCTAGCTTTTGAAAGTATCTTGTCTCCTCATTGGTCATTTTGGTCAGGTGCCAGCGAGGTTACCTTTAGCTTCTTAACCCTTTACAGGTGAGAGGAGCTTTCCCCTGGCCAGGAGGGATTTCAAAGGGGTTTACCCTTCCCTTTATATTTATGGCACGCCCCCCAAATCTCAGGTAGGGTGAAACACTGGCTGGGATTTCTTCCTGGAGCTCTAGGAAAAACAGAGTTAATAAGACACATGCATCTCTAAATATACTACCAAGTACATAAAGACTAACAATATTTTCCACATCTCAAGGACGATTTTAACCAGTTGATTCTGGGAAACTTTTTCACGGGAGAGTGCATCAGCCACTTTGTTAGAAGCTCCTGAGATGTGTTGGATGTCGAAATCAAAATCTTGGAGAGCTAAACTCCACCGAAGAAGTTTTTTGTTAGTTTCCTTGACGGTGTGAAGCCACTTCAGTGCAGCATGGTCGGTTTGCAGGTGGAAACGCCGTCCCCAAACATAGGGGCGTAGCTTTTCCAGAGCGTAGACAATGGCGTAACATTCTTTTTCAGTGACTGACCAGTTGCTTTCCCTCTCAGACAGTTTTTTGCTGAGAAACACTACAGGGTGGAATTCTTGATCAGGTCCTTTCTGCATTAAAACTGCTCCCACACCACGCTCGGACGCATCTGTGGTTACTAGGAACGGTTTGTCAAAATCTGGGGCCCTTAGTACAGGGTCAGACATGAGTGTCGCTTTAAGCTGGTTAAAGGCCTTCTGACACTTTTCGGTCCACTGAACAGCATTTGGCTGTTTCTTTTTGGTTAGGTCTGTCAGTGGGGCGGCGATTTGGCTATAGTGCGGTACAAATCGTCTGTAATAACCGGCCAAGCCTAAGAAGGATTGAACCTGTTTCTTTGACTTTGGGACAGGCCACTTTTGGATAGCATCCACTTTGGCCTGTAGGGGGCTGATAGTTCCTTGACCCACCTGGTGTCCAAGGTAAGTCACTCTGTTTAGGCCTATTTGACACTTCTTAGCCTTAACAGTTAGTCCTGCCTCCCTTATGCGCTCACGGACTTTTTGTAGATGTTCCAGGTGGTCTGCCCAGGAATCCGAAAATATGGCCACATCGTCAAGGTAGGCGACTGCATATTCTCCTAATCCCGCTAGGAGACCATCTACAAGTCTTTGGAAAGTGGCGGGTGCATTTCGCAGCCCGAAAGGGAGTATATTAAATTCATACAGCCCGAGATGTGTGGTGAAGGCTGACCTTTCCTTGGCAGATTCTTCTAGCGGTATCTGCCAGTACCCCTTGGTTAAGTCCAAGGTAGAGATGAACTGGGCCCGTCCCAGTTTCTCTAATAGTTCATCTGTGCGTGGCATTGGATAGTTGTCTGGGCGAGTTACAGCATTTAGCTTACGGTAGTCCACACAAAAACATATTTCCCCATCTGGTTTGGGAACTAGAACCACTGGAGATGCCCATGCACTTTCAGAGGGGTGGATTACACCCATCTGTAACATATCCTGGATCTCCCGTTCTATAGCAGTTTTAGCTTGAGGAGACACCCGGTAAGGTTGGACCCTAATTGGGTGAGCATTACCTGTGTCAATGGAGTGGTATGCCCGTTCAGTCAGTCCTGGGGTGGCTGAGAACGTTGGCGCGTAGCTAGTGCACAGCTCCTGGATCTGCTGTCCCTGCATACGCCCAAGGGTCATGGAGAGGTTCACCTCTTCCACACCACCACCACATTTCCCTTCGTAGTAGACACCTTCGGGCCACTCAGCATCGTCTCCTCCGTGGGCTGTAAACTGACAAACCTTTAATTCTCTGGAATAAAAGGGCTTTAGAGAATTAATATGGTACACCTTAGGCTTTCGGTTGGAGGTGGGGAATGCTATGAGATAATTAACAGCTCCCAGGCGCTCCTGGACCGTGAATGGCCCTTCCCACGATGCTTCCATTTTATGGGCCTGGAGCGCCTTTAAGACCATGACCTGGTCTCCTACTTTGAAGGAACGCTCTCTGGCATGTTTATCATACCAGGCTTTTTGCTCTTTTTGAGCATCCTGTAAGTTTTCTCTAGCAAGGGCTAAAGAGGTTTGGAGGGTGTTTTGTAGGTTGGTTACGAAGTCCAGAATGTTAGTTCCTGGAGACGGTGTAAATCCCTCCCATTGCTGCTTCACCAACTGCAATGGCCCCTTAACCTCACGGCCATATACAAGTTCAAATGGGGAAAACCCTAAACTGGGATGTGGTACAGCTCTGTAGGCAAAGAGCAACTGCTGCAACACTAGGTCCCAATCATTGGAGTGCTCATTTACGAATTTACGTATCATGGCCCCCAAAGTTCCATTAAACTTCTCCACCATGCCATTTGTTTGATGGTGGTAAGGAGTGGCAACCAAGTGATTTACCCCATGAGCTTCCCAAAGGCTTTCCATAGTTCCTGCCAGGAAATTAGTCCCTGCATCTGTGAGGATGTCAGAGGGCCAACCTACCCTGGCAAAAATGTCTGCTAGTGCTTGGCACACACTTTTAGCCCTGGTGTTGCTTAGAGCTACTCCTTCCGGCCATCGGGTGGCAAAATCCATGAAAGTCAGTATGTACTGCTTTCCTCTGGCTGTCTTTTTCGGAAAAGGACCCAGAATATCCACAGCTACTTGCTGAAATGGAACTTCAATGATGGGGAGTGGCTGGAGAGGGGCTTTGACCTGGTCTTGGGGTTTTCCCACTCTTTGGCACATCTCACAAGACTGGACATAGGTAGAAACATCCTTGCCCATTCCCTCCCAGTGGAATGACCCCCCCAAACGGTCTTTGGTCCTGTTCACCCCAGCATGGCCACTAGGGTGATCATGGGCTAAGCTCAAGAGCTTGGCCCGGTATTTAGTTGGAACTACCAACTGTCTCTGAGGATGCCAGTCTTCCTGGTGTCCCCCAGAAAGAGTTTCCTTGTATAAAAGTCCTCTTTCTACAACAAACCTGGATCGATTAGAAGAGCTGAGAGGCGGTGGGTTGCTCCGTGCCGCCGTCCAAGCTCTCTGGAGGCTTTCATCTGCTTCCTGTTCGGTCTGGAACTGTTCCCTTGATGTTGGAGACATCAGTTCCTCATGGGATTGTGGACCTAGGCTTGGTCCCTCTGGAAGCGATATAGGGGATGGAGCTGTTTCTGTTGACTGTGAACTGCTCTCCGCTGGTGCACTATGTTGGGATTCAGGCTCCGGCTGAGCCTCTTGTGTAGGGTTATTGGCTGCTGCCAGTTCAGGTTCGGTGGGGCCCTCTGATGTTGAGGTTGCAAGTACTGGATTCAGTGCTGACACGGGGTCTGATGTTGGTTGTTCGGCTGGTTCCGGTTCTGGGACTTGTTCCGTCTGGGTCTCTGGGACTGGATCCACTACTGCTGTTGCAGACATTGGCCTGGGGTCCGGGTCCATCACTTCTGACTGGGTTCTGATAGAAGTTTCCGGAACAGAGCTAGGCCTCACGGCTTGTTTAGCCCGCCTGCGGGTGACTGTTCCCACCCTCTTGGCCTGCTTCACATGCTTGGCCAAGTCTTCCCCCAACAGCATGGGGATGGGATAATCATCATAGACTGCAAAAGTCCACATTCCTGACCAGCCCTTGTACTGGACAGGCAACTTGGCTGTAGGCAAATTGAAAGAGTTGGACTTGAAGGGTTGAATTGTCACTTGGATCTCTGGGTTGATTAAATTGGGGTCCACTAAGGAAGCATGGATAGCTGACACTTGTGCTCTGGTGTCCCTCCAAGCGGTGACCTTCTTCCCGCCCACACTCACAGTTTCCCTCCACTCCAAGAGTATCTGGGAGGTATCTGGGCCTGCAGACCTCTGGTGATTCCGGTGCAATGAACTGTAATCTGTTGGGGTTCTTGGGGCAGTTGGCCTTTACATGCCCCAGCTCGTTACATTTAAAACATCGTCCAGCTGACAGGTCACTGGGGCAAGGAGGGTTGCTGGAGAATGGGGTGGTGGGACGATAAGGGGTCTGGAGGGTTCTTTGGGAGGTAGGTGGGGCCTTGGGCGGCCCCCGGTAATAGGGTGTGGTCTGGGGTGGTCCCTTCTGGTCTCCGCTCCAACTGCGACCAGTTGTCTTCTTCTCTGCCACCTCCACCCATCTGGCTGCAATCTCTCCTGCCTCGATTACAGTTTTGGGTTTCCCATCTAGGATGTATCTTTCTATTTCCTCAGGAACACCCTCTAAGAATTGTTCCATTTGCATTAGGAAGGGCAAATTTACTGGAGATTCAACACTTGCTTCTGATATCCAGGTATCCCAATGTTTCACAATGTGGTAGGCATGTCGGGTAAATGACATGTCTGATTTCCACCTTAGGGCTCTGAACCTCCGACGAGACTGCTCGGGTGTTATCCCCATTCTGACTCTCGCCTTGGATTTAAACAGTTCATACTTGTTCATGTGTTCTTTAGGCATTTCAGCTGCCACCTTAGCTAAGGGTCCACTGAGCTGCGGCCTCAGCTCTACCATGTATTGGTCAGTAGAGATGTTGTACCCAAGGCAGGCCCTTTCGAAGTTTTCTAAGAAGGCCTCAGTATCATCACCTGCCTTGTAGGTGGGGAACTTTCTGGGATGGGAAGTGGTACTTGGAGAAGGATTACTAGGGTTTGTTGGGATATTCTGCTGAGCCTTTATCTTCTCCATCTCCTCCACATACTTCCTCTCTTTTTCCGTCTCCTCCAGTTCTTTGTCCCTTGCTTCCATAGCTCTCCTGTGACAGCCGCTTGGTGGTGTTCTGCTTCTCTCGCTGCCTCCCTTTCTTGTTCCTTCTTCAGCTGCATGAGTTCTATCTGTCTTTCATGTTAACTTTGTCTTTCCTCAGCCTGAAATTTGGCTAATTCCAGCTGTAGTCGAGCCGTGGATTTTGTCATTCTAACCTCTCTGTTTTTAACTAACTTTACACCCGAGGTTTAGAAATAAACAAACAAAACTTGGCTGTAAAATTTTGCTGTGCTGGAATAGAATACCTATTCTCTGATAGTGATTGTCAGCCTATAGAAAAAGACAATTCCCTTGTCTCTGCTCTGGGCCCAAATTAAAGCAAAAAACCTCCAACTACTTGGAAACCTGCTTACCCAGCCCAAAGAAAAAACAAATGGGTAGAACACACCCCCCCTATTTACTTTTAGGAAGAAAAAAAAAAAACTCTGAGTTGGAAGACTGTGAATTTCCCTGCAGGAGTTAAGTACCCTGCCTCCAGGCAAAGAAAACCTGCAGTTCACAAAGATAATCCCTTTTTGTCTCTGCTTGGCCACAAAGCAGAGAAAAAACAAGCTGCTTTCAGTTTCAGCTGCTTTCTGGACTTCCTTTCCAAAGGAAAAAAAAATTTCCTTTTTAAAATCTGTATTTCTAGTTCAAAAAATCTCAACTGGATCTCAAAATGATTTCAGGTTAATCCCACCACTATGCCACCATGTCAAGGTTCCTCCCCCACTCTGAACTCTAGGGTACAGATGTGGGGACCTGCATGAAAAACCTCCTAAGCTTATCTTTACCAGCTTAGGTCAAAACTTCCCCAAGGTACAAAATATTCCACCCGTTGTCCTTGGATTGGCCGCTACCACCACCAAACTAATACTGGTTACTGGGGAAGAGCTGTTTGGACGCGTCTTTCCCCCCAAAATACTTCCCAAAACCTTGCACCCCACTTCCTGGACAAGGTTTGGTAAAAAGCCTCACCAATTTGCCTAGGTGACTACAGACCCAGACCCTTGGATCTTAAGAACAATGAAACAATCCTCCCAACACTTGCACCCCCCCTTTCCTGGGAAATGTTGGATAAAAATCCTCTCCAATTTGCACAGACACACAGACCCTTTGAACAATGAAAAAGCATTCAGTTTTCTTACAAGAAGACTTTTAATAAAAAAATAGAAGTAAATAGAAATAAAGAAATTCCCCCTGTAAAATCAGGATGGTATATATCTTACAGGGTAATTAGATTCAAAAACATAGAGAACCCCTCTAGACAAAACCTTAAGTTACAAAAAAGATACACAGGCAGAAATAGTTATTCTATTCAGCACAATTCTTTTCTCAGCCATTTAAAGAAATCCTAATCTAACACATACCTAGCTAGATTACTTACTAAAAGTTCTAAGACTCCATTCCTGGTCTATCCCCAGCAGAAACCAGCATATAGACAGACACACAGACCCTTTGTTTCTCTCCCTCCTCCCAGCTTTTGAAAGTATCTTGTCTCCTCATTGGTCATTTTGGTCAGGTGCCAGCGAGGTTACCTTTAGCTTCTTAACCCTTTACAGGTGAGAGGAGCTTTCCCCTGGCCAGGAGGGATTTCAAAGGGGTTTACCCTTCCCTTTATATTTATGACAGCAGCAGTATTTAAGTGAGCTGAGTCTCATGTCAATAAAGGCCATTATAGTAAGGGAGTACTGCTGTGTGCCATGTATATGGATGGAATTAATCTACAAGTTTAACGGGTTTATTGCGTAGAGTAGTGTGCGAAGAAGGGATGTGATTGGGCAATGGAAATTAAGTAATATGATTTGGAAGATAGGAATATAAATAAAATATGACAGGGGCTCTGTAGTTAGTCTTGTGGATGATGTGGCCATGGAATTTTCTGTGGACTCCAGCTTTACCCCAGAGTTGTACTCCAGAATCTAAACTTTTATTTAAAAATAAAAAATGTTTGTAGCCTTTATGGCTGAAGTTTAACCATTACTCTTTTGAAGCATGTATTTTCGTATTTAATTCATGTAAGACCTCATTTTTTTTAAAATGAAGATGCTAGAGAATTTCCAGAATACCCCAGAGTCCAGGAACATCACCACAGAATTCAAGTCCAGCTCGCTGCAGAGTATGTGTCCATTGTCTGTAATGGAAAATGGAAAGTATCTTCATATAATATTACAATATGACACTGCCATTCTTTAAGTTACTGTAGTATAGAATGGAATATTGCTTCTGTGTGCTGTGATAAAAGTAATGCACAAGGTGAAATTTGACTTGGCAAGATATTGGATAATGAAAAAGGAAACTCTTCTTTCTACATACAATACAATTAATTTTTCTTTTTTAGCAGTTAAGAGGAGGACTTGAGTGCAACAAATTATGCATCTTTTGGAAAAGTTGGGCCAGCATTGTAGAAAGGACTTTGACATTGGGTGGTAGAGTGCCATAATTGTGATCATATCGTGAATTTGAATCTAACTAGGGAAAACTCATTGTCCAAATTTGGGGATCACATTAAAAAGTGTAACAAGCCTGACCCCAGAACTTCCCATGGTCAGCGTCAACTCTGCCTAACTTTACCCTGGGGGAAGTGGGGAGTAACAGGACATAATACTGAGTTCCTTTCTTTTCTAGCATGTAAATATGAAGATCCAACTTTCTGTACCCAATTTTATGTTTAGGAAGGAGGTTGTGTCAAAGTTCATTGTATTACAATCATGGAAAATTGTTGAAGTAAAATTGCAGAACTGAGGAGAGTGTCTAAGAGTAATACAAAAGAGTGATGGGCCTAACCAGGTAGTAGACTGTGGAAGTGGTTATCACGCTTTTCATTTTGAACACATAATGCACTCTTTTATGTTTGAGAAATAAATATCTTTATGAAGTGAATTGCACAGAATTTTCCCAGTTTGGGAAAAATAACTCTGCTTTGTATGTCATCCTTTGTTCAATTCAAAAGTACTTCATTGTGACACTGTAAGAAACTGGAACAATATAAATCAGTAACAGTTAAGAATATCATAGTACATTATAAATGTACAGTGCAGCCTAAAAGCCTTCCAGGTGGCTTAATTTCTTTCATTGTGTTACCTCTGCTCAGTCTTCCAGTAGAAAGGCCAGAGGCAGGACAGGCATCCGTTGGAGACCAGGCATATTTTGCACCAAAGAGCGGGCTGCTTAAAAAAATTAAGCATTTAAGACAATTTAAAGCTGCAGGAAACTTCAGCCTACAGTGCAAAGTATTAGTTTATGAGACAATGGTATTATCAAAGGGCAAGACCTCATGTACTCCAAAGCAAGTGAGACCTAAATTCTTTGGCAGTTTCCGGATATCACAGCAGGTGGAAAGTTCTGCAGCAGCTCTTTAACTGAAAAAAAATCAAGTTTTTTCTTTAAATATGAAACTGTAAAATACTCTGTACAAAAGCAGTTGTTACTTGATATTAAGTTTAGTTTATTTTGCACTATTGGCATGCTTTCAGTTTTGTACTGACTATGCTTAACTGCATCCTAGAACGGGGAAGCTAGTGACTTTGGCAGCAGAGCTATAGGCACCTAAGGGTACAGGAGAGACTGTGGAATAACTAAGTACATCAATTGTGTGTTTCTGCTAAATCGATTGGCAGTGAAACAGTTATTTACATCTTTAGGTGTCAGAGTTCACTTTCTGAGATGAATGGTGCAGTTAACACCTCTGTGTTGCTAACTCTCTCAAGGTTATTGCAAGTCTCATGATGTTTGGTATTTTTCATAAGGCTTCAGTTTCTTGTTTTTTGGGTTTTTTTTTAATAACATGAGAATCTCATCTTTTTTTAATGTAAGTTTCTAGTCTTCATGATTGTGGAGGAAATCTTGCAAACCAACTGTATCTTAGTGGCTCAAAAACTGGAATAAAAGAATCCAAAATTCATTATTTTTTAAATCTTGTGATTTTGTGGGGCAGGGTATCTATTTATGACTTCTGAAAGCTTGAGGTTGGCAGTATTGGAGGATTTGGGGGTTGCTGGTTTTTTTGTTTGTTTTGTTTTTGTTTTGCTGCGGGCAAACTCAGGAAGATGATACTTCATTGGTTTGTTTTCACATTTTCAAAGATCTTCAGAGCCATGAGGGTTAGAAATATTTTGTTTGTAAATAAAAGCTCAGGATCTGGAACACAATTCTGCAGCAAGAGGTGGGCAAGGGGGTGGATTCTGCAGCCACAGGACTTTCTATACTGTTTGCTCTTTATATTAACCAAGAGATGCAGATGGAAAAATCTACCAATTATGAAAAGTGCATCTCTCCTCTTCAAAAAAAAAAAAAAAAAAAAAAAAGGCTCTGTAAAAATAACACCAAAAGAGCCATGTTCATTTTCTCCTACTGAATCAAGTTTACTCCTTTTGCAAATAAATAAAGATGATTTTTCCAACTGATAGTCCTGCAAATTCACCTTGGCATCTGAAATTCATTCTCAATTCTGTTCGACTCATACATTATTACTGGTAATAAAAATCATGCAAGTCTCATTTAAACTTGTGCAACCCCTTCATCCTCAGATTCTGCCCTTAGTTACACCTCTGCATTCCCTACTGTTTTCGGTGGGGACTGTACAAGTATAACTGGGAACAGAATTTGACCCTACAGCTTGAATTTTAAGAATTCTGTTGATAGAATTCAGCTCATATTCTCAAACTGTGAGGTTTTTTCTACAGTGCAAACATAAGTATAAAGCAATAAACTTCAATTTTCATCAAGAAAGTAAACATGATTGAGTGGCTGTGGAGAACAAGATCTGCTAAAAAAGACACGGCCATTTTTACGCAGATACTCTTTCAAGAAGAAACAGACTTTAAGTAGTCATTACTAAATTCATTGATAGAAATGATTCCAGCCAGAAACTTCAGATCTGGATCCCAATGTGCTTAGGTGTTGAAATCTGGGATTTTGGTTTGAGTCTAAGGCTAGCTGTTAGATATTACTTTATTGTGTGCTGATGAGAGAAGCAGTGATGTCGGCCTTTCTTTGAATTACTCAATTTTGGAGCAATGAAACTTTAATTTGCCTCAGTCCATTAACCCTGTAATGCAGAGAAATTTAGCTTTTCCAGCATTCTCCATTGATGCAATGCATGTTCATGCTAATAGCAGAGAGCCCTCAATTTATCTATGCCCTGAATTAGCATTCCCAGTTTTTCTAATTGTATTTATGAAATACATGTAGTGATTTCAGAAAAACATGTTTATGTAAACGTGAGATGGTTTTGTTTGCAGAGTCCTCTGACAATTTTGAAAGCTGTACAAATTGTCCGGTCTTTGACTCAAGGAAGCTCCTGGGCTGTCCTTAGGAATGTAATAACCATGCTTCTTCAATTAGTGTCCCTATGGGTACTCCACTTCAGGTGTGCATGTGCCACTAGACCCTTTGAGAGGAGATTTTCCATTAGCGGTGTCCATTCAACCCACGCATGTTCTCTATACCCTCATGGGGTTGTACTGAGCTGTATGGGCAAACTGCCCTCAGTTCCTTCTCTACTGCCCCAGCCTGAGACAGAGCTGTAGCATGTCTGCCTTGTGTGTGCCTCAGCATGTTCTGCAGTTGTTGTTTTTTAGTTAGTTTAGTGTTTCTAGTTAGTGTTTTTGTTGTTAGTGTAGAATTAGTTAGATAGTTATGAGAGGTTTGGCTTTTTTCCTCCTCCCCACCCCAGTCTTTTTCTAGAGAGTTTATTTGGCTAGGCTGGGCATGCCTGGCTCACCAGGATTCAGACGCTGCCTCTCCTGTCCAGAAGCTATCCCGTTCAGTGACGGTCACTCTTAGTGAATCCGTTGGATTCTGTGCTGCTGATGGTGCCATCTTCAGAGAGCTGAGGCCTTGATCACTTGTAATTATTAAAGAACCAATGGCCAGTTTTTGTAGTAGCAGTGATTTTAATCTCAGTACTCCTTGCCAAATTTTACGATGTGTAATTACATTATTCCTCAAATTTCTTCTACAATATGAAATGGCTATGGTATTCTTCACTTTCTGTTCTAAACTGTGGTGAGGTGGTTATGCACTATTCAACTTCTGCATTCCAAACCAGAAATGGCTGCATTTCAGTGGTGGCAGGAATAATTATACATATCCCTTACAAGGAAGTTGAGGTTTAATATTGGTAAATGCTATGACAACTTAAATAATTGTGCCATACAGATGCTAAATATTATAATCTTTGGGTTTTGCACAGCTTCTGATACTGACAAAGAACAAAACATATTAGCTATTGCAAAAGAGAGGCATTAAAAACTTATTTCAGATTAAAATGTTGTATTGTATCAAGGAGACAGAATGCTAAACTTCAGTATACTGTGAACATCACCTCCAGCTGTGATCAGACCTCATTAACTAAGCAGGGGTATGTAACTGGAGGGACACCGGCAGGGACAAGCCTACGATGGTTCCAATAAAAGCACTAGTACTCTTTCCTCAGAATCAGCATTGAACCAGTGCTGCGGGTTAGTGGTGGAAGTACCAGGCCGAGAGATGGCCTTTCTCTCAGCCTGGTACTTTCTCTTTCAGGCACCCAGTACCATCTGTGGTGACGTATAATTGAAAATGACTATTTGTGTCAGTGTTATTACCACTGTTATACAACTGCAACAAAAATTATACAAAGTGTATTATGTAAAGTGTCAATGGAAAAGTTATATTCTATCTAGTATGATTACTCTGGTTCAATCCATGTGTCATCTTTGTATCTAAAGTTATTAATATTGGCTATGCATTTGTATTTCAAACATGTGCTGTGTTCCTGGAGCAGCTTAGCCCTGATGTAAATCTATCTGTTGATGGCCCATTAAGGACACTCCATTCTCACAATGGACCATTGAAGAATCTCATCCCAGCCAGCAGGTCTTCCTGAGGATGCCTCAGATAGCAAGGAGCCAAATGCCACCCCCTGTGATTCAGCAAAGCATGAAGGGGCATGTGGTATGCTCATGTGACCCTGAGCCAAATGGCCCATCTTGGGCCAATAACTTTCCTTACACAGGGGCTGTGGGGTTTGTTTGGGACAGTAAACTTCCATGCACATGGCAAAGGATATAAGACATCTGAGACATCTCCATTTTGTCTCTTTCCTGTTCTAATTCTCAGGATTGTGGATTTACAACTAAAAGGAATATCTTCAACTATGGGCTTAGGACCTTCCAATCTTTTGGAAGTTACCAGAGTGACTTTTGCAAGCCAGCGCTCTATGCCATCACTGCTACAAACCTGATATAAGGACTTTGAAATCACTTCTGTGTATATAATTCCTTAACCATTCAATAATGCTCTTCTTTTTTTTAATTAATAAATCTTTAGTTAGTTTATTAAGGATTGGCTGACAGTGTGATATTTGGGTATGATCCGAGATACATATTGACCTAGAGGTAAGTGTCTGATCCTTTGGGATTAGTAGAACCTCACATATGGTGAAATGGGTTTTCAGTAACTCCTGACGTTATTAGACCTGTTTGTCTGGATGGGAGTCAACAGATGGAATGCCTAAAGGGAACTGTGTTTGACTTCTGGTTAACCAATGTGGTACTCCAGAGGCACTTTTGTTAGTGACTTGGTGAATCTAATTATAGACTAAACACCAGTTTCGGGGATGGTCTGTCCTATTTCTTGCAGTCTGCCCTGAATGTGGCACTCTGTGTGGTCCATCCCAGGCACCCAGTCACACCATCTGTGAAGGACACGGAGGGCTAGGACATTCACTTCTCTAGAATGGCACCGACTGCATCAGACTTACCATTGATGCCTTCTCACCACAATGGGTACTGGCAAAACTGAAGCGCCAAATGCCTTCAGTCCTGGCACCTGCGCAGTCCAGAACAACAGTACCTCAACTCAGTACTGCAGGAATTCTGCTACTCCAGGGACTTGTCAGTTTTAGACAGACCAGAGTCCCCACTGCAAATGACTCTCTGGTACAGAGACCTTGGTTTCTGGATTACCATTGCTTCCTGATATCACAAGATTTTCTGCCTTATTCTACTGCTCTCTCCCCCATGTTTGGAGAACATTCAGGAGGATGAAGGAGTTTCCTCTTTACCAGTGCAGGGTTCCCCTCCACATCAGTACAGAAATCCATATCTTGACAAGGATCCCCGTCCAGGACAGGGATGATGGGATCAGTCTTGGGGAACACCCCTTTTCCCGTTTGGGCCTCCCAATGGCCATACTAGGATTCTGGGTGGTATATTGTCAGCAGTTTGCCAGATTCATAGATGTTAAGGTCAGAGGGGACCATCATGATCTTCTCGTCTGACTTCCTGCACATTGCAGGCCACAGAACCTCACCCACCCACTCCTGCCAAAGACTGGCTTGGTGTTCTTATCTGCTTCTCCTGTGTGTTTAATTTGCATACAAGTTTCTGACTGTCCCTCCTCTCCTCTCTCAGGATGCAGGTTGCATGCTTCATCCACTCTAGGGGTCCTTCACCTCTGAGCATGGCTCCTAGATGGTTCATGGGATTAGAATCCACCTGTTAACAGGAGTACAACAGGTATAACTAAACAGTAGAAGGGAATCAACTTGAATTACTTACGTTCAGAAATGGAGATGATTCAACCACTGTGTCACCAGTACCTGAATCGTCTTTGCTGTCAGCCATCTTGGATTACCTGTTGGACTTGAAATCAGGGTTATCAATTGGCTCTTTTAGACTCATAAACTTGAAGGTCAGAAAGGACAATTGTGATCATTTAGTCTGACCTCCTGCATATTGCAGGCCACAGAACTTCACCCACTCCTGAAATAGACTCGGGTTCATCTGGCTGCAATAGCTGCATTTCATCTCCCACTAGAAGGGTTTTCCATATTTGCTCACCCTATGTCCTTAGATGTATTTAGGATTTAGGAAACATCTACCCCCAGGTTAGGGATCCTACTCCTACTTGGGATCTCAGCCTCGTAGTTAGATACCTCCATGGGCCCTCTCTTTGAACCTTTGGCAACCTGCTTCTTGTTTCACTTATCTACGAAGACTGCTTTTCTAGTAGCTATCACATCGGCCCACAGGGTTGGGGAGATGAGGGCCTTGATGGCAGACCTACCATTTATGGTATTTTTCAAGGCAAAATCACTTTATGGCCACATCCTATACTCGTATCTAAAGTGCTGTCAGATTTGTATTGTAAGCAGACCATTCGTCTAGCAGTATTTTTCTGTAAATCACATAAATCTCAGCCCAAGACCTCCTTTCATACTTCAGTTGTAAGACAGGCATTGGACTTTTATCTAGATAGGACCGAGCAATTTTGGAAGTCATCTAGCTTGTTTGTCCCCATTGCAGAAAGATCTAAGGATCCGTAATCTCTACAGAGAGAGACTTTTGAGGTGTATCAATGCTTGTTACAATGTAGCTGGTACTCTACCTCCCAAAGATTAATAGCACACTCTACCAGATCACAGGGAACTTCCCCAGCTTTACTCAAGAACATTCCAGTGTCTGAGACATGCAGAGTTGCTTCATGGGCCTCAGTGCATACTTTTTCTAAACACTATGCCTTGGTCAATTTGTCACATCTGACACTTGGTTCTGCTGTGTTGTATACAGTCTTGGACTCAATTCCAAAGCTCCCTCCTGCCAGTGGAGACACTGCTCGGGAGTCATCTGAAATGGAACGTCCATAGGGACACTACTAGAAGAAGAGGTTACTCACCTGGTGCAGTAACTGTGGTACTTTGAAATGTGTGTCCTTATGGGTGCCCCACTACCTACCCTTCTTCCACTTTGCTTTAGACTGTTTTTGTTGGATGTTTGGATAGAGAAGTAAATGAGGGCAGTTTGCCTGCGCTGTTCTATAGCCCCTCGGTGTGTGGCACGCGGTTGTATAGCGCACATGTATGGGCCAAAAGGACACTGCTAATGGAAAATCTCCAGTCAAGGGCTCAAGAGGCACATGTGTACTGGAAGTGGAGCACCCATAGGGGCACATCTCAAAAACCACAGTTATTGCACAAGGTGAATAACTTTTTTTTTATATTCTGGGTAATGTGCATCACATTATTGCCTGGATTTGTGGAGCATGAACAAATGAGATAAAGGCAGACCAGTTTAAAAAAGAAATCCACTACAACAGTCATCTCTGAGAAGGGGCTTGTATGCCTTAGGTTGCTTTCAGCCAAACATTCTGCTCTTCCTTATGTATTAAAGAACCTGTCCAAAGATGTCACCTTCTGTCTTTCAAGTTTATATGGCAACATGCACAAAATCAGAGCACTTTGATTAAAATATTAACATTTACACTGAATTTAATCTGTATTTAATTCATGCTTAATGGACAAAGTTAAAAAAAGTCATCACTGAGCATCCTTTTGAGATACATGTGCATGTGAAGAGCTATGAAAACACAAATAGTACCATGATATTGTCAGAATGGATTGGCAGTGAATTATGGGGGAAATGCTGGATGTACTCATTACTTAACATTTTTGATAAAGGTGCTCTGGGAGCAAGTATTGTAGTCATTGAGAACATCAAGGCAATTTAAAGCAGCTGTTTGATTGCATCTGTCCACTGAAGATCATTTTCACACAGAATTATGCCCAGAGACATCTCTTAACACAAGACAAATTAGCCTAACAGTATAAGAAGATCCCAGCTGGTGTCTGAAACATAACTATTGGTTAAAAGTCGACTAGATTATATTCTATATTTCATTTCACTAGACTGTATAAAGGTTAGACATTGTGAATTTTGAACCAAGAGTATTTTTAGCTAATGTAAATGGTTTAAAGAAAAGGAGTACTTGTGTCACCTTAGAGACTAACCAATTTATTTGAGCATGAGCTTTCGTGAGCTACAGCTCACTTCATCAGATGCATACTGTGGAAACTGCAGAAGACATTATATACACACAGAGGCAATGAAACAATACCTCCTCCCACCCCACTGTCCTGCTGGTAATAGCTTATCTAAAGTGATCATCAAGTTGGGCCATTTCCAGCACAAATCCAGGGTGAGAAAACCTGGATTTGTGCTGGAAATGGCCCAACTTGATGATCACTTTAGATAAGCTATTACCAGCAGGACAGTGGGGTGGGAGGAGGTATTGTTTCATGGTCTCTGTGTGTATATAATGTCTTCTGCAGTTTCCACAGTATGCATCTGATGAAGTGAGCTGTAGCTCACGAAAGCTCATGCTCAAATAAATTGGTTAGTCTCTAAGGTGCCACAAGTACTCCTTTTCTTTTTGCGATTACAGACTAACATGGCTGTTACTCTGAAACCTGTAAATGGTTTATTCTTCCTAGGCTGCTTACTTTGTAACCCTTTAGAAATTATACTAGTTATGTCAGCAGAGGTCAGTGAAGGAGATAGTAGGGCCTATAAGAGATGGCAGGAGTAATTACTGAGAAATGGCTTAAAATAATTTAAATTCTTTGCCTTCGTGATCCTCGATGCTGGGAACTGATGGGTGTAACAGACCTATAGATACACATTTTCCAGGGAACGAGAAGAAATAGTGATGAAAAGCAAAATTCCTTCAGCCCATTCAATCACATTAGAAAATGTGAAGGTTGGTTATAACTGTGGCAGGATCCATTCCAGTATTCCGAATTCTGCTATCCTTCAGCATATACACTTGAAAACTAATGGCAAACAATAGATGGAACTGATGGGCTGAAGGGATGCTCTCATAAAACCTATATGTAAGAAGTTAGTTGATGAAACTGTGACAGGGAGAGTTGGAAATATATTTAGGAAACACTGGAAAATTTACTGAAATGGACATGGGAGGAACACAGTAAGCCTTTTAAAAATAAAATGGTCTGCTAAATAAATACAGGGAGAATGCATAAAAAGAGGAGGAAGCACTGAGGATTGTTCTAATCCAGAAAAGAATAAGGAAATCAGACTGAAGAGAAAAACATAACTATTTTGAAAGGCTAAAATATGATGCCAAGACTAGTGCAAGGACAAGCCTTGAATTATGTAATATTTTCTTTTTGGGAATATTTGTAGTTGAGGATGGAGTATCCATTTGTGCTGTGGGGACCTACCTTTGACAGTAGACAGGAGGACATTTCCTTAATGAGCAATATATTTTAAGATTTTATGTTAAAGTAGATTATAAATACTGTTCTATTGCAGTTACTCCTAGTGATGATTGCTTATGTAACTATCACACAGGAAAACCCCAAAAATGTGTGACTCTAATGTAAACGAACACTGCTTGTGAATTGTTGCTTTAATATTTTTTTAATTACATATAAAACGAATAGTAAAGGGGTATAAAATTCCTTTTAAAAATAAAATACACAAACATTTTCATGTGAAATGTTGTAGCAGATTGAAGCACTATGGATTTCAGCAGCCAAATGAAAACCAGCAACTGAAATCTAAATGTGAAAATTCTCATACTGTATAGTCTGACTGCAGGCTTACCATTAGCTGGGTCCCTTTATCATGGACTGAATGACTAAAGTTAGGTTAGGTTGTAGAATTTAATTTAAATTGTTTACCCCATTTTCCACAACCATATCTGTTCCCATGAAAATAAGAGCTAGAAACAAGTATTGTCAGAGCTTTTGTCAGCCAGTCAGTGTCAATTAAATTGCTATTGTTAAAACTGTTTCAGAAGTTTCATATAATCCATGAAAAAAATCAAATCATGGGGCTGGAGATTGGATTGACATTTTAAACAAAACTGGTTTATTATGCATACATAACTTACCAACTTTATATGGAGTTCTTCTCTATATTTCTGAGATATGATTAACGTGACACTTATTAGTCTGCAGTGAATAATATGAAACTAATTAATATGAAAGATTCCTTTTACTTATCATCTAAGAGCAGAGCCTTTAGCACAACTGGACATTATGTCCCTCTGAATCAAAAAGAATTAATCAGCCATTCTATTCATTGGAACATCCTTTTTGATCCTACAAAGGAACTAGATGTGCCATCCCTTAAAGTCTGAGAAACAAAATGAAAACTGGGGGAGAGATTGCGGGAAAGCTAGTATGAACATAGAAGCTTCCCCATGTTCACCAGGTTTTCAATTTGTTTCTGCTTGTTGCTTCAAGTAGGTCATTTAGAGAAACTGTTCATTGACTAAGGCTGTGGGTGGACTGGATTGAAAATGCTGTGCAGTACAAATCGAGGAATTAATATCTAGGAAAGAAAAGCCTTAAGGAGGAATTTTGGCTCAAATCCCAGTTGTGTTGAGTACATAGGGTGCTTATGCTCTGCAACTGAGTGAGGGGGAAAGTAAAGGAGGTTCTTCTTTGGGTGCTTGTTCATGTCAATTCCAATCTGGTGTGCGCATGCCACGTGCACGACAGATGGAAGATTTTTCCCTTAGCAGTATCCGTAGTGTCAGCCTCGGCGCCCCCTACAGTCGCACCTTTATGATACCCAATATAGGGCCCTGCCGACCCAACCCCCACTCAGTTCCTCCTTACCACCTTGTTACGGCTAGCTGGAACTCCCTACTGCTCTTGCCTCGGCTCTTGCCCCGATAGTATCTCTATCCTTGTGCACATAGTTAGCATAGTAGTTATAGTTAGTGTAGTTTTTATTATAGGTTTCCTTTTGGGGGTCTTCCCTCTGATGTTTTCCCCCGGCACCGGGATATGCCTCGGTCCCCGGGTTTTAAACCGTGTCGGACTGTGGCAGGTTTGTGCCAAGGAGTGACCCGCACTCGTGCCTTAAGTGTCTGGGTGAGGGGCACCTCGGAGACCGCTGTAAGATCTTTAAGGGTTTTCACCCCAGGACCCTTAAGGACAGAGAGTAGCTCATGTGAATCCTGCTTATGGAAGTGGCTCTTCAGCTCCAATCCAAGCACACCACGCCTGACCTGGCCTCAAGTGCCGCATACGCAGTGTGCAGCACACCAGTGCTGAGGAAGGACTCAGTTAGAGACCCTTGGCACCGAAGCTCCACCCATGGGCAGGCATCAGTAAGGCACTCCTCGCCCCACCAGAAGAAGAAGACAGCCAACAGAGGGTGCTCCCTAGCTAATTCTAAGGACCACATAACGAGCAAACCCCCATCGGGTGCTCAGTCGGCTGGGATCCCGTCGACTCCTGCCCCAGGAGGGGTACAGTCGAGTCTGGACCCGTGCCGCTCACCAGGCCGCCACTATGAGGACATACAACTCCCCTCTACGGCGGATGTGTTCGAGGTGGCAGCAGACCTATTGGCACTCCCAGTGCTGCCCTCACCTCCTAGGATGGACAGATCGCCGGCACCAATCCCAAGCCCAGTACATTCTGTGGGCAAGCCGGTGGTGATGTCCACTGTGATGCCATCCTCATTACATCAACCACTGACACCGGGAGTTGCTGCGGGGGAGCCACTCCCATACCCAAGTTGGCACCCGTCCTCGGCACCAAGAGGCTCCACTCCTCCTTGGTCATCAAAATCCAAGACCTTGGAGGCGGAGTCCTCTTGCTATAGCAGGAGCAGAAAATCCCGCTGCCGCCACAGTCATCATCCCTACCTGGCGCCCTGGCATGGCCAGTGGCAGAGGCCCCACTGCCCCTTCTGGACATCCTGGGTCTATCATCAAAGCCAGGGTTACAGATCAGCATTGGTGGCCTCAGTCTCAGGCACTCTGACAACAGCGCTGGCTGCCGCACTCTCCTCGGGACTGATCACGACGTCAAATGTGGTGTCGATCCCAGCATCGGCTGCGGCCCCGATACCAGCACCGGCACCAATCCCAACACCAATCCCGTTGCTCCTTGCCCCGTGGGACCCCAGGGGGGCCAAGGGCAGTGATCAGACCCCCAGTACTGTCCACCTTCTCATCCTCTTCATTGTCGGATGAGGTGGTGGCGGGTACCTCAACCGCTCCAGCCTTAGAGGACACTAGGGTCCTTCAGCAGCTGCTGAGACAGGTGGCCCAGAACCAAATATCAAATAACAAAATGGAGGAGCTGTTGGAGGAAGCCGACCCAGTGGTCGATATTTTCTCCCCTTCTGGGCCATCCCGTATCACGCTGCCACTGATCAAAATGATCAGTGATGCCACCAAGACACTGTGGCAGACCCCATCCTCGCTGCCACCTATCTACCACGAAGAGAAATGAACGGAGGTACTTTGTTCCCTCACAGGGGGTATGAACATTTGTACACCCACCCCTAGCCAGACTCCATGGTAGTGGATGTGGCTAACCAGTGTGAGCGACAGGGCTACCAGGGGTCCTCATCCAAGAACCATTACACCAAGAAATGGGACCTTTAGGGGAGAAAAGTACATTCGACTGGGTATACAGGGGGTTGCAGCTCCGTATTGCTAACCATCAGGCAGTGGTTAGCAGATATAATTATAACACCTGTGGGGCTATGCAAAATTTCATTGAACTTCTGCCTCCTACTCTCATGCGGACTTTTCCACACTAGTGGAGGAAGGCAGATTGATCTCCCATGTGTCCCTGCAGGTGGCCTTGGATGCAGCCTCCTGTACGATGACTACTGGGATGGCCATGAGAAGGAGTTCCTGGCTGCAGGTCTCGGACCTATCATTTGAGGTGCAGCAGATGATTCAGGATCTCCCCTTTGAGGGTCAATTGCTGTTTTCAGAGAAGACTGACTCGCGTTTGCACAGCCTCAAGGACTCTTCGGCTACCCTGAAGTCCTTGGACCTTTTCAGGCTTGACAAAGCCCTGGCTGGGGTGATTTAAATTGGGGATTGGTCCTGCTTTTGAGCAGGGGGTTGGACTAGATGACCTCCTGAGGTCCCTTCCAACCCTGATATTCTATGATTCTATGACCTTCATACACCTGCGATGCAAAGGAGGCACTGCAGGCCTCCCCCACCCCCAAGGAATTATCAGCCTCAGGGCAGACAGGAAGGGTCGCGTAGGAGGAACAGGAACTTGAGGAAGAGACCTCATCCTTCCTCCAGCCAGTGGTCTGGCTAGTCGAAATCTTCCTCAGGCCAGAGGCAGGTCTTTTGAAGGTGCACTCAGGGGCAACACACCAGCTCAGAGACTGGATCCTCCCTGCCTTACCTTTTTGTCACGTCTATCCCCTTTCTACCCCACATGGACCCCTATTACATCAGACCATTGGGATATTCACTCCAATTCTGTTCCCTCCTGCCCCTGGACCCCGCTTCTTCATCGCTCTTCAGGGACCCCTCTCACGAGCAACTCCTTATCTAGGAGGTGCAATTGCACCTCTCATTAGGAGCAGTGGAAGAGGTTCCTCAGGATTGCAGGGGCTTTTATTCTCTGTATTTCCTAATACCAAAAGCCAAAGGTGGGCTAAGACCTATTCTAGACCTATGCAAACACAAGAAGTTCATAAAGAAACTCAAATTCCACACGCTCTTGTTGGCCTCCATCTCTTTCTTGGATCCAGGGGACTGGTATGCCACCCTCAACTTGAAGGACACGTACTTTCACATAGCAATAACTCCATCCCACAGAAAATACCTCAGGTTTGTGGTGAGTAACAGCCACTATCAGTTCACAGTCCTCCCATTTGGTCTATCAGCGGCGCCCTGAGTATTCACCAAACGCTTGGCAGTCGTGACTATGTTCCTGAGCAGGCGCCAGGTACAAGTGTTCCCGTACCTAGACGACTGGCTGATCAAGGGCCGCTCCAGGGCTCTAGTAGAGGTGCAAGTCGAATTCATCATGGCAATGTTCGACACACTGGGCCTTCTCCTGAATGTGGGGAAAGTCCACTCTGTCCCCTGTTCAGCAGATAGTATTTATAGGGGCGGTTCTGGACTTGACCCAGGCCAGGGCATACCTGCCAGAGTTGAGGTTCTGGGCCATGGGCGACATCATTCGGCGTCTCAGGCAGTTTCTCACCACCACAGCACAAAATTGCCTAAGGCTCCTGGGACACATGGCCATGTGTACCAGACTTCGGCCACTCGAATCCTGGCTAGCCTCTGTATATCAGCCAGTTCGGGACAGTTTGGACAGGGTGGTAACTCTGCCTCCCCATGTCCTCGATTCCCTTCTTTGGTGGCGCGACCCACAGGTGGTATGTGCTGAGGTTCCCTTCCCCAGCCCCCAGCCAACTCTGTCGTTGGTAATCGATGCATCAGACTTGGGCTGGGGAGCACACCTGGGAGACCTCAGGATGCAAGACCCCTGATCACAGGCAGAGCTGGCTCTCCACATCAATGTCAGAGAGCTCAGAGCAGTGCGCCTGGCATGCCAGATGTTCCGAGCCCACCTAATAGGCAGATGTGTTTCAGTTATGACAGAGAACACCACAGCAATGTTCTATATCAACAAACAGGGGAGGGCACACTTCTCTCCTCGTACCAAGACGACCTCATGCTGATACAACTGCAGGCTTCATACCTCCTGGGGTGCAGAAAGAGTTGGCAGACTACCTCTGCAGATCGTTCCAAGGCCATGAATGGTCCCTACATCTGGATGTCGTGAACTCCATCTTCCAATGGTGGGGCTTTCCCCCGGTAGACCTCTTTGCCACGCGACTCAACAGGAAGTGTCAGCAGGTCTGCCAGGGGTCAGCAAGTGACCTCTTATACTCACCAAAATAGACCCTTTCACCTGCTGGAATCAAGTGAAGTGCACTGTACCCTAGCTCTCCAACATGGCCTCTACACAAGTGTCCATGCTAAAAAATTTGAGGTGCATGGTAATTTTTCAAAAAAAAATCAAATGACTGAATGACACCCTCCGCCCCCCCGCCCCCATGTCCATCACTAAGTACGGTAATTTTGTCAAGTGATCGTCGCACAACATGGTGGTGCCAACCCCTGCGTTCTACTCCTTCTGGCGCCATAGTCCAGGCTCCATAGTGGACACATTCCTATTACTGTGGGGAAATCATCTCCTATACACGTTCCCACCCATCTCTCTCGTTCACAAGGTGCTCCTCATGGTACAGAGGGAAGAAGCTTCAGTGATATTGATAGCTCCAGCCTGGCCCCGCCAACACTGGTACACATCCCTCCTCAAGTTGTCTGTGGAAGCCACGGTCACCTTGCTGCTCGTCCCAGACTTAATAAGTCAGGATCACAGTTGCCTCCAGGACCCAAACCTCAAGTTGTTGCATCTAACGACATGGAAGCTCCATGGCTGAACCTGATGGAGCTTACCTGCTCAGATGAGGTTAGACGTGTCATTCTTGGCAGTAGAAAACCCTCCACTAGGGTTACCTGCCTGGCCAAGTGGAAGAGATTTTCAATCTGGATGGCGCAGCATCATTCTTCCCTGACGCTTGCTGCTATACTGCTTATATTGGACTACCTCCTCCATCTCAAACAGCAGGGCCAATCCATGTCATCAGTAAGGGTTCACCTGGCTGCCATTTGAGTGTTCCATCCAGGTGCAGAGGGACGGTTGGTCTTCGCCAATGCTATGGTCAATCGCTTTCTCAAAGGTCTCGACAAGCTATATCCACACGTCAGGCAGCCTATCCCACCTTGGGACCTTGGTTCTTTCCAAACTGATGTGCCCTTTGAACCACTGGAGACGTGCTCCCTGCTCTATCTCTCGTACAAGGTGGCGTTTCTGGTTGTGATAACCTCAGCCAGGAGGTTGTCTGAGCTCAAGGCTCTAACATCAGAACCCCCCTACACTATGTTCCGTAAGGACAAGTTTCAGCTCTGGCCTCACCTGGCTTTCCTCCTGAAGGTTATCTCCCAATTTCACATCAACCAGGCCATTTTCCTCCCTGTGTTCTATCCTAAGATGCACTCGAGCGGCAGGGAGCAGAGGCTTCACTCATTGGATGTCTGCAGAGCGGTAGGCTTTTGTATCGTGAGAACAAAGCCGTTCCGAAAATCCATCCAGCTATTTGTGGCAGTGGCGGACTGAATGAAAGGTCTTACTGTCTCTTCTCAGCGGATTTCGTCATGGATCACGTACTGCATATGTGAGTGTTATAACCTGGCAGGGGTGGTTGCCCCTCTGATTGCTGCACACTCCGTCAGGGCGCAGGCCCCCTCAACGGCATTCCTGGCACAGATTTGGACCCAGGAAATTTGCAGAGCAGTGATGTGATCTTCCATACACACTTTCACCATGCACTATGCAATTACCCAGCAGACCAGAGACGATGCAGCCTTTGGTAGAGCAGTGCTCCAATCAGTGGACAACTCCAACCCCACCTCCTGAACTTGGGCTTTGGAGTCACCTGATTGGAATTGACATGAACACCACTTGAAGAAGAAAAAACGGTTACTCACCTTCTCATAACTGTTCTTCTTCGAGATGTGTTGTTCATGTCCATTCCAAAATCCTCCCTCCTCCCTCTCTGTTGGAGTAGCGGCAAGAAGGAACTGAGTGGGGGTCGGATTGGCAGGGCCCTATATTGGGCACCATGAAGGCTTGACTCCGGGGGTACCCAGGCTGACACTACGGATACTGCTAAGGGAAAATTTTTCCGGCTGTCATGCACATGGCACACGCACACCTGATTGAAATGGACATGAACAACACATCTTGAAGAGCAACAGTTATGAGAAGGGGAGTAACCGTTTTCTCGAAGTCACCGTTGCAATCCCTCTGGTCCTGGGGGGTCTCCAGGACAAAATTGTTTAGACACAAGGCTGCTCTTATACCCACCAGAATAGACTCTTTCACCTGCTGGAATCAAGTGAAGTGCACTGTGCCCCAGCTCCCCGACAAGGCCTCTATACTAAGGCTGAAGGGAGCGTGTGGTGTGAAGCTGGCTTTTCTAGCTCACCCCCATTCCAGAATTCTTTTACCCCTGGAGAATCTTCAGTGCTCTTTTAGAGCAGCTTAAGATCACTTTGCCCCACTCTGGCAGCACAGAGACCTTAAGTGGGCCAAGAACAAGGCCCATTATGTGCATTTTATAAGATACATCAATGGTGTAATTCAAAGACAGTGTCGCTTATCCAGTGCTGAATTTGTAATGAAAGAGGTGCCAGGGCTCAAGCAATTAGGTGCCGGGGCTCAATTTTTTTACATTCAAAACTGATGCAGTAAGCCCAGAGGTACCGAGGCTATGAACCGCAAAGTCTAGAGGTGCCACGGCTCAGCCCTGACACAAATTAAGCACTGTGCTTATCCCGGCTATGGCCATGACACTATTTGTAGAATGAATAGTGATGAAACAAGGGTACTTATTCTAATACTGGTGAACTTTGTTTATGCAAGACAAATGCACTATACCTGATGTTTATAATAAAAAGACTCAGATAGACATGCCCTGTTTCCAGGAAACAAAACATATTTGTCTTCTTAATGTATCTGTCAGATAATAATAGGTTTCAAGAGTTCCATCTATATATATTAAGTGATAGAGCTATCCCTTAGTAACAAAATAAGGCTTGGGACAGGCGGTTTCTAATGAAAACCCAGTTTTTCTATGAAATCCATATATATCCCTAGGGAGAGAATGAAGGGACCCATTTCAGTAAAGATACTCCTATTTTACCAGGAGACGTTAATGTTGGTTAATGTCTTTCTCCATCTAAGTGAGTGAATATAAATCTTTGCTGTCGTACAAGGACACCGTCAACCAGCTGAGGTCCAAAAATGTACTCGTCCATAAAGAAAGGATAATCCCGTACAGCATTGCTACAGAATGTCTCTTAAAGAAAAAGAAATATTCTCCCAAAAGACATTAATGCAAGAGTTGCATCCTAGGAGAGAGCTACCATTTCCCTTTGATTTTTTTTTTTGGTAATTCAGTAAAACCTAAAATTACTATAGGAGGTTGGGGAAAAGTGAAATTAATATTCCATGACTAGGTCTTAATTTATCTATCTCTTAGAGAAAGATGAGAATAGGATGGTTATCTATATTATATGACTCAAACGCAATGCACATGGAAGTTGGAACTATGATTAAATCTAATATAATGAAGCAGGAATTAGAGTCTAGATGGTAGTACATGTTCCTCCAACTACAGCAAGATCTGGCTCATCTTGCTCAGGCAACCAGTTCAATAGAATTGATGCTCTAAGATCAATAAACATTTTATTTGAAAACGACATTTGCCAACCCCCCACTTTTAAGTGACATCTTTGTCTTGGCACACCCAACTCGGGCAATTGATTAAATGTATTAATTATACAAATCTCAAAGAGATTTGAATATACACACTGTTAGAGATTATTACTTCTGTTATCAAAAAGCAGTCATTTCCATCATCTGTAGCATCCATAATAACAAGCCCACAGTACTACACACCAGTTTAGGAGCAGTAATCCTCTACATTTCAACTAAACACAGATCGGCTGCAGCAGCAATCAGTGTTATGAAATCTCATTTAAATCAGTGGGTGTGGCAACTGTCCTTCATTCACGATAAATGTAAGTAGTAGTTAAACTACATTTTGGGATAAGGTAGCTGAAACAATAGGAGCCACTACCCAAAATAAAGGCCACATGCAAGCCAAGTCATAAACTGAACTATGTGGGCAATGGGGTTTTGTGGGAAATTGTTTGTTAGAAATATGTATGTCTGAGAGAAGAAGCAGCAGCCAGAGAACAGGCAGAGAGAAACAGCTACAAAGCTAGGAGCAAGAGAAGGATTAGAAATCTGATCATGATAGAAAGTGAAGAGGGGAGGGACAGTGCTGGCTGGAAAAAAGCCTAGAAACAGGAGCAAAGGAAATGCCTTCTGTTTGATTCCAATGGTGTTCTAGGAAATCCAACTTTATATATGTTCTATGTAAATAAACAGGATTTCATTAAAGAAATACCTGGCTCAATCATCAATTTCTCCTCCTACTGGAAAAAGCCCACAAGACTGGCTAACTGCCCAGGCCAAAAGGGATAATGGAATTAACATTTACTATGAATTTAGGTCTTATGTATTTGCTTTGTGTTTTGGTAGTACCCAAAGTATTCAAGGCACTTTCCAGACAGAAGTAAGACACAATCCTGGCTTGGAGGGAGTTTTCAGTCTAACGTAAGCAATTCAGACAGACAATGAGACAGAAATTAGTAGTATGTGATCAAATATTGGGTAGGAGGACTGTTACTCAGGTGGCTTCCTTTTAGGTACCACAGCAGAAGTGGATCTTTAGGTGGCACTTAAATGCTGGACAGAGTTAGAGAACCTTGTGGATGGCCTTAAGAAGGGCATAGTCCATCTAAGGGATGATGTGAGGAAAGCACAGTTTAATGCAAGAAAATGACAAATGGACAGATCGAGCCTGCATTGTTGGTGTAACCTTACGTTCTAGAGTAGAAGTTAGTTGAACTTAACAATCTTCTAACCTTCAGAAGGCAAGTGCAACACTGCATCTCACCAAATTTATGGTTCACCCAAGCCATGTAAATAGTGACTGTTATCTCCATGCTCCATGCTGTTACACTTTTGAGTATTTGCCAAGACTTATATTCTATATATTATATTATTTTTTGCCAATATTTTACATTGCAAACTAACTTGCTGTCCATTATAGGCCTTGGACTACTTGCCTTTCTCTCCCATCCAAAAAGTTCATTTGTCACCTTTATGATGCATTTGACCCCAGCTCATGGAGGGAATGAGAAACCTGAGGTAGTTTCCAAGAGTGTCTGGAAACTGCTGGCGATTGCACTGGGAGAAAGTCACTAGATGATCTTAAATGGAAACAGTCTCATCCTAGCATGCAAATAAATAAAAAGATAACAAATAAAACCCTGAAGCTCCACTGTAGAGACATGGATCAAGTGAAAGATTTACTACTTTAATTCCAAATAATTGATTTTTGTTGCTTAAATGAGAGTGAAACCACAACACCACCATGTGTCTGCACCCATTCATTCATTGCTTACAAAGCAGAATATTGTAATTAACTAAATTGAATGTTTCTTGAAGCTCTATTAAAGAAAAGACTAATTTGCTTACAATGCATTGGATAGTCTGTCTAAATCAGTTGGCCTTCTTCCAGTTTCAGGGTGGCTGAGATTTGAGATCATTGTGAAGCAAGTGTTCCAAATTTCCTAATTTGGTTATTCTGATTTCTGCATCATAAGATTACACGAAATCAGCTAGAAAAATGCTTCATACATAGTGTATTTGTGATAGGCTTCCAGTGACTCATGCTCATTTAATATAACTATAAAAACAGCACTAAACCAAAGTGTTGGGTGAATAATTTCTAATGGGGGAAGCTACATAAAGGTCAGGAAATTTCATACCAGGGTAAATAATATGTCATAATAATAATATATTTACCACATAGAATTCTTCCTTCAGGAGAGAGACACATGACATGATAAAATCAGCATCTGATACCCTGTACCAACAAGACTGGAAGGGTGATGCACAAGTGTTTCAGAGGATGCTGTTTTTTCACAGAATGACTGTGATGGGAGTCCAAGCTTGCCAGTGGCATTGCTTAGTGGTTAGATCGTTGGACCCTCAATTTCCCCCTCTCGGTCTGTGGTGCTTCCTGTTGGCAACTTTCCCAGTATTGGGACAGCCCACCTTTTCATGGTTTGCAATTCGGCCCTCCAGCCATGTCACCAATTTAGCTCAGCCTCCCTTTCAGGATAGCAGTGTCCAATGAACTGTAGTAGGCCCCATGTCCTTATCGCCTAGCCCCTGTCAGGGGCTTATACTTGCCACAAGGCTTTCAGCATCTCTGCAGTCTTTTCATTCCTGGGAGAGGTAGAAATGAGGTTTTTGTTCCTATATGGCAAGAGTCTTTAGTAGGGAGCCCAGGCCCTCTCCCACACCCCTGGGCTCTGACCTAGGGCACTATGAGAAGCAAGCAATGGCAGGCATCAGGGTGTGCCTCAAGACTGTCTCCCTGGGCCGCTTCCTGCCATTCACCCCCCTCCACAGTGTCCAAATCCAACTTAAGATAGCAAAGTAAAAAAAAAAAAAAAAAGGCGGGGGTGGGGGAAGGGTAACCGAACCTTCAGCCTGGCTCGGTTAAGCTGGTAGTCCCTTCCTCCCGAACAGAGGTCCAGAAGTGCTTCAGTTCTAGTGTGGGGTTTATACACCCCATCACAGGTTCACTAATCACTTATACCAAATACAGGTGCTATAATATATAATAGCACCTAGTAAAAGGAAAGTGTAAAGAGCTTGCCTACTTCTGGTGCAGTCCAGAATCTGAAACTTTCTATTAATGCATGAATGTGTTTCCTGTGTCAGAGCAGGTTGAAATTCGCTGTATGTTAATTTTGTTGATTTATCTTCAATGAGAAACTATACATTAGTTTTAATTGTCTAAATTACTGATGCAGCACAAATAACAAAACACCTGATCTTATGTCAATTCAGGTGGTGAGGCTAGTAGATTTGTACTATGACAGAAGCTAGGGGTATGCAAAGAGAGAGAAGTGTTTCAATAATTATCTCATGTTCTTAGGGTAGCAACTTCTAGAGATACTATATGCAGAAATGTCTGACAGTGGAAAAAAATGTAAATTCAACCTGTGTTTGTTGTTTGCAGCCTAAGATGATCATTTTCTAAAAATGTTTATATTAGTTATTGGAATCATTTTATACCTTTAAAAATAATGGCATTTGAGCTACGATAAATGTATTGAATGTATTCAGTCTTCAGATGCTTGTAATAATTAACTGTTGAAATTAGGTTTCTATAAAATCAAGATAAAATCTAACACTTTGGTAAATGCAATGTAAATGGGAAGACAAGCAAAACCCAGTTGCTCAGGCAGTGGTGGACCCAGTATCTCACTCTCACGTCACATAAAACTTCCTTTGACATCAATGGGAATTTTGCTAAAGAAAAGACTGCCAAATAGGAACAGAATTAGGGTGTCAATTAATCGCAGTTAACTCACACTATTAACTCAAAACAATTAATTGTGATTAAAAAGATTAATCAGATTTTTAATCTCACTGTTAAACAATAGAATACCAATTGAAATTTATTAAATATTTTGGATGTTTTTCTACATTTTCAAATATATTGATTTCAATTACAACACAGAATGCAAGGTGTACATTGCTCACTTTATATTATTATTTTTTATTACAAATATTTGCATTATAAAAATGATAAATAAAAGAAATAGTATTTTTAATTCACCTCATATAAGTACTGTAGTGCAATCTTTTTATCATGAAGTGCAACTTAGATTTTTTTGTTATATAACTGCACTCAAAAACAAAACAATTTAAAACTTTAGAGCCTACAGGTCCACTCAGTCCTACTTCTCATTCAGCCAATTGCTAAGACAAACAAGTTTGTTTACATTTATGGGAGATAATGCTGCCCACTTCTTATTTAAAATGTCAGAAAGTGACAACAGGTGTTTGCATGGGTCTTTTGTAGCCAGCACTGCAAGGTATTTAAGTGTCAGGTATACTAAACATTCGTATTCCCCTTCATGCTTCAGCCACCATTCCAGAGGACGTGCTTCCATGCTGATGTCGCTCGTTTAAAAAAAATGTTAATTAAATTTGTGACTGAACTCCTTGGGGAAGAATTGTATGTCTCTGGCTCCATTTTACTCCATTGTATCATTCTGCCATATATTTCATGTTATAGTAGTCTTGGATGATGACTCAGCACATGTTCATTTTAAGAACACGTTCACTGCAGATTTGACAAAACTCAAAGAAGGTACCAATGTGTGGAGCATGTTTTCAGAAGTCTTAAAAGAGTAACACTCCAATGCGGAAACTACAGAAACCAAACCACCAATAAAGAAAATCAACCTTCTGCTGGTGGCATCTGACTCAGATGATAAAAATGAACATTGTCGGTCCACTCTGCTTTGGATCGTTATCAAGCAGAACCCATCACCAGCATGGACGCATGTCCTCTGGAATGGTGGTTGAAGCATGAAGGAACATATGAATCTTTAGCATATCTGGCATGTAAATATCTTGCGACGCTGGCTACAATAATGCCATGCAAACATCTGTTCTTACTTTCAAGTAAGATTGTGAACAAGAAATGGGCAGCATTATCTTCTGCAAATGTAAACAAGCTTGTTTGTCTGAGCAATTGGCTGAACAAGAAATAGGACTGAGAGGACTTGTAGGCTCTAAAGTTTTATATTGTTTTATTTTTGAATGCAGTTGCTTTTGTACATAATTCTACATTTGTAATTTCAACTTTCATGATAAAGAGATTGTATTAGGCAATCGAAAAATGCAATGTCTTGGTTTTTTACAGTGCAAATATTTGTAATAAAAAATAAATATGAAGTGGGCACTGTACACTTTGTATTCTGTGTTATAACTGAAATCAATATATTTGAAAATGTAGAAAACATCCAAAAATATTTAAATAAATGGTATTCTATTAACAGTGCGATTAATCACAATTAATTTTTTTAATTGCTTGTCAGCCCTAAACAGAATCTTTCTTTAACTTGCTGTAAAATAAAATTCTATTGGAAAACTTGGACATGCTTTAAAATGGTGAATTAAAATAGGGAATCGTTTACTAGGGATGCCCTTTGAATAGGTTTCATTGTGCTGTATATTATCATTGTATAGTGAAAGAAAGCGAATGGAAAATTATGACATTAGTACACATTCAAGTTAGTGAGAAAATAAATTTAAAGTAGAATATCATTGCGTGTCCTAAATTAGCATAGTATTGTACAAACTTTTGTTACCAAGTTTGAAATTTTGTAATTCATTTCTGAGTCCCCTGCTATAATAATTCTCTGTATTGCCTGCAGCTTTTACAGAATTAAATTGTTAAGATTACATTTTCCCATCCTCTCTTTCCAGTGTTAAAAGATCTTCAGAGGCTTATATTAATTCTTTGATACCAGAAGTCAGGAGGTTTTAACCTGATGTGCTAACTCAAATTACACTGGTGATAATATGAGAGCTTCAGGCAATTCACCTGATCCCAAAGTACAATACTGCATTGATTTTAAGTCTCTAGCTTGCTTCGTGACTTTGTACCTTTTAACTTTTTGTATTCCTGGGTGCATAATGAGCTCAGACATTCTGCTCTCTGTAATTTTGGGTGAGGACAACGTTTAGGCATTTTTCTCCTTATTATGGCCACTTGCAAAATATTTTGCTGCACTAATTAGATCCCCTGAGTCAACAGTGGTTTGTGAAGCATAGTTCAAAAGCAAGTTTTCTGAGTTAGTTTTTGATTATTTGGAGTATTTGATTTACTGGCCCACTCTCCTAGAACAGGCAACTGAATATTACTCTATCACATATGTGTTTCAAATTTAGTGATGCACATCTTTGTTAGCATGCAGCAAGACATCCTTGCTTCATTTACAATGCCCTCATATGTTTTTAATCATTGTGGGATATTTGAAATTAAAAATAACTGCGGTGTCTCAGGCCTGGTCTCCACTACAGGGTTAGGTTGAATTTAGCTGCGTTAGGTTGATTTAAAAATGACTGCATCCACACAACCAACCCCATTCCGTCGACCAAAAGGGCTCTTAAAATCGACTTCTGTACTCCTCCCTGACAAGGGGAGTAGCGCTAAAATCGACCTTTCTGGGTAGAATTTGGGGTAGTGCGGATGCAAATTGATGGTATTAGCCTCCAGGAGCTACCCTAGAGTGCTCCATTGTGACCACTCTAGACAGCACTTTGAACTCTGATGCACTAGCCAGGTACACAGGAAAAGCCCCGGGAACTTTTGAATTTCATTTCCTGTTTGGTCAGCATGGCGAATTCAGCAGCACAGGTGACCATGCAGTCCCCCCAGAATCATAGAGCATAGAATGTTTCTACACTCCTGCTATCATCTCTGTCCCTGAGGCTATCGCAGATTAGAATGTGAAAAACACGCACTCGCGATGACTTGTTTTCCGAGCTCATGCAGTCCTCGGCACTGCTTAATGCATGGAGGCATTCAGTGGCAGAGGCCAGGAAAGAATTAAGTGAGCTCGAAGAGCGGAGGCAGTACGCAATGCTGAGGCTAATGGGGGAGCAAACAGACATGATGAAGCGTCTGTTAGAGCTTCAGGAAAGCCAACAAGAGCACAGATCCCCGCTGCATCCACTGTGTAACCGCCTACCCTCCTCCCCGTGTTCCATAGCCTCCTCACCCAGATGCCCAGAAACACGGGAGGAAGCTCCAGGCACTGAGCCACTCCACTCCAGAGGATGGCCCAAGCAACCGAAGGCTGTCATTCAAACAGTTTGCTTACTGTAGCCACACTAAAAATCAATGTGGCCTTGTCCTTCCCTCCTCCCCCACCCCACCCGTGCTACCTTGTCCGTTCTCTTTTTTTATTTTGTAATTAATAAAGAAAGAATGCATGGTTTCAAAACAATAGTTACCTTATTTTGAATCGGGGAGGGTGATTGGCTTACAGGGAATTAAAATCAACAAAGGGGGTGGGTTTTGTATGAAGGAGAAACCCACACAACTGTCACACTGAAGCCTGGCCAGTCATGAAACTGGTTTTCAAAGCCTCTCTGATGCGCAGCGCGCCTTGCTGCGCTCTTCTAATTGCCCTGGTGTCTGGCTGCTCAAAATCAGATGCCAGGCAATTTGCCTTAACCACCTACACTGCCATAAACGTCTCCCCCTTACTCTCACAGATATTATGGAGCACACAGCAAGCAGCAATAACAGTGGGAATGTTGGTTGCGCTGAGATCTAACCTTGTCAGCAAACAGCGCCAGCGAGCTTTTAAACATCCAAAGGCACATTCTACCACCATTCTGCACTTGCTCAGCCTATAGTTGAACTGATACAGCCGTGGGTAGGAGAATGGACATAAGGAGGAAGGGCAGTGTGGATACCAGTCTAATAGGTCATACTGGCGGTAGAATGTCTGTGCCTAATCGAGTAAAGAATGTGAACGAGGATAACAGCAAAATTAAGATGTTTGTACTCCAATTTGAGGAAACTAGGTAACAAAATGGAGGAACTAGAGGTACTGGTGCAGGAAGTGAAACCAGATATTATAGGGATAACAGAAACATGGTGGAATAGAAGTCATGACTGGACTACAGGTATTGAAGGGTATGTGCTGTTTAGGAAAGACAAAAATAAAGGTAAAGGTGGTGGAGTAGCATTGTACATCAATGATGAGGTAGAATGTAAAGAAATAAGAAGCGATGGAATGGATAAGACAGAGTCGGTCTGGGCAAAAATCACATTGGGGAAGAAAACTACTAGAGCCTCGCCTGGGATAGTGCTTGGGGTGTGCTATAGACCGCTGGGATCTAATTTGGATATGGATAGAGCCCTCTTTCATGTTTTAATGAAGTAAATACTAATGGAAACTGCATGATCATGGGAGACTTTAACTTCCTAGATATAGTCTGGAGGACAAGTGCTAGTAATAATAATAGGGCTCAGATTTTCCTAGATGCAATAGCTGATGGATTCCTTCATCAAGTAGTTGCTGAACCGACTAGAGGGGATGCCATTTTAGATTTGGTTTTGGTGAGTAGTGAGGACCTCATAGAAAAAATGGTTGTAGGGGACAACCTTGGTTCAAGTGATCATGAGCTAATTCAATATAAACTGAATGGAAGGATAAACAAAAATAAATCTGCGACTTGGATTTTTGATTTCAAAAGGGCTGACTTTCAAAAATTAAGGAAATTAGTTAGGGAAGTGGATTGGACTGAAGAATGTATGGATCTAAAGGCAGAGGAGGCCTGGGATTACTTCAAATCAAAGCTGCAGAAGCTATCAGAAGCCTGCATCCCAAGAAAGGGAAAAAAATTCATAGGCAGGAGTTGTAGACCAAGCTGGATGAGCAAGCATCTCAGAGAGCTGATTAAGAAAAAGCAGAAAGCATACAGGGAGTGGAAGATGGGAGGGATCAGCAAGGAAAGCTACCTTATTGAGGTCAGAACATGCAGGGATAAAGTGAGAAAGGCTAAAAGTCAAGTAGGTTGGACCTTGCAAAGGGAATTAAAACCAATAGTAAAAGGTTCTATAGCCATATTGTCATAAATATAAAGGGAAGGGTAAACCCCTTTGAAATCCCTCCTGGCCAGGGGAAAGTTCCTCTCACCTGTAAAGGGTTAAGAAGCTAAAGGTAACCTCGCTGGCACCTGACCAAAATGACCAATGAGGAGACAAGATACTTTCAAAAGCTGGGAGGAGGGAGAGAAACAAAGGGTCTGTGTGTCTGTCTATATTCTGCCTTGGCTGGGGATAGACCAGGAATGGAGTCTTAGAACTTTTAGTAAGTAATCTAGCTAGGTACGTGTCAGATTATGATTTCTTTAAATGGCTGAGAAAAGAACTGTGCTGAATAGAATAACTATTTCTGTCTGTGTATCTTTTTTGTAACTTAAGGTTTTGCCTAGAGGGGTTCTCTATGTTTTGAATCTAATTACCCTGTAAGGTATCTACCATCCTGATTTTACAGGGGGGATTTCTTTATTTCTATTTACTTCTATTTTTATTAAAAGTCTTCTTGTAAGAAAACTGACTGCTTTTTCATTGTTCTCAGATCCAAGGGTTTGTGTCTGTGGTCACCTATGCAAATTGGTGAGGCTTTTTATCCAACATTTCCCAGGAAAGGGGGGGTGCAAGTGTTGGGAGGATTGTTCATTGTTCTTAAGATCCAAGGGTCTGGGTCTGTAGTCACCTAGGCAAATTGGTGAGGCTTTTTACCAAACCTTGTCCAGGAAGTGGGGTGCAAGGTTTTGGGAAGTATTTTGGGGGGAAAGACGCGTCCAAACAGCTCTTCCCCAGTAACCAGTATTAGTTTGGTGGTGGTAGCGGCCAATCCAAGGACAAAGGGTGGAATATTTTGTACCTTGGGGAAGTTTTGACCTAAGCTGGTAAAGATAAGCTTAGGAGGTTTTTCATGCAGGTCCCCACATCTGTACCCTAGAGTTCAGAGTGGGGGAGGAACCTTGACACATATAAATAAGAAGAAAACAAAGAAAGAAGAAGTGGGACTGCTAAACACTGAGGATGGAGTGGAGGTTAAGGATAATCTAGGCATGGCCCAATATCTAAACAAATACTTTGCCTCAGGATTTAATGAGGATCTTAGGGATAATGGTAGCATGACAAAGGGGAATGAGGATACGGAGGTAGATATTACCATATCCAAGGTAGAAGCAAAACTCGGACAGCTTAATGGGACTAAATCGGGGGGCCCAGATAATCCTCATCCAAGAATATTAAAGGAATTGGCACATAAAATTGCAAGCCCATTAGCAAGAATTTTTAATGAATCTGTAAACTCAGGGATGTACCATATGACTGGAGAATTGCTAACATAGTTCCTATTTTTAAGAAAGGAAAAAAAAGTGATCAGGATAACTACAGGCCTGTTAGTTTGACATCTGTAGTATGCAAGGCCTTGGAAAAAAAATTGAAGGAGAAAGTGGTTAAGGACATCGAAGTTAATGGTAAATGGGACAAAATACAACATGGTTTTACAAAAGGTAGATCTCTTTCTTTGAGAAAGTAACAGATTTTTTAGACAAAGGAAACACAGTGGATCTAATTTACCTAGATTTCAGTAAGGCATTTGATACGGTGCCACATGGGGAATTATTAGTTAAATTGGAAAAGATGGGGATCAATATGAAAATTGAAACGTGGATAAGGAACTGGTTAAAGGGGAGGTTACAGCTGGTCATACTGAAAGGTGAACTGTCAGGCTGGAGAGAAGTTACCAGTGGAGTTCCTCAGGGATCGGTTTTGGGACCGATCTTATTTAATCTTTTTATTACTGACCTCTGCACAAAAAGTGGGAGTGTGCTAATAAAGTTTGCAGATGACACGAAGCTGGGAGCTATTGCCAATTCAGAGAAGGACCGGGATATCATACAGGAAGATCTGGATGACCTTGTAAACTGGAGTAATAGTAATAGGATGAAATTTAATAGTGAGAAGTGTAAGGTCATGCATTTAGGGATTAATAACAAGAATTGTATTTATAAGCTGGGGATGCGTCAATTGGAAGTAACGGAGGAGGAGAAGGACCTTGGAGTATTGGATGACTATGAGCTGCCAATGTGATGTGGCCATGAAAAAAGCTAATGCGGTCTTGGGGTGCATCAGGCGAGGTATTTCCAGTAGAGGGAAGGAGGTGTTAGTACTGTTATACAAGGCACTGGTGAGACCTCACCTGGAATATTATGTGCAGTTCTGGTCTCCCATGTTAAGAAGGATGAATTCAAACTGGAACAGGTACAGAGAAGGGCTACTAGGATGATCCGAGGAATGGAAAACCTGTGTTATGAAAGGAGACTCAATGAGCTTGGCTTGTTTAGCCTAACCAAAAGAAGGCTGAGGGGAGATATGATTGCTCTCTATAAATATATCAGAGGGATAAATACCGGAGAGGGAGAGGAATTATTTAGCTCAGTAACCAATGTGGACTCAAGAACAAATGGATATAAACTGGCCATCAGGAAGTTTAGACTTGAAATTAGATGAAGGTTTCTAACCATCAGAAGAGTGAAGTTCTGGAACAGCCTTCAAAGGGAAGCAGTGGGGGCCAAAGACCTATCTGGCTTCAAGATTAATCTCGATACGTTCATGGAGGAGATGATATGATGGGAAAACACGATTTTGGCAATTAATTGATCTTTAACTATTCATGATAAATAGGCCCGATGGCCTGTGATGGGATGTTAGATGGGGTGGGGGATCTGAGTTACTACAGAGAATTCTTTCCTGGGTGTCTGGCTGGTGAATCTTGCCCACATGATCAGGGTTTAGCTGATTGCCATATTTGGGGTCGGGAAGGAATTTTCCCCCAGGGTAGATTGGCAGAGGCCCTTGGGGTTTTTCACCTTCCTCTGCAGCGTGGGGCATGGGTCACTTGCTGGAGGATTCTCTGCACCTTGAAGTCTTTAAACCATGATTTTAGGACTTCAGTAGCTCAGACATAAGTTAGGTGTTTGTTACAGGAGTTGGTTGGTGAGATTCCGTGGCCTGCATTGTGCAGAAGGTCAGACTAGGTGATCATAATGGTCCCTTCTGACATTAATATCTATGAGTCTACTGTCCAGGCTTCATGAGCCATAGGAGGAAGAGGTAGGTTGGTGTAGGTGCAACCGCATGGTGCTGCTGGCTGGGAGAGCAGCCTGAGGCAGAAACCTCCAGCAAACATGATATTCCAAGGAGGACTGAATCTCCATGAGACAAAACTTAAGAGAATGATCTGGAGTCTCTGGCTCCCATTTGGTGCTCTAAGAGGAGGATAGCCATGTCTGTCCAGGTGCCCGTGATCGACCTCAGTGAGGTCTCTCAGGAGCACCCAGGAGATGTACGACGGCTATCAGTCCTACTGCACTGTCTGCCACGAAGCCAAGGAGCTGCTGCTGTGTAGCAATGCAGTATCGTGTCTGCCAGCAGCACCCAGGAGACATACGGTGATGGTGAGCTGAGTGGGCTCCATGCTTGCTGTGGTATGGCATCTGCACGGGTAACCCAGGAAAAAGGGCACAAAACGATTGTCTGCTGTTGCTTTCACAGGGGGCGGGGAGGCCTGACGACATGTACCCAAAACCACCCGAGACAATGCTTTTGTCCCATCAGGCATTGGGAGCTTAACCCAGAATTCCAGTGGGCAGCGGGAACTGTGGGATAGATACAGTGCACCGCTCTGTAAGCCGATGTTAGCCACGGTAGTGAGGATGCACTCTGCCGACTTAATGCGCTTAGTGTGGACATACGCAATAGACTGTATAAAATCAGTTTCTAAAAATCAACTTCTATAAAATTGACCTAATTTTGTAGTGTGGACATACCATCAGATATCAGTGAATAGTAAGTTTTGGTGAATGTTTACTCTTTAAATGGAGACTGCTGTATCTGTTGGTTATTTGTTGAGGCGACAATGCTCTGTGGTAACAATGATCATAGCAGCCTGCATTAGAATTGTAGGAAATGTGACTGTGCATTTGAGTCAGGGAGATGTTGTTCATCCCCAAGGGAGGGTAAAGAGGAGAGTTTTCTTTAAACTTCTTGTTTGCTTTTTCATTTATAAAAAAACACAACGAAAAGCAAAAGAAAAAAATTGTAGACTTAAAAGCATTCTGCCTTCTAAACATACTTCTCTAAGTGACATATTCTGTTTATTTGTTTGAAAAACATTTTAGGTATAAAGAAACGGACTACATTAGAGAAGATACGAGACACAAACAAAACATCTTTAATAAGGGCACTCTTGGCCTTTTTCATATTCCAAATCTACCTTTCTTACATTGAAACAGTTCCATACAACACTCCCAAAGGATTTGTAAACTGTTTTCAGATAAATGAATACAGAATATGGGCCAGATTATTTACTGAATATCAGGAAGCTGGTTATGGCTCCCCTATTCTCTTGCCTCAGCCCAGATCAGAGCAGCCTCTAGGCTTCTGTACCATGCACTGGCTGCCTATGGTTTTCAAGGGGACTGCAAGGGAGGGAGGAATAGCAGCCAGGCACTCCAGCTCTGTGCCTTATGGACACTTGGGAGTGGAAACCACCTGCTTTAGACTGCCAGAGCAATCCCCTCTCATTCCCTTCCAAGAAAGTCCAGTTCTTATATTCTGATTACCTTTAGGGTACTCTGAGAAGCATATTTTAGGAAAATTGCGGCATATATTGTTAGGGGTGATGGTCAAAGTTAAAGGTGAGGAATCTGATTTATTTGTGCTTCCTGCTTATTTAGTGGAATTTATATATTATGGGGTTGCTGTTTCTTTTTTGATTTAGAAATACAATAAGAATTTTTCACAGGTGCCTAGAGCATTCAGATAGGTGTCTCTTGTGGTTTTTTAAATCTACAGTGTAAATAAATGAATACATCTAGAATCTAGTCAGTTTTTTTAAGAAATATACGTTTCCCTTAGTTCCCCTGCCAATTTTTGTGGCTTTACAATCAGATTTTTCTCTTTTAATTTGTTTTCTCTCTTGTGTTGATTTGCAAAAGACCCCACATAAACAAAAGGACTTGTTTACAAACTGACTTGTTACATGGGGGAGCAGTGCAACTGATTATGCACAAAGTGCTGCTAAATGCGTGCAGTAAGCAACCTAAAAAAATAGTGAATGTGTTCTCTTTCCCCCTCCAATCTATTTTATTCATGCTAACATGTAAAATGTCAAGTATGTGATTTTTAGGTGATGTCCCCTTAGTTCTATAAATATTGGAGAAAATATCATGGGACTTCTTTGGTTTCAGTTACTTTCTTTAAAATATATCATATGACTGCATGTGTACTATCCATCCGTTTTTGTTCCAGGATAATGTTTTAAACATTGTAAATCAAATCATGGATGAATGCATTCCACATGAACGGGCCAACCGGGACTTCTGTGTTAAATTTCCAGAAGAAATACGCCATGACAACCTTGCAGGGCAGCTTTGGTTTGGAGCAGAGGTAGGTCACTGTTGTTTCTATTATTTTGTTTTAAAGGAAGATTGGCTTATTGCATGCTGCTTGTAAAGTATGTTTGAGGGCCTGTATTTGAAATGTGTGGGAATAATTTCTCACAAAAAAGCATATAAACTTGTAGATCGGTATTCAAACATTTACTTTGAAAATTAATCTAATTAGTTGTTAATGTATAGTTTAAAAGTATTGTTTTGTTGTGGTTTGATATCTGTTGTGCTTGTGAAATACTAGTTTATTTTAATAACCGTGTTAACATAAATTTGTCTTCATTTAAATAATGTGTAGGTACCCTTAATGTATTAGTATTTGATACATATTTTATATATATTGGGTCAATTTATATTGGGAGTTGTATTTGCTATGAATAACTATCCCATGTAGAGTGTGGAAATTCTACAGATGTCCACAGGTTTTCATGTCAAACTTGGCTCATGAAAAAGGATTCTACTCTATCTCATTCCTAGAATTAAAAGTATTCTTTTAGGGCTTTCTATTCTATCTCCTTCATTTGGATTGTATTAATGGCACTAATGATTGAATTATTAGATATATATACAAAATAAAAAGAGCAACTACCCAAGATTCTAAGCACCCTTGCCATGAATTCTGAACAAGAATTAGATTGCTCACAGAACACTAAACTCCTTTCTCTGATTCATCTGACTTCTTTCAAAGGCCCACCTCTATAGAAGCCTGTGTACATAGGTGTCTTGCCATATGCTTTGATGTTTAATAGGCTTGGACTATTCTGGACTGCAGGAAAGTCTCAGGGTCCAGAGCTGAGTCAATAGATATATATCAATGTACACGTCCATTAATGATGTCAGGGGATATGGAGCATGTGTAGACAAACTAACCACTCCTGAGGGCCCCCTCATGGTAATACACAACTTTGCAACACTTCTGCCTCCTCTTTGGGGCTTTTGCAAAACCAGCTACAGTTTCTTGACATTATCCTGATGAATTCCACAATCCCACTGTAAATTACCACTGTAATTAGAGCCAGAAACTATTGCTGGGTTTTTTTGCATCTGGGGTGGAAAATGCTTGAAAAAGCACTGAGATCGACAAAAACATTTGGGGAGAAAAGGAATTGAACCACATTCTAAATGTTTTTCTTTGCAGGTGTTACATAACTGATTGGTATTTTTGGCCTGCCTGAATCAGGCTTTCACTGGCTGTGCTGAACAGAGTTGCTGGTTTCAGAAAGTGTTCTATACAATGATAAAGTTCTGATGATTCACTTAATTGTAAACAGAACTAGGATCCATGATCTTCCTTAAATGTACATAGTACAGGAGACTGAATTTATTTGTATAAACCACTGTGAGATTAGCATGTACATTGTATTCTTGTCAGCATCCTCATTTTGAATCTTATTCAAACTAAGAATTATAGCCATCAACATCTCAGACTTGACTTTACTGTAATTATTGCTTTGGACTACCTAGAGAACAAGAACGAGATCTTGGGAGTGCCCTTGTATCACAAATCAGTACATCAAACTGCTGAGCAAGGTCTAGGATTATAGGTCCTCCTACAGAGCTGGAAAAATGCCTTCCATCTGCTGCTATTTGGCACTCAAGAAAGAGACCCAAGAACAGGGATTGAAAAAAGAGAGAAAAATAAAAGCCTCAAGAACAAAATACCCTTTGTTTTTCTTAATTTTGAAAATATATTTCTATTAAATGCAGCAAGTATGATTTACTTCAACATACATAGACTTCCAAATCAAGGGACCTGTCCAGCCATGGAGATTATTAAATATCTTCTGTTATATTATATAGTAAGGCTTTTGCAGTAAAAAAAGTGAACAGAATGTTGGGAATCTTTAAGAAAGGGATAGATAATAAGGCAGAAAATATCATATTGCCTCTGTATAAATCCATTGTACGCCCACATCTTGAAGACTGTGTGCAAATGTGGTTGCCCCATCTCAAAAAAGATATTTTGGAATTGGAAATGGTTCAGAAAAGGGCAACAAAAATAACTAGGGGTATGGAATGGCTGCTCTATGAGGAGAGATTAATAAGACTGAGACTTTTCAGCTTGGAAAAGAGACGACTAATGTGAGGATATGATAGAGGTCTATAAAATCATGACTGGTATGGAGAAAGTAAATAAGGAGGTGTTATTTCTTCACACAATGCACAGTCAACCTGTGGAGCTTCTTGCGAGAGAATGTTGTGAAGGCCAAGACTGTAACAGGGTTCAAAAAAGAACTAGATAAGTTCATGGAGGATAGATCCATCAATGGCTATTAGCCAGGATGGACAGAGATAGTGTCACTAGCCTCTGTTTGCCAGAAGCTGGGAATGGGCGACAGGGGATGGATCACTTGGTGATTACCTGTTTTATTCATTCCCTCTGGGGCACCTGGCATTGGCCACTGTCAGAAGACAGGATACTGGACTAGATGGACCTTTGCTCTGACCCAGTATGGCCGTTCTTATGTTCTTAAGGCTTCTTAAAAGATACGAAGTATGCCTATAAAATATCCATGAGCTTGTTGGCATGCACTGGCCAGTGTATGAAATAAAGGTCCCAACAGTAGCAGAAATTCAGTTCCTTTCTCCAGAGATAGGCTTATTTTTCAAAACCAAACAGTCCAATACCAATCAAAACCAGAACATTAGCTCTTGTTGCCTGGTCCCTTCTGAAGTCTTTTCCTCTTAAGGCTTCTGCCCCTTCCCACACGGAAAATCCCCTTCTAGGCTCTTCCCCTTGATCCTGAGTCTTCTGCAGGAGCCTTCCTGCTACCTTTAGTTCTCCCAAACTGAGCTGGCCTTTTATCTGAGGACCACAAGACCTGCAGGGACCTGGCCTCAAACCCATCACTTGGGAGTCACAGGTGGGGCTAAGCCCACTTCCCTTATAGGGCTATCCTGCGCTATAACATTTTCTTGGATAAAGTACAACCTTTTAATCCATTTTTTAAAATGTTATTTCCACAGTGCTTGTCTGCTGGTTCCATTATTATGAATCGTGAAATTGAGAGCATGGCTATGAGACCATTGGCCAAGGATCTGACCCGCAGCCTGGAGGAAGTTAGGAACATTATTCGCGACCAGGCCTTAAGGGATTTGAATCTTTACACAGAAAAAATGAAAGAGTCGCTTAAACATTTTGATGTCCTTTTTGCTGAATTTGAGTTAAGGTAACAGATTCAAAAATATATGTATCCTGAACATTGTCAATTATAGCTACACTTCCTTGCAGAAGAATCCTTCTTTTTCTCCTTTGTCAGATTTTGAATTTCTTTAGCAGTTTATACCTATTTATAACATTGTCACATCCTTTCCCCTTCTATTCAGATTTTAAAAAATCAATAGCCACTTAGCAATCAGAATTTGCAATCTTCAAGTACAGTGTAATCTCTACATTAGCATACTGGTATGATATTTGGGAGAGATTTTCAAAGGCACAAATGGAAGCTATAAATCTTCCCCATTAATATTGTTGTCAGGAGAAAGATAAATAAAAGGGCACATGATAAACGTGTATACAATAATGAATAGTCTAGAGAGTGCAGAGCAGTAGCTTCTGTTCTCCCTGTCTCATAACTCAAGAGAAAGGAGATATTTGATTAAATTTAAAGGTGGCAAATTCAAGACAGAGAAAAGGAAATACTTTTTACACAAGGCACAACTGAACTGTGGAATTCATTGTCAAAAACAAAGCAAGAATCAAGAAGAGATTGAAGATTTACATCCAAAACAAGAATATCCAGTATAATAGTGAATGTTGACATAAATTTAGGAAGAGATATTAAACCTCATGTTTCAGAGTTAAAGTCAATCTCTAGCTTTGTCAGAGACAGGATACTGGACTAGATGGACCATGGGTCTGATCCAGTGTGCAGTTCCTATGTCCGGTAGAGGACCAGTGACTTACACACAAATATTGCATGCAAGTACTGCTTATCTGCACATAAAAACGTATTTTTCAGTAATTGTACGTAATTTCACACATACACTAGACTTTATTGTGCCAACGTTAGAGCCCCTTAAATTCCACAGTCTACTGATCAGCTATGCTTTATTAATGTATTTTCATTTGGAATAGCATTAGATAAAATTCTTAATTTTATTCAATGACTGTGCTTTTAGAAAATGTAGAGTAAACTATTCTTCAATCTAGAGAAAGCAAAAAAAAATTGGATGAAGATTTTATTGTTGAATATTTGTAATAGTACTTATGAAGTTACTGCAGCAGTCTGCTTCAGTAATAAATATAGCAATTGAAATTCTTTTCATTTCCACTGAATTTGTAAAGTTCTTTTAATGCAAATTTTCAAAATGTATTGAAAACCATCATAGTTCATTATTAAGATCATTTGACCTGCATTTCTTTTCCATTACATTATATCTGATTGTGAAGGGGTTAAGAAAAGTAATTAAAATATACTACTTTTTAAAATCTTTGAAGGGATTGAAAAGTAATTAAAATATACCTCTTTTTAAAATCTTTGTAGTTATGTATCAGCCATGGTACCTGTAAAGTCTCCAAAAGAGTATTATGTACAGCAAGAGGTAATCGTGCTTTTTTGTGAAACAGTAGAGAGGTAAGCGCTTTTCAGAAATATTAATTACACTTTTCTTTGCTGTAATTACCTATGATCTGGCATATTATGCAAATTTCATACCTGTAATCTTTAGGAAGCAACATTTCATTTTCCTGAAGTGAAAAATCAAAAAACATTAGCTATTTGCAGAAATGTTTTAAAATATATTACTGTATTATAGCTGGTGTGCATGGTTATATTTATAGTTAAGGCTGATTTCAGAGTAACAGCCGTGTTAGTCTGTATTCGCAAAAAGAAAAGGAGGACTTGTGGCACCTTAAAGACTAACCAATTTATTTGAGCATAAGCTTTCCTAAGCTACAGCTCACTTCATCGGATGCATACTTTGGAAAGTGTAGAAGATCTTTGTGTGTATATAAAAAGATCTTCTACACTTTCCACAGTATGCATCCGATGAAGTGAGCTGTAGCTCACGAAAGCTTATGCTCAAATAAATTGGTTAGTCTCTAAGGTGCCACAAGTACTCCTTTTCTAGTTAAGGCTGACTAAGCATTTCCATTCTAGAGGCCATTTTACCTTTTAACTTTTGGGTTTACTTTTCTGGATCAGCGGTATTTAGGGTTTTTTGTTTGATTCTGGGGTTTGGTGTAGCGTGGTAGGAAAAGGAGATTTGCGCAAAAAATGTTTAGGGTATTTTTTTATTTTGTTTTGAGAATGAGGGCACATACTTCTCCTATTAGAAAAAGGTTTCAGAGTAACAGCCGTGTTAGTCTGTATTCGCAAAAAGAAAAGGAGTACTTGTGGCACCTTAGAGACTAACCAATTTATTTGAGCATAAGTGAGCTGTAGCTCATGAAAGCTTATGCTCAAATAAATTGGTTAGTCTCTAAGGTGCCACAAGTACTCCTTTTCTTATTAGAAAAAAATCTTGTGCCTTGTATTTGGACATCTCTAAAGACTCAGTGGTTTGGAGTACAAAGTTGAAATTTGTGAAAAGATAGTCCGGGGGAGGAGAGTGTCCATGAAAACTGGTTTTGTTTTTCGTTGCATTGGGAAGTCTTAAATTGTACTTTTTTTTTAAATGACAATGGATTCAGCCTCCCAGTATTCTAAAACCAAGAGGTATGCTCTGTGCATGTGTATACATGGGGTTATGGATTATACCAAAGCAGTTTGTGAATCCTGTGTCATTCAATAGCAATGATCTTACCTCCCTCAGTATGGTATTTTAATATGCATGCAAACACTGTTTCACTTTTGGCATTCTTTTGCTGTGTAGTCAGATTGTCTGGTCAAAGAAAAATGGAGACAATGGCTGCCTGGTGGAAACATGGGCTTGGGAGAAGGAAAGGATGAGAGACATGGGAATTCTGAGCAGGGACTTACTCAGAGGTCTGTCTGGATGTGGCTATGTTACACCTCTGGGGTGGTCTTCCACATCTTTCTTTGGTGGTGGTGGGGGCAGGTCTCAAGGCACCAGGTGTATCCTGTGTCCTCTAGTCCACAAGGGGACAGCATCTCCTCAGGTATGGCTCATCACCAGCAACTCCTCAGGAATGGCTTGTCCATCCTTCTACAGCTAAGGATCAACAGAGAGACTGAGATGGACTCTCTCCAACACTGCCTTTGACAGTAAATCATGGCATCACATCTGTCACCAGGGGAAGTTCACTAAATATATACAGGGCTTCTTCCTACTCTTTGCAAATTTTGCATCTTGGAGTTGGGAGTGGAGATCATTGAGCCATTTGGTTTCCGTTAGGTGGAGTGGGATTGATAATAGTTAAAAGAGACAGAGTTAATGTAGAGTGAGCTTTAAATATGAATTTTCTTCCTCAGTTCACCTGGCTTATATCACAACATTAATTTTTTCCATAGTTTTTCCTATTTAATTATTCAAATTTATTTATGAACAGCTAATAAGCTGAGAACATTCTGAAAAATGATTTACAAGTATTTTGTTATTTACCTAGAGCTTTAAAGCTTGGATACCTCACTCAGGATATGATTGATGACTATGAACCAGCATTAATGTTTACCATCCCAAGATTAGCCATTGTATGGTAAGTATTTATAACTTTTACTTTGATTTTTATCTACGAATAATATTTTATTGAAAGTTTTTTGGTAAAGTCACATAGCAAAGTGTTCATTGTTTCACACCTGCTTGCAGCTGATTTTTATGAGCACATTCTTTCAAAGAAAGAACCAGAAAAGGCAGTAAGATCACAAAGGAATTAACAAGGAGTGGCATTAATAAAGCAACAAGTGCCAAATGGAGAAAAGTCAGAGCAGCTAATTATGCAGACTAGGAACTGAGAGCAGCTGGTCAGTCATCCCCCCAGAAGGAAATGCAGAAGTGAAGGGGTTTAGAACATCACATCATCCAAACCAGACTCGGTACTGTACACTCATCTTTTATAAATAAATTCTTTAGATGCAAATGTTTTACCTCGCTGCATAAGTAAGAGCCTTATCATATGGATCCATGAAAAACTGATTTTCAGTAGTAACCATTTAGTTTCCTTCATGATACATACTAGAACCAAAGGGACCTGCCATGGAATCTACTAGCATAGTACAGTGTAACAAAAAGTGAATGAGGTACAGACCTCTTTCTAGAACGTCTTTACTGTATACAACTGGCTGGAATCAGAAAAATGGCATGTTACCTCTTGGCCCTTAATTTTTCTGCTCAGACTGCTGGGTGGAGCAAGCTTTTCACTTAAATCAGTTTACAACAATAGCACATATGAAATGAACAAGATGAATGCTCCCTAATGGATATTGTTTATTTAATAAGACAGCAATTTCTCTGGAGTAAAGGAAGCAAGGCTACAATTACTGCATTTTCATAAATGTTATGGTTTTTTAAAGTTTGCATCAGGGTATTAAAATAACTTAGAAAATAAGAAACCTCATACCTGCAAGTGTAAATTTCTCCTTGGGAAATCACTCTGGTTCATTGCTCCTGTTAAGCAGAGTACTGTGCCTATAAATGTCACAACTAACTAAATAAATAAATTCATCTGAGCATCAAAAGTCAGCAAGACTATGAGAAAGTGACTGCTCATCATGTTAAACACCATTTAGAGTCTGCAGTAGCAGGCGGAAAACTCATACAAAAAATAAAATATATCTAGTCTGGCTGGAAAACCAAAGACACTCTGAGAAATGGCCTTTGCCAATCCCAGATTAAAAATCAATATGGCTGCTCCCAGAACAGACAATGAGATGAAAACATGCATCACCTCCAGCTGATATTCCTGGAAAAATTGTATCATCCAGATACAAAGTTTCCTTGAATACTGGTAGGCCTAATGTCTGGACTGTAGAGAAATAAATCTTAAAATCTAGGAAGATACGTCTAGAAGGTGCCATGCTTGTTAGCATATTGTATTTCTTTAGTGAATAAAATTCTCCTCCTTTCTAGCAACTGTTGCTAGATAGGGTGAGATACAGCTGGATATCTGGACTGGCAGAGAGACAAAATCTGTGGGGATCAATTCACCCAGCAATGCAGCATTGTGTAGGGTAGGTGATGTAGCATGAAATGCAGCTACTATACAATAAATTCTTACGCTGAATGCCCGTAAACTTAGGGCTTGTCTACACAGCCTGGCAAATCATGCCAGAGGGGTGTGATTTGTAAAGCAGATTAATGAGCTGCACGGGAAATTTTGGTTAAAATATTAGGAAAAAATTAGCTACAAGAACAGCTGAGCAACAAGTTACCTGTAAAGGTTGTGGAATTACCATCATTTGAGATTTGAAGCATAGATTAGCTAGTGCTCTGTCAATGCTGGTTTGGGAATAATTAGGTCAATTTATAATATAATATAGGAGTGTGGGGGGGAAGCAATGGACTAAATCAGAGGTTCTCAAACTTCATTACACTGCGACCCCCTTCTGACAATAAAAATTACTACATGACCCCAGGACGGGGTTCCAAAGCCTGAGCCCGCCCGAGCCCCACGACCCAGGGGTGGGTGTGGGAAGCTGAAGCCAAGGGCTTCAGCCCCAGGCAGGGGACCTATAACCTGAGTTCCAACATGCAGGTCTGAAACCCTCAGGCTTCGGTCTTGGGTGGTGGGGCTCGGGCTTCGGCTTCTGCCCTGGGCCCCAGAAAGTCTAAGCCAGTACTGGCGACCCCATTAAAATGAGGTCGCAACCCACAGTTTGAGAGCCGCTGGACTAAATCATTATTAAAGATCCCTTAAAATTCTACTAGTCATAACATTGAGAGAGATGAAGAACTGGAGAGATTGGTTCCACCATACTGAATATTATGTTATCACTTGATACATTTAAAAATATTCAGCATTGTCCAGTTCTCTGCAGTCCAGTTTCTCTCACAATTCTGATTACATACTACTGGACAAGGTTACATGTAATGCTTTTTTCCCTGCCATTCCAAGGAGGGTAGGAGTGGGTGTGTCTGTCTTTATATATTTATATTTGTTGTTGGTTGTCAGTGCAGTAAAACCCTCAAAAGTTTGTCCTCCCATCAATGCACTAGGATTTAAAGGTGTAATTTCCTCACTTAAAGCACCCATGGCACTTTCTCTAGCCTGCTGTAAACTTCATCCTAAAATTTTAATACAAGTGGTTCCTCTAAATCCCCTCAAAAGTTCCCATTTTCCCCTGCCACAAGGAGGGGAAGCATGTGAAGTCCCATATCACCTGGTGCCAGAGAAGTGCCTATTGACTATAACTTGGATAATGACTCTTCTTCAGACTCGTCGATAATGAACCACTTTTCCAGACATTCTACTACATGGTGTTAATGTTTTAGAGGATGAACAATAATTGCTGCCATTCAGTTTGTAAAGACATATGGGACTATCCTTATGCTGAATGGCAGGAACTCGCATGGCAACTCTAATGTTTATCTTTTTATTTATAAATGTCTGTCCATTTTAAGTTCTCTAGGAACACGTACAGTAGTAATAAACTAACTGAAAAATATCATACTGACCAATGCCAATCAACGCAAACTGCATCTAATGCTGGATGACTCAGAGGAATGTTTTTAAATTATTTAATAAGAGATCGCAATATTCTGTTAATCCTAATAATCGACAGTTAAAAAACCTAATGAGGAACTTGTTGAGGAACAAACCCATTTGAGGGGAGCAGACTAAATGAATTCAGCTTATTCCACCTCAGTCTACTAGAATTAAAGGCTATGAAAATTGAAATGTGTATCTCATTCCAGTATTTAAGGGCATGTGAGTCATAATAAAGTGAGACAGTCCAAAGGCCTCATGTTAGTAGAAATTTGGGCCAAATATCTCATCTTTGCTTCACAATATTTTCTCTCTTAAATTGTAAAAACTTTTACAAAACTTCCTGAAAGTATTTTCAAGCAGAAGTGTCTGTGTGTGTGAAGGCAGAAAGTGTAGATATTGCAAAAATGTGCCTGATAACTTGATCCTGTAAGGTGCAGAGCACACTGGCCTTGATCCAGCAAATCACTGAAGCATGTAAGCAGTCCCACTGAACAGGGCCAGAGTACTCAACTCTTTGCAGGACTGAGCTCTGAGGGTGCATCTACACTGCAGGATTCTTTCGGTAGCACGTGGTATACATGGATGGCATGGTGGAGCCATTCTCCACTGAAAAGGCCCCAGTGCAGAAGCCTTTCTCCGTTGCAGGAAACTACTCTGGTACCAGGGAAATGCTCCAGCAGTAGAGGACAGTGGGGAAAGGCTGGCAGCTTCCTGCTGCTGGAGCTCTCCTCTGCCACAGGGAAAGGAAGACTCCAGTGGTGGGGAAAGGCTCTGGCGGGAGTGAAGCAGCAGGAAAAGTCTGAGCTTTTCCCCTGCTACCTACCCCCTGTCAGAGCCTTTCCTTGTCGCAGGGCAAGGCTATGGTGGCAGTGGGGAACAACTGCAGCCTTTCCCCACTACCAGTGACTTTCAGTGACATGTGTAGCCACACAACACAATATGCTTTTTGGACCGAAAGTGGTGTGTAGGGTAGAAGTAGCCTGAGAGTGGCTCTGTCCAAAAAAAAAGTATTTCACCTGAAATGAGTTTCATAAAAATGTATGAGCAAAATAACATAAAATGGCTCACCCTTTCCCAAGTGGCAAAAATTCATATTTGATTGCTTTCAGAATGAAACATTTCCATGAAGTTTTCTCTTGTTTATTATATCACCAACGAGTTGCATGAAATCTAAGATCTCCCTCTCATCTAACTTCTATAGTTTTTCACTCCCTGAAGAAATTCAGACAGAACCGTATCTGAAAGGTGCTAATTGTGTAACATAATTACTGGCCCAATGAACATGGTTTTGCAGCAGTTAAAAATTTAGCCTGAGCAGACTCTGGTTTCTTTCCAGAGAAAAGGTAATGCTTATTTTTCTAGACAAGACTTTAGTACCTGAGTCAGCAGCAATTAGTTCATTGATAGCAGTCTGTCTACTGAAATAAAGAAACTAAAGAATTAAAATTGTGTCTACAGTAACTGGAGAATTGAGGTCTTCAGCCAGAAAGGATTTGTGAAAGGTGACTTTCAAATAGAATGAAAAAAATCTGTCATGTTCAGAGTTGTGTTGATTGCCCCCAATAGACAAGCTTGGCTTTTGGCATATTGACACTAAAAAACTCAGATGGCTAGCTCCATTGCTGATGAAAGGTTACAGAATGGACCTTGCTGGTAACAGGACAGTAAAAAAAGATTCTCACTAATACATGAAGGCCCAAACTAAAGTTGCAGAGTAACAGACAGATCCTTTTTTTAAAAAAAAAAAAAAAAAAAAGAAAAACTCTTGGGCATTTTCAAAATAAATTACTTCATTGTTTTGTACCATCTTTAGTTGTAAACACAAGAAACATAGCAACATTTTCTCAGAAAGCAAAGAAATAGCACTCAAGTGATGCCCCCATATATTGATTTTGTGCTCCAGTGGGATTTCATAGTATTTGTGATTATATCAGCCTATGGTACATGCTGGAGTGTTTCAGAAGATCTTCAGCTGGCCATTCACGGCAGAGCTGGATGGAAATGAACAAAAAAGGGGGCAAAAAGTGAGTTTGTTATTATTATTGTGCTGAATGCCTCTATTAGTCTGTCTGTCAGAGATTCAGACCCCTTTGGAATTAATCAACAACATCCTGAAGCTTAGGTGTCTTTTAAGAAGGCTGCCTTCAAAGTAATGAATATTTGCAAACTAAGAATATCAAACTGCAAAAAACAAAACAAAACAAAAACTCTGTGGCAGCAAGTCTCAGAGCTCAGGTCAACTGAGTTGGGCTCACACTATGGGGCTTACAGTTGTGTACATGTTCCCGCTCAGGGCTCTGAGACCCTCCCCCAATCCTACAAACCCTTATGCATGTAAGTAGTTTCATTGAAATCAATGAGACTACTCATGCTTAAAGTGAAGCATAAGCAGGATCAGGACTAAAGCTTCCTTTCTTTGGAGGACACCTTCCTACAAGCAGTTAGTTAAATTAGTAGCCTGGTAGTATGGAAACGTTACATCCTGTAAAGCTTCGTGTTTCTTTCCTAGCACAGATGTTTTTTCTACCATTCTGTATTTTAATTTGACTGAGAGAGGCTGATATAATCACAAATACTAAGAAGCACTGGCACTCAGAGGGGTCAAACCACCTGTCTAGAACCTATTTAGAATAGAAAGAAGAAGAAAGTTAGAATGTATCTTGGGACAATAGAGTCCAAAATATTCTGATAATTCACTTATTAATTTCTTCTAAACACTCATTTTTAGTTTTTCCAAGTCAGTTAAATAAATGAAGTAAACAATGGATTCTTTCTGTAGTATGGTTTGATTGCTTTTCCCCCACATGTAAAGGAACCAAATTCCTTGTAGTCTGTTAAATGTCTGTAACTTCTTACAAATAAAAGAAAAATAAGGTATCTTAGAGAGAACAAATAATTACATAAAATTGTGCATAATTATGCAACCAGCAGCTTGAATATAATTTCAAATATTTGTTTATTGATGGTTTTCTGATTCTAAACTCTGTCCAAGTGTCATAAAAAAGATTTATTTTGTTTGTGTGTCTTAAATACAGTGGGCTTGTAGTTTATTCTGAAGGACCATTGAACTTGGACCGCAAGCCAGAAGATATGTCTGAGCTTTTCAGACCCTTCCACACTTTGCTAAGGAAAATAAGGCAAGTAATAAAAGATTTCTGTTTCTTGAAATAACAACTTTCATAGGGTGAATATGAGAGGACTGAAAATTACGCATAAAAAGGAAAATGTTTCAAAAACTATTTCTATGCTTACTCTGTTACCATAATTTACCTTTTTTTCCCCCTGTGTATCTTTTTGTACCCAGCAGTCAGTTGAGCTGATTTTCTTTACTCTGGTCTGTTCTCAATTTCTTCCAGTTCTTTTTTCCCCTTTTTTTTCCCCTTGAATCATTTTATTATGTTTGTTTTTCTTTATTTTCAATAGATATGATAGGTGGTGGATGGCTGCAATATTGAAGCTAGATATTTTATAGTTTTCGTTAACTGTTGTGTTTCTGCTTTAATTACATTTATTTTATATTTTTTGTTTAACTCAGTATGATATGATGCAATACACAGGTAGTGATTTATTAGATTATTTCCATCTGTAATTTCTATTAGGTTAGTGGTTATCAGACTTTTCCATATTGTGGACCACTTCTTTAAATAATAGATCATTTCCTGCACACCTCCTTTCCCAACGACCAAATCCCAATAACTCTCTTGGAAACTATAGTGTTTGGTTTAATTAAAAGTAATAACAGGACTACATCAGGAAGAAGGAATAGAGCTAACCTCACTTTAATGAGATGGTTGGTTACCTCCCTCCCTTTTTGTCTAAACACTTTTTCTGGGTGTAGGAGCTTAGGGTCAGATTTTTAAAGGTATTTTTGGCATCTAATGGGATTTTCAAAAGCACCTTGGTGCCTGAAACTCCTTGTTTTCAATAGGTGTTAGGCAATTAGATGCTTTTGAAAATCCCATTAAATATCCTTAAAAATCTGGCACTTAGGGGCTAAATTTTCAAGTGACTGTTCATTTTGGGTGCCTCAGTTTTGGTGCCCAATTTGAGACCTTTTTAAAGGGGCCTGATGTTCAGAGTTGCTGAGCCTCCACCTCAAAAAATCAGGACCCTTTAAAGTGTCTCAGCTGAAATACTGAGGCTCGTAATCACTAGAAACGTCTTAAAATGTAAGCCTATGTTTTAATAGTACTGAATGTCCTCACACTGCACACAGGTTCCACTGCTCTAAATTTTTCTAGATCATTTTGCAGTATGGTTCTATCCCCCTGTGTGTTTGCCATTCATTGAATTTTATGTTTAGCCAAAATTTGATCACAACTGAGGTTACAGTACATCACAAACACAGAGAAATGAAGCTAACAAAGGGACTGTGCAGAGTGCAGAAAGATGTTTGTTTTTGTGTTTACTTTATCAAAAAAGCTTCTAGAAACCCTAAAAGAATCCAGGATTAGGCTACAACTAGCAGAAAGCAGCCCTACTTAACAGTGAGCAGATGCTTCCCTGTTTTTGTGGAAGCGCTCCACCTCGTTCACGGACCACATTTTGAGAATCTCTCTAATAGGTCATTTATTCCTTTATCCTGCATATGCAGTATTGTTCAATACAGAATGGGCCAGATTGTAAACCAGTGTGAAGTGGCTAAGCTTCATTGACTTCACCTGTGCTATACTGATTTGCACAAGCTAAGAATCTAGACATGTATTTTTAGTGTTTTGTCTAGTCTAGTTTTAAATGTCCTAAGCGATGGAGCTTGCACCATTTCCCTTAAATGTGTTCCGTAGCCTGGATCTATTTAATGTGAGACAGACTAGGTAATATCTCAGATTTGCGTGTCATCCTTGCACAGGGGCCATGCTAATCTTCTCTGTATGTTCCAATTTCCCTCCTCCAATTTTCCTCCTCCTGTTTGTTTACATCTTTGAAAACCTTTAATTTTGTTATTGCTCTTCCCTTAACAAACTAGATGTTTCTTTAACATGCACTATTATGAAAAGAAGAAAAATACGTTGGACTAGGTTTTTCTGTAGCCAGAAGCAGTATGTGATTGTAAATTGCAATACTGACACTAAAATCAATCAGGTTATTATATGCTATCTTGAACTGTATGGACATTGTTTCGTGGATCCACTGCATGCATCCGATGAAGTGGGGTTTAGTCCACGAAAGCTTATGCCCAAATAAATTTTTTAGTCTCTAAGGTGCCACAAGTACTACTCGTTCTTTTTGTATGGACATTGATATGTATAAATAAAATTACAATTTTGATCTTTTCTTAATCTGTGAGACTTAATTACCATAAGTACTCATACACTTTTCTCTCTGTTTACAGTTAATGATACTTTATTAGTTTGTGAGATTTAGATGGAGGAAATTTTCAAATACACAAATTGATTTCTAACTCCCATGGAAAGTCAATGGGAGTTAAGCACAAAATCTCCCCTGAAATCTCTGTCTAGAAGACATATACCATAGATATGCAAGTACATGTACAATATTGATCTTTTGGGTAGTTATCCTGTATCTCACTGCTGAAATGAATACATATTACTGTTACTACTTTGTAGTGATATTGATTTAAGAAAGCTGGGCATGAAGAAACAAATTATTGAGATGCAGAATTAATAAGGTACTCTTTACCTAGATACTCTTTACCTAGAATAAAATCCTGAAAATACATTCTTTTGTATTTAGTGCTTACTGAATTTTGAAGTCCAATTAAAGTTGCATTAAAACAAAAAGTTCTATTTACTTCCAGTACACAACCACAACAAAAAATCCTAATCTAAATTGCTCACATCCCCTTAAATTAATATGGAGATAATGTTTAAAATCTAATTTACTTGTCAGTGTTTGTACATTTTGTCTACTATTCACATTTTACAATATAGACAATAAAATCAGTTAAATCAGTTTTTGTTTTTGCTTAGTCCATTTCATTTTCAACTTTTCAAATCTTAATTGTTGGGTTGCAGTCATATCAGGGTAATGAATATTTGTTCAATAACAACTATTTCTAATGCAATCTTTTTTAAAAATGGAAAACCTTTAGCTCAATCTTTAGTTTTGAAAATGTCCGTTCTAACAAAATCTGAGTTTTGTGTCAAACTGGAGACTACAATATACTGCTTCTTAGGAAAGGGTCCAGATTTAAATTATCTGGAGCCAGTTTGCAAAATATTTTCAGTGATGCAATATTTATTAGTGAACACACAGAAAATCAAAGCAAATCATACATAAACTATGTGAAATTACAGTATGTATAAACTTTGATGTGGTTAGCAGTCTAGCTAGTTAAGTCCAATCAGGCAATTATTGCCCCTTCAACAATGTCCCTTATGAACTCTATCATCACCACTGTTCATTAAAAACAACAATAGAGCCATCTCCACTGGGTTTGCAGGGTCCTCAGCACTTAGGCAGTAGGAAGGGAAGGTGCTCCATCTCCTTTCCCCTCCCCTCTGAGTAACTGCCTTGGGGTTCTTTCATGGGCTTTCTTTGCCTTGTGACTGGTGGATTTAAACTCACTGGGTTGCAATTACTGGACAGTGAGGTGGTTCGGGGAGACAGATAAAGGAGATCAAGGGGGGAAGTCGGATGGGGTACTTGCATTTTCTTCCAGCAGTCAGACGTTAACTCACCCTCCAGCTACACTTTGGCTTTGTCACCAGTGAATGAGGGCAATAGAATGGGCTTTGGTGTGTTCTACTTTTAGAATGCTCACATGCTGTATTGCAATACAATGCTTGTTGTAAGACTATAAAAACCAACATATTGCAGCACATTATTGACTCCTATCAAATTTCAGTATAAAGTTCAATTTTCTTTACCTGTTAGCCAATTAGATTTTCATTCTTAATATAAAACAAAACACAAGACTTATTGAAATGCTTACTGTATGATTATAACACATCTGTCATGTTGAAGTTCATTAAAGGAAATAACAGACACTGGGTTTACACTGCTCCATTAGCTATTATAAAATTACAGTATAGCTATTGGATTAGTAAAGTGTCTGTTGACTAGATAAATCCATTATATTCTTCTCCTTGATGTCCTACTGCTGGATTGCCTGATTTTCAAAGGTGCAAAGGCATCTTTGGAATCAGTGGGAACTGTAGATATTGAGCACCTCTGAAAATTAGTCTAGGAGTAATTATCCTACTCTGTGTACTATTAGCAAAAAGAATTGTTTTTTCAAGTTCTGGTGCTGTAGGCCAGGAAACAAAATGTTTTAAATTTTTAATTGAGACACATATAAGATGAATATATTATAATTATATTAATATTAACTTGGATACATACAGTTACTCCGCACAAAAGTAGAGAGATAATACACACACTGTCATTACTGAGTAATTTCAGCCAGATCTAAAATTCTGCAGATACTTTGTTCTCTAATCTTTTATCAAAGCTCTATGTCCACCTAGGGCTTGATCCTGAGCCCGTTGAAATCAACAGCAAGGCTCCCATTGACTTCAGTGGTTCAGGATCAAGCCCCTAATAATCAAATCGGTACATCATAAATACTATAACACCTCTGAATCCGTTTCATACCATTTACTGTGAATGAAAATGTAATACATTATATTCCCATCTCAGAATGTTTGGGTGATTTTGGATTTCTGCCATATGCAGCCTAGTTGTGCAGGGTGGAGGGGGTAACGGTGCATATCAGGTCTGTTTCTGGAGGGTGGGGTTTAGGGCTAGATCAGTTAATTGCAATTTGCACTCATACCCACATTTTACTCCTATGGGAACAGCTACATACAGGGAGGATTGACCCTCAGAGGAAAAAAGCAATCAAAATTACCATTGTTTCTATTCTTGAAGGGAAGGGAACTTTAAATTCTGCACAGGTCTCCATAGACGCCAACCTGATGGAGGCTGCGTGGAAGATGTGTGAAATCAATTAATCTCCTAGCTGCCTTGTCCTCATCCTCTCTTCAGCTACTCTGCCCTTTTTGTGGGCTGGGCAGCCAGCCAGCTCCAGACCACTGATGGAGCAAGTTCTTCAGCCTGGGTTCTGCCAGCTGTGCAAAATGCTCTGTTGTTTTTGCAATAGGTAGAGTAACTACAGCTCATAACAACCACAGTACACTTTAAGAATCTTGCTTATTTTTTGCTTATCTGCAGTATACAGTAGAAGACAAATATTCTTTATTTTTCCAAATATAATTTGCCCTCATGTAATAATGTGTCAATTAGAATGAAGGCAGATTAGAACCCCCAAAGTGACTTTTATAGCCAATCTTTTTTCAAGTCCACCATAAAAAGGAAATATAATGAAACTGTCAGAGTTGGATTTCAAGTGCTCTACTTACTCATTTCTTGTGAATGATAAAAACAAGGTGAGAGAGAAAGATCCAATGTTATTTTTTTCATAGTAACATAGGACTTGGCATACTGGATCAGACCTGAGGCCCATCTACTCTTGTATACTGCCAGACACTGGCCAGTACCAGAAGCATCAGAGGAAGGCATAAGAACCGTGCAGCAGGCAGATGTAGGATAATCAGCCCCCTGAAGTAGGTCTCATCCTGATCTCTAATGGTTAGCAATTTAACTTAATCCCTGAATCATGAGGTTTAATACCCCCTCCAGCAGTTGTTGTTTATAATTATAAACAACTCTGGACATTCTTGATATATATGCAATTCCTTTTTTTAATCTTGTTAAGTTATTGGCTTCAGTGATTTCATATGGCAATGGATCCCGAAGCCTAATTATGTATTGTGTGAAAAAGTATTTCCATTATTCAGTTGCCTGTATCTTATAAGAAAAAGAAGCTTCATTTAGTATCTGAAAAGTATCTCTGAAATCCTGGTAATTTTTCATAGACAGAGCAAAGGAAAAACAGAACTAGCTAATGGTTCCCTTTCACAGTGAAAGCAATTTCAGTTTATAATAAAACTTCTGTTGATATGTTTAGAATTGGTGACATGGAACAATTTGTTTAACAGGTTTACGACATACATTGTTTCCATTCTAATTATTGAAGTAATGGCAACAGAAGATTACCCAATTTAATCTGACAGGTTTTGTATAACAACTCTTTCATCTTCTTAGTGAGGATAATTACTGCTGTATATTGCAAAGAATTTTCCTAAGAAACAATGTCCAGCGATGGTTAGTTAACTGCATATTTTAAATTTAATGCATAAAATACACCACCTTTTAGGTAAAAAGAAAAGGAGTACTTGTGGCACCTTAGAGACTAACCAATTTATTTGAGCATAAGCTTTCGTGAGCTACAGCTCACTTCATCCGGCTGTAGCTCACGAAAGCTTATGCTCAAATAAATTGTTAGTCTCTAAGGTGCCACAAGTACTCCTTTTCTTTTTGCGAATACAGACTAACACGGCTGTTACTTTGAAACCCACCTTTTAGGTGTAACTCCATTAGGATCCTCTCGATTTGCATGCAAAAAGTTTATAATTTATATTTAGACACAGTATTATTCAGGTGCATAGATATATGTTGGTGTGTTTGTTCATATGTATGTATATGTGTATATGTAGAATTTAAAAATTAGATATTATTTGTATTATAGTAGCACTTAGAGGCCAGGGCCCCATTGTGCTAGGTATTATCCAGATATCTAACAAAGAGGCCACGCCTGCCCCAAAACTTTAAAATCTAAGTGTAAGGCTATAATCAACAGGTGGATAAAACAAACAAATGGGGGAACACAAAGAATCAATGAAATTATACATAGAAAACAGTGAGTCTCATCATGTAAAGTGCTTTAATTGATATAATTTTGGAACTAAAGTGGTCATACTTTATAAGTCAATATTTATCGGACTGTGGTATCTCAGATAGTGCAGTCTGGGCCTAATTCAAACTGACTGAATTCAATGGGTGTCTTTCGGTTGACTTCATTTGTTTTGGATCATACCCTGTTTCTTTATACCTGGAATAAGAAAGAACTCAGATTCTGTAATGTGACCACTGTTGGTAAATGCAGAGTTCTTTATAGCAACAATGTAGATATGCATGTGATTTTAGAGTAGCTTTGACAACGTCAGATAAGCTTCCAGTGGGACATAGTTGAGATACTCAGCTGTTGTAAATAACCCCATTGAAGTCAATAGAGCTGCATCAGTTTACATCAGTAGAGAATTTGACTTGGTAAGAGCAAAATATGATCATGAAAACAAAGTAGATTCTTAGTTTGTGGGAAAATGTGGATAGTTGTTAAGTAGAGAGAGCTCTGAACAAATACTCCTACAAATACCTGCGTCCGATTCCACTCCCATGGCTCCCAGTTCTGAGCAATATCGCTCCACCTCATATCAGACGAGAAATTGCCACTGGCAAGTTACTGGAGAAAATACACACCTCAAGCCTGCTGCTGTACAATGATCTTTTTAAACCACTAGCTGCACGTTTGCCGTCACGTCACCCATTATGGTCTCATCCGCCATGCCAGGATGTTAGGGCGGAAACACTCTGGTGAGAGGAATGGATATCTGTTATAATCCCTAACCAGTCCCTCGTCGCTGACCCCACAATTTGCCCACGTGGTTTTGACCTGCCCCATCGCCAATGGTCCCTGTTGAACAGGTTTTGGATCAGGCAAGGTCTCTGTGAAGCCAACCAGTATCGCTGCGGCTTTCATGACAGCCCTTTGTGCGGCTGTCTTGCAACACAGACAATGATGCACATTGTCGATGAATGCCAGCGGTGGCCTCGAACTGCATCACGGCACTGAAGATGCTATCACTTGGCTAGATGACTATGCACATATTAAATAAATATATCTTTGGAATACTCTGTGAGCACACTGTCACAGATCCTAGTGAGAGCCCCTTCTTGGCCACCCACTAGGATTGCTGTGAGGGGAATCCACGCCTCTGCTCTGGATCACTGGTGTGTTTGAAGCTCCTGGAGTCCAGTCATGGCACCAACCTGAGGGTCCCCAGGCACACTCTCAGTGCACAGACCTTCTATCTGGCACCCTCCCGCCCTGAGTGTAGAAATCTCCTGTCCAGCTGCCTAGCCCCTCTGAGCACAGTGCTGAACCTTCATACTCTCCAGTACTTAAAGACTGCACTATCCCAGAACTCCTCCTCAAAGATGTGAAGCTTTGGTTTACAGTTTAACTCTCTCAAGGGCCTACAGGAGTTGTGACGTAGTCTACACACACACTTTGTACAGTCTAATGTCTTCGTGCTCCTTATATTTAATCATGTAAAGCATAGGGGAGTATAGATCATACAAAACAATAAAACATCCTGAACACAATAACCCTCACTAACTCCCCTTCTCTTGGGAGTCCTTGGGGTACCATGTGTTCAGATAGGGAGGCAGGATCCCCTGTTCTCTTGCCTAGCCTGCCCCACAGCAGTCTTCCTCCACTTACTCTGGCGCAAAATGGCTCTACCCATCTCCTCAGCTCTCCCTATGAGTCCATTCATGGACTCCTGCTGGGGTCATCTGCTTTTGTTCTGCCTTTGGGTATTTTTCCATTACTCCCAAATCCCTCTCCCTTCAGACACGAGGAAGAAGTCTCCCAAGTAGAGCATACCCATTGTCCTGAGTTGTCTTAATTTGAGTAGTGCAGATCACTCACCACTATCTTTGGCCTGGTGGAAAGATCATAAAACTTTAGGTCTGGAAGGGACCTCTAGAGGTCTTCTAATCCAGTCTCCTGCCCTCAAGGTAGGACTGGACTAAGTACAGTATTATCTAGATCATCCCTAACAGGTGTTTGTCTAACCTGTTCTTAAAAATCTCCACTGACAGAGATTCCACAACCTCCCTAGGCAATTTATTCCAGTCCTTAACCACCTCACAGGAAGTTTTTCCTAATGTAAAACATAAACTCCCTTTGCTGCAATTTAAGCCCATTGCTTCTTGTCTTATCCTCAGAGGTTAAGGAGAAAATTTTTTCTCCCTCCTCCTTGTTGCAACCTTTTATGTACTTGAAAACTGCTATCTTGTCCCCTCTCAGTCTTCTCTTCTCCAGACTAAACAAACCCAGTTTTTTCAGTCTTCCCTCATAGGTCATGTTTTCTAGACCTTTAATCATTTTTGTAGCTCTTCTCTGGATTTTGTCCAGTTTGTCCACATCTTTCTTGAAATGTGGCACCTAGAACTGGATACATTACTCCAGTTGAGGCCTAATAAGAACGGAGTAGAGTGGAAGATTTACTTCTCGTGTCTTGCTTACAACACGCTTGCTAATACATCCCAGAATGATATTTGCTTTTTCTCCAACAGTGTTACACTGTTCACTCATATTTAGTTTGTGATCCACAATGACCCCCAGATTCCTTTCCACAGTACTCTTTCCTACGCAGTCATTTCCCTGTCTGTATGTGTGTAACTGATTGTTCCTTCCTAAATGGAGTACTTTGCATTTGTCCTTATTGAATTTCATCCTGTTTACTCAGACCATTTCTCCAGTTTGTCCAGATCATTTTGAATTTTAATCCTGTCCTCCAAAGCACTTGCAACCCCTCCCAGCTTGGTATTGTCCGTAAACTTTATAAGTGTACTCTCTATGCCATTATCTAAATCATTGATGAAGATATTGAACAGATCCAGACCCAGAATTTATCCCTGTGGGATCCCACTCAATATGCCTTTGCAGCTTAACTGTGAACCACTGATGATTACTCTCTGGGAATGGTTTTCCAGCCAGTTATATAGCCACCTTATAGTAGCTCCATCTAGACTATATTTCCCTAGTTTTTTTTATGAGAAGGTCATGTGAGACCGTATCAAAAGCCTTACTAAAGTCAAGATATACTACATTTACCACTTCCCCTCTATCCACAAAGCTTGTTGCCCTGTCAAAGAAATCAATTAGGTTGGTTTGACATGATTTGTTCTTGACAAATCCAGGTTATTACTTATCACTTTATTATTTTCTAGGTATCTGCAATTGATTGCTTAATTATTTGCTCTATTATCTTTCTGGGTACTGAAGTTAAGCTGACTGGTCTGTAATTCCCCAGGTTGCCCTTATTTCCCTTTTTATAGATTGGAACTATATTTGCCCTTTTCCAATCCTCTGGAATCTCACCAGTCTCCCACGATTTTTCGAAGATAATCGCTAAATGGCTCACATATCAACTCAGTCAGCTCCCTGAGTATTCTAGGATGTATTTCATCAGACCCTGGTGACTAGAAAACATCTAACTTGTCTAAGTACAGTAGAACCTCAGAGGTATGAACACCTTGGGAACGGAGGTTGTTCATAACTCTGAAATGTTTGTAACTCTGAACAAAACATTATGGTTGTTCTTTCAAAGGTTTACAACTGAACGTTGACTTAATACAGCTTTGAAAATTTACTATGCTGCTTTCCCTTTATTTTTTTAGCAGTTTACATTTAATACAGTACTGTACTATGTTTGCCTTTTTTTTGGGGGGGGGGGTCTCTGCTGCTGCTTGATTGTGTATTTCCGATTCCAAATGAGGTGTGTGGTTCACTGGTCAGTTCATAACTCTGGTGTTCGTAACTCTGAGGTTCTACTATAATTTTTAACTTGTTTCCCTATTTTAGCCTCTGATCCTACGTCATTTTCACTGGCATTTATTAAATCAGATGTCGACAACCCTGCTAATTCATGGTGGATCCACACACACACATTGGCTTTCCATGATGCAGTAATTTCATCATACAATTTCATAAAATTATCACAATTCAGACATGGTACAGACGGAACCCCCAATTCATCACTGACACTAATGCCATATGCATCGATCTTCATATAATATTTAGCTATCAGATGGACTTGTAAACTTACAGATTTTTTAAATTTTATAATACAGCGTGATAACAAGATTGACTTTCGACTATGGAGGATAATTAGCCCTAGAGAGATTGCATGGTACCTTTTCTAACAAATTTACAACTGAAGAAATTGCCAAACAAACATTAAAGTTCAAGATTCATGTGGAATGATTTATGCAGAAGAATAATAAGCATTATGGAATGAAAACAAATCTGCCAGAGAAAATGGGGAAGTGGGTGTAAGGTGGAGGACACAATCCACATAGTGTGATTATGGCTATAAAAGTGAATGCAAAAATGGCACCTGGTGACTGCACGTGGCTGTATCCAAGTGTTTATTCTGAGTCATAGCTGCTTAGGTTTACTGATTTTAAAAAAATCAGTATTTTATTACTGTTAACGCTGTACAGTCAGCAGAGCTGCAGAAGAGCATGTGCTGTCTTTTATTCCGCCTCAGTTATTATCATCTAAAGCTGCCAGCTACATTTTGATTCTACAGTTTTTGTTGTGTGATATCTGGTGATGTATGAGTCAGATATAACATGACTTATTTTCAGATAATATGTTGATGTTGCAGTGGTGGCAGTCCTAAAAATCTTGTTTGACCTTTAACATAGTAAATTTGACATGGAAGTCATTGAGTAAAAATAAATATGGATCCAAGAGATGTCTATTTTTTGCCTTCAGTGACTTTTTTTACTACAATCACTCTTTTTATGGAGTTTTGATATTTGGATTGAAACCCTAGGTTTCCTATGACCCAGGGCACCCTACTGTCTGCTCCCTTGTTATAAGGACTAGGTTTGCAAAGCAGTCCCTCCCTTCAAAGGCCATTGTAGAAATTCCAGTTCACCACAGCTTCTATACAGACTGAATTACAGAACTTGAAATATATTCTTTACAATTAACTCTCGTACTGATCACCTGGCAGAGCTCTCTGTCCTTTTCAAGCCCCATTTCAGTTTCTTTTTCATAAGCCACAGAGTCAGATGTTCTCCCAGTGTGGTATCTGTGACGGCTGGATCACAGAAACCCCCTTGGGAACTGCCACCTGATGTGCTGAAACTACCTCTGAACCTGTTTTCCCTGCCAGCTTGGGACGTCAGTGCCCTGCCTGGTTGTGCCAGACACGCTAGCCTGGAACAAACACAGACCCAGGTCTGAACCATGTCCCACCAAAGCTGCAGGCTTAACTGAAAACAGCTTAAGAAGTGTTCCTGTCTCCAGCACTCAGATACCCAACTCCCATGGGGTCCAAACCCCAAATAAATCTGTTTTACCCTGTATAAAGCATACACAGGGTAAACTCATAAATTGTTTGCCCTCTATAACACTGATGGAGAGGTATGCACAGCTATTTGCCCCCTCCAGGTATTAATAAATACTCTGGGTTAATTAATAAGTAAAAAGTGACTTTATTAAATACAAAAAGTAGGATTTAAGTGGTTCCAAGTAATAACAGACAGAACAAAGTGAATTACCAAGCAAAATAAAATAAAACACTCAAGTCTAATCCTAAAACAGTAAGAAAGTGATTACAGATGAAATTTCACCCTCAGAGATGTTCCAGTAAGTTTCTTTTATAGACTCGCCTCCTTCTAGTCTGGGTCTAGCAATCATTCACACCCATGTAGTTACTGTCCTTTGTTCCAGTTTCTTTCAGGTATCCTTTGGGGGTGGAGAGGCTACCTCTTGAGCCAGCTGAAGACAAAATGGAGGGGTCTCTCAGGACTTTATATAGTTTCTCTCTTGTGGGTGGAAACCCCTCCCTCCCCCTGTGTAGAATCCCAGCTACAAGATGGAGTCTTGGAGTTACATGGGCAAGTCACATGTCCATGCATGACTTAGTTATCTACAGGGACATTCCCAGGAAAGCTCAGATGTGGATTGGTGTCTATCAGGGTCCATTGTTTGCCAAGTACTTCCATTTACTTGAATAACCCCTTCACACTATGTTGACCAAATCTGCCTTAGGTGCTTTCTGCAGCAAACACTTTAAATACAAGCATAGAGTCAACGCTCATAATTTCAGATATAGAAATGATACATGCATACAAATAGGATGAATACATGAAGTAGAACATAACCTTTGCAAAGATATGTTACCTGGCATATCTAGAATAAAACATATTCCAGTTATGTCATATTTACATTCATAAGCATATTTCTAGAAAGCATTATGAGGTGCAATGTCACAGTATCACTGCCACCTTCTTACAAGCCTGGATCTTTATCATGCCTGATGGACCAGTCTGTGGAATATGGAGAGACCTTTCTTGGCAATTTCAGCCAGCCCAGACAAAATCACCTCCAGCTGGTCTCCACACACTCACCTTTCCATGATCCTCCTCCCACTGCTGCTCCAAGCAACCCAAAGGCCCTCCCGAAGTTTCAAGCCACTTTCTCATTTCCACCCATATATTTTACATCCCACATACCTCATACCTAAAATAAGATAAATGCAACATACACCATTGTCTACATGGATATAGTACACATAATCATAATAGCACTTTGCACTTACATAGTACCTACCATCCAATGATTTCTGAGCCTATTAGGAGTGGCTCACTCCCTTTCCTGTGCTCTAGCCACAGGACTGTGCTGCCCCTAAAAATCACATGCACACATTTATGCCACCAGGAAATCTTTTGGTTTTTTTCAAGGCTAATGCAGTTGGCATTTTTGAGTTAAAGTATCAGTCCCAAAGATGACTTTTTTTTTACATGGTGTTTCCATTTCAGAATCAGGATATTATTAGTAAGAATGTAAATCAGGTTTTAAGATGTGAAGTCGAGAGCTGTTATCTTGTTATTAACGTACAAAATTGTCAAGGTAATGTTAAGTCTTTGAGCATCCAGTAAGTTTATGATCTCCACAATACTTTCAGGGCATAATACAAAGTCCAGTGAAGTCAATGGAAAGATTCTCATTTACTTCAGTGGACTTTGAATCAAGTCTCAAACACCGCCTGATGAGGGATCAGTTAGATCGCACTAGCCTTGTTTCCTTAAAAGTCTACTATCCTGTACTCCAAAATAGGGAATTTGACCCCTGAAAGTAATTATCACTTAGTAGTAGAAAGGAGGAAAAAATAGAGGGTCTGCTGAGTAATATATTGAAAAGGAATTGCCGTATTGACAGATTATCAGTTTGTCGTTGCTGTCCTGCCAAGTATTAGACAAGGGTAGTGTATTATTCCATTCCAGTTATGCCTCAGGATTCTTCAAATGACACAGCTTCGTGTTTACAAAATAAGTGTGGCTCTTATACTTGTTAACTTTTCTTCATTTATCATTTGGATATGGAAAATGTTAAATGTAAGTAAAACATGATTTCTAAGTGGATATGGAAGTAACTCTGCAATGGCGTCATAATATTGGTGTCCCAGATCTGAAGAAGAGCTCTGTGTAAGATTGAAAGCCCGTCTCTTTCACCAGCAGAAGCTGGTTCAATAGAAGATATTTCTAAGCAAAAGATATTACCTTACCCCACCTTGTCTTCCTTAGTTTAGTCATATTTGCAACTGCTCTTTTTTCAGCTCAGTTCATCAGAATGTTGTATATTTTTTCTAAGTAAGCTTTTCCTTTAGTGTAGATTAATAGTGTGCTCAGTAACCGTATTACTTGCAGAACTGAAAAGAGTAATGTCAGTAAATATTTTTCACCTCATGAACTCTTAAATATTATTTCAGCTGATTAAACAATGTCAAGGAATAAATGAAAGTATCACAATGCAAAGAAACACTAAGAGGCGGTGGAAAGAAAAGATGGGAAATCTCCAATCTTGTGTCTTCTGTCAATTTCTCAACTATTAACTATTTATGTATTAGTAATGGGAATCAGAAGGAAAATGCTCATAGTAAGCTACCTAGAAATATATTATTGTATAAAGTCTAAGAACAGATTAGGTTTTCTTCAAAATAGGTTTTATAATTTAGACTATATTCTCAATTACAGTCTGAGATTTCCAATAAGTCAGCACTGCAAAGGGGACATTGATTAATGTTTTTAATACATTCTTTGTATCTGCCCGTGTAATAGCTTGGGAAATTTTAACTATACTCTTGAGTGCAGTAACCTTCACTGACTAGTTCTCAGGAAGGTGTCTGTGTCCTAACCAAATTACAGTATGCGGGGTTTTAATTCAAGCTAGTAATATATTTAAAATGTGAAACATTATTTTTGCACCCCAGATGACTAAATGTTTGTTTTTTTGCAGCAAGAAAAGAGAGAATATTTTATTCTGTGTTTCCCAGCATAGTCCCAGGTTCAAGTGTAGGAGAACACACATACTCTGAATTAGAATTTACAATGCACTTAGAATTCTCCAGCTCCAAGTGCTAGCTAATACTTTTCTGTGTCTATTTCTAAATTCTTCATGTGGATTTCTTTTCAGACAGAGAAAGCTTCTAGTAAGATCTGTAATGCAGTCACCCTTTATGAGTACAAACTGCAACATAACGTCTGCATTTTTTGCTTTGTAGGGATCTGCTTCAGACCTTAACTGATGATGAGCTGCATACACTGGAACGTAACCTCTGCATATCCCAGGATGTGGATTTTCCTGTCAGAACAGATCCTGAAGTGCCCACTGTCAGTACAACTGCCTTAGCTGCACCTTTGCCTGCTGAGGAGCTTTCAGCAAAAGCTGAAAACACAGAGGCTGAGCTAGCCTGCTCTATGCAGTATGATGAACAGGAATTGGAACAGCTGAATAGGATGGTCCATAGGGTTGGAGATGAGATGTCTTCCCTGCTTTCCCCACCAAGTGTATGCCAGTCTCCAGCACACAGGCCTGGCATAAGAAATGGCTCCAGCACAGAGACCTCACCTAACAGGCAACATTTTGACAACTTAACAGATGAAGAGGAAAGAGTGTTTTTTATGGATGATCTGGATGGAGCAGGAGAAGCTCTTGCTGGGTTGGATTCAGACAATGACACATTTGCATGGGTGAATAACCCTTGCCACAATTCAAAGCAGAGTGTACAGTACAGGGACCCTCTAGTGTATGACAATGGTCATCAAACAGAAGAGACTTTACTTTTAAAAGAAGCAGAAAGCGATTTAAGCAATAATAACAATATTGAAGATAGCAAACAGATGACTTGTATCTCAATTCAAAATTCGTGCAGTTGTTTAGAAGGTCCTGATTCACAGTTATACCTCAATGGCTGGGATACATATGTTGATGCAGAGACAGCAGAAATGATAGCCCATAGGACAGGTGGAATGAAGATATCTGCTACTGTAATATTTAATCCCAAATCTCCTTCTACTTCAGAATCCCTAGTGACAACACCAGAAGTAGCTATCAGTTGTGTTCCTGGGTCTTCTGATTCTTTAGTTGATGAAGAGGAGAGTGAATCCCATAAGCTCAGTATAGCTGCCACAAATTGTCTAATTAATTCCTGTGTGTGTTGTGGCAGCTGTGAAGACAGTAGGGAGGATAATATTGATGGTTTGAAGACCAGACATTCCCCAGGAAAAGTTATAAATGCTTCTTATAGTTTAGTAAAATCTAAAGAAAAGGACCATATAGACAAACTTGATCGTGCAGTCTCTGCAGAGGAGGCATTAAAAACTGAAACGTCTCCTGCTTTGCTAGCAGAAAGAGATTCTGGCAGAGAAGAACAGAAACTGTCTAACTCCTCTAAGTGCCTGGCACATTCCTCAGGTTCACAGCTGGGAGCAGAAAATGGATCACAAGTAGAGGTGGAAATCTCAAATCAGCAAAAGAAATGGGAGAAAAGAAGGCAGCCAAGTCAAAAGCAATCAGAGAACAATGAAGAAAGTAGTAATGAAAGAATAGCAAAGGATGACATTAAATCAAGATCCAGTGCAAGGTAAGACCGTCTTGCAATGATTTTATTGTCTCAGGACTTGCATACAAAATAGCTAATAGTAACATAGCGATTTATACTATGCTTTCCTTAGCAATGGGGGCGCATATAATGTTAGCTGATTTTTAAAATAATAAAATGTTAAAGACCAAGGAATTGTTGACTATAAAGGAAAACATTTTTTTGCTACTTTTAAAAATACTTTTTACTGTACGATCAGATTTATTTTTTGTGCAAACTATGGCATTTTCAGCAACCGTTTAAAACTCTTTTTAATCTCGGGTCTTTATGTTGTCCCCTGAGCTATGAAATAAATTCATTAAATAACATCTGACCTGTTTAGCTTAACAAAGAATTGCCCTTTAAGAATGCAATCTATTTTAATTTTATTTAAAGTTTAACATAATTCTGTTTTGTGATATGTTTGAAATTACATTTAACATACTATATTATTGTACACAGTGTACGATCCTTTCTACATGGTTACAGAGCATTAGCACTACTATGGCAAAACTGGTCGTCATAACTTGAACTATGGGTAGAAATACAGATTTTGATATTCTAGTCTCATCTTTTGATATTTAACTTACTGCTAGAGCTGGTCAAAAAATAAAAAGTACTTTCTCAAAACATTCACATTTGTTTTCATTTCTAAGTGAACAAACCAGAACCGTTTTTATTTTTTTAATATTTTTTGTTCTTTCAAAATGTTATTGAGAAGATTATCAAAACCTTTAGAAATGGCTATTTACAATTTTTGTTTGCTGAAAACCAGGTGTTCTGGTAAATTACATTTGTTTTCCCAAACACTCAGCTTTTGATAAAAAAAATATAACTGTTTTCAATTCGTTTTTTTAATTCCAAAAATCATTAACATTTTTTGTGGAAAATGGAAAAATGTTAAATGTCACTTCTTCCTCCACCCACCACCCCCCCGAAAAGATATTTTGTTTCTGTGGAGGAGGGAGGTGAGCGGAGACCCTTTTTCAGAAAAAAATAGTTTCTTTTGAAACGTTCTAACCAAATTATTTTTTAATAATTACGGCATTTAACATCCATAGCTCTTTTCCATCTTCAGAACATTTAAGGACACTAGCTAATTAATCCCCAAGGTGAGCAAACGTTGTTATCTTCATTTTGCAAATGGTAGTGGGAAACCAAAGTGGAGCAGTTAAATGATTGAGTTAAGGCTACTTAGTGAATACATATCGCTGAGATTGGAACTCGGCATCTTCCAGCTCCCAATCCAGTTCTCAGACCAATAAAGAACACTGTTCATTCCATCAATGACAATTTTATGTATAAAACTTGTACAAGGAAATGAGAATTTCCTGTGCATTTTTTATTATAGGCGGGACCTTGAAGACTCTCAACACTTGTGCAGGCTTGCAGACACCAGTCTGGAACTGTTGGGTTAGTTGTTGTTCACATAATGTAAGTGGAAGGCAGAAGTGCTACTTTCAATTGTACCAAGAATTCCGAGTCTTGTCTTGTCACTGATTTCTAAAGTTCTCACTGTGACTCACTCAGAAAAGGTTGCAGGAGTATATTTCTGTGCTATTGTGTCTGGAAAGAGATATTTGCCAGAGTAAATCAAAACACAGTTCAGTGGTGCAGAATGAGGTTCAAAGTGCAGAATGAGCTACTAGTTATTGGGAATTTTTCCTAGCATGAGGTTTTATTCTAACTTGCACTATAGTAGAAGCTCTTTAAGAAAAGGAAGTTGAATCTTCCCAACCTGAAGGACATGAATAATTGTATTAGCTATATGTATCTTTACTAATGTGCCCTCCTATACAGTCTAGGATTAGCACCAGTGTTTTCATGAAGCTGATGGCAGTAGTACTGTCGCATGTTACAGCATTGCAGTCATGCAGAACATTGGTGAATGCATAGTGTGAAGAAGTGCAAACATAAGTTCAACAGACACTAGAAGTTAACTCCATCATATCATTTTAGGGGAGTAAAATGTCCAGCAGGCATCCTGTCTTTTTTTTATTCTGAGTTCTGGCTTCAGATGCCCCTTTGTTCTAACATAACTATAACTATTACAATTTTCGGGGTGGGGGAGAGGGATTATTATGGTTCTCCAGTTTTAATGACCCTTTCTATTTCTGAATGCTCTGGAAGCTTCATCTAATGAAGATTTACACAGACTGTAAACTCTTTGGGACAGGGACTGTCTTTTTGTTGTGTACAGTGCCTAGAGTAACACGGTGGTGCCCCAACCCCTGATTGGGACCTCTAGGCACTATCTCATAGTACAAAAGTTATGGAAATAAAAGTATTAAATAAGAATGACACCAATAGAAATACCAATATTAAACATAATAACACTAATAGTGAGAACAGAAAACAATGGAACTGAGGGTCCTCTGTGCCAATATAATATAATAGGTGCTGTCACCTGCTATTCATGCAATGTGAGCAACTAACCCAACAATTCCAGACAGGTATCTCTAATGCACATACACATAATTAACTGGTAAATATTCTTATTGTTCTAATTGCTAGCCCTGTTTCTGTGGCCTCTACTGTCAGAGCCATACTTGGAAAAATTTAATCCCTACATACATCCTTATTTTGTTGTTTTCTGACACTTGTAAATCACTGTTCTACATTTTAAAACTTTTACTGTATATTTCATGTACTTCAAACTAGCAGTAAGTGCTGCTGTACCTACATACTAATAATCCCTTTTATAAACAAATCAGATTCCTTGCTTGTAATATCCTTTCCAGATACAGTTTAACATTATCCATTTTATTATTTTGAAATATGTATGATTTTAGGCTTGTAAATATTTTCTTGGATTTTATGACCACTTTTAGAACCATGCAACAGAAATATTCAGTGAATTTCATTGTAGGAAGTGACTCATAGCCTGAATCCTTTTTACAAACTGACTAATTTTATCCTTTTGGATAGTCAAATGAAGGAATACAATCCTTGGCAATATAATGTTGCTTAAAAATATTTGATATATCACCTTTAATTCTAGTATCTAGACAGTACTACTGCACACTGCTGAAATACATGTTACAAAGCCACAAATGAAGAATTTGACTACTTTTTGGGTGAGATGTGCATAAAAGATATTAAGTGGCATCTGGATGGACATTTCTGCAAAAAAAAAACAAACAAAATACTGTATCTGCAAGGAGCTTTGATTGAAGTCATATGCTAATAGAGAAGGAATGAGAAAAAAACACAATATTCTACACAGGTCTACACTTTGTGCAGGCATATGGAGAAGAAGAGCAACAACTGTCAAAGATCCATGACAAACCAGAGAGTACACAAAGCAAATGCTATCCAGGACTAGCTTACTAATGTTAATTGATTAAATTTAGCTATCTCAGCCTTCTGATTATAAGACCATAAGACAGTGTACTTATTCATTACATACAATTGTTATTGATAGCAAACTAACAAAAGTATGTGCATATATGAAGATGGAATAGTAGGAGTAGACATAGTTTAGGAATACCGAAACCATATGAGATTCTCATTCATTTAGATTACCACATAAATAGTCCAACTAGGTTCAATAAGATGTTACTTCACCCACCTTGTATCTCTAATATCCTGGGACCCAACACGGCTACAACACTGCATACATAAATACTCACAGATATATGAATATCTGTCATTGGGTTTGGTTCTTGGCTATGTACGTCATTTGTCATGACAGTTGAGATACAAGAAGGAACATCATCAGTCTCCTCTTACTCATTGTTCCCTGGATGACTAATCACTGATATTTAATGGTTCTTTTAAAAGAGGAATGTCATCTTGGAACTCTCTATCACTGCTTCCTACTATGTGCTTATGAATGTTACCTTAACAGTGAGTGAAGTGTTTGAGATACTGGATTATTTTCAGAATGATAGACTTTTTAGCTACAACAGTAAGCAGTATAATAAGCATGGGAGAAGCACAGCAAATGTTAATTCATCAGATTGATAAGTATATTTACTTTTCAGTCATTGAAAATCAACAACTAAAGGAAAAGAGAAGTTTCTATGCCCTGGCTCAATCAAGCAGCTATCAGATGTGCACATGAATGAATGATAGCATGAGCATCTTCATGTAGTGAGGTCTATGGTAATAATAAAGAATATCACGTCATTTATAGATATGCTTTCTCTGATCCAACCAGGATTATTGTATTTAGCGTGTCCAGGTAACACAGGATCTTACCACTCACATTTATTTGCAAATACCCAGCCAAGCCAGCTACTCTGAACTTCTTGATGCAGCAGTGTTGATTGGTAAGTCATCATTCAATCAAATTTAATATACCATTAAAATTCTTCTATTGTACATAATAATCAGATTTATCTTTTTGACATGTCTTTACTTTGTTTTTTGTAGGTGACAGCAGATAGTCCTTACCTTCCAGTCTGACATATATTTCTCTCTTTTTCCCTGTTTCCCTGTAAGTATGTTGAAGAAATGAAACATGCACAATATTAAATTAGTCACAGGCAGCAGCATTAGTATTATGCAGATATAACTGTAGTATTTGTAAAGATCTGGTGAACCAGTGATTTGTTGCAAAGACAGCATATATGAAGTACAAGCTGTTCTGTCACACAAAGTAGAAACCCGTGAAGGAAGAAAACTGTTAAAGAATAGCAGATCAACAATAAGTCAAAAGACCATAATAGAATTATGCAACAAAGAAGTGTTTTAGGGGAAGAAAGGCATGAGATTCACTGAAGAAGGAATGTTTAGGTCTGTATTTCATGTTTTTCTAACTGTGAATAAATTAGACAGAATAAGTAAAATGCTGAGTCTAACTATCACAATACTCTCCCCTTTATGAAGAGCTATACATGATGGAAAACATTCTTTAGTTCTGGAGTTTGAAGAATCATTGTAAAGATGGATTATTCTTCTACTTGTCAAATAAGGCTTTGGTAATTTGTTCCATGTGGCTATGCATTGCTAGCATTTTTGCATTTTAGGTTTCATATGCCTGGTTTCACTGTGCCATTATGTTATCTCTTTATTGACTTTGCAACACCTAAATTAGAATTCTTAAGTGGTTTCTCTCTGTTTCCATCCAGGTCTATTCTGTCTAACTTAAAATACAGAATTTTCACCAGACTCCCTTTATTTTATTAATTTATTGCAAGTATTTAGAGTGTGCGTGCTAATAAGATTTCTCATGTATAGCTGTTTTTCATAGTATACATAAGAACTGAGCTATGCTTAGTAGTGAGGAAAACGTTGTTAATATTTCCTTTCATTTTCTATGAGCTGTAATAGTGTATCTTTCATTAGCTGTTGTAGTTAGTTGTTCAAATTTGGTTAGCAGAAGTTTAATGAGCAGAGTGATTTTTCCCAAGTAGAACAGATGATGCATTCTGGGCAAATTGCCTGTGCAAAGCATATTTCTGAGCTGTCCCTAATTACTGACTGCAACCCTACATTAAAATTCTTAATTTAACCTTCCCGAGCCTGGCACTCAAGTTGTTCCACTTCTTGTTGCTGTAATTTCTTAGCCTTACAACTGTGCAGTTATGAATTTTTAAAGCTCCGTTTCCCAATATATTGTTCAGAACTCTTCATAAAAAGATAAACAGCTGTTTCACCTACAATGCCAGCTTTCTATTTTGGTATTTTTCTTCTTACATGTAATACGTTACAACATTTAGTCATATGTAAACTGTGAAGTAAATGGAGGTTTTCAGTAAAACAGCCTTAGTCTTATATTTAATTGTTGGCTCTTAACAAAAATGTGAATATGCTCTAGTCATTCGTACCCGTATAAATGAATAGAAATCAAGGATTTTGATAAATTTGGTTTTAAAATGTAACTTCTACTGGCTGTTGGATTTAAGGAAATTGTTCCTTGTGTTCACGTGATAGCAAGATGCCTTTCCCATGAATTAAATGCAGATGGGTGTTGATAAACTGTGTATTTAAATGAAAACTTGTCTCTATAGCCAGTTTGTATTCTAATCTTTAACCCAGCCATCTAAGAATCAGGAAACTGTCTCCTGTCAATACAGTTATTAGGGAAAGAGTGGTTGATTGGAAAAATAACAGCAACTGTCCACATGGGTGAGCTTTTCTTTAGTGATTCCCTAGCCTTCTGTTGAACACCCCATTGAAATTTCTCAGTTCCTCTTACAATCATTTGTTTGTATTATAGAATCCTGCATCTATATGGTAGGTAAAGTTCAGACTTCGGGCTTGTCTCCACTTACCAGCAGATCAACGTGCAGTGATCGATCCATCAGCGGTCAATTTAGCGGGTCTCGTGAAGACCCGCTAAATCGACCGCGGATCGCTCTGCCGTTGACTCCAGTACTCCACCGGAATGAGGCATAAGGTAAGTCAACGGGAGACCCAGCACAGTGGAGACACCGCAATAAATTGACCTAAGGTACGTTGACTCCAGCTACATTATTCACGTAGCTGGAGTTGCGTAACTTTGGTTGACTTAGCCCCGTAGTGTAGACCTGCCCTTTGCATAAGTAAGTACAACCAAGACTGAATTTGGCAGTGAGTCTTTTCTGCAAGATGTTTCACAGCACTAGGTTCAAATTAGATATTACAATGTTTGACTTCACATGTGGAACATCATGATTCTGCACAGTAACTAAGAATGTAACTTCAGTTATCATCCAGCCTTGGGATGAAATGAAAATGTCAATGTATTGTACCAGCAAGCCCTTTATCAGCAAAAGCAATACTAAATCTACTAAATCTCAATTTTCACTATAATAAAAAAATCCAGTAAAGAAAACTAAGCTTTAAAAGCTGTTCATCTGATTAAGTTTAATATAGTTGACGCAAGAGATTTAAGATTAGTTATTGTAACATCAGGAAATTGTTTGTAAACCCCGATAATTATTGCAGTTCCATTGCACTGGGCCTTATATAAACACAGAGTGTCTTGTCCTGAAGGGCTTACAATCTAAATAATCAACCAGAACGAAATATTGCTATTTCTGGTAGACATTTTCACTTTATATTGGCACAGAGAAGCGAGACACTTTTAAAAATGTGTATACATTATTTTTTCTAATAGTTAAACCTGCCTTTGATATATCACACTATCTTTAACTTTAATGGAATCTTTCATACAATGTATATCCTCAAACACACTACAGAAGTAAAAAATGAGATAACCGACCATATGTGAGTTTAAGTATGGAAAACAGTGGAGGGAAGGCATTGTCTAATGTTTATAGTCATAAAGAAAGTAACAAAAATTAGCATATAAAGAAGGGAGACAGGCATAGGCAAGAGGTTAGTGGATCAGGTTGGAACTGAGATGGAGTATTAGTAAGGCAGAAAGACACACAAGGGCTGTTCCAGATGGCAAGAGCTGGAAAGGGAAAGATATTCCTGTATTGACTAGTTTCTGAGGAGGAGGGTGTAAGATGAGGAGAGTAGTGAAAGATGATACAAAGTAGGCTGAAGCAAATCCATGGAGATCATTTTTTAAAAAGGAGCAGGGATCAAATCCTCAGCTGGTATAAATCGGTATCACTCCATTTACATCAACGGATCTATGCCAGTTTGTACCAGGTGAGGCTCTGTCCCAAAGAGTCATAGATGATTCAAAGATTCACAGGTTGTATAACCAGAAAGAACCACTTTGATCAGCTAGTCTGGCTGGATGGTAATTCTCAGCTTCTGAATGAGAAACAAATGGAGATGTTTGTGGCTGGCAGTGATCAGGCCGTGCTTTTGATGTTTATGAGAAGACCATGAGGCTGTAGCTTTCTGCACATACAGGAGTCCTGAAAAGCTAGGATTTGGGGAAGTCATAGGAGAGGGAGTTGCTTTAATTAACATGTGAGAAGGTGGCAGCATGGATGAGAATTTCAGCAGATGTGGAACGAAAGTTAAGATGAATATGTCAACTTACAGCTTCAAGTCCAGCAGAGAGTCATTACAGGTGTCAAAAGGTATGTAAATGAGCTGAAGAGCTGTTATGCCTGTCTTTAGAATGTTATGATCAGGCCATTCATGAAACAATTCCACATAGAAGTGCAGATGGAGAAACACATTTAACAGGTAAGTGTAATGCTGTTTTTATTTGTTGTTTTCCTCAGGGTTAATCCTGCATGAACATCCATTCCTTTCACCATCTGAGGGAATGGAAAAGATAAAGTAGGAAATACCAGTCCCTTCAACAAAGAAAGAAAAGGACGAGGGATGGGAAAACGAGGTTAAAGAGACAGGGCGGGATACGCAAGGGGACACTGTTAAAAATTTAATTTAAGTATTTTATGTATTTTTGTTAATGTGAAAAGATTTGTTTAATCTGTTACTGAATGCTTTATGGTTTGTATGACTTCCCAATATTTATTTATTTATTTCATTCTCGGTGCTCTGTGTGGTTTTTGAACTACTGGGGTGATTTTGTGTTCATATGACTGTATGTAAAGAAATACCTTACCAGTATATTGGTTATTATGTGAAATGTGAACTGTATTGTATGTAGGACTGAGACCACAAGTCTTCTTTTTGGGGGACCATGTGTAGAGAGCTTTTCAGATGTTGATTCTTCATCTGTTGTATAACTATAGAAAATGAAGTTGTTTGAAGGGTTCATGTGTAAATCAGGTAAAAAAATAAATGCTTTCCCATAATCGTGTGGGATGATGTGTTTTATGTATCTAGACTATCACCCCAAAACTTGGGGTGCCCCTAGAATCACCGACCTATCACCCCCCTTAATCTGTGTTCCTCAGATATGGGTCTCCGGGATAACTGAGGAGAAACTTGGAGGACATGGATACGGACTTCTAATATATGACTGACACAGACAGTATTTCAAAAAATAAAAATAAAAAAAATCCTTGTATTAATGTAACTAATAATCCCTAATACAATATAATCTAAAAACCTAACTAAAATACAAATCTGTTATTGCAAGTTAGAGTATTCGGAACGCAACTGCATACAGTTCAAATTATTCTAAATGGTTGAGCTCTGTTACAGATATCTGGTCTGCAACGGATCACTGACAGCAGTTCTTAAATTGTACTTTGGTTTACAGAGGTAAATTACAATTAACACACACTCAGACATTTTCACACACACACACACACACACACACACACACACACACACTCTCTCTAATACTATGATTTAAAAACTTGGAGGCTTCCTTTGTCTTGTTGGCTTTCTTTTGCTGCTGCTGTAGCTGCCTCTCTTGATCAGCTCTCTTGCCAGTTCGTCCACTCTCCACCTCTCACCTGTTTAACTTCTCTCCTCACTTTCGTAACTCCTTGTTCACTCCTCTCTTAACCATTTTAGCCGTCTGCCTTTTATACTGTTCTGTCAGCTATCAGATCTTTACTGCACACGCTCACTGTCTTATCAGGTCTTTTCTGCTCATGCTCCCTGCCAAACATTATCAGCTTGAATGCATGCCTACATTACCTTATTCTGGGGTGCACATTCCAAACACTCACTGCTGTTGTTTACCCCAGACCTATGACTTGCTAACCTTATCATGTGACCTGCAGCTTTCAGTTGTGTGTGACCTGCAGCTTCTAATGGTGGAGTGACTTTTGCTTATTCCAAATAAAAGCCAGGGACACAAAATGGAGTCAGAGGAATTTCTCTGGTATGAAGATGGCCTGACATAAATCTACATTACATGTTGACAGGTTAGTCAACCAAGAGTTTGCACCTATTTAGCCATATAGCAGATAATTTTTAAGTCTGAGACAGATACAGTACCCAAAAGTCTCAGAAATTTTTTATTTGTATAGATATGGAGGAATAATAGCAAGACTAACTCTGTCTAACCTATAAAGTCTATTGTTGAATTTAAGTAGCTTAAATTCTAAAGCACATTGCAGAAGCATATGCATTAATTAGAATTACTAGCAGGCATACATTTAAATGATGGAAGAGACCCCAAGGGGCAAATTTTAGCAGGCACAGGTCTTTGGCACCTGACAAAAAAACCTTTGACAAGCGATGGGAGTGTGGAGTGGAATTCAGACACTTTTTTTTTCTGATTCCTCTTCAACCAGTGGTTTTCAACCTGAGGTCTGCAGACCATGTCTGAGGGTAAGTCTACACTACCACGCTACATCGGTGCACTGGTGAAGACACACTATGCCAATGGGAGAGCGCACTCCCGTTGGCATAATTACTCCACCTCCACGAGAGGCAGAAGTTATGTCGGTGGAGAGCATCTCCCACCAACACGGTGCAGTGTGGACACCACTTTAAGTCAATGTAACTTATGTGATTCAGGGCAGTGTCGTTTTCATATCCCTAAGCAACGTTCTAAGGTTCAGGTTCTGTAGTTTCCACATCTGAGTGTTGCTCTTCTAAGACTTCTGAAAGCATGCTCCACACCTCATCCTTCTAAGACTTTGGAAGGCACTTCAGATTTTTAAAACCTTGGGTCAAGGGTTGTTGCTATCTTTAGAAATCTCACATTTGTACCTTCTTTGCGTTTTGTCAAATCTGCAGTGAAAGTGTTCTTAAAATGAACATGGGCTGGGTCACCATCCAAGACTGCTATAACATGAAATATGTGGCAGAATGTGGGTAAAACAGAACAGGAGACATACAATTCTCCCCCAAGAAATTCAGTCACAAATTTAATTAACAAATTTTTTTTAACAAGCATCATCGGCATGAAAGCATGTCCTCTGGAATGGTGACCGAAGTATGAAGGGGCATAGTAACGTTTAGCATATCTGTCACATAAATACCTTTCAATGCTGGCTACAAAAGTGCCATGCAAATGCCTGTTCTCACTTTCAGGTGACATTGTAAATAAGAAGTGGGGCAGCACTGAACAAGAAGTAGGCCTGAATGGGCTTGTAGGCTCTGAAGTTTTACATTGCTTTGTTTTTTGAGTGGTTATGTAACAAAAAAAAAATCTACCTTTGTAAGTTACACTTTCATGATAAAGAGATTGCACTACAGTACTTGATTGAGGTGAATTGAAAAATACTATTTATTTTGTTTATTATTTTTACAGTGGAAATATTTGTAATCAAAATAGTAATATTAAGTGAGCACTGTACACTTCATATTCTGTGTTGTAATAGAAATCAATATATTTGAAAATGTAGAAAAACATCCAAAATATTTAACACATTTCAACTGGTATTAGTGCGATTAATCACGATTAATTTTTTGAGTTAATCACGTGAGTTAACTGCGATTAATCTACAGCCCTAATAAATAATCTGGAATGTTTTTTAAAAATCTCCTGGCTCTTTAGCCAGTTTTAAAATGTTTGCAGTCTGACTCCTGATGTTTACAATGTGTGGACTACTAAATTTAGCAAAACTGGATACAATATTTCTGTATTGCTGGAAACTGAGAAATAACCACTGGGTTTCTTCATGCAGGATTTAACAGAAAAGTAAATAAGGAAAGCAGGACTTGTTCCCTTCTTGAAGAAACTATTACCAGCTGGAGGAAATTTCAGATGAGGGGAAAAATTGAAATAGAAAAATTATAAAAGAAGAAACTGCTAATTGTTTTCTGTATTCTATAATAGTGTTACTCCTACTGAAGATATTTGAGTTTGAGCAGTAGCTTTCATCTTGACAAGGCAGTTTCTCCTGTGTGATCATACTGTGGACTCATAATCTTGTATTTATTACATGATTTTGCTGCCATAGAACTGATTATGATGCCATATATTAGCAGTATGACCATATTTCAGAATTAAGAAGGTGAAGATGAGTATGAGAGCGAATCTTTGTTTAAATGCAAATGTCTCTTCACAGTGAGCAGAACTGGCAAGGGAAATTACTTAAAACAAATGAAAATTAAATGGATTTTTGTTGAAGTCTGATAAATTATTTTCCCAGTGTGACACTCCTTCTTTCAACTAAAACATAATATACTCTGGGATTTATTTTTAAATTGGCAATCAGAAATGAGGAACATGAAGGGGTATATTTTGAAAGCAATGTGTGGGAGGCATGCAAACAAATCTTATTGTTTCTTAATTAGATTAGAGCATGTACCTTTGAAAAATTCCCCTTAAGTGTTCTTCTGGACACTTGCCTGCAAAACTAGCTGTGTTTTAAATATGACCGGAGTAGAGAATCTAGTTTACACCTGTCTTGAATGCATACCCCATACATACATGCCAGTCAAAATGCATGAGAATTTCACAAATTGTCAGGTAGAGGAAAAAAACAATTAATTCAAATTAACCAATTACGTTTCTTCAAACTAAATATATTTCTAAGACAGACTTTGGATGTCTAAAGATTTTCATTGTCAGAACTCATTTGTTCAAAGGGCTTTAAAGATTTTTTTTGTAATGCCTAGAACCAATACTACTGTGGTAAATTTGCTCAGGAGTACATTTTTCTTTATCTACTGTAAATTAATTTCCTTCAGTGTGTGGAACTTCCAATAGCAGAGTGGCAAATTGTCACTGAGATATAAACACTGTTATTTGCAAATTAGTAAGGTGCAGCAGGAGTACTGCCTGAAACTATTTTTAATTCTAATTTTGAAATTGGCTACATTTGAAGTCGACAGTGTCCCTTTAAAGATCATATAATATTTACAAGCTGTTTCATTGTTGGGTGTAGTCCATTGTTTTAAATAGTTCATGTTTTGCTCGGTAGCCAGTAGATTTATAAAGTAGCAGTGGTTTGTCATGTGGCCATTCTTTCAAGCTCTGCATAGGAATGTCAATCAGGCTTTAGATAAAATTTTGAGCCACATGGCAATTTCGGGGGCCATGCAGTCCTGTGCTGACTTACTGAATAATGGACTTGTTAAATCATATAGTATAGCAGCAGGACAGGAAGCAAGAAGCAACTCTCCATTTACCACATTGACTTTCCCTTCCCATTCTTTTCCTTCCTTCCTTCCAGCAGTTTGGAAACTGTTAGCTGAAACTTGTCTTGGCATTTTAAAAGTTCTTTGGGCTTATTTCTGTGGTTATATTGGTATGAAACATACAATGATTTTCAGGATGCCTGGTCATGGTGTATCTTCATTCTAAAATGTAGGCCAATATTTACAACATGTAGACACATTTGCACTCACACTTTAAAATAACTAGGGTCTTTTGTTCTTTCCCCAGTGTTCTTAACTGCATACTATAAATTAAATTGATGATTTTCACAGAGAGCATGCCCATTAATCCTGCCAGTTGATCTGCGCTTTTTGTACTAATCTAAAATATGTTCAAATATATACCTGGGCTCCCAGAGAGTAAATGAGTGTTACTGTCGGTTTACTTTTCTTTTTTTGGTATGATCATTTGTGATCCATTGCTCTATTCTCATTTTTGTTCTTTTCAGCAGTTCATTTTGTTTCCATATGCTTTTTTCAGTTCTCAGGATGGCTTACGTGATTCCCCCCTCAACTCCATCTCCAGCAGTGACTATGACAGTGTTTCTGTCACTACATGTAGTCTCTCCAGCATATACACTCTGAGGTAATAATAATCTCACTTCACAGTCACATTTGACTAATTGTATTGAGTGATGGTTGACGAAAACTTTTCATTGAATTAACACTAAAGTGACAGCAGCACTTCAGATAATTCTTCCTTTCAGAACACAGGCACGTTTATTTGTGAAGCTCGTTTTGTATGCTAATAAAGTCATTGTGAGAGTCTTACTGTTTGCGGAGCATTGTCATGAGGTACACAACAATGAATTGTACAACATTTGGGATCATCATCTGATCTCATTTTTCATTATGTTCAAAGAGGTACTTTTTAGTACATTCCTAAAGAGGTACTTAAGATAACTAGCTTTTAAAATACATTTTAGACAGAGAGTTTTATACACCTGATACAAAAGGACTTCATCGCAGAAAGAGACTATTACTGAAAAACAGTGAGTGACTATACATTACTAGGTCTTGGCTTTCCAGATGGCATGCTTCTGCCATCTGTTTTCTGCTTCCCTGGGATCTAATAGTAAAATCAGAGGAATGTCACAACTAAGAACAGGTTTCAGAGTAACAGCCGTGTTAGTCTGTATTCGCAAAAAGAAAAGGAGTACTTGTGGCACCTTAGAGACTAACCAATTTATTTGAGCATCTGTAGCTCACGAAAGCTTATGCTCAAATAAATTGGTTAGTCTCTAAGGTGCCACAAGTACTCCTTTTCTTTTTACAACTAAGAACAGTTTATTTAGTTTTTCTATTATTTTGTGGCCCAAAAATACAGGTAGTAAACAAAAATTCATGGCCCATGAACTGTCCATGACTTGTATTATATACCCCTGACTAAATCTTGGGGGGGGTATGGCCCAGGGAGTGCCGTGGGTGCTCAAGCAAGGGGCAGCTCAGGGGTGTGTGGCCCTGGGGGGTGCCATGGGTCCTCAATGGAGGGGGGGGCAATCCGGGACCCCTGCTGGTGCTGGGGGGGTGCAGGTGGCAGTGCGCAGCCCAAGACCATCGCTGGTGTTGGGGAGGAGGGGACGGGGGCTGTCCCTCCCTCAGCTTATAGCTCCATGTGCTGCCCCTGCTCCAAGCCCCAGCTCCACAGCTCCCATGGGCCAGGAACTGTGAGCTGCGGGGGCGATGCCTGTGGGCGGAGGCAGCGCTCAGAACTAGGAGCTGAGGAGGGAGGGACATGTTGCCACTTCTGGGGAGTCCCCCCAAGGTAAGTGCCACCCAGAGCCCTCACCCCTTCCCATGCCGCAATCCCCGGACCTGATCCCCCTCCCACATCCAAACTCCTGCAGCTGCTGCGGGGGGGGGGGGGGGGAAGAGGGGGAAATAGCCCATGACTACCCCAGCAGCAGCCAGTGAGGCTGGCCCAGGAGCTGCTCGAGCTGCTCAGAGGCCACCGGGCCAGCCACACAGGCCACTGCAGAAGTTACAGGGGTCCTAGAAAGTCAGAGAATTCATTACTTCCATGACCTCTGTGACAAATTCAAGCCTTACTTATGAGGGAATACATTTTAGGGCAACAAAAGGTTATTAAAACAGAAATAAAGTTTCTTTTGCTTTTTTAGTATTGTCATAGAAATGACATTGCCTTTTTAACAGGACATTCGGAGAGATACTGAGATTTTAGTCATTTCTGGTGTTTCTAGATCTGTGATAATTCTCTGCTTTTCTTCTTTTCTTCTTCTTCTTGCCTCTTTATTTTTCAACTGTTTATATGTGTTCAGTGCTCCTTGACCTTGGTGTAGGATCAAGAATTCAAGAGTTTGAGAAGTTTGGGGAAGCAGGAATGGGGGGAAAGATGGTCTTTCTCTAAAAATGTCAGAGGAAGTACCATATCAAAATAATAATTTTTTTTGAGTGCCTCCATTGTAAGATTGCAGTTAAAATGATTTCTGTACTTCCAAATGCCAAATAATGGCATTCTAGGGAGGCATCTAGTTTTCCTGATGGGTTATGCAATTCCTGCTCTTCCCACCTTTTCTGTTTGCATGTTGCACTAATTTTTATCAGCAATCATAAAAAAAGTTGTTGGAAAGTCTGTTTTCCTCCCATCTTATTGAATTTTTGATCTTTGACTCTGGCTGTAAGTTGATCCCGCACATGTCTGTCTGAAATGTCAATTGCACAAAACTTTCTTGAGGTTTTTTAATCTTTGATTTTTTTTCTAGGTAAACCCATTACTCCTAAATTATTCTAAGCATCCCATCCTTCCTTTGCCTTCATTTGCATCTTTTAGGGCTTGTATACATGGGGCTACTCCAGAAAATTAATCCAAGTTAACTAAAAGGTGTGAATTAAAAGTAAATTAATTGAATTGCATTAAATCCCTGAGTGGACTCTCTCATTCAGAATTAAAGTGGCCTTAATTCAGTTTAGTTTAATTCAAAGTGCATAGTACAAGGGTCAGACATACCAGTCCAGTAAATTTTCCAGAATATCTAGAAATGTTGCCCAAGGAATTTGGGTTTATATTAAAGTGAATTAAACTAAACTGAATTGAGGCCACTTTAATTCTGAACGAGAGCATCTATACAGGGGTTTAATGCAGTTTAACTAATCCACTGTAAATGTACACCGTTAGTTAATATAGATGAACTTTTCTGAGTGTCCCCATATAGACAAGACCTTAGTTTTTTTGGTGAGGGGAATTAAATGTAAAGTGGTCTTATTGTATCTGTCCTTTCTGTTTCTTTGATTAATGTGTTTATCTTTGCATGGTAAAACCATTCTTTGTGTCTTTCCATTTTTGAAGTATTTCCACTTACCAATTTACTTTGAATAAAGAAAATTTTATCTGCCAAATGTGGTTGGCCTCTGCTAAGCACGCTGTGTAACACTGGAATAAGTCCACTCCAGGCGCAGTGATTGCTAAATGGGCAATACAGGATATCTCAAGTGTTCACCAGAGATTACAGGAGCCTTGAGGACAAGTAATTCTTTATCAGCTAGAGCAGCATATCTCCTGCACCATATTCACCTGTCCTTGTAAATTAGTATTTTGTGTGCCACTGTACTAATGTTTCTTGTAGTTAAGATAACTTGTGTCTACACCTTTTTCACTTCTTCGTGTTCTGTGTTGTTTCTTCTGAAAATTAAGTCAGATTTATAAGGCTTGCACTGTTGTGTGAGCGTCCATGCTATGTCACTGTGAGAATCATTGCTAAATCCCTGGATGCCATTGTAAAAATTAAGAATTTTCCAACTCTCTATCTGATCAAAGTTACTAGGAGTCAAAGCTTCATAGTGAAACCCCCCATTCAGCAAAGCACTAAAGAACGTGCTTAACTTTAACCCTGTCACTATCCTGATTTAAAGCATTGAGAATACTTGTGTGCCTTAAATTAAACCAGGTGCTTAAGTGCTTTCCTGGATTGCAGCCCTAGATCCTTTTAAATACATACACAGTATTTGTCTTTCCAGCACCTGAGAACTTTCCTTTTTGTCATAAGCTTTTCAATCTCTCTAAACGTGTTCCTCTTACCACCTTAACCATCATAAAAGGAGCTCCATCTTGTCCTGGTATCTTACAGTTTTTTCATCAATATCTTTCTCCAGAATTTTATAATGTTTTAATGTAACTCAAGCTCCTTGGGCATCATTCTTATATATTATGGAAAACGTGCTGGACAGGTAACTGTGTCCCTCCTAAGCAATCATACGAGTCATTTACTAACGCTTTTTGCAGCGTTTTCCGTCATTAAACTCTCTCTGCTGTCTTGTAAAGGTCCCCAGCAGCTCCTTATGTACTTGAAAAATCTCCTTTCTTAACTTCTGCAATGTTTGTTTCATTCTCTCAACTAGCTTTTTACAGTCTTACCTTTTCTCTGTTACATTATTGCACTCTTCCTGAGTTGTACCCCTCATGTGTCTTTGTTATTTTTTGGCACTTTTATTGATTCTTTTTTCCTTCTTTACTCTTAAATGTGTGGTCTAAATGTTTACCTTTTTGCTGTTTTCTCTAATAACCTGCAATAAGAATGTAAATAGGAATCAAAATGCATTATTTACTTTTGTGGAAGGGAATGAATATCACCTGTTGGCATAGAAACAAAAGGTTTTTTTTCTCTCCTGCTGATTACTTTCGTTATAGTGTGTATGGTAACACCCATTGTTTCATGTTCTCTGTGTATATAATATCTCCCCCCTGTATTTTCCACTGCATGCATCCAATGAAGTGAGCTGTAGCTCACGAAAGCTTATGCTCAGATAAATTTGTTAGTCTCTAAGGTCCACAAGTCCTCCTTTTCTTTTTGCAGATACAGACTAATATGGCTGCTACTCTGAAACCTGTCATTTTGTCCAGTGTAATCCCAAACCATGTTAAATTTACTTGCTTGCTTTAGGATGTTGTTACAAATTTTCAGTTTTAAGCACATTAATGGGAGAGTTTGCTAACATTCATAATGCTTATGAGCAAACCTGTTTCCAGTTTTGAGCTTTGTGAGTTTTGCATTGAAATAATTCAAATAGCTCCAGAGCGTGATACTGCTATGCACACTATCTTACTGCACAAGTAGTCCTGTTGACTGCAGTGGGACTCTTTGTGGTGTAAGGTACTATTCATTGTGAGTAAGGGTATTGTACTCTGGCCCAAATTGAGTTGATTTGATGCCAACACAGGACAAATTTGGTAGGTTGAACTATTTGTTTTTTGGCTTTTGACTTTGAACTCTATGCAGAAATCAAAGTTCAGAGGTTGAGAACTAATGTGGATTGAAATTTAAAAAATATATTTTACATGAACCCCTGAGAAACCAAGTCACACAAAACCATTCATCACTTGTTTCCCTTTTCTTATTTAGGTTAGTGCTATTTTTTCATGTACGCCCTTTTGCAGTATAGTTTCATATTTTATTTGGCAACATTTCATTAATGAATTTTCCTTAGGGTTGTCAAACTCTTTAGAGTGAGAGATGCATCTCTGAGAGCAGAGAAGATTGGGTTAACCCTAAATATCTCTTTAACATTATTTATCTGTCAGACGAGCAGAGGAAGAGGGAAGCATTTACTACTTGAACATCAATTTCTTCATGCTGCTGCGATAATCCTTTGAAGGTTATAGTAGGCTAACTGACACTGATATTACAAAGAAGTATGAAAAACTTTCTAGCTACCAGTTGTCATGGAATTGAAACAATTAAACAATTTAATTCAGAATGATACATGGACCCTACAGTGTTTCTCATGTTGCAGTGGGGGAGAAATTATGCACATACAACTCCCCACCACCATCATCCCTGCACCTGAAGATGAGTCTGTGATCTAAAATGCCCTCTACTTAATTTTTTAGGGCTAGATTCACCAAGAGGAGAATATTCCACTTCCTTATATAAGCCTGGATCCATGCATTCAGGGAAGAATAACCTGATGTTGCCACTACCTGCTTTCCTTCAGGATTTTTGCTGGGGGTTGGGGGACAGGGGGATGGGGGAAGGTGAACTTTAAATTCTAGTTGAGAGTCAGTGGAATCCTATTGAAGAAAGCTGCTTAGGAGATGCATTGAATCATCACATGCCCTGCTGTCCTGTCTTGTCTTTTTCCCAGCCAGTGCTCCACACACCTTTTTGGCACTATCAGAACAATACCATACTGGATGTTTCCAAACATTGTATAATGATGTCAACAGCTAAATCTTCTATGTGCAATCACATCTTAACTTTAATAGTAACAGAGGAATTTACCACTAACACAATATACTTATGGATAAGGATAAGGTCAAATGTATTTATTGAATAATGTGCCCTTACGGACATATATGTAAGTCAAATATTTCAAAGTAACTGGTGATGTTACATACCTCCATTTCTGGGTGGCCAGCTTAAACTCAACAAAGGGCCCAATTTTCAGATGGTTGGGTGCTCAGCACTTTCTGGAAATTGGCCCTCTGCAAATTTTTTCCAAGTTAAGCACCCAAAATTGAGGCAGTCAAAATCACTTGTCATTTTTATCAATAGAAAATAAACATATTACATTTTCTCTGGGGTTTCAGAGTTATCTGTGTATCATGCAACTTCCCAGCACGAGGCAAATGTTTGATCTTAGTTACACCAGTGTAAGTCTGGAACAACACCTTTGACTTCAGTGGAATTGACATCAGTAGACAGAGAACAGAATTTATCCACTATGTATGCAAACACAAAGATTCAGTGAAAGAATTTGTTTCCTTTTCCTTTCTTTTTCTAAAGTGTACACACATTGAAGAACTTTTTTATATTGTTAAAGAAATAAAGTGTAATGCTTGAATCTAATCAATTTAGATTTCAGGTATATGTTCTTTACTCAGCTATGAAAGTCAGTCGCTTTTAAAATTAAATGTTGTCTGCAGAAGTCCCTTCTTTCTCAGCTCTCACCATCCCTTCAAGTTATTGGGCTAGATCCTCACAAGCACTTTACAACATGTGTTTAAATTGTTTAATTGAAGATAAATTAATGGGACTACTCATGTGCTTAAAGTTAAGCATGAGCTTAAATGCTTTACAGGATTGGCGCTATAGTAAAGATGAAGCAGATGGGTGTAGAACACATTGTGGGAAAAGGGGGAGGGAATGCAAGAGTGTCGACAACGGAAGCACAAGGTTGCTTTATTTAGCTAAGTAAAGACTTCATCAATTTTAAAAAAATGTAAGTGAAGAAGATATATTAATGAATTAGTAACAGTCCACTTGCCTGGCTAAGGTGTGTGCTACAGTCCACTTCTTAATTTTTGAATTACAATTTCCTTTTCCCTTGTCTCCACTTCTGTAATGACTGCTCACACAGAATGAAAAGAGCTAAAGCCCCCTGTCAGTGATGATCTCATTCAGCTACTCATATGAGAAAAGGGAAAGTTGTGGACTAATAGGAAATAATAATTTTTGGGCCTTTTAATAATAAAATTGGTGCCTTCTCCAGCAGACTAACACTGTTTTTATCAGAGAAACATGTCTCTCCATTTAATATCTGTGTTTTGGATTATTTTTCCCAAAAACCCCAGACAGCTCTTTTGAATATAATAATAATTCAAAGGGGAAGTTCTGGTTTAATTACTTGACTACTCCAATCTCACTAGATCTAACTGTGTGAGTTGATGTCTTAAGCATGGCAGGTAACTCAAATCCTCCATGTAGCAGCACTGCACCATCAACTTCTTTGGAAAATATTAATGCCATATTTTGAGTGCAAGGTGAATCTTATTTCCTTTAGAATGATCCAAAACCCACATTAGTCAATGGGATGCTGGATTTCAGATCTTTAATGGGCATTGCAGTTACTCAAACAGCAAATACTAATGTCTAAACCAGACACCGAAGTCTTTATAGTTAGAGAGGGGGGAAATGCTAATTAGGGCAAGATCTTCTGTTCTTGTTACTAAATAATTAATGTAAAATGATGAAACCAGCCAAATACCCAGGAAAGGTAAAATTGTATATTTTCAACCAGGGCTTTGGAGCGGAGCCTAGAGCTGGAGCGCGGAGCAGCTCCAGAGCAGTGGAGCTGCAGGTTTTTGCCTGGAGCTGGAGTGGAGCCAGAGCACAGCTCCAAAGCCCTGTTTTCAACAGTTTGCGTAAATCCCGGACTGTCAGTGTGAATGCATGTGCTGAACAAACATGTATTTGAGGGAATGCGGGACAAGGAGTCACAAGGCCATCTTTGGTCAGTAGAGGAAGAGGTGAGATGATGTTTGTCTGGTTCATGAAAGGAAGGTGAATTGGTGGAGGCTTTGTGATTGGCAAGGTGGCTCATATGAAGTGAGTGGATGGCTATTGTGGTAATATGTAAATTGTGGGATGATATAGTGGGAGAGGTGGCTTCTACTGGAAATGCAGGAGGCTATAATGTGTGGAGATTAAAGATGTTTCGGGCAAATCCATGTGTGATCAGGAATATGGGGATGGATCAGTTACTTGATTAAGCTCAACTGTGAATTTCCTCACTTTCAGATGTTTAATTTTTTAATTACATTGTTCCAATCAGAGGGGGTGTGCGTGTGTTTGTTTAAGGTATACGTATTGGCAGTACAACCTTAACTCTATCTTAATTTAGGCTTTTGTTTGGGAATACCACATTTTGGTCACTGGGTAACTGTAGATTATTTTTTTCCCCTTTTCTTGCTCTCATTTCTGAAAAGACAGTTCAGAATTTATAAAGGCTGCTGCTAACTACTCTGCATATAAAGCTTTAGATTCTAGGGTCAGGAAAGTAAAGATCTCAACCAGTGTAGCTGAGGGAGGAGGAAGGGATTTGTGTGTAAAGAGAAAATCAGAATATGCAACAGTTGTTTTTTTCATCCTAAATTGTTAACATTCCTGCTGGAAGGTGTTCGATTCTAGATTGTCTGTGCATGTTTTAAGCTCTGTGAGTCTGGGTATTTGATATGGAACTCTTATTCACAACCTGCTGTTTTAATAGTTATATCTAATAATACATAATAGTAAAATACAGTAGTTCCCAAACATTTTACTAAGGTGACCGATCAACTGCATTTTGTCTTGTGTGGAAACCCACCTTGCATGTATGCACCCTCCCCCAGCAGCACGGCAACCCTAATCCTGACCCCGTACAGAGGGGAGTTCTCAGGGTGTGAGTGAGGGTTGGGTCTGGAGAGTGAGCTCACCCCACAGCAGTGACTCCAGTCAACCCTGATAGGCAAAACCTGCATGGCACTGTGACCCCGTGCCACAGGCTGTAACACCCAGAGCAGGAAGCCAGTCCCATGAGCAGAATGAGTGCAAGGTGGGCTCACTTTCTAAATCCCTTCATCCCCCTGCAAGGGCCAGGAGAAGGATGTGTTTGCTTAGGGCCCTGTGACCCATCTAGAACCTTTTCTCAACCCACTGTTTGGGAAGAACTGGTATAATACACTGTATTATATAATGGTTTACCTTACTACTTTATTACCATATCTTCTGACCACTTCCTGTGGAGTGGTGCATACAAAAGAGATCAGAGTTGATCAGCTCTGCCAGCTTTTGCTTATGATCTTAGACCACAAGACATTTTTGACTGTAACAGCTCTTTCTGGTTTTTCACCAGCAGGAATCTCTTGGTGTGTTTCATGACTCCCCTGGTTTTTAATGCCAGTTTTCACAAACTTGTAGTGGAGCTCCAGCAGACACAAATAAAACATCCAAAGGTCTCTGCATTTTCTAATCTACCATATGTCACCTAGAAAATTCCACAGTCTGTTTGCAGGCAGGTTAAATTTTTCGAATGTCTAATGTGTCTTCAGTGTCCTGAGTGAGTGAGATAGAATCGTTGCCAAAGAAGATACTGAGATGTGTTATATGAACTTATAACTATTTAACAAAGTTATAACATGAGGGTAAAACTTCAGCTTGTAGGATTTTTGTTTTTATTTTTTAATGTTAGATTTCATATTGAAGAGATACAGGGCTTAAAATGTCCAATGTGGTAGAAATAGAATAATTATCCCTAAATACATTTTTTTACTTTTCTATCTAAACTAAATAAAATAGTCAAAACAAATATACAAGAATCTTAAACAAGGGCAAAGGTTTTGTTGTTCTTTGAGGGTATGCATCTGTTCATTACACCAGAGTTGTGTGCATCCTGGTGCCAGAGAGTTTTCCCTAGAAGTACCAGTAGAGGTGGCCCAGCCCATTCCTTGTGCTTTGAAGTGAGGGTAGAACTTCCCCGCCTTCAGTTCCTTCTCACTGCCTGTGGTTGGAGCATTTGTACTTCCTATGTTCAATAAACTTATCTACTGATTTATACCTAGTGGTACTCTTTTTCACCAGTTTTATTTTATTTCTTTATTTTTTATTTTATTTCAAATTGTAATTCTTAGTCATTTTTTTCCAGTCACGAGGGCCTCACCTTTGATTTTTCAGTTCACCCTTTAATAATTTAGTTACTTAGAACATAAGAATGGCTATACTGGGTCAGACTGATGGTCCATATAGCCCAGGATCCTCTCTTCCAACAGTGGCCAGTGCCAGATGCTTCAGAGGGAATGACAAGAACAGGGCAATTATTGAGTGATCCATCCCCTGTCAACCAGTCCCAGCTTCTGGCAGTGAATTTGACTTTGTCTATCATTTTTAAAGTATAAAAACATTGTTGAATGCCAATTGGCATTTCCTTGCTATTAATAGCACATAAATCATTAGATTCAAGAAAATGAACTTTATAGTGCAAATTGCTTTTTTTCCAAAAACTTAAAATAGAATGTTGTTTGGGGATTTTAAGATTATACATAATTAACTAAATTGCTACAATAATTGCAACCTTTGCAGAGTTCTTGGCAACGGGAAGACGTCATGTAAAATCACTAATTAAGTTTAAAAAAGAGAGAATTTCTTCCCACTCTTAGAACTGCATGAAAAATGGAGAGATGGCTTCTTTTTTTAATTAAAAATTTAGGGCACTTTTAAATACATTAATCAGCTTTTTGTGGTGCTGACTCCTATGACTGGATACATTAGGACTTGGCTCTGGGAAATTTTACAACTGACTTCAGCAGATTGTTGTTTTTTATTTATTTAATTTTTTTGTGTTAGGAGAACTGATTTTGGGGAATAGGGGAATGTGAAAACTTTATGCTAATGAATTTCTGTAGCTCCTATAGCCCCTCAAGTGGGAAAAAGTATTACTCACTTCTGCATCTCAGTCTCTATTTCTGTCTGTCTCACACAGTTATAACTGGATAGCTTCTTTTGGAGTCAACTATTATATTACTATTTATTATGCTGGCCAATGTAGCTCCATGTGTTAATATGAAATGCAATCTTCTCCTTAAGAGTGCATTGTCTCCTTAGTGCTCTCAGATCCTTCCAGTATGAGAGTGAGGGTTCAAAATCAAAATCGAAACCCATACATTCACACCCCAACAGACTCCTGGGCTGATGCTCTCAACATATTACTATACACTATTACCTTCCCCCCCACAAAGATGCTTTTAATAATTTTATTTTTAAATTCTTCAAGTTAAGGATTGTTTTTTGCAGTTTAGATCTATTCCATTCTGCAGTATCTTTTCCCAAAGTGACTGTATATTTCTGAGAGCCTTGGGTGCATATTTGACCGAGTGAGAAATTGTTGAAAGATAGTGTTGTCACAATGGAAACAGAAAACTCTTGAAAGTAAATTCAGATGGTTTAGGTTTTACATTCCCAGCTATTTTTTTTCCAAATATCCAATATCTTTATTTTGCCATTTTTTTCATATTTTCATTTAAATTTCAGAAAAATTTGAACAAAATACTAAATATGGTACCTAGCAAGTCTCTATTGACATAAAAACTCTGATAGAAACCAACACTGATATCGTCTAATTTTTTAGAAAGTTATTTCATCACCCATTTGCTTTCTGTAAGTCAGAGATTGTCATTTAATATTTGTACAATGCCTCACACATTGGCGCCCTGACCTAGTTGAGGCCATTAGGTGCTAATGCTATATAAACATTATATGAGAATAATAACTTACAGAAGAGGCTTTATATAAAAAGACAATGGGTGGGATTTCCAGAAAGCACCTAAATGAATTTCAATGGGACTTGTAATCCTATATTACGTAGGCACTTTTGAAAATCCCATTCAAAGTCAAAAATATAATGGATCCTTATGACAAAAAAAATTAGCTTAGGTATAAAAAGAAAATTATTATAAGAGACAAACTTAGATCTCTAAGGTGGGAGAAAAGAATGCATGATATAATATATAATTTGAGAAATGGTATGTAGGAGTATAATTAGGACTGTGTCATAATGCATATGCATGAGGGAGCCAAATATATACAGCCTTAAATTCAGAATTTCCTTTTTCAAACTAATTTCAGTTTTTAACCATGGAACTTTAGGGATTGTTAACATAGGGCCAGAGCCTCAGCTAATGTAAACTGGCATAACTCCATGGAAGTCAAAGGAGCTACACTGATTTACACTAAATCTAGTGGGTACACCTTCCTTATATGATTTCATAATAGCTTTGCATATAATAGCATGATAGCAAAACAATCTGACCCGAAGTCTTTTTCTGTGGAATATAGATCAGAACTAAAGAACTGACTGATATCACTTTCCAGCATGACGTACAGCAGTGTTAATATTATTCCTTGAAGCTGAAGATGTATGTAATCATGGAAAACATTTTTTCAAATTTTTCTACAGTGTGCTTTATCTCATTTCAACATCTCTGAAATGTTACTTTGTGTGTGTGTGAATTATGACAGAATAACTTAACTGCAAAATGTATCATCTCTTGGTTTTGCAGTGAGACAAATTTCTGCTTCAAAATAAGCTAAACTCCACATAAAAATAGTACCTTTTTAAGGAACACATTTTTGAAAACTAAAGTAATTTTGAATTTTCAACAAAAGTGGAAATTTTCACATTTCAGATTTTGCTGTGAAATGTCACGTTTCTTCTTAGGACCAGTACTCATACAGCTTCATAGCGTTTCCCAGAACAACCAATAGAAGTATCCAGATTACATGTAATTTAAGATTATTCATATGGTAAGAATAATCACTACTTTTTCTTAGCATATGCACAGCATGCCTCAGGTGGCACATAACCAGGATTCATCCCTGACTTTGGTCTGCCGGTTGGACCATTAGCTTGCCTGGCCCCTGCCGGTTACTAACGGGGAATGAGACGTGAACGCCAATCCATGCCCCCCAGAATAATCACTCAGTTCTATATAATATTTTTCTGGATGATATTTGTATTGTTGCTGTGGAGCCTCCAAGGCCTTAACCATTTTGATTTTATGTCTAAGAGCAACCTGTCTTGATGGAATTGAAGCCCATTTGATTTAGATTTATTAAACTAACACTGACAATGTGCTGAAATCTCTACATGAAATGTAGAGTCATAATTAAAGACATTGCCTGAAACAAGAATATCAGAGGGGAATTTTCTTACTTTTCAGAACTGAGGAAGTTATTGAATTGTACATAGTAGGATATCAACTGCCCCCTGCTGTCAATAATCAACTGCTTCTCTTAATCTCCTTTTAAGAGAACTAATTGTTCTTGTGTAATATAAATGTAAAGCTTATATAACTCTCTGCTGAAACCGAGCATCACACTGGGAGTTTGTGTTTAGCTGGTTATCCACCACCATCCCCAAATCTTTTTCAAAGTCATTGCTTCCCAGGATAGAATGCCCATCCTGTAAATATGACCTACATTCTTTGTTCCCAGATGGGTATGTGTTAAAATACATATTGTTTGGTTGCACCCAAGCAATCCAGATCACTCTGTATCAGTGATTTGTCCTCTTCATTTACCACCCCACCAATTTTTATGTCATCTACAAACTTTGTCAGTGATGATTTCATGCTTTCTTCCAGGTCATTGATAAAATGTTAAATAGCATAGGGACAAAAACTGATTTCTGTAGGACTCCATTGGAAACGCACTTGCTCAATGATTCTCCATTTATAATTACTTTTGGAGACCTATCAGTTAACCAGCTTGTAATCCATTTAATGGGTGCCATGTGCATTTTATATTGTTCTAGTTTTTTTAATCAAAATAGATTCAGGGTTTGTGTGATACACATTTAACAAGAGGAACTCCTTGTCCTTTCTGGTTTTCTCTCAATATTTATTAGATTATTTTCTTTTGAAAATTTATTAACAGAGGAACTAGGTTTCCCCTCAACTGAGACTCTGAATAAATGAGGAAATACCTCTCTAATTACTTCAGAACATAATATTTATTTGCTATCAGTGCAAATAACAGCCTCTTCTTACAAGTGCCTGCACTGAACCATCCCATATCAAGGCCAATCTGATAACATTTTTTAAAAATGCTTTCTACACATCTGCTATGAATTGGTAAAGATCATTTTTAATCAAAGTTATGTGCTATCGTGCTATTATTTGCAAAGCTATTATGAAATCATATAAGGAAGGTGTTCCCACTAGATCAAGTTGCAGTGGGGGAGGTTTAGGTTGGATATTAGGAAAAACTTTTTCACTAGGAGGGTGGTGAAACACTGGAATGCATTACCTAGGGAGGTGGTAGAATCTCCTTCCTTAGAAGTTTTTAAGGTCAGGCTTGACAAAGCCCTGGCTGGGATGATTTAATTGGGGATTGGTCCTGCTTTGAGCATGGGATTGGACTAGAAGACCTCCTGAGGTCCCTTCCCACCCTGATATTCTATGATTTCTAAAACCTACCTGATCAGGTATTGAAATTATGGTGAAGACATAGCTGTCCAATATTTTAAACCTCTGCAGTATTCAAGTGAATTTACTATAAGATCATTTAAAACCTACAAAGTCTCGGATACGTGTTTTGACATAGCCACCCCTGTTTGGGGTACCACTGCTATACAAAAAGTTATATCTCTAATTGCCAATTGATCATTTTCTTTTTCCCTACACTACATCTTTGATTTTCAAAGCATCTCTGTATACTATTCCCTATACCATTATTAAAGTAAAATGTTTTAAAATACGATATGACCGGTCAGTCCTTTATTTCAATAAATTATTTTATTTTCATCAATCTTTCTTTATATTTAGGGTGCTGCTGCATTAATATGGTTTGATCATCATGATAAAGGCAAACTGTGCCAATCTAACCCAGAAATTATTGTTAACACCATATTTGATATTATTCTGGAAAGTCCATTCTTCTTTGAACAGTGGCACAAGCAATCCTGAATGCTAAATACTTCATCTTCCTGTAAATAATTATATATAATTTATATCTGTCTATCATAATTATATAAAACCTTTCATCCCAGAATTCCCAAGCATTTTTGTAGTAAGAAATGTCCACCCACCACAGAAGTTCAGCCAGCTACGTAGTAGAGCGTGTCAGATGTTAACAGCACACTACAGAACTGTTAGTAATTTGGAATAGGAAGTGAATAAAATTGTATCCATTTGAAATAGTAGGAGGAATTTATGTAGGTAAAACATGATTATCCAGATAAGAATCTGACCAGGACATTGGGATGAACGCCTCTTACTCTTGGAAAACTGAAATGACTGAATATATTATGTTCTGAAAGGCCCCTCACAGAGCTCTGTGCCCACTTAACCGCATGCTCTGGAGTCTGCAACACTCCCTCAGTAGCGATTCAGAGGGAAAAGAGTAAACTGGCATATATATCACCATTAGCCATATATATATAGGGAAAAATATACCTACTTCATATGTAGGTATAGATAGGGAAAAAAATCTTTCCATTTGCCATGTTGGTTAGGACCAGATAGGAAACTCCCCAATCCCCCAAGTTCACATTGGTGAGAAATTACACAATTTGTCCTCTTGGAGTCAATAGGACTAATTGTCTAACTACTCCCCACCGCAAGTAAGGGGTTCAATATCTGGCCCTTTGCAATTTGTGTTTGCAAACAGTTTACTCCCTCTCAAAGCACTTACTCATCTTGCTTGAACCTATGCTAAATCATTGCCTTTAGTCGGTGATATCTGAAACCTTTCCATGTCAACAGATATCACAAATATTATGATTTCACCCCTGAGAATCATGGATAAGTTGGTTATGAGAGAGAAATTTGGTTATCTTCACTAATCCTAGGCAAAAAACAAATGTTAAACAGGATGGTTAAGGTTAAACTTGCAAGAAACCCAAATATTTGAAAGTATGGAAAATCACAGTTAAACTATTTAACCTTAATTCTGCATTCTGAGTGATCCCAACCACCCAACTTTTCATCCGTGTTCCTTTTATAATGAACCAGTAAGGTATGTCATTTTCAGATCAAAGACTTCTAGTAAGACTTTCAGAATTCCACAGCCTAATATCTATGGTATTACATTTTTGAGCACTCACTCTGCTTGTATAGCTCATAAGGGGAATATCAAAACTGTGCCCCACAAATTATTGGTTTAAAATCATCTCAATAAATACATTAGCTCTTTATCTGACATTTGAATAATAGGTTTGGGGCCATACAGTATTGGGGACTGATGCTGCAAGATGCTGAACATATCAGTCAGTACCTTATTGGATTGGCCTCTAATGTGAAGAAGGAAATGATTGCCTTCAGCATGCTATTTTTAATAAGTTGTAAAGTGAACTTTTTTTTTCAATGCCATGTGTATAATGGGAAAAAAGGCTGGAGTTAGCAAAACTACTGCGTGATTATGAGTAAAGCATTCTAGATTTTCCTAGTCACTGATGAGAAGACTCTCTTTTATATATATGAGGAAATTAGTTTGAGTTTCTAACTTTCTCGGAGGACTAGAGTAGAGGAATGCATGTTTCCTTTGCCTCGACTACATGAATTCAATTTTAATTGCAGCTCACTCTATTCAAAAGCTATGATCAAAGGGGAAACCACTGTTGGATATTCTAACTCTGGCAAACACCTTTTAAAATAGCTTGTTTGATTAACTTCAGTTTTGGTGGAGAAAATATCCTGTTTCCACTGGGAAGCCTCCCTGAGGATTGGTTTACATTTTGAACTCTGTCTCTATAAGAAGAAAAGACTAGGGAGTAACTTTTTTTAAAAAATGAAGATTTAAGTCTCTTAAGGTCATTTGGTGGCCTATTATAAGCTCATTGGCGCTGATGAGCCATTCTGAGATAACAATTTAACATCTCAATAACTTCTAAAATTAGGGTGTAATGGACTAATCTGGTCTGTGTGCTAGACCTTTACTAAAGAAACTACAATTGATTGCTTTCCCTTTTCCCCCCCTGCAAAGTGGCAATTAAAACTAGAATGATTTTTGGATTCTGGTTAACCTCTCTGTTTTAGGGTCTCAATTCAGGAACCCCTATTCCAAATAACTTGAAAATTGATAGAAAAATTCTAACTTGGCCCCAGATCTAACCTTCCCATTTTGAGTCTAATATTCTTTTATGGATTTTAGGGGGTGGTGGTAACTGGAACTGGGCTTACACTGGAAACGGAACTGAATTATGGATTGGTTACTGCCACTTCATAGTAACAAAGGAGAGTCCAATAAAATACTGGCAAATGGCTTTCTGGTTAAATGTTATTTCATAAATATGCCATAGAATGAAAATTGGCCCTCATAGTAATTAAATAGGCTTGGAACAGAAGGGTCAGCTAGAATATACAACTATTTGTTTTGTTTTATGGTAAGAGCAGTGTTTGAGCAGGAAATCCTTTAAGAGGCCAGTAGTTCTCTGAAAGACAAAGTGATGATTTAAGTTACCTTTCTTCCTTATGTTTTGTCCCCTACAGCAGTTTAATGACCAGCTCCTGTTCATCCGATGACATTGATCAGGAGGAAATCCAGCTTGCCTTGCAGGCAGCTAAAATTGCTAGCAGAGAAAAGATCAGATCCCGATTTCATGGCAGCAATGACCTTATTCACCGACTCTTTGTCTGCATCTCAGGTCTGAGAGCTCCCTTTGTTTGTTACGAATGTCAATTTTATTCATCTTTCTCTCTTTGTGTCTCTGTTATGAAATTAGGGTGTGCACGAAAATATAGGATGTAGCACTGACTAGATACGATGTGCCTGCAGGATTGTAATTTAGGGCCTTACCCTGCATGCAGCTCTTGCAGGGGCAGGTGTCTGCCTGTACAGAGCAGCTTGCAGGACTGGTGTTTGGGGACTTGTGAAATCTGCAGTTAAGGAGGAGTTTGGTTATGTAGGTGCTTCATCCTCATAGAGTTTCCTCTTCCCAGTGCTGTCCCAAGACTCCAATGGAAGAAATTCCTGAGGGGAATGAAGACGTTTGGTAGTAGTAGTCCTTGTATCATAACTTATGTCTTGTAACTTATCATAACTTTTTCTAGCTCTGTAACAATGTAATTCATATTTAAAAAAATCTCAGAATGTTCTTATGACAAAAGCACACTACAGATATTGCATATCAGATTACAAGTACTTTAGGGACAAAAAAGTCTTGACTGTTGTTGTAGTTTAATCTAATTTCTTTTAAAAATAAAATTTTCAGTTATGATCTTAATTTTATTACCAGTATGAACTATAAGTGTTCCCTAGTCTTTTTAAACATAAAATCATTAATAACAGCATTGTACATATTTAGAGGATCATTTTTTTTTGGTGATGTTCAAATAATAATGGCTTTACCCATTTCCACCACCGGCTAGGTGTGGCTGACCAGCTGCAGACAAACTATGCCAGTGATTTGCGTAGCATCTTAAAGACCTTATTTGAAGTGATGGCAACCAAACCCGAAACAGAGGACAAGGAAAAGCAGAAGAAAGGTGAACATAATAAAGTACATTTTCTCTATTGCACTTTTCAGTTGTGCATAGGTCTTTAAAATATTTGGTAGGAGATTTGTCTTTTGTTCCTGTGAAATAACTCTCAGCTCTTCTACAGTCATTTAACCCTTGGTAAAATGAGATCATAGAAATGGTATGTAAATGTATATGTCAGTGGAAAATATACATACATGTTAGTATGCCTTGCACCAAAAGTCAAAAGACAGAGTGTCCAGGGTGCTTCTGCCCATTTGCTTACTGATACAAGGCAAGAAATAGTATTTCTTTTCTGTGGGTGTGAATGGTAGCTCCTGTAGACATTCTCATGCTAGCTGTACTCTAGATAGCTCACCAAAAATAGCAGAGAGGATGCAGAGCTGCAGGCTTCAGCGTGGGCTGCGCAAGCCTGTCTGACCACCCCTGGGTATGTACTTGCCTTGTACAGCTGGTGCTGACTCCCACACCATGACATCCTCACTTCTATATTTAGAGAGCTAGCATGGATAGGTTTACATGAGCTACAAATCACACACCCTGCTGCAATGTAGATGTAACCTAAGTGTGGCTGGGACCTCCCAATAATTTGCTGCGGTATTGGTAAAAGACTACGAAAAAGATATGCTATCACAATCTAATATGTGATGTTAAGTTCATTTTGTTTCATGTTTTTCAGTTAATCAGGGTTTAAGGAATGCCACACTGGAAGATTGTGCTTTATGCCAGGAAACCATATCTTCTTCAGAACTTGCAGCAAAGGCCAGAGATGGAGACTTTGAAGGTATTTTAACATTTCTGAGAATTCAAATAAGGGCATGCTGTTGGGGGGTAAAGTGGGAAACTGAGTCACGAGTTCACCCAATTTAGGCTTTATCAATTTTCACCTTTATATACTATTTCAGACAGAAATATTGTCACTTATAGTGTCTGAACATACATTTATGCAAGACAAATGATAACAGAAAAGAGGAAATTAATAAAGGGCCCAAGTTACCACATTCCAGAGCACCAGGAAGGCCTTACGTCTTCCATGATGGTTGTCACCTCCTTTGATCTCTTGGAATGATCCTTCAGTCTGGTCCTTCCATTTCTGGTCCGGTGTTTCTCCGATTTGGGTCTTGTTGACTTGGGATCTTTTATACATTACCACATTACAGATTATTTAACCTTTCTGCAGTCAGCTTGGTAATCACAATCGGCTTCTGCAATCACATTAACCCTTTGGGTTTTAGGTAACTCAGAGCTTACCTAAAATTACATATGTGCAAACTTCGATTACCCATCTTCCGCATTTATTTATTTTTTTGTTTGTGCAATTTCTATGTCACGTCGTTTTGTGCCTTTGGGTTTTCCCAGTAAAAGACTTATTGTTGTTCCAGGTTTGTGTGTTTTTACCTTAAAACTTTCTGCACAACGTATTATCTTTGTTCTGTCAGCAATCACGTCATTTTAAGCAGATCAGTGATTCTTTGTAAAAGAAGAATCGACAAAACCATACCTTTGCCACCAAGGCCTTGGCCTAAGTGTTACCTCTTCTATACTCATTCACTACCCATAATTACAGATTTTTAAAGTGTAGCTATCAAAGCTTTTAATCTTATCATTAGCAATCCTTTGTTTTTATATTTCAATATTATAATTCAATATGTGGATATCATCCTATTCTACCCCTTACTCTATTCAAGGGTAGTTATGGAAAACACAATGATCCTTTTCTGTCAACATTTCTTATCTTCTTTAAATATGGGTTTTCAAAGGCCTTTTTCACTCAAAGTCATTTTGCTTATGCATCATTATAAAAAACCCATTTCATTAGAATTGTTCTTGTGAATGCATTTTGAGGACTGTCTCAACTTTAGGATCTTACTTTTAATGGTACCCCAACAACACTGACTTAGGTACAAAAGTTGCTGATTAGGACTAAAAGAAAACTGATTAAAAGTGTGGCTGTTCTCTGAAAAGTGACTAAAAATGGCATCATGGGATTCCGTGGGGTCATGATTCCAGATGGAACATGTTCAGGTTTACCATCTATACCCTTTTTTTTTTTTTATAACTGACAGCCCTGCAAAACTTCACCTGAGATCTGAAAATCCTGTATGTACAGTATGTATATCTGTGTCAGTATAGAGATATTCTGTATATAGTGAATACATAATTATATGGTGTGTAAGCTTATATGGCATGTGTGTCATTTTACTGCATTACTAAGTAAGAGGGAAAAACCACAAATGATTTATATAGGTCATTCCAAATGAATACCATGCCTCAGCATTATGCATTTTTATAGAATCAACATAATTTTTCAGAAGTGTTCTACAAATGTCTGAGAATTTTTAAAAAAATGTTATTGATACTCTTTTTGTATCGCTCAATATATAAAGCCAGTATAAGGCTTAGCATCAGAAATCAAGCTGTACCACCTAAGAGAAAAAGAAATTATAAATAATATATCTTAGATCATTTTTAGAGGTTTCTAAAATAACTTGTATTTTGAAGTCTGATCTTTAAGGGCTAAATGCAAGTGCTGCATCCCACTGGGAGTCTGGCAATCTCTTACTCTCAGTGATATTCAACTGATAGGAAATTCTCAGTTTTCAAAAGTGTCATCTAGTGATTTTTGACCCCCAACTTCAAACGTCTTGAAAGGTCAACGCTCTTAGAAAACAAAGCCCTTTTAAGATCTCTCAAGTTGAACTAAAACTGAAGCTTCCACTTCTGAAAATGTGGGCCGCTCTTTCTATGCTGTTAGAAATGGGACCTAATCACAAAATTCACATCAGGATTCAAGCATCCAAGAAGCTCCTATCTCCAATTTTGGTTTAGGTGTATAGATACAGGTATGGAACCAACCACATAGTTTGAGTCTGTATCTGAACTTCCTTAAAATTCAGTGGTGGCTGAATTTGATTGGTTCTGAGGTGTACATGCTTAGCTTTACATGGAACACTACATATAGAAGAACACATTGTTTAAATATTTTGTTCTAATCATCTACCAAAAATACTGACAGGCAGCATGGTTTAGTGATTAGAGAATAGGAATGGAATTTTTGAGACCTTTAGTGATTTGCTATGTGACCTTGGGCAAATCACCTCATAGACTCATAGACATTAAGATCAGAAGGGACCATTATAATCATCTAGTCTGAACCTCCTGCACAATGCAGGCCACAGAATCTCACCCACCCACCCACTCCTGCAATAACCCTCTCACCTATGTCTGAGCTATTGAAGTCCTCAAATCATGGTTTAAAGACTTCAAGGAGCATAGAATCCTCCAGCAAGTGACCCATGCCCCATGCTACAGAGGAAGACAAAAAACCCCCAGGGCCTCTTCCAGCCTGACCTGGAGGAAAATTCCTTCCCGACCCCAAATATGGCGATCAGACCTAATCTTTCTATTGCATTTTCAGCATCTGTTAAAAGAAGTTACTAATGATTAGCCACTCCTTCACGACAGCATTGTGAGAATTAATTAGTTAATGTTTGTAAAACATGCTTGTGAAAACACAGCACCCATAGGCTGACTCTGTGGGTGCTCCAGGGCTGGGGCACCCACGGCAAAAAATGGTGGGTGCTGAGCACCCACCGGCAGTCAGTTCCACTGGTAAGCCAGCTACTTCCTCTCCCCCCCCGAGCCTCCCCCCACTGCAGATCATCTGTTCTGCAGTGTGCAGGAGGCACTGCGGGGGGGAGAGAGGAACGGAGTGGGGGCAGAGTGGGGGCGGGAAGAGGCGAGGTGGAGGTTTGGGGGAAGGGGTGGAGTGGGGGTTGGGTCTGGAGCACAGCCAGGGGTTTCAAGCACCACCCAGTATGTTAGAAAGTCGGCACTGCTACAGCACCATATACAGTATAATATGTAATGGCTAAATGTATATAAGCCTTCCAATATCACTTGATGGGTTCTATAGAAAACCCTAAGACAGTCAGACGACCATTAATCATTGTCTCTCTAGCTTCCACTGAAGCCACTTGAATAGTCTTTCAGAGCATGAGACCCCAACTTCAGACTTCTCTGCTCCAGGACAGGTCTCTAAAGCATATTTGGTTAGCTGTGTATTGAAATGCTCAGTACTTACCTGTATACATACCATTGCTTTCTATTCAAAGTCTTCTGAATTCAGGAAACCCGAGATCAGATAGATAGGTAATTTAGATCTCAGCTTGAATGCAGAGGAGAGATTACTCCTTGGGGAATTCTGCGCTACTGTGTGTGTGCATAATTAATGAACCAAGCATACTTTTAATTTTTTGTGCAGAAAAAAGCTCTGCTGAAATATTGCTGCAGTTCTGCCTTTTGCCCACCAGAGAGTGCTGTGGTGCTAGAACACAGCAGCAGCTCCCAGCTAGCTAAGGAAGAGAAAGTGCCTGCCTTCTTTGCAGTGCCTGTCGGGCCAGGTCAGGCAACAGGGCCTATGCGGAGACAGACAGCATGCGGCTGCTGGGGAGGTCAGACAGGGGGTCATAAGGACTAGTGAGAGAGGACAAACTGGGGCAGGAGCTGAATGGGAATGGAGGCACAGGGCTGCATGGTGATGGTGGAGGTGGTGCAGAGCTACATAGGGACAGGGGTGGCTGAGTGGGGACACAGAGACACATGAGGATTGGGAGGGGGTACAGGGACACATGGGGACGAGAGTAGCTGAGTGGGGGCACAGAGACACATCGGGTCAGGGGTAGGGGGTACAGGGACACATGGGGACAGGGGGAGGGGGTACAGAGACACATAGGGGCAGGGGAATGGCTGGGTGGGGGCACAGAGACACATGGGGATGGGGGAGGGGATGCAGGGCCACGAGGGGATGGGGGGAGTGGGTGTCTCAGTGGGAGTCGAGGGACACATGTGGACAGTGGGTGCAAGGACATATGGGGACAGGGGCAGATGTGCCTGACTGAATGGGAGAGACTAGGGGTCAGCCAAGGTCTGCATGGGGGAAGCTCCCTAACAATCCCTCCACCTCTCCCCCCCACACAAAAAAACAACCTGTTCCTTACTTTTCCTACTCATACCCAATAACTCTCCAAGTTCACAACTAGGCTCCTTCCCAGCAATTTACTTCCCTCTCCATCAGCTCCTCCATTACCCCTGACTCCCCCAAGTCTTTGCACTGCTTCTGAGGTGTGCAGTGATCAATTGTTCTCCATGTCAAACAGGGGTAGTACAAGAAGTAATGGGCTTAATCTGTAGCAAGGGAAATTTAGGTTAGATATTAGGAAAATCTTTCTAACTAAAAGGGTGGCTAAATTCTGGAATAGACTTCCAAGAGAGGTTGTTGAATCCCCATAATGGGAGGTTTTTAAGAATAGGTTGGACAAACATTTGTCGGGGTGGTTTAGGTTTACCTGGTCCTCCCTCAGTGTAAGGGGCTGGACAAGATGACCTCTGGAGATCTCTTCCAGCTCTATATTTCTATGATAGTATGAATTCTGTCTGGAGTAAGACAGGAGCACAGACTGGGAATTAAGGGCAGCATTCTGGCTAGTTAGTCAGATATGTGTGTATGGCATGGGGGCCCTCTACATCAGATGCTATTGGTCCCAATGAAACTCTTGCAGGGCAGTTCATTCCTGACCTGTAAAATCCTCTGCTACTTCTAGAGCTAGACGCTTTCCTCCTCGTTAAAAATTGTTGATTCTGAGAATTTTGTGGTGATTATTTTTAATCACTCACAAAAAGGCACATTCCTTGCTCCAAAAGAACATAAAATCTATCCTGTGATATGGATGATAGAAATATGCTAGAGACCAGAATGATATCACTAATGTCTCTCTCATTTGTGCTTTAATCAGGATTTGAGCAACTAGCATTTTAGGAGTCTGATCCAGCTTCCAGTGGAGTTAATGTAAAAATAACACTGATGTGTCATAGGGCCAGATCCTTTGCTAGTGTAAATCAGTGCAGCTCCATTGACTTCGTTGATTGCATCTGCCTCAGTCACTCTGGCTGAGTGGCTACAGTTTTCCCCAGTTCATCTAAAGCAATGGGACTGTATCACAAAATAGGAAGTGAAGGGAAGTATATCTTTTGCCACTGCTGGAAAAGGCGGAAATTAAAATATACGGACAAGATGAGAGGGAAAGCCATAGAGTCTCATTTAACTAAATTTGGGCTTGTTGGGGTCTAAAATTCATCCTTTCTAGTCAAGAATGAAGAAAAAAATGGTTTAAGCAAAGAAAAGAAACTTCATTTTTCTCACCATTTTAGATGGACTTGTCAGTGTCACGGGTTCTAAGTGATGGGGGCCATATAAGTAGATGGCTATTGGTAAAGTAGAGCTCTCGGCAAGTGTAACCCACACACCTCCTGAGTGTGGTGTTCTGTCCCATCTAATAGCACCAAGACCACGTAGAGAGAGAGATTAATGACTCTGCTCTAAAGCCTTACCTAAGGGCTATGTGGCTTTTAGCTCATGCAGTAGAGGCTCATGCATGTAGTTCCAGAGGTCCCAGCTTTGATCCCGCCCGCCAGTGACTGGGGTGTTTCGGTGTTACACAAGCCTATCAAGAGTTAGATAAAGAAAGGTAGTTCCTGAAGTCAAAGCACGACACATTCTGATAATCAGTAATTTTTGGGAGGGACCGGCTCCTCGTTTGTTCACATACTGGACTTTCCACAGTGTTATCTTTGGTAATGAGACTGCTTATGCCAAGGCAGTCATTCTAGCCTCTCATTCTCTGGCCTCCAGAATGACCCATACAAAACAACCAGACTGAAAAAAATAGGTCCTGCCAGCAACTGGGACATTTAAGTGGCACCACTGAAGTTTATGGGAAGAGCAGTGCCAGCATTAGTTCAGGGTGTAAAGACTGAAGGATTTTTTGACTGTTTGGGAGTGGAGGCATACGGGCAAGTAATGAACTACTGGTAAAAAGTTTCAGGACTTTCAAATACTCCCTAGGTTTAGAAAGTTTTAGCTCAACCTGCATTTGGAGTTAAAGCTGCCTGGCTTCTGCACAAGAACTGTACACACAACCCCCTTCCCCAAGCAATTCAGGCCAGAATCCCTACAGACACAGCAGGTTATGCAAGTCAGTGAGGTGCTCCAAGTTGTCATTGTTGACATGAATTATGCAGATTTTCCTCTCATATATGCCAGATTATGTCAAACGGATAAATGTTTCTGCTGTCATCCAACAGATGGCACCACAAACTGCAGTGTAGCATAGACTCTCAGTGATCAGGAACAGTCAGCATGGATTCACCAAGGGAAGGTCATGCCTGTCTAATCTAATTGCCTTCTATGATGAGATTACTGGTTCTGTGGATGAAGGGAAAGCAGTGGATGTATTGTTTCTTGACTTTAGCAAAGTTTTTGACACAGTCTCCCACAGTATTCTTGTCAGCAAGTTAATGAAGTATGGGCTGGATGAATGCACTATAAGGTGGGTAGAAAGTTGGCTAGATTGTCGGGCTCAATGGGTAGTGATCAATGGCTCCATGTCTAGTTGGCAGCCGGTGTCAATTGGAGTGCCCCAGGGGTCGGTCCTGGGGCCGGTTTTGTTCAATATCTTCATAAATGATCTGGAGGATGGTGTGGATTGCACTCTCAGCAAATTTGCGGATGATACTTGTCAAGATTCCTCCCCCACTCTGAACTCTAGGGTACAGATGTGGGGACCTGCATGAAAAACCTCCTAAGCTTATCTTTACCAGCTTAGGTCAAAACTTCCCAAGGTACAAAATATTCCACCCGTTGTCCTTGGATTGGCCGCTACCACCACCAAACTAATACTGGTTACTGGGGAAGAGCTGTTTGGAAAAGTCTTTCCCCCCAAAATACTTCCCAAAACCTTGCACCCCACTTCCTGGACAAGGTTTGGTAAAAAGCCTCACCAATTTGCCTAGGTGACTACAGACCCAGACCTTTGGATCTTAAGAACAATGAACAATCCTCCCAACACTTGCACCCCCCCCTTTCCTGGGAAATGTTGGATAAAAAGCCTCACCAATTTGCATAGGTGACCACAGACCCAAACCCTTGGATCTGAGAACAATGAAAAAGCATTCAGTTTTCTTACAAGAAGACTTTTAATAAAAATAGAAGTAAATAGAAATAAAGAAATCCCCCCTGTAAAATCAGGATGGTAGATATCTTACAGGGTAATTAGATTCAAAAACATAGAGAACCCCTCTAGGCAAAACCTTAAGTTACAAAAAAGATACACAGACAGAAATAGTTATTCTATTCAGCACAATTCTTTTCTCAGCCATTTAAAGAAATCCTAATCTAACACATACCTAGCTAGATTACTTACTAAAAGTTCTAAGACTCCATTCCTGGTCTATCCCCGGCAGAAACCAGCATATAGACAGACCCACAGACCCTTTGTTTCTCTCCCTCCTCCCAGCTTTTGAAAGTATCTTGTCTCCTCATTGGTCATTTTGGTCAGGTGCCAGCGAGGTTACCTTTAGCTTCTTAACCCTTTACAGGTGAGAGGAGCTTTCCCCTGGCCAGGAGGGATTTCAAAGGGGTTTACCCTTCCCTTTATATTTATGACAATACTAAACTGGGAGGAGTGGTAGATACACTGGAGGGCAGGGATAGGATACAGAGGGACCTAGACAAATTGGAGGATTGGGCCAAAAGAAATCTGATGAGGTTCAATAAGGATAAGTGCAGGGTCCTGCACTTAGGACAGAAGAACCCAATGCACAGCTACAGACTAGGGACCGAATGGCTAGGCAGCAGTTCTGCGGAAAAGGACCTAGGGGTGACAGTGGACGAGAAGCTGGATATGAGTCAGCAGTGTGCCCTTGTTGCCAAGAAGGCCAATGGCATTTTGGGATGTATAAGTAGGGGCATAACGAGCAGATCGAGGGACGTGATCGTCCCCCTCTATTTGACATTGGTGAGGCCTCATCTGGAGTACTGTGTCCAGTTTTGGGCCCCACACTACAAGAAGGATGTGGATAAATTGGAGAGCGTCCAGCGAAGGGCAACAAAAATGATTAGGGGTCTGGAACACATGACTTATGAGGAGAGGCTGAGGGAACTGGGATTGTTTAGTCTGCAGAAGAGAAGAATGAGGGGGGATTTGATAGCTGCTTTCAACTACCTGAGAGGTGGTTCCAGAGAGGATGGTTTTAGACTATTCTCAGTGGTAGAAGAGGACAGGACAAGGAGTAATGGTCTCAAGTTGCAGTGGGGGAGGTTTAGGTTGGATATTAGGAAAAACTTTTTCACTATGAGGGTGGTGAAACACTGGAATGCGTTACCTAGGGAGGTGGTAGAATCTCCTTCCTTAGAAGTTTTTAAGGTCAGGCTTGACAAAGCCCTGGCTGGGATGATTTAATTGGGGATCGGTCCTGCTTTGAGCAGGGGGTTGGATTAGATGACCTCCTGAGGTCCATTCCAACCCTGATATTCTATGATTCTATGATTCTATGTCTGCCTCCTCCCAATGAATTCATCCTGAAGGCCATTGTTGGGATTGCACCAGTCAACGATACTCTTTTGTGTGTAGCATTTCTACACTTCCAATCACTTTTTTTTTTAAATTAATGTTTCCACATAAAGTGAACAAATTTACTGAAAATGAACATATCTCTAACCCCGGCTCCTGCTCTCACCAAAGAGCACAAATACCTTTCACACTAAAAGAGTTCACTAGACTACCTAACAGGGAAGAAATGTCCAAATATTTCTAATTAATTCCCATATACAATCACAGACCGTATTCCCTTGCAAATGGTGCCCAAATATAAAAGATTACTTTCAATCAGTAAAGATGAATAAATAGATCTAAAATTCCACTAGTGGCTCTTGTCCCAGTTCAGATGGAGATAATGAACCGTTCTCAGTTTTATCAGATTTCTCATTCTGACTCTGTTTAAAATCCACCAGCTGGTCTGGATCATAAAACAAATATGAATTTTTATTATGAACCCCCTGACATTGGTAAGGATAGATGAGTTGGAAACCTAGTGACTTTGTGAAGGTGAAATGCAATAAACTCTGGATTATTTGGTATCCCACTACAAAAACCTTTGCAAACGCACAGCTAAGATTGAGATATATTTGTCTTACAAAAAAAGTATCCTCACACATTAGGAAAATGTTATACAGCATTAAGAAAAATTATACATGAGATTAAAGTTAGTAAAAATCTCAGTTTCAGTTTTAGCATGAACCTTAACTCTGCATAGACAGTCACTATGCTCTCGTATGAACTTGCACAGAAAATGATAGAAGACAAAAACACCATATCATCCGTGAGTGAACACTTTTCATAAAGCACTCAATCCATATATGACCTCTCAGTTCTTGTCCTCAAACTAAACCTGCACATCACCTTCAAAAGACGGGGAACTTAAATTCATTACTCTGCAAGACACTAAAAAATGTGGACTCAACAGAGACACTGGTTTTATGACTCATTACAACAATTTGTAACACACCTCACTGCCTGCTAACGCTTAATTGCCCACTTCATTTTACAGCATGTGTGAGCCCCTTAACGGTCTGTCCCAATTTGTATTTAGCTCAGACACTGGTTACCTTCCCCAGACCTGAAGAACAGCTCAGTGAAGCCTGAAAGCTTGTATCTTCCACCATCAGAAGCTGGTCCAATAAACAATATTACCTCACATACCTTGCCTTACTCTTCAATAGACTTTTTATAACAAGCTCTTTTAGTACTTGTCTGCACTAGGAATTTTTTAATCTGTAATTCCCAATAAATGCAGGTCTCCTGGCAGCATCACTGGAAGCGGTAGTGTAAATACTTGAGACTGGCTTGGGTATTTTTAATACTGTGATGTCTAACCTTAGGCAACTTATTGAGTTTTTTCTGCACTACAGTTTCCACTGGTGCTACCACCGATGGAGCCTTCCCCATTGGGAATTATGATCTGAACAATTCTCACGTAGACAAGGTCATGGAGTTTTGGGCAGACAAAGAGAAAGTTAGATTCATCTCTGTTGTAACAATAAGCATGAGATTTCAAATCAAAAGACTTTCTGGAGGAAAGATGGATGTGTCACACAGCTATTTGTGCTCTATAAAGATAGATTTGTCATAGCCCTTCAGACACAACTTCTATTCCAGACATAACATGTTTGCTGTGAATTTCCAGGGTAATCATGTGAAAACATCTGTTTGTACCATGTAACAGTACACTAATTTTTCCCTTCTGATCCCACTCCCGTTCCTATAACACCACTGTGCTCACCGTCACCTAGTCATAACTCCAGGCATAGTGTAGGTGTCATGAATGCCAGCGTAAAAAGCTATTTGTGGCATGTGTTTGCATCTGTTTGTGACACATAACATAATTTCTCCTCTCCCCACATTTGCCTAGTCATAACTCCATGCTGCTCTCTAACATGCAGAGTTAACTATATCCAGTATCCCTCAGCCCAGGTCTTAAACCCTAATTCCCATAGCCACGGGAAACCACACACTAGAGCATTTGTGGAATATAGTATCTAGTAATCGTTAAAGCAGAATTAGTTGTCAGCCTGATGTGAACAACCAATTTTCCTGTTGTTCTCTAAATGCCTATAGCTGCTCTGGTCTTTATAATGATGACCAACAGCATTTTGTAAACGAAATCATTTAAATTGTTGCAAAACTCTTCCTTAGTCAGCAGCTCTACCTGAGCCATGAGACAGTGCTCCACACATTACCTGCTAAGACTCCCAGTTTCCCTGGGAGAATCCTGATTTCAGGTACCTTCTCCTGGCTTCCAGAGTGGCTGCTTGAATCTCTGGTTTTCAGGGAGTAAGCTGAACTGCCTAGCATATAGGACCTGAAATCGTCCTTCTGGCAAGATCAAGAACTTCCTCCACGAAGCTGCTGCTCAGCAATACAGAGAGCCCAACAGCAGGAGGAGCAGCACACTGCCATCCACAGCAGGAGGAAGACAGGAAACCCTCTGCAGCAGGCGGGGAAGGGAGCTACATTCTAGATCCCAGCACCAAGATATACTCCTTGGAGGGTGGGGAGAAGAGAGGAGTAGTAACCCCTCGCCCCTCCAGAACTAAGGGGAAAAGTTTCTACTGCTTCTGGGGAGCCAGAGAAAGGGCGAGACAGGACAGGGGAAACTTGAGGGGAAAAAGGGGGAAGCCAGACAAAGGAATCTTAAGAGATGATTAAGAGAGAGAGGGAGAGAGATGGTGAACCCAAGGGGGTATTGTTGGATCTGGTCCTGTGGTTTGCTGTTGTTTGCCTCTGGCACTGGGTGCCGGCAACAGGTTTATGCAAATGAGGAAACATGTAATCATCAAATATTCAAATTAGTGCAGCTTCTCGGGGGAGAGGATGAGAGAATAAACAACACATGACTGATGTTTAGTCACGTTGCTTAATGCACTACGGCACAGGTTTTCAACCTTTTTTCATTTGCAGGCCCCTACAAAGTTTCAAATGGAGGTGTGGACCCCTTTGGAAATCTTAGACATAGTCTGCGGACCCCAAGAGTCTGCACACCACAGGTTGAAAACCACTGTTCTATGGTAACAAAAACCTTTCATGGATCCCTTAGACATAGTCTGCGGATCCCAGCGCTCCCCAGCTTGAAAACCACTGCACTACAGAAAGTTGCTCAGATACTACAGTGTTGAGCGCTGCATAAAAGCCAACATAGAGTAGAATAGTGTATTTCATTATTTGTATAAAATATCCAAATTTCCAGACCCACAGCTTTTAATAGGTCTGGTTTCATGTTATGTAACAATAACTTGGTCTGACTTAAGTCCAGGGAACCTGCAAGGAGAATCACATCTAATCCAGTTGGAATCTTCATCCTTTGTATTCTATTTTACAGTCTGATCTGTATTGTCTGTATGTTATTTAGATTGTAGGTTCTTTGGGGCTTTTTCTGGTTGTATAGAAACTGCAGTTGTATAGAGTTATATAGAGTCCTGCAGTTGCTCTGAAGCACTGCTGCCGTGTGGCACCACAATAACCACAACTTTCCCACGGTTTCTAAATCCCAATGTATTGATTGATTTTTTTTTTTTTTTGCTCTACAAAAAGATTAGAACTTTACTGTGCCCCAGAAATGCATTGAGAGAAAGTTCCTTAGACAGAGAGAAATCAGAATTTCAGTATCAATTGGATTCCAGATTTTGAAGTACCAGGCAAGAGAAAGTTGGTTTCAGTCCAAACATGTGCTACCAAAATAATAGTCTGTACTGACTGAACTCTTTGAGGGTGTGTCTACACTGTAAGTGAAGGTGTGATTGTAGCTAGCTAACACAGGTAACACTAGCAGTGTAGTCGTGGTAGCACAGTCTTCAGAATAGGCTAGTGTCAAGGTTCCTTCCCCACTCTGAACGCTAGGGTACAGATGTGGGGACCTGCATGAAAAACCTCCTAAGCTTATCTTTACTAGCTTAGGTCAAAACTTCCCCAAGGTACAAAATATTCCACTCTTTGTCCTTGGATTGGCCGCTACCACCACCAGACAAATACTGGTTACTGGGGAAGAGCTGTTTGGAAACGTCTTTCCCCAAAAAATACTTCCCAAAACCTTGCACCCCACTTCCTGGACAAGGTTTGGTAAAAAGCCTCACCAATTTGCCTAGGTGACTACAGACCCAGACCCTTGGATCTTAAGAACAATGAACAATCCTCCCAACACTTGCACTCGCCCTTTCCTGGGAAATGTTGGATAAAAAGCCTCACCAATTTGCATAGGTGACCACAGACCCAAACCCTTGGATCTGAGAACAATGAAAAAGCATTCAGTTTTCTTACAAGAAGACTTTTAATAAAAATAGAAGTAAATAGAAATAAAGAAATCCCCCCTGTAAAATCAGGATGGTAGATATCTTACAGGGTAATTAGATTCAAAACACAGAGAATCCCTCTAGGCAAAACCTTAAGTTACAAAAAAGATACACAGACAGAAATAGTTATTCTATTCAGCACAATTCTTTTCTCAGCCATTTAAAGAAATCAAAATCTAACACATACCTAGCTAGATTACTTACTAAAAGTTCTAAGACTCCATTCCTGGTCTATCCCGGGCAAAGACAGCATAAAGACAGACCCACAGACCCTTTGTTTCTTTCTCTCCTCCCAGCTTTTGAAAGTATCTTGTCTCCTCATTGGTCATTTTGGTCAGGTGCCAGCGAGGTTACCTTTAGCTTCTTAACCCTTTACAGGTGAGAGGAATTTTCTCTGGCCAGGAGGGATTTTAAAGGGGTTTACCTTCCCTTTATATTTATGACAGCTAGCAACCAGACTACAAGACCTCCAGGGACTCTGGATACATATGCAGATTGCTAGCCTATGCTGAAGCCCATACCATCACATCTACATTACTGTTGTTACCTACACTAGCAAGATTAAGGCTAGCATGAGTATGCCTACTCATGCTACAATCACACCTTCACTTACAGTGTAAACATATCCTTTCTGAGAACAGGAAGGAATAGCTGGGTATAATTGCCTTGGGTGGCTTTTCAGGCATCAAAGATAAGAATAAGAGGGATTATATAAAAATGGCACAAGAGAAGTTGTGTGTTATGGACAAAAGGGCCGATTTTAAGGTAGGAATTGAAGGGAGGGGAAAAGGTGATGGTCCTTTCCAAACTTGGCAAGCATTGCTGATGTCCCCAGGGTTCTCTAGTTGTCATGCCTGCAGCATAAGTATTTACCATGTTCAGTAATTACTGCTTCCATGAGGAGAGTGAGAGCAAGATGATCAGACTTTTCTGCACTTGTGAGGGTAATGCATTGTGACATTTGCAGTGCCATAAGTTTCATTTGCCACTGTAGAAACAGAACTTTTAAGGTTATCTTGGTAGAAGATAACCAGGGTTATATGTGGGTTGCTCTCTCTCTCTCTCTCTCTCTCTCTTCTCAATTGTGCTTGGTGAAATCTGACGCACACAGGTCCAGCAGAGAGTTTCCGTAGGAGCTCTGGGTTAATGGTTGTCTCTGAATATCCAAACCAGCAAACAAGGTTCAGTATGGACTACCTTCTCTGGACAGTTCAGCCACAATGTGTGTCTTGCCATGTGCTTAGTACTTAGTGCTAAAGAGATAATCTTGTCATTGTACTGGGAAGAAATCCACTAGACTAGAGCTAGCGTTGTTGGAGCCCTAACAATCTCCCAATTTTCCTCACTCTCCCAGTTTCCTGCATCACATCCCACTCTTCCCAGCTGAGTGGACTCAGCCTTTCTGGAACAGGTCGGCATTATTCGTTGGCCAGAGCAGTCACTGCTGTGATATGAGGTCCTTCTTCCCTCCAGGGACTGGATGTTTTGTTTCAGCAACATTCTCACAAGTGAGAGACCAGGACAGGAAATTGAACCCAAGCTCCTGTTTGTCAGAACACAACATGAGCATAAATCCCTTTGACAAGCTAGGTTTCAGAGTAGCAGCCGTGTTAGTCTGTATTCGCAAAAAGAAAAGGAGTACTTGTGGCACCTTAAAGACTAACCAATTTATTTGAGCATAAGCTTTCATGAGCTACAGCTCACTTCATTGGATGCATAAAGTGGAAAATACAGTGAGGAGATTTATATACACACAGACCATGAAAAAATACACATTGTAAGGAGAGTGATCACTTCAGAGGAGCTATTACCAGCAGGAGAGTGGGGTGGGGGGAGAGAAAACCTTTTGAAGTGATAATTAAGGTGGGCCATTTCCAGCACATTTCCAGGAGTTAATAAGAATGTCTGAGGAACAGTGGGTGGGTATTGGAGTTGTAAGAATGCTTGATAGAGATCTTGTAGGTGTTTGTCTCTGTCTGAGGGGTTGGAGCAAATGCGGTTGTATCGTAGAGCTTCTTACAACTACAATACCCACCTGCTGAAATGAAAAAACAGACTGACAGACCCAGAAGAGTACCCAGAAGTCACCTACTACAGGACAGGCCCAACAAAGAGAATAACAGAACGCCACTAGCCGTCACCTTCAGCCCCCAACTAAAACCTCTCCAACGCATTATCAAGGATCTACAACCTATCCTGAAGGACGACCCATCACTCTCACAAATCTTGGGAGACAGGCCAGTCCTTGCCTACAGACAGCCCCCCAACCTGAAGCAAATACTCACCAGCAACCACACACCACAGAACAGAACCACTAACCCAGGAACCTATCCTTGCAACAAAGCCCATTGCCAACTGTGTCCACATATCTATTCAGGGGACACCATCATAGGGCTTAATCACATCAGCCACACGATCTCGTTCACCTGCACGTTGGTAGATGTGCTCGTTCACCTGCACATCTACCAATGTGATATATGCCATCATGTGCCAGCAATGCCCCTCTGCCATGTACATTGGTCAGACTGGACAGTCTCTACGTAAAAGAATAAATGGACGCAAATCAGATGTCAAGAATTATAACATTCATAAACCAGTTGGAGAACACTTCAATCTCTCTGGTCACTCCATTTCTGATCTCAAAGTGACTATCCTTCAACAAAAAAAACTTTGAAAACAGACTCCAACAAGAGACTGCTGAACTGGAATTAATTTGCAAATTGGATACAATTAACTTAGGCTTGAATAGAGACTGGGAGTGGTTGAGTCATTATACTAAGTAAAACTATTTCCCCTTGTTTATTCCTCCCTCCCGCCCCCACTGTTCCCCAGACGTTCTTATTAACTCCTGGAAATGTGCTGGAAATGGCCCACCTTGATTATCACTTCAAAAGGTTTTCTCTCCTCCCACCCCACTCTCCTGCTGGTAATAGCTCCTCTGAAGTGATCACTCTCCTTACAATGTGTATTTTTTCATGGTCTGTGTGTATATAAATCTCCTCACTGTATTTTCCACTTTATGCATCCAATGAAGTGAGCTGTAGCTCATGAAAGCTTATGCTCAAATAAATTGGTTAGTCTCTAAGGTGCCACAAGTACTCCTTTTCTTTTTGACAAGCTAGAGGCAGGCTGCCCTTAAATAAACTGGCATTTGTCCTCAAACTTTGAGTCTTCATTATGTAGCCTTTCTATGCATACAAGGGCCAATCTGCTCACTTTTTCCTACAGATGGACCCAAAGCAGAACACAACATCCAAATCCTCCAAAGTCAGGGGGAGTCTGGAGCCAGGTCCAAACTGAGTAACTCAGGAGCCTCTCTGCTCCTGTGTGCCAGGGAGATGTTATCCTTGTTTTATCACCATAAAAAGCTGTGTAGCAGATTTGCTGCATATCGAAATGAATTGGACACCACATGCCTTTTTGTTCCAGTGTCTCCAACTCCTGTCACTTTGTCACAAGACATGTAGTATTTGATGTTTTTTCTTAAACATCCAGATCCTGGATTCATGTAAGGTTCCTATCTTTCATTCACTGTCTGTTTTCCCTCATGCTGTGTTAACAAGTTTGATTCTTTTTTTTTTAACTCTTTCTCCTTTATCTCCAAAATCACTCTTCTTATTCATTTTCAATATTTTTTCTTTCTTCTGCTTTTTTCTTAACACTTTATTTAATATTCTCTCCCTCTTATTTTAGCACCCTCGCCCCCGATGCTTATTATTTCTTTTCCCCCTCCTTGATGTTCCTGCTGTGGCCTTCTCTGCCTGTCATCTATTCTCCGGCAGATTTTCTTTGGCCCCTGTGCACAATAGAGCAATGGGCCAGTTGGCGCTGAGAGCAAGGTGTTCTCTCTATTCTGTTTGCAGATCTCTAAAGCACTGGTAGACAGTGCCTCAGAGATTAAATATATTGTACGTTTCAATTTCCTGCTGCATGCAGAGCGAATGGAGCAGTGCAGCTCAGGAGAAGGACCATAAAATAAAAGCCTGTTGGTGCTGGTGCATTGTTACCACCCTGCTTTCAGCAGTGTCTTCAGAGTAATGCTTGGAATTTAATGTACAAAGCTTGCTGTACTTCCCATCATATTATATTTTTATCCTCTCATGAGACCTCTCTTAAACAATCTTTCAAAAATCTCTTCTAGAGAGCTCAATGTTTAGTACATACAGTAACTCCCAAAAGCCAGCTCCCAAGGCTGTGTGAGACGGGGGCTGAAGATCCTTGGAGAGGGATCCTGGTTGTAAATTGTATTGTCCTTGGTGCCTGCCTGGTTTAAAATATGGCTAAATCTTTAAAGGCTCAATGCAAAGTGTTGAGCACTTTGTCTGCAATTCAGCAAAGCACTTAAGCACATGCTTACCTTTAAGAAAGTGCCTACTTGTCTCAAAGTTAAGCCTGTGCTTTTGCACCCCATAGGAAGATTTTTCAGCCACAAATTCTTCTGCAGGAATGAACACAGGATTGGAAACCATGAGTCTCAACTTTTAATCTGGTCCACCGCTGTGGTCCTGAGCAAATAATTTATTTCTTGTTGATTTTTAACATCCACAAACTGACTGATTTACCAACCTTTACAGGGAAAGTGTGACTGAGGATTAATTAGTTATGTTTGCACAGCATTTGAACATGTTCTATATGTGCTAAGTGTTATTTCAGGGATATGTTGCAGTGCAGCTGATATTGGATTGGTGCATGTAGGGTGGGAAGTAAAAGCCAGAATCGATACGCCACAGGGCTAAATTCACAGCTGCACTTGAACTGTTTTAGCATTTGCTGGGTCACTGGTTAGGAAAGGGAGTACCCTTTAGGCTAGCTCACAATATACTGTACTGTGATAAGAAGAACGATGAGTAAGCCAACGATAAGATGCATGAAGTCACTTTTGGGGAACAGAGAATTACTATATTTAATTTTGAAAAGTAATATATAGAGAGTATATCAAGTAATAATATATATACACTCCTTCTATATCTTGAGTACCAGTGAGGCATATAATTTTCCAAGTAATATTGTCATTATACATGTCAAGGAGGGAACAAAGGTAAATACCACCTAATTTGCAGTGAAGTTAATCTGGCACAATTTTACACAAGTAAAATTCTTGTGTAGCCATTAACTCTGGGTTATAAGCAGGGGTGAAAGTAAGTCGACTGACTTACCGGTACGCTGGGGCCAGCTCTGGCCCCCGGAAGGGGCGGAGCTGAGGGGGTCAGAGCCAGCCCCTGCCCAACCTGTAAGGTAAGTGCCCCTCTTTTTTCTCCTCCCCCCCCCATCCCCCGCCAGTAGCAGCAGCAGCCCAGGGCTCCTGGGGCTATTTAAAGGGCCCGGGGCTCCACTGCTTCTACTGCCCTGGTCCTTTAATTAGCAGCCAGAGCCCTGGAGAAACGGCGCGGCTCCAGCGGCTATTTAAAGGACCTGGGCGGCAGAGGCAGCTGGAGCCCCGGCCCTTTAAATAGCTCCTGGAGCCCCCGCTACCCCAGGGCTCTGGGGGCTATTTAAGGGGCCTGTGGCTCCCCTGCTTCTATCATCCCGGTCCTTTAAATAGCTCCCAGAGCCTTGGAGTAGCAGTGGCGGGGCTCCGGTGGCTATTTAAAGGGCCGGGGCGGTAGAAGCAGGGGAGCCCCAGGCCCTTTAAATAGCCGCCGGAGCCCCACAGCTGCTACCCCAGGGCTCCAGCAGCGGGGCTCTGGAGGCAATTTAAAGGGCCTGGGGCTCCAGCCACTGCTGGGAGCCCCAGGCCCTTTAAATTGCACCCTGGGGAAGCCGGGCTGCCCCAGTACGGTGCACTGGGGCGTACCGGCTTACTTTCACCTCTGGTTATAAGATATTGGTATGCTTATGAAATCAGGGTATATTTATTCCACTACTTCTTTATTGGAGGTATTTATTCCATTTATTCTCTTTTAGGAACTTGCTTTTTGGCAATTTAGTTACTTTTTTTCTTTCCCAAGTTCTTTAGGCCTACTTAAATGATTCTACCTTTACAATTTCATTTTGTTTTTAGAGTATTCCCCCTAAAAGCATGTCCTTTGTCCAATCAATCCTTCACATTTTGAATAATTAAAAATGAAACATTCCTTTCTCTACTAGTTTAGTTCCCAAAATATACCTAGTTGTGCATTTCAAAGTATGGGAACTCAGAAAAGTAGAAAGCTTTTTGAATTTTGAAGTTGTGCTCATAGTTTTTTCTAATTTCGTTAACCTGCTTGTTAAAATATTTTATTGATTGAATTGTGCTTATGGTTTATTTTTAATTTAACATTCATTGCTTTAATTTGGTAAATTTTACATGAAATTAAAATAATATTTCACAGAAGACTATGTTGGGATTTGACCTTTTCATTCATTTAATTAAGTCTCCCACCATTGTTCTTCCTTGCTGACCCTACCTCCAACTCACTTGCCATTTGACCTGTGTATTAAATGTATCATATGTTTATCTCTGGTTGATACTATGTTCCCTGAGGAAGGGACCTTGTCTCTTTTCTGCTGATAAAGCAACAGACATATGCCCTGCACACTCTAATAACCGACAGAATCTAGACTTGGGAATTTGTGTAAATATTTCCAGGAGTTTACCTTTCATTATGTCCAGAGATTCCTTCCTGGGCAGCACTTAACTTGCCCTTGATTAGATTTTTATTAACTTAATTAAGCAATGGTCTACATCACGTTGACACCCATAATTCCAGGCTCTCCAGGGTGATGTCAGCTTGCCACTAGCAGAAGCCGGTGAGCAGAAGTGAGCCTCATGTGTTTTGCTTTTCAAGGGGCAGCTCACTTCACTGCTTTGCTTTTGTGGAAGATTACAGAAGTTATTGAAAGAAAAACAAGGGCAATATTGTTAAGGAATACTTTAAAATTCTTTCTCTGTTAACATTGGCTATACCCTTAATGTTGCTCTCTGATTGAGTTGAGGTGTTTGAGTTAGGGATCAAAGGTGTTACCTTAGGATAGGCTCTGGGTATAATAGGCCAGGGGAAGCTAAGCCTCCCATGGCGCAGCTGCCGCCATCGGATACCAAGTTGCAGGTTTTGGCGGTTTGCACGGGGGAAGTTTTTGCTTATTAATATGTGCCATGCAGGTTCTGGGGTGGCTGAGGAGGCAGTGTTTGCTACTCAGCTTCCCAGGTTCATCAGTAATCTCCCTGGACTCCAGAGAGATTATTGATGAACCTGGGAAGCTGAGTAGCAAATACCACCACCTTAGCTACCCTGGAACCTGCATGGCTCATATAAAAATCTCTTTTCCTGGGTGGCTTGGGGTCTCGGGAGGAGAGGTGTGATGTGGCTGGGGGATTGCCCGGGACTCCTCCCACAGTTGAGGGGGGCTCGGCGTTCCAGCTAGCTCGAGGTTTCTCCGGCAGTGTGGGGCGGGGGTGGGGGGGAACCTCAGGGCTCTGGTCATGGGAGGGAGCAGGGCCGTGGGCAGAAGGGGTGGGGCTGGGGGCCTAGCTTCCCCAAAGGGGGGTCCACCTGCCTCCCATGATCTTTAGAAAGGTAAAGGCTCTATTTAAACTCAATGTTTGGATTGATTGGTGCTTCTGATACTGTGGTCTTTGTACAGGCAAACTTCCACTCAGAGCAATGAGAGTGTTTCTGAGGGCTTAAGCAAGGAAAGAAGGATCAGGCCCTTAGTTGATTATCTGGAGAGATGTGGGGGTGAGGAGGGGGTTAACCAAATTGAGGAAAAAGTGGGTTGCCTTGTCTGTAGTGAAGTCTTGACAGGCTAGTGAATACAAAGCTGTACTCTAGGCTTCTTCTCACGGTTACATTGCCGAAAAATACTTATGGTTCCATCTCTGTATTTAACATTCCTGCCTGTTAGGGGGCTTATTCCTTCACCCACTTACTTCCCTGGTCCTTCTCACATGAACAGAGAGCAACAATACCCGAAGTCCAAAGGTGCAAACAATTCAATGTTTATTGGGGTGAACTTCCAGCAAGCATGATTCCAGTTTCCTTCCTTAGTATCCTCCTTCCCAGCTCTGACACCACAAAGCCTTACACCTGTGTCCCTGTTCCCATTCCTACCCTTAGCCAAACATTATTCCAATTTCCTTACCCCCATTCCCTGGTCCCCTTTCCCCCTTTAGTAAAACATGATTCCAATTTCCGCACCCCCATTCCCTGTTCCCATCTCCCCCACCCACACACCCATCCCTTCCCACCCACGCCCACTCACTTCCTCATTGACTACAGATTATATAGTAAAACTTGAGTTCTGCTTAGCTATACCTTAACCCATCATTTTCCTGAAATTTAACTAACCAATTCTAACATATTGTAACATGATTATGTAACCAATTATATCCCACCACCTTAATTAGTTTACACCCAGCAAAATTAATTATAAAGCAGACAGGAACAATCACAGAACCAGACAGAGATTATACAGACAAACGATAGCAAAGTGGGAACTATAATGACAAGACAATACAGAAGTGAGGATTTCACATCCCAGTTATTGATAAGTGAGTTCTTGCCAGACAGGATGCTATCAGACTAAGTTTCCTTTTACATTTTCTAGGCACTTCCCTTTCTCTGGAGGTGATAGGAATACAATCCTGTCCTGATAGTGCCTGACAGCCCAATAGCACCTTATTTCAATGTGACTAGTTTGGAATGTGAGGATGTGACCGTTCGCTTCCCAGCTTATGGCTGCCTCTGCTGCTTAGCCAAAGGCCTTAGCCTAAGACAAGGGCCTCAGACTGTCACAGTGAGAGAAGGCCCTTACACCAGCAGACAGTGATTTTGATTCTTTCTTTTATACCTCTAGAACTAGCCAAGTGATAAGAATACACCTAAATTCTTAAAGTACAGGCCTTTGCAGACAGGCCTGAAAATCTATATCCTAACACTGCCTTTTATACTTTTTCTATCATTTTCAGTTTCACAGGATACTCTTTATTTCCTGAGTTAAACAGCTACGTAGTGGTTCCATATTCTGTTAATTGACTACCCTGCTGTACCCCAGAGGTGGCTGTATTTTAGTGGTGGGAGAAATGACCCCTCTTTTCTCAGCCTAAATCATAGAATCATAGAATCATAGAATATCAGGGTTGGAAGGGACCTCAGGAGGTCATCTAGTCCAACCCCCTGCTCAAAGCAGGACCAATCCCCAATTAAATCAAACATCAAATGGATGTTTGTAAAGCACTTTGAGATACTAGTCAGAAAGCTGCTATTGTTATATACATTTAATATCTTATTCCTCCTGTTCCCTGGAGGCCCCCAAGTATCACGTGGTTATTTTTGTTCTAGTGTGATATATGCTCCGTGTTGTTGTGTTTTTGATAGATCCTCCTGAATGGGTACCAGATGAAGTCTGTAGCTACTGCACTGCATGCAAAGCGCCTTTCACAGTAATTCGCAGGAAACATCATTGCAGGAGCTGTGGCAAGGTAATGACTCAGTAAAAACAACTGATATGCTGTCTGCTGAAAAGAAGAGCAAATTCATGCAAACCCCAGAAATTCACAGTGCAGAGGCAACCATGCCCTCTGCATCATAAAACCCCTGAGCCCAAGATTTTTTTAAGGGACTTGTGATTTTGGGTGCCTATATTTGTGGGAGCCCAATTTGACACATTAAAAGGGCATGATTTTGTGAAAGTCAGGAGCAATCATCCTCTCAAAATCAGGCCCTTTTAAGGTGTCTCAGGTTGGGCACTCAGACTCAATACTAGGTTTTTTTAAAATATTGCCTCGAAGCTTTAACAATTTCCAGCAGCCTGCAGTGTGGGAATGGCAAATGTTCCAGCTTTGGGCACTCTGTGTCCTTGCTTTTGCATGTGTTTACGTTGCATACAGCATTGTGTACAAAGTGTATGAGCTGCTCAGCAAGTGTGAGTGGGAAGGTTAAGCATTAGTCACACTGAGGTCCTGCGCACTGAACAGTAGTGAGTCTCCAATCCCTTCTGCACTTTCTCTTTCTTGTAAGTGCACAGGAGAAAAAGAGATGAGATAGAGAATGGGTGTTTCCAAGGAAACATGCGGTTAGTCCTTTCTTACAATGTTACACTTAAGTTGCAATTTAAATAATGCTTCAAGAGTCCCATCCACCATAGTCTCACTTATGCAAGGAGTCCCATTGACTTTAATAGCACTGTTCACGTGAGTAAGGAGTACACACATAAGAGACGCTATGCAGGGTCAAGGTACAGTTTATTGTGGTCCCTGCCCGATGAAGGCTTTTAGCTAAAATACACTAGAAGGTGTTTGTCGTAGAGTTGCCATCTCAGACTGCTTCTTCATGGCACGGAGTGGCCTTGAGAATGCCCCATCCTCAGTTTCCCCTTCTCAGGATTCCTCAAGAATACATGTAGGCTAATAACAGCCGTGTCACAGGACAGTTTATTATTATGGACATCTGAAATCCCAAAATGGACTTCAAAGGTCCTGGCACAAGCACCTTCTGTGATGCTTGGCTCTTGATCAGTCTCAATCGTTCTTCAGACTGGAAGACTCTCGGGTGTACCCCTGGCGCCCTCTACTAGAGTTCAAAAGCAGGAATAATGCAAGCCTTGTCCACCCACCTGGGCTTCATAAAAGGCTCACATTCCTCCTGCGTCTTTTCTGGCTCCCTGCCCCATTACGGGATAGTGGCCTCAGGAGTGCACCCCTGGGCCTTCCTCTTGCTCCAAAGTCTGCTCCTCACACTACCCAGGCCTCCTGGCTTCCATCCCGTCTCTCTTCCTGGAGAGCGCCTACAGAGCTTTCTGCTCTCCACTGCTTTTTGCTCAGGCAATGAGACCTCCGTGTCTGCTCTTTCTGTCCCCTTCCTGGCTGACTCTCAGTTCAGGCCTGACTCACCCAGACTCCCTCCCCCAGGAGGACCCAGGTGCCTTCTCTTAAGCCCAACTCGGGGGTCAGCTGACTAGTCACAGTGCACTGGCCTCATCCCTCTTAAAGGGCCTATGACAGTGTTGCTTCCTAGTTCCAACACCTCACATAAAAGGGTCATGCACACAATTTTCTGTTCCTTCCTTTTTAAGAAAACAGATTTAGTCATGTCAAATAAAAAAAAACAGTAAGTGGAATCAATCTCTCTTGTATTTTTCAGATCTTCTGCTCTCGCTGTTCCTCCCACTCTGCTCCATTACCTCGCTATGGTCAGATGAAGCCTGTCCGTGTCTGCACTCACTGTTACATGTTCCATGTCACTCCTTTCTACAGTGACAAAGCTGGTATCTGACATAAAAAACTAGTGATGTACCTATTGGAGTCTTATATGGACTGATATTACATTTGATCTAAGCCAAGAATTAACTTGAAAGAAGGACCTTGTGTGGGCATGTAGGCTTTGTCATCCATTACTATAAATTTTGTACAGGCAGTTTTTATTGTATTTTATTAAGCTGCTAAAGGGAAGCATGACGCGTCTGTAGCTGTTAGGCTACAGTACAGTCTTCCATAAATTTCTAATGTTAATGTTACAATGCCATATGCAGAATAAAGCACACTGCGTGGAAAGAAATAGGGCTCAGAGAATTGAACAAATGTTGCTGCTTATTTTACAAATTAAGAACAGAGTAGGTGGTTGATTCTAACTTACTCATCACAGCAAATCATTTCCAAACCTACGACACTTCTGCATTCACTCCTGTTCTGGGATGCTTCTGAATGTGAAGAGCAGCTCTTTCCCGCCGATTGCTATTTAGCTTTTCCATTGCTGGATATAAGCTACCTGAGCTAACATTAATTGAGGCAAAATATTTCAAACTTACATTCAGTATTCATGTAGGCAAAATTCTCTTTGAACCAAATAGGAAGAACTGAAGTTTCCAGAGCAGAATGTTTCTGTTGCCTTTCATTTATTCATCACAGCAACAATTCAGTGTCTTCTAAAAATTAATTCTTACATATTTTAATTTAATTCTATATAATTTGTGATGTTTGAAGTTATTTACATGCAGCACAGTTCAGACCAATTCCTGGTAATAAAAATATAACATGTGAGAAAGACTTTGGTTTGCAATATCAATAATGAAATACTAACTAAAAAACAGCTCCAGAGGAGATATTCAACAAATTAATGAATTACTGTTAGAAAAAACCACATATTTTTGGAAAAGTTAAACACTATAAATGTCACATGTTACAGAACTTATCCCAAGCTGTGTTTTTTAAATTTTTAAAATGATTTTCTAAAGGCGAACATTAAACAATACTGTATATTTTTATTCAAAAGGTCTGAAATATTGGCCTAGCATCTGAAGTTTCTTATCGTCCATAGTTGGCTGAATAATTTTATAAAATATTTCATACTCTTACTTTTAGATCACCCTGCTACCACCCCAGAAGACATTTACATTTATTTTAAGCACCATGGATAGATTTTGGTTCTCCTTGGATTGGAAAAAAATTCACATAGATTCATGCAATGATCTTGCACAAAGAGCTGTGTGAGTACTGGATTTTCAAAGGTGTTTGGACATGCTTTGAGTTAGCCACATTAAAAGAACAATGCAGCATGCTGTGGTTAGAGAGGAAATTATAGCAAGAGCTTTTTGTGGTATCCCATTTGGTGACTTGCAGTATCACACAGTGTTTCAAGCTAACGGAGAGAAGATAAAAAAGTTGTTTGCGCTGTTTTGCTCAAGAAGGGTCCTCATTTAAAATGACAAAGAAAATCTAGTCAGTATTTGTTTGTGTGTATGTGTGTACATTCCCTTTGCTTTGTGATTTTTTTATCCAATGCAAATGAGCCATATAAGGGTATACAGCTTGTTGAAATTGCTGCCATATAAATCAGATTAAACAGCTTCACTAGTTTATGTGAAATGCACAAGCCTTATGAAGCTAGCTGTGGGTAAATTCAGCTGTGGTATGTTCTCACTTTATTTATATATATGTTTTTTGCAAAGTCTCTTTCACATAATCCTCAAATTGGAGTGTCATCATTCACCAGAGTTTAGCTGGCTCAGGGTGGATAGCTTAGATGTGAGGTGGGTCGTATGGTACAAGCAGTGATACTTATTCAGGCTTAAATCTCAGGCTTCACATTGCAATGATTATTGCAGTTTTATTTTTTGAGAAACAACAAATCTAATGCTTCTTTTATAGGATGAAAAAAATAAAATGCAACCAACTTCAATTGTGAAATAAATATGCACAAAAGTTGCTTCTGTGAAAAAAATCTCATTTAATGGGCTGAATATTATTTATTCAAGCTTGTTTTTATTTTGTAAATGCTGTAATTCAGAATCATTTCCATAAATATGATATTTAAGGATCTCAGACACTATAGTTTCTTATGTAAATACAAACTCCTATTTCTCTTACTGAAAAGCACAATGACTATATCAATACTAAAATGCATTTGCCTCAAGGAAGACTTTCGTCTTGTAATCTCTTCAAATAATTAAAACGTCAAGACTTTCTACTTCCATGTGCTGGATTGCTGTTTCATTTATTGGTCTGTTTACACACAATGACAGTTGACATCCTGTCAAAGAAATCGGTCTCAATCCATTCACACTGTACCTAGTTTATAGGTTACACAGGAGAAACAAAAGGTTTAAACTTTTAGGAAGCAATTTTTCCCTGTGCAGAGGGAAAGTGAAAGGCCTTTTTAACATTCAGGGCTTAAATGATGCATAGGCCCTTGTGCTGGTGTTCTACACAGGGATGAATTTCATCCTTTGAGAATGTGTTGTACGTTATGTCCTTATGTGCAATGACTGCTTTGCAAATTGGATATACTGGGTCAGACTGTGTCAGATTTAAAGAAGAATCCATTCTATGAATGACTAAAATCTACAGTAAGAATAATCTTCCCTGGATTTACCGGAAGTGTTCTTTATACATATGCCTGACACAGTGAACAGCACAACATGTCAGTTGTGAAAGTTGTGGGAGTGTAATACATCCTGTGAAACAGGTTTCAAATAATCTGAAAAACTATCTTTGGATGGCCCTTTTACTTGATAAAAGCATGTTGTGGCCATGTAACCACAGCTTCTTAGTACTATAATAGTAGTAAAAGTTGAATGGAGATGCTAACAGTAACAACTAATTTTTGTATCTGTGGGTAACATCATAGTTTCAGTGGGGTTAGTGTACAGAATATTTAGGGCCAAATAATGTTCCTAATGACTTTAGTGGAAGTTACGTAAAACTGAAGGCAGAATTTGGTCCTAAAAGAGCATGTCCGTGGCATCCACAATGGTTCACAGTCTGTCTAGAACAGGAAACGGGGCAGTCTTGGGTTTTTTCCCACAACCATGATTCTATTCCTTCTTATTTGCCAGCTCCTTTCAAAGGGGTCACGGGAGAGACTGGAAGTGAACAAAAGCAGCATTACCTTTGATGGCCGTAATTCACATGGTCATGGATCTCCTAACAAGCGGAGTATATACGTAACAAGGCTGGTTTCTGAGGAAGCCAAAGAAAAATTATAAAATAATCATCTTTCCATGTTTATATTAATGAGTCCTTGCTTCCTGATCACTCTCATACAGTTGGTAAAGTGTGGTGGGGTATCAAGGGCTCCCTCTTGTCATGAAAGAAATAGGAATAAAAACTATACTTTGACTTCAGAGAGAGCCTATTCGCCAAGAACCTCAAAACACTTTAAAAACATTAAGCAGGCCTCACTACAGACCCATGAAGAGGGGGAGATCAAATGGATGGGCAAGGAAGATGACTTTGTCTGCATGTTGTCTAAACAGACAGGGGCAGAGAGAGAGAGAAGAACATTGAAGGAGGATATAACAATGGCCTGAGTGGGAGATTTTGGTGGGGGGAAGAGTCAAATACAATTCCACCGCGATCTTCCCCTTGAGCTGGAGGAAAACAGCCGCACTCTCAGTATCTTGTCCCCAGCTGAACTCGCTGTCAGATTAAACAAACTGTAAGATGCTGTGTCTGCATCCTCGGTTACCTTGGCAATCCTTTGATATCATCTCTTTACCACGTGCCAGGGCTGCAGCTCTCCATTCCATTGCAGGCAATCAGAGAGACTTTTATGCTTTCTGCTTCATTAAAATTATTGCTTAAACATCTTTATTTGTAATTATGAAGGGTTATGCTCCAGGGTCAGATATGTATTTGTAGATAGGAATGAATGCTGTACCTTGCTGGTAATGTTTTGCTGAAATATGTTTTGTATGATGAGGAATTTCCTCCCTGGGGAATCCTTTGAGCACTGAATCGTCCAGTCTCTTCCATTTTCACTGATTTATTTTCCCTTCCCACCATACACTTCTCTCAGTTTCTTCTGCATAGAAACTGGGCAGAGTAGGATGCAACCTCCATTGGAGCTCATTAATACTACAGTTCATACAACCAGAGGCAATGTTACAAAATGCTTCAAGGAGCTTCCTTTCCTATTGCTTCTGTATAGTGCACCTGCCAAACTCAGAGGTGCTGGATGATTCTGAATTTTCCCATGCATGTTAGTGCATGATGCAAATTCTAGACCATCTGGTTGGCCTGCTAGCTTTGTCACCACTTAAAAAAAAACATATACCAACAGTTGCCACACCAAGGTGTCTAAAATGCAGCACTATTTCCTTATTCCTAGAATGAGAGAGAAGGCAAGGCTGGTATCTCAGATCCCGTGTGTTAACTGTTACTAAATATTTTATCACTGAGAACACTCTATTTTACATTAACTAGTATTAACACTGTGATAGGAGTTTCTCTTGTCTTTTAAAAAGTATACAAAAGATAAGAGGTTTGTTGTTTGGCTGTTTTTAACCACAGGTCTGTTCTCATTAGGGTTAAAATGTGAAGATAATATTACCCTTAATCATCAGTATTATTGGAATCTGCACCCAGTTGCTTCTGTACAGGAAGCAGCCTATTCTCCGATAAGTAGGCCTGAACAATTTCAGCCATTCATTTCACCACTTGTTTTTATGAACCATAAGAGATCTGGGTCCAAAGCACAAGCTTCCCCACTGACTTCAGAACCTAAGTGAGTAAAAATAACTGACATTCTGTCAAAGAGGACATTGAATTTGTCACCTCCAGTCACGGATCTGCCTCCACAATGGCAGCCAACCCATTGTGGATCTGATCAGGTTGATTGCAAAACAGATGGAGAAGTCCTCTCAGTATGAAAGGTCTGACCGTTTCCAAGTGGAGGTCACCAGGACTCATCTGTCACTTTACAAGCGATGGCAATGATTGTTCATATATCCCCCTGGATACGAGAGACACAGTCTTAGTAGACAGACTCTGCCCTTTACAGCTTACGCTGTCAAGGCCTATGCCTGAAAGCTGTTGAGTTGCTGCCATTTAATGGAAGTGGAAGACATTTGATATCCTGCAGGAGAAGGTTCTCAGCACGTTACAGGATTGGAGTTAGAGAAGGAATAGTGAGAAATGTCTGACAAAAATGGGGAATATGGACTGATGAGCTGCACTATAACATGGAAAGAGGCCATGCACATTTTGGCAACTCATTATTAGGCCTGGATGTACTGACACAATGTTTTGAGGGCCTAAAGTCAGGCAAGAGGGTGTGAGTGATGTTCACTATTGCATGGCCAGATGCAGCATAGCTGGGCATAAAAAGTTCTAGTGTGTCTGAGAAAGGCAGACAAGACCAGGCTTCTTGTTCTACTTTCTTTTAATCACCCCAATCCCAGAAAGTGAAGTCCACACAACAGTAACACTGCTGACAAGCATTCATAGAGGATTTTAACACTTGGGTGTAGGTTAAACCTAACTGTTATTCCAGAAAGCTATTTGTCTAGTCTCATAATAATACGTGGTTCCTTACAGGACAATAAAAGACATGGTCATTTCCCCCAACGGGGCTTATACTTTGTTTAAAGAAACATAATACAAATAAGTGTTCTTGGGAAAGGCTAGAGAAGGATGGGAGACATGAACAGGCAGTGGAAAAGAAGTACTGTCCTGAGGGCTATGATTATTAGAGTGTGGGTAAAGTTTTCAAAAGCACCTAAGTCCCATTTTCAGAAGAGATTTAGGAGTTGAAATTCAGTTTAAAGCACTTTTAGGAACCCAAATCCTTTTGACTTTCAATGAGACTTAGATTCCTGAGTCTCTTTTGAAAAGGAACTTGAGTCTCGTAAATCACTTGTGTGCGTTGGAAAATTTTACATTGTACATTTGGAGGAGGGACCATGGGCCAGCCACATACTCAGCCAGTTATCTTAAAGCAGCCCCACTGAAGTCAATAGCTTCCAATGAAGTTTTTTCAAGTCAAATGAGCTGTTCTGATTCACACCACCTGAGGATATACCCCATTATGTCTTTTCTTGTATTGTCATCTGAAGCAACCTATTGGGCACTCAAATAATCAGTTTGCCTGTAGAGGGCATCTAGTGCATGAGGGTTGTTCAGGAGGGCTGGCCAGAAAAAAGGAATGACGTTTTTAAAAAAAATTCAAGATTTTGACATTTGTTTTTCTTCCTCGTCGGAGCAAAACCAAGACCTTCTAAATGTTGTCATGAAAAAAATGGAGAGAGCACCCCATTCCTGAACAACCAACAGGTGAGTGTCCTAACCACTGGGCTATTCAGGTGGGGGTTGGTTTGTGTGTGTCTCTCTGTTTGTCTTCCGCTCTTCCCCCACCTCCCTGAAATTCCATCCTGGCCCTGAGACTGATAACATTCCCACTAAAAGTTTCCATGTAGATGAATCGGCCTTTTCCGACCACCACCTCCTTCCCCAAAATTGTTACAAAATTCTATTGTTAAGCAAGTTTCTTATTACTTATGCTGGAAGAGCCTTTCTGAAATACATAAATAATTTAAATCACTTTCTTTGGCTCATCTGTGAAAATCTAACGGGTAGTAGTGAGGATATGCAAAGTTTTTTTCACTTGTACAAGTTCATAAATACATTTAAAAGAAATCAGCTTTGGGATTTCCCAAGTCTCACAACTTTGTTAGATGAAGGAGGAAAAAACAGAGAAACTAAACAGTTCAAATGTCCACACTGTCAATCACTGAAATGTTTGATTTCATCTTGGGATTTTTGGTTCTTGTAGCTGCTGCAAAGAATAACATTAATGTCTGATCTTCTCAGGAAGTGCTCTTTTTATCAGGAAACAGAAGTGAAAAGTGTCAGTTGAGGTTTATAAACCATGTCTTTTTAGGAGTAAAAGCGTTATGTAATTTTAAATATTAGTACACAGTGTTACTGGAGAAAGCCTGCTGCATTCACCATTCAAACCATTCAAACAAGGGAATTTAAGTAATTTTTTCCAAGTATTTGATACTACACGGCCAGTCTTCTGAACTATTTCACAGCTCCTTACTCCAGGGGTATCTGAAGTCACATTCTTCAAACAAAGCTGCCATCTAGTCTTAAAGCCAGGTCCTGCATCAGTGTTACTAAAAGATTCTGCATCAGTGTTACTAAAAGACGGCTTCATGCTCATAATAGTTCACTGTGTTCTCAAAAGCCACCATCTTTTCTCAAACTTTGATCAGCTTTGAGCTTCAGCTCTTAAAAAAAAATATAGGAAACACAACAGACTCAGACATGTCTAAATGCGGATATGCCCTCTCATTTCTTCGTCTGACCAGCACTGAAACAACTTATCTATTATTTGGGCTGAAGGGAAGGACATTGCAAATAGTGCCTGTCTGAAAACTTTAGGTTATAAAAGTTTTACCTCTTAGATCCCTGTTTATATTCAGAGACTATACTTCCATGAAGTGTTTGTCTTGCACTGGAATGCTACCTTGAGGAAATACAAAGGAAGGAAACAGGCTTCAGAGTGCTGCTCCCTTAAGAGAGAGATCCTACCCTACGTCTGAAGAAAAAAGGAAGCAGGGAGGATATAGAGTGTGGACTGAGCAGTCAAGCCTGGGGAGAAGGCTTGAGCTGAGCATTTTCCATCTTATTATTGTCTATGTTAATAAAGTCAAATCCCAGGAAAGGGTTGCATTTGGATCATTTGTTCTACGTGGACTGTGTTTTAGAGCAGATTAGGAAAGTCACCTGCTCAGATAGACCAAGGTATGTTGATCATATACTTCTTCTCAGCAATATTAACAAAAACACAAGTCCTAAGGAGTTTTTTCTTCCTTTGCCTTTCTGCTCAGTTTTGTTGCAACAAGAAATAGAAACATTGAAAACTTTCTATTTTAAAAAATCTTGATTGATATTAGAGAGACAGGGTGAGTGCATTAATATTTTCTATTGGACCAACTTCCATTGGTGAGCGAGACAAGCTTTCAAGCTTACATAGAGCTCTTCCTCAGGTCAGTTTTAATTACTATTGTCATAAATAACTGAAATATCCACAATATGATTATTCATATTAATATACCACAAATACAGAATATTAAATGTTTGAAATAACTGGAAAAATCATTAACTCTAAATCAATTCTGCACACACTTGCTCCTACTGTAAATATCTCAGAGAGCAGGGTATCTGAGTGACAGTACAGAGTAATAAAACGCTGGTTGTCTGGCAGTTGAGAGACAAGGTGGGTGAGGTAATGTCTTTTATTGGACCAACTTCTGTTGGTGAGAGAGACAAACTTTGGTGCTTACACAGAGCTCTTCTTCAGGTCAGCAGATGTTGGTCCAATAAAAGATATTACCTTACTCACCTTGACTCTTTAATATCCTGGGACCAACACAGCTACCACACCACTGCATCCATGGAAGATTGTCTGGCATGTCATTCCTGGAAGTTTTCAAGTGCCCTCTCTAGGCATGGCTGATGCCAAAATGTGTTATATACCACTGGAAACCAGTACTTGCCAAATCATGTCCTCATAGCTACCCTGTGTACTGAGGGATTCAGCACCTGATGGTTCCTTACTCTGTGACCTCATTTACTTTCCTTGTAGTTTCATGTGAAATGTCTATAAAATTGTTCAGGCTCCTGACATAAGTTCACGATACAGCCTCATGGAGAAAAAAGTGATGAACTGGTATATCGCTAAAGTAAAAGTTCTCAAGAATATGACTTTCTTGCCAAGAATATAGTATTATATTTTAAGGATATTTTTTAAAGAGCATATGGTGTTCCCAGGAGCTAAGCATTGTTTTGTTTTATTGCCAGGTTCTATTTGCTTTTTTTGGGGTTTTGTATTCGCTAGAATAGTGCACTGAGGGATAAAGACGAAAAGAAAACTATCTCGCTAGAGTTTTATACTGCATTCCTCCTTATGTTGTCTTAGTGTCTTTTGTGAGCACCCATTTTGATCAGACTTGCACTGTAAAAGTTTGTTAGAATTGATTGTTTTGTATTTTCCCTTGCATTTGTAGTTTTAATAGATAGCGTAAAAACAGCTAATTTCTGCTGGGGAGTAAGCAGGCACATAGAGAAACAAAGGGATGCTAGAAGAACACTCACAAGACATAATGTGGGTGGGAAAACATCCTCCCCACCCTTATGTGTACCTAAGAGTGTGAGAAATGATACACACATTTGCCACAGTGGGCTATACACATGGACCCAAGGGCTTCAGGAAAAAAATGTGGCTGACTCAAGTTTTATATATATATATATATATATATATATATATATATTGCTTTAAAAGGGTCAGTTTTACAAAGCTGAAAACAGTTAAGAGCCAAATCAGCTGGGAGATAGCATTTAAACAGAAAAATGTGAATGATAAGTGGGAAGTGTTTAAGAACATTTTAATAGATGCCTGAAAAGCCACACTCAAGAAAGAAGGCTATACTGGTTAAAAATCAGCCTGGCTTACAGGGGAAGTATAATAATCATTAAAAAACAATATATAACAAATGGAAAAAACCAGGAAGTAGATAGTTATAGGTTATAAATTAGAAGCTAGGAAATGTAGGACACTGATAAGGGAAGCAAAAGGACACAAGGAAACATGTATGGCCAGCTGAGCTAAGGACAATAAGGGGTTTTTAACATATATTAGGAACAATAGGAATTGTAATAATGGTATTGTTTTATTACTATATAGAAATGGTAGAACTCTCAATAATAATGCGGAAAAGGCAGAAGTGTTCAATAAATATCTCTGTTCTATATTTCGGAAAAAGCCAAATAAGTTTATATCTGTAATAGGGTAGACTAACTTGCACATGCCCTCTTGCGGCCACAGGGTGGCCCCACAGGCAGCCTGCCTCAGTAGCTCCCTTCAAGGGGCTCCTTAAATAACTTGCAGACCTTTTTGTCCATTCATACCCCTTCTCAGATTCAGATTTATTTAAATCAACAAACATTCAAAATAAAGTTCTTAGATCTATCTGTTTACTTCTTTTTCTGGTCACTCCCAGGTCTTTCCTGCTTCTGCCTCATCCCCAAGTCCCAGGTTTCTCTACTGGAGTCTACTCACTCACAGCAGTTCTGTATTCCACTCTGGTCTCCCTGAACATCCCTCTTCTCCACCCACCTCCCATGCTTCCTACTGTCCTTTATAAGAGAATCAGATGATCCCTGTTCAAGTCTGACCCTTAGTAACTGGGTTTGGCTGGCTCCAGGCCTCTAGCCCCCAACCCTGTCACCATATCATGTGATGATGAAATATTTTCCATTCCAAAAGTAACTAAGGAGAATGTAATACAGTAGCTACTAAAATGTTAGATATTTTTAAAATCAGCAGGTGCAGAGAACGTGCATACAAGACTTTTAAAAGAGCTGTCCAAGGAGCTCTCTGACTGATTATTGTTGATTTTCACCAAGTCTTAGAACACGGACAAAGTCACAGAAGACTGGAAGAAAGCTGTCATGAATTCAGAGTCTGGGCTATGCCTTGGCCTCTAAACTGTCCCCAGGGAGTAAGCCCTTTAGTATGCTGGACCCCAAGGATCCACACTGTTATACAAGGGCAGGCCTGTGGTTCCAGCAACTCTGCTTTTCTCCATGGCTTTGTGTAGCAAGTACAACTGAAGTCATACTCTTGAGAGAGACTTTACCTTCTTAGGGAGCAGTGCATTTCAGTAAGTATTTGCAGTGACACTAGGCAGCCTTTTCAGAGCAAGATAACATTTATATCACCTGCAATACAGCATCTGGAAGCGCTTAAGTTAGAATGTGAGAGATAGTCTAGCGTTCAGATTGGTGGAAGCCCAAGATCCATCTTCTGCTCAGATTCCAGTTCTCTCTCTTTGTACCTCTCCTCAAAGTCTTGCAGCCAACTCTGACTCATTCATAGATTTTTAAGGCCAGAGGAGACCATTATGATCATCTACTCTCACTTCCTGCAAAATACAGCCCATATATTTCACCCAGTGATTCATTCATCAAGCATTACAGTTTAAAAGTGCTATGCACACAGTCCTACAGGAACTAATTGCCCTCAATATAGGTAAGTTATCTCCATGCTATAGCTGAGGAAATGGAGAGAGAGGTGAAATGACTTGCCCAAAGTCACACAATTGTTGACATACATAGGCTTGAAACTCAGGAATTGCTAGCTCCCAGCACCTAGCCCTGTATCTTAGGTCACAAGGCATTTCTGGCATCTGAAAAGATTACATTCTTAGTGGACTGAGAGTCTTGGAGCTGCCATAGTCCCCAGACTACCATATTTTTATCTGCTCTGGGCCACCCTTTGAAGGTTAGCCTGGTGTCTATTCTAGTCATCCCTGTTTGTCACCCAGTCAGACTGTTTTCCTTCCAGGTCAGGGAGAATATTGCTCTAGGCCAGTGGTTCCCAAACTTGTTCGGCCGCTTGTGCAGGGAAAGCCCCTGGCGGGCCGGGCCGGTTTGTTTACCTGCCGCATCCGCAGGTTCGGCCAATCGCGGCTCCCAGTAGCTGCGGTTCGCTGCTCCAGGGCAATGGGGGCTGCTGGAAGCGGCGGCCAGTACGTCCCACGGCCCGCGCCGCTTCCCGCAGCCCCCATTGGCCTGGAGCAGCGAACCGCGGCCACTGGGAGACGCGACCAGCCGAACCTGCGGGCGCAGCAGGTAAACAAACCGGTCCAGCCTGGCAGGGGCTTTCCCTGAACAAGCGGCGGAACAAGTTTGGGAACCACTGCTCTAAGCCATGCTGCCTTCAGCCTCCTACGTGTGCTAAAGACCTATCTAGAAGGAGGGAGGGGTTGCAATACTCAATACTTGAGGGGCCTACTCCAAAGGTGAGCCTATAAGAAAAGACTGAGTTACTCAAATGTTTAAAAGAAATGGGAAGTGTATTCCACTGAGCCTAGAGGAGACAGTAGCTGCTGTGGTGTGTAACTCGCAAATCGCAATGTCTGTTATTTAGCTTGATTTAAGAACTACCCATGCTAAATATGTTCTCCTGTTATAGCCAGGCCTTATCATAAAAACGGCATGCCCTTCCAATTGCTTTGTTACAACTTTCAAATCCAGCTGGACAGCATAGACATAGGCCTCAATTTACCAGTGTCCACTAATTTGAGCGTCTCAATTTCAGGCTCTGCAGCGTCAGACAGCAGGATCCCAGTTTTCAGAGGTGCTGGGCAATCAGATGATTTCCATGGGAGCTGTGAGTGCTCAGTAGGTCAGAAAATTAGATGTCCGGCAAGCATGAGAGTCAGAAATTGAGACACCCAAAAATTAATCGGCAATGTTGAAAATGTAGGCCCTAGTGTCTGGGCCAAGGGGGCAGGAGGATCGCCAGGGGTGCCATTTCAGAGGATATCTGGATATTTGCTGCTTCCTAGTAATTACAGCCCAGAATAAAATATGTCTGCTTCTCTGCATACGTACAGTGGGGTGAATGAGAAGGATTTGCCTGGATCATGAATTGCATGTGTTAGTTCCATTATCATATAAGATACAGCAGGGAGTGGTTCATTTGTTTTGTTTACTCAGTAACTAGCTGATTAATTACAGTCAGTAAGAGGTGCCTCATTTTCTTCCTGCTCGTAGTATATATATTTCTCCCACAGCTTGTGTATTGTTGTTGTAACAGTCGAGTTTTGGGCAGGCTGTATTCCACAGAGCTCTCTCATCTCTCGGTCCTCCTCACTTTCTTTAGTTTTCTGTGCTTTTTCTGATCTGTGTGTTTTCCCCTTATTTCAACAACTTTTCCACTAGAACAACAGGGCTGTTTTAAAGCTCCTTAGTGTGGCATGGTTTTTATCTCCAGAGCTATTCAGCTCAGTAGCTCTGGGGCTCCCAGAATGCCTGACCTATCTACACTTGGATGACTCTCTGCCTGCCATTCTGGGCTATTTTTTCCTAGCCATAATATAAGGTGCCTCCATGGGTGTTGGATGTTTCATACTGTGATCAGTGGCCTCATGGTTGAAGACTCATGGACTTTTCACTCCCTGCTGCTCCAATGGCTGATGTGGTCTTTCAACTACCAATTTTCTCTAGCGCTTAAAGGCTTTTTCCAAGATGATTACACCATGGCCTCCTCCAGTTACTATGGTCTGATTGGTTGAGTCCTGTGGTGGTTTGAGACACTCCACCTGGCACATGTCTGCCACAGTCTGGCTGCAACTAGCTGCAGGAAATTAGCAAGGCAGCCAGAATTGGGGAGAGAATAAATACAGCATCCCTTACACTGGGGCTCAAGGTTTCTGGGCTTCTGAAAAAAGAAAAGGAATACTTGTGGCACCTTAGAGACTAACCAATTTATTTGAGCATAAGCTTTCGTGAACTACAGATCACTTCATCGGATGCATACTGTGGAAACTGCAGAAGACATTATATACACAGAGACCATGAAACAATACCTCCTCCCACCCCACTCTCCTGCTGGTAATAGCTTATCTAAAGTGATCACTCTCCTTACAATGTGTATGATAATCAAGTTGGGCCATTTCCAGCACAAATCCAGGTTTTCTCACCCTCCGTCCCCCCCACAAACTCACTCTCCTGCTGGTAATAGCCCATCCAAAGCGACCACTGTCTTTACAAGGTGTATGATAATCAAGGTGGGCCATTCCCAGCACAAATCCAGGTTTTCTCACCACCCCCCCCCCCCTTTTTTCCAAAAGCCACACACACAAACTCACTCTCCTGCTGGAAATAGCTTATCCAAAGTGACCACTCTCCCTACAATGTGCATGATAATCAAGGTGGGCCATTTCCAGCACAAATCCAGGTTTTCTCACCCCCCACCCCCATACACACACAAACTCACTCTCCTGCTGGTAATAGCTCATCCAAACTGACCACTCTCCTTACAATGTGTATGATAATCAAGGTGGGCCATTTCCAGCATAAATCCAAGTTTAACCAGAACGTCTCGGGGGGGGGGGGGGGGGGAGGGTAGGAAAAAACAAGGGGAAATAGGCTACCTTGCATAATGACTTAGCCACTCCCAGTCTCTATTTAAGCCTAAATTAATAGTATCCAATTTGCAAATGAATTCCAATTCAGCAGTTTCTCGCTGGAGTCTGGATTTGAAGTTTTTTTGTTTTAAGATAGCGACCTTCATGTCTGTAATTGCGTGACCAGAGAGATTGAAGTGTTCTCCGACTGGTTTATGAATGTTATAATTCTTGACATCTGATTTGTGTCCATTTATTCTTTTACGTAGAGACTGTCCAGTTTGACCAATGTACATGGCAAAGGGGCATTGCTGGCACATGATGGCAAATATCACATTGGTGGATGTGCAGGTGAACGAGCCTCTGATAGTGTGGCTGATGTTATTAGGCCCTGTGATGGTGTCCCCTGAATAGATATGTGGGCACAGTTGGCAACGGGCTTTGTTGCAAGGATAGGTTCCTGGGTTAGTGGTTCTGTTGTGTGGTGTGTGGTTGTTGGTGAGTATTTGCTTCAGGTTGGGGGGCTGTCTGTAGGCAAGGACTGGCCTGTCTCCCAAGATTTGTGAGAGTGATGGGTCACTTCTGAAGACACAGGTGAGACTGCAGCCCCCAAAGCCTTCTCAGATGTTCAGCCCTTGGTGTCCATGGTGTTAACTGGAAGGGGACGAATACACTAACACCACAAAAATACTCCTGCACTGAGGCACAAAATCGCCCTACTTGGAAATACTGTAATTGTTCAAAACATCAGCCCCTGATGATCCTGGTGATTTTGCTGATGAGGGGTGACCGATCCTTTCAGAGGGTGTAGGAGTGGTGAATTGTAGGGGTAGGTGTCATGCTAGGTTGAGCTTTTCTGCACTGGCCGCTGAAAGCCAAGGCTGTATGTTGTAAGGAGGATAAGTAGAGGGGCAGCAGAGAGGAAAAGCTCAGATCTTTCAATTTCTGGCTGACAGGTGAGCTACTGCTCTCCACCCCAGGTTGGCTGCACATTAGTGATGCTGTGTGTACTGTATATAAAGGCCTGATCAGCAAACACCTGCTGCCAGCAGAGCGCTTACCACTGCAAGTAACCCCAGTAGGACTATTTACAGCAGTAAGTACTAGTGCTCCAATCCTGCAAGCTGATCCATGGGCTGGGGGCTCTGCTCCTGCATAGAGCTCTGTTGGCTTTACTGGGGCTCCACTTGGGACTAAGGGTACGTCTACACTGGAATGAAAGACCCACGGCTGACTGTGTCAGCTGACTCGGGTTCGCAGGCCTGGACTGTGGGGCTAGAAATTGCTGTGTAGCTGTTTGGGCTTGAGGTGGAGCCCAGGATCAGGGTCCGTCCTCCCTCGGTTGTGGGGGGCTTCGAGCTCATGCTACACCTCAAGCCCAAAGACGTACGCAGCAATTTCACAGCCCTGCAGCCCCAGCCCCACAAGCCCGAGCCAGCAGCCTTGGGCCAGCCATGGGTGTTTAACTGCCATGTAAACAAACCCTAAGTGGCCACCCACGTGGATCAGCCTGTAGACTCAGGGTGTCTGTTCAGTAGTAAGGGTTTGCAGGAGTAGTCAGACTGCTGCCTTGTCCTACCGCCTTTAATGGGTCCTGTACGGGATGATCTGTCCACAAGGGCAGAACGGGTTTGTAAAGCACTTGGATTCCTTCAGGTTTTTAGACTGTTTGAGATTGCTAAATGACTGCAGATATTCTACAATAGAAATAAGGCTGTGCTACTATTAACTGGATAGAGTCCATTAGACATAAGAGCCTCTCTGCACTGGACTTTCCTTATATACTTGCCCGACTTATGTTCTCAGTATCTCCTCACACCATAATATTGGACCTTTTGGATATTTCAAAGCCGTGCTACCATTGGCCCAGTGCAACAATCCAAATGAAGAAAAATGTCATCGTTGAAACTATGCTAAATGTATTCCCCAGCTCTCTTTTTCCCTGAATCGTGACATCCCTGCTGTGCTAGACAAGATGGCCTCACGCTGTCACTTTGCGGCCTGAAGGCAGCTCTCTTCTCAACTTATGCACCAGTCCCTTGCTCCTTACCCCATTCCTGACACCCTCCTGACCCTGATAATTGGCACCCTGCCTTTCCAGGATACAGGCAAGTGTGGTTCCATGTGTAATGCTAGGGGCTGTGTGGGTAGGAGAAGATGTTTTCCCAGCCTGAGAGGACTTTGCAAGGGAGTTTGTTTGGGAAATATCACTCTGCACAGTCCCCTACTTCAGCTACTACAGTTGGTTGTATACAGTATACAGGTTATATACAATCCTGCTCTTCCTATGTACCGCTCCACTGGGGCAGACAATGAGTGAGTTACCCAGAACAAAGCAAAGAGATTCAGATGCTCTCACAGCAATCCCTGGCTGCACTCTGAAGCTCTTCCTGCTGCTCTCCCAACTCACAGCAGCAGCCCCTGGGGTGTCCGCCCCAGCCTCGGCTCTCCCAGCTGGATGAGCTCTTTGCTTGATATTTAGCTATTCTATGCTAAGATGGCGCAGGCCATGTTTCAGGGCTAGGTGCAAGGCCCCCATAACAGCAGATAAGTGTGGAGCCTTAATATGGCTGCCTGGTTACTCTTAAATTTGTGCTAGAAGCCTTGGGATTGCGGTACATGGCATGAGAACTCCACCATCTCTGAGGCTGCCAGCCCATAGTATATTCCCCACTCTGCTTGGCTTCCAGGCAGTCTTGTGTTATTGCTCAGACAAGAGTTTTGATAACATTTTAAATGCTGAGTGAATCACGTGGGGACTCAATGAAGCAACACAGAGCTTCTATTAGAGAGACTACTTGCATGGTCGGGGTCAGGGTTGGAGTAGCAGCTATGATTTCATATTCTGAATTCACTAGGAGAAAATACAGCCGAAACATTTATTATATCAGCACTTGCCAACCGCCCTTCAAGACCTGCCTGTTCCAGGGCATGTCGCCTTGCTGTATATGGTTTGTGAAGCCTGCATATTGAAATGGCTGGTGGTTTCCTATAAATAGCATTTGTGGGTTGTAAAAAGCTATCACCAAAGGTGCTTTCAGTTCCAGTTGAAAGAGCTACAAGTCTGGTCTGACACCTTGTGGCAAGATCAAGGGACTGCCCGAGCTCCTGGGACAGACAATTGGACTCACATTTGAAAGACTTTGAGAACGCTGCATTTTTACAATGTTATGTTTGTTTCCGCTTTTAATGTGCTTGGTATGGAACATATGGTGAGTCAAAAACAGGAGGCAACAAACTGTTCAGGAGCTGCTTGAGAGCGAGTAGCATCAAAGCCCATTGAAACCAAGCTAGCACTGGCATGATGAATGCCTTGAAAGTGATGTAGGCATGTTAGCACACTGCAGAATCCAATAATCCCTTAACATGGGATCCATTCAGGTGTGAATCAAAATATAACTGAAATAAACCTAGCTTAGTTGTCTGATCAGTAAAGATATTTACGCAATTAATCGTGCTGTTAATAATAGAAAACCATTTATTTAAATATTTTTGGATGTTTTCTACATTTTCAAATATTTTGATTTCAATTACAACACAGAATACGAAGTTAACAGGACTCACTTTATATTTATTTTTATTACAAATATTTACATTGTAAAAAACAAAAGAAATTGTATTTTTCAATTCACCTAATATAAGTGCTGTAGTGCAATCTCTTTATCATGAAAGTTGAACTTACAAATGTAGAATTATGTACAAAAATAACTGCATTCAAAAATAAAAAAGGTAAAACTTTAGAGCCTACAAGTCCACTCAGTCCTACTTCATGTACAGCCAATAGCTCAGACAAACGAGTTTGTTTGTGTTTGCAGGAGATAAGTCTGTATGGCACTGTTCTAGCCGGTGTCGCACGATATTTATGTGCCAGATGTGCTAAAGATTCATATGTCCCTTTGTGCTTCAACCACCACTCCAGAGGACATGCATCCATGCTGATGACGGGTTCTGCTCGATAATGACCCAAAGCAGTGCGGACCGACGCATGTTCATTTTCATCATCTGAGTCAGATGCCACCAGCAGAAGGTTGATTTTCCTTTTTGTGGTTTGGGTTCTGTAGTTTCTGCATCCAGTGTGTTGCGCTGTTTGTGATCTTCAGATGGACATCATGTTAATTGAACAAAATGATTTCCTGAAGGCTGCTTTATTTTGTCTGCATGGCCTCAGTGGGATGTCCATGCCACTCAGGAATGATGGAGGCTGAGCTATGTCAGAGAACTCATACACTGTGTTGTCTTTCCTTGGCAAAACTAATACAGTTAGTTATCCTTTGAAGTGGTCTATTTATGTGGAGGAAGCTGATACTGCTGGAACTGGGTTTTCTGGAACGAAACTGCATCTAAGAAGACTCCCAGAGCTTCCATTATCTTGACCACCAGTGGCCCCCTTCCAGCAGCTTGATTATCCAGTTAGTCCTTCTGGAACACTGGCTCCTCTTATAGTAACCAACAGGGAACTGATGGCAAACAGCCCCCTCCTGGATTTCCCACCCAACTGTAAGCATGCTTTTTGGTTGTCTATCTCACTGTATCAATCAATTCCTGGCCGTTGCAGTGGCATTGGTGCACCTCGTTCCCTCCTGCTCTTTGCCTGTGGCACACGCAAGTTATTCTCCTGAATACTGTAATACTTTGGTCTGTTTCTGATTGGTGTTTGATGGCCTATGATATGCAAAGGGGTGGAGATGGGGTGTAAGGCTGGAAGATCTGATGGTCCCTTTTGTCTTTAAACTCTACAACACTCTTAAGTTGATGCTGCACTGCTCTGAAAATAAGTTCAGTGTGCCTTACTTCTAGGACACATGTATAACCCTCTAACATATAAAGGGTCATCGTCAGACCCATACGTACTTTGCACTCACCTAAACAGCTCCTCCGAAAACATGCAGGCCAACCTACTTCATATGTGTACATGCATGTATGTAGGCTGGGGAACAAATCTTTGGTCCCAATGCTCCCAGAATGGGTGGCAGCGCTGCATCACATCCAATAACTACAAAAGGATATAAAGGAAGGATTCAGCTAGTGTACAATGTAATTTCACCTCTGAAGAGTCCAGTTCAAATTCTAGTTCGGGTCACAGGAGTTTAGTGATTAAAATACATTGCAAGGGAGCAGGATAACAGTGTGGCTTTGAGCAAAGCTAAGTTCTCTTTACCAGTTAAGGTATTACTAAGAGAGACGTATGCCAATGTCATACAAAATGTTTAGGATTCAGAGGACAAGCATCTACTTGTACCATAAATATGAGAGGATCAGAGATGGGATGGCAAGGCTATAGTAGTGTGGGACTTAGGGTCACAGTTGAAGTAATTTGAGGAATTCACATTGTGTCCAGATTCTTAAAGGTATTTAGGTGCCTAACTCCAATTGATTTCAACAGAAGCTAAGTCCCTAAATATCTATGAGGACTTGGGGCATTGTGTCTAGTTAAGATGAATACTGTCCGCACCACACTTATACCATCACCAAACAGCCATATGACTTCTTAAAAATAGTTCACAGGGAGGTAGCACTAATCAAGAGCAGTCCTGGTCATTCTGCTAACATAATGAAACTGTAAACTCCAGAATTAAGCTCTGCATGTTGGAAATGGCTGGGTTTTATGATTTTTGTCAAGATGGCCAGGTGGATCATCTGAATCCAATCTAGATCTTTAATGGCTGATTTATAAAATGAAGCTGAGAGGGCCTGCGACTGACAATGCTGTTTCAAGCCCTTTTAACTTGAAGAACCAAGAGAAATTGCACAAACAATGGCGGTGTTCAGTGCACTACAAGCAGCATATACAGTCTGACTGCTACACTTTACGCTCCCTATATTGTGGATAATCCTGTGGGGAGGGAGGTGGGTATGGAAAGCTCTACATTACCTGAGGCGTTGTGTTTTTCTTGGGCTTCTGCGTTTACACGAGATCCTAGTGTATCTTGTTTTGGTAGGATTCCTTTTTGCAGGAAGTATGTGGTTTAAAGGCCAAATGCTCTGTATCCAGGTGAGCTGTGACATAGGGAAGTAGAGAATTTCATTTCATTTCAAGTTCACTGCCTGATGATTTCTCAGCATTGCTGGCAGGGCTGGAGCTGCAGTCTGAAACTTTTGGTGTGAATTTAAAATTAAAATGTGACCCTCCTTTACTTTGCCAGGTTATGCAGCGCTTCCTGAATTAATGCCCTTGGGTGGAGCTTTTCAAAGTGACTAATGATGTGGAATGCCTCTGTTTCTGTATGTCCAGCTTCAGATGCCTTAAAAGGGGCCCACTCTTCAGATAGTGCTGAGCACTCACCCTCTGAAAAATCAGACACCTTTAAGGTGTCTCAAGTGGGGAACCAAGAAAACAACCCTGAGGTTTGATGATAAAAATCAGAATTAAGCCCCCAATTTGTGAACACTCATGAATATGCTTAACTTTAAGAACTTGACTAGGTCTGTTGACTTCACTGGGACTACTCGTCATTAAAGTTAAGCATGTGCACAAGCGTTGGCGTGATCATGGCCTGGATTACTAACTAAGCTTTCAAAGTCCTACGCCATTAGGACCAGTCCAGGATAAAACCTGGAATGGGTTTTGGGTTTTTTTATATAGGACACTTTCTGCAGTTGGTCCAAAGCCTTGGTTGGGAATCTGAATGTGCTCTCCCCTCACATATCACAACCCACACCCCAACACACATGCACCATCCATTCCTTGTAGAGCAACCCCTTTCCACTATGACTAAAGAGAGGTTCTGCTGCACCATCTTCCTTATTTCCTGCTCCCTTCAACATACTTTACTCCCCATGTCCTGACCAATCTTTGTTTAATTACGTGCCTCCCTGGCTCCAAGCCTCCTCTGCAACATCATTCTGAGGAAAGGAGGGGGTAGCCAGTTGCACAGAGAAGACTGTGATGGATCCTTCACCAGAGCTTGACATAGTAGGATTTTCCTTCAGTCCCAGTTTTTCTTCATTCATAGATGGAAGCTGAAAAAACTTAGGTCTCCACATTAGGCTACATGAAGCAGTGACATTAAATTAAATAAAATAAATGTTAATCACAATGTCCCTTACTTCAACTGACACCCTCCTTTTAAGGGCTTTTTCTGGTACAGCTTACAGCATGCTTGCACCAATTTAGACTGAGAGGTAATACATAATTAAGTTAAAGTTACTTATACTGTAACTTAAAATAACACAATATGATGAGAGGGCAGGAGGAAGATGCAAATTATATCTACCTAGCTTCTCTACATCCACTTAAACTTGCCTCTGACATTGGCCTTATGAACATTCTGTATCACAGGAGAGTTGCCCCATTACACATTTTTCATCCATGTTGCCTCTCCCACGTTGTATCTCTAATGGCCATGACTTAGCAGGTCAGACCTAACACTAGAAGCCCACCAAAGGTCATGAATTTGCTCCTGGAGGACCCACAGCTCCTTAGTCCTCAAACATGCAACCTTCTGTCTATGGAGAAAGAAATGAAGCCTACAACTAGGTCCTGAGAAGGGGAATCCCACTCTCTCTTTACTCCATCCTAGAGATTCAACATGGGCTCATGCCAAGCCACTGAAGGAAGTTTTAACAAGAGATTTCCCTGTGCAGGGACTGCAGCAAAGAATTGGATATGGGCACTAACATAGTATTGTGATGATTTCGGCATAACAGTGTGATAGCAAACACCATGATGGATATGAACATGCTGTCCTGATCAAATCAAAGTGTTATGCCATAGCATTCATGGTACATACTGTGACATGGGGTAGCCCTCACTAGAAATGTCAAGGTCAGAATAGGCTGCAAAAAGGAGAGCAGATACTCCCAAGACTAGTGGGTAACACTGAAGTTAAACTCCCCAACCAGCCACAAACTGTGCTTCTGATCCCCACACTGGTTATCAAGAAGAAGAAAAAAGAAATCACACAGCCCCCTTATTGCATTCCAGTTCTCTGGCTCCCAATCAGCACCTAGGTCCAGTACAGTGAGAAGTTATTTTAAAAACTGCTCACTATACAAAATGTTCTTCTGAACCCCAAAGGGCCAGCCACATTACTAGGTCAATATTAGGTTCGAACTTACCCAAAATACCACTCTGCCAGCTAATTCTTTAGTGTCTAAAACTAGTGGTTTATTATAAAGAAAAAAAGAACAAGAAGAGAGCTGTTAAATGGTAAAGCAGTCACATACATACAAAGACTTCAGAGTCCATATATCAAGTTCTTATCAGTATTGGTGAGTTTGCTGGCTTGAAAGTCCCTCTGGAACACATCCACAGCTTGGATAGGTCGTTCAGTCCTTTGTTCAGAGCTTCAGTCTGTAGAAAAGTTATCCAGAGGAAAGAAGCAGGATTGAAGACAAAATGGAGATGATGCAGCTGCCTTTTATATTCTTTTCCCATACAGCTTGTATTTCCTTTGTTCCAAACACAAGTTGCCCAGCACATGGCATGGAAAAACCTTAGAGTTCTGTCCATAGGCATGCCCCACATGCCTTGCTGAGTCACAAGGTGTCTTCATTGGTTCCTTTCAATGGATTCATTGTACAGTTAATGGCCCTTGGTGGGCCATCAAGCAGGCCTAGTGCTGATACCAGTCTTTCTGGGGGTGTCACCTAGAAACACAGCACAAGTTTGGAAATACAGACAAACCATACAGATCTATAACTCATAATACAGAGATGATACATATAAACAAGATCATACGTCGGAAATTATAACATTTTTACAGATACCTCATATGGCATATCTGGTCAGATTCCTTGCAATTTTATAATATTGGTATCAACAATATCATAAAGTGTCTCCCATATTCCATACAGCATCACAGATACGTAACTTGTGCCCATGGTACATGCCTTGTCAAGTTTAGTCAGCCTGCCTTGTGGTTCCCGTAAGAATAAAATTCTAGTTTCTGGTGAGGTAAGATCAGATTTTGCAGCTGGCATGCTCAAATTTTCTTTGATTTAAAGCCTTTCCCTAAGGGTTTTGCCACATATAAATGAAATGATAATTACAATATTTTAATCCAATTATCTCCCTTCAAGATCTAGCAGGTGCAAACTGGAGATGGATCAAACTTATTCTCACTATGAATTATGCCTGGAGCCACCTTGAAGCAGCCATCTAGCCTGGCATGTACATGCTGCACAACTTGTGTTACTGGGGAAGTGAAGCAAGTTCCTAAATTATGAATAGCACATGAATTATTGCTGAAATGCATAACCCAGGCTTCAGCCATCAAACACTTCAAACTGCGAGAGAGCAGCAGGGGAAAAGCCCTGCCTGCAGCCTGGGCAAGCCAGGGAGGGTTCTCATTTGCATAGGTTTATATCATGTGCTGGGTCAGTATGCAAAAGCATGGCACTGGTGAAGACACATGTCACACACAGTTAATCTAATATACTGTCCCTGGATCTTGAAGGAAACTTACCTTGCAAACTTCCAGCTGCTTAACATGGAAATAGCATGGGGATTTTGCTTGTCCCCATTTTAAAGTTCTTCTTTGAGTGCTTGCTCATGTTGACTCCATTCTAGGTGTGCACACCCATGTGCACAGTCGTTGGAGATTTTTGCTCTAGTTTATTATAAAGAAAAAAAGAACGAGAAGAGAGCACTGTCTGGAGTGCCACACTCATGCATTGGTATTTTGGGCGCCGCCAGCCCTACACCCTCTCAGTTCATTCTTACCGCCCATAACGTTTGGTCAGATCACTTTTTCCCCCTTGCCTAGCAAGTGGTTAATGGTTCTCTCCTTTCTTCAAAGTCTTAGTGTCTTGTAAATTGTTTGTTGACAGTAGTTAGTTATTAAGTAGTTGTTAAGAGGTGTAGCTAGTAAGTTAAAGTCCTGGCCGGGACTTTGCCCCAGGCGGGACATGCCCCGGTCTCTGGGTTGTAAGCCCTGTTCTGTCTGTAACAGGCCCTCACAGCAGCTGCCTAAAGTGCTTGGGGGAATGACATGTGAAGGACAAGTGTTGCATCTGTAAGAACTTTCGTCCGAGAACACACAAGTCGTGTGACATCCATTTGAGGGCCCTCCTCATAGAGGCTGCTCTCTGCCTGGTGTCAGAGCCCTCCTGGCCAGACTCTACGCCCAGCACTTCAGCCTTGGTGCGTAGCATATCCCTAGCACCAGGCTGTGCCTGGCACTGCTGCCCTCCACCAGTGCCCAAGAAGTGATTGAAAAAGCATGACTCCCCAGCACTGAGCAAGAAAAGTCAAGGGGTATCAGGTAAAGGATCCAGTTCAGGCCACCCATCCACCCTGGAACTACATGGGGGTACCTCCCCAATCAGACCCCTTAGCCCCCTGAGGGATCCACCACCAGGGATGGGAGCAATAGGTGATCCAGACTCATGACAGGGCCATCGTCTTCTCAGGTCCTCCTAGTGTCTAGGGAGCAGAGAACCCTCCCACTGCGATGGCACCATGCACAGCATTGGATCCAGTGAAAGCTCCCTATGAGGGCAAGCCAGCTATGAAAACTCCCCAGATGGCAAGCGAACGCCGCCATTCTCCAGAGCTGAGGCAGCGCTCCCCATCTCCATGTCCCAGGTCTCTGTCTCTACAGCCTAGGTTGCCGGTTTGATGTTCTAGGTTGCTGGCACCGTGCTTGCGATCTCCACCTACTTGACGAGGATCGTCCAGAGGGAGACACTGGTTACTGTTTGTCCAGCGCTGGTCGTCCTCCCGCCAGCTGTCTCCATGGCATAAATCCTTGTTGCCTAGACCATTGGTCCAATCTCCGGCATGGTACCAGTCTCCCCACTCCCTGCACCGCTCTTCCTACTCAAGGCATTGTTCACCCATGGCGATGGTTAGCCGTCAAACCCAGGCATTCCCTGCCCCAGGACTGGTCCCAAGAATTTGGGGCCCTAGTTGATGAGGGTACAGCAGCGGCTAGATGCTCCCTCCAAATGGCCTGGGACATGGCCAATTTGGCTGCCAGGGTGGTAGCATCAGCAGTGGTTATGAGGCGCAGTTCCTGGCTTCGAACCGCAGACCTGTCCCAGGAGAGGCAGTCCTCCATCCAGGACCTCCTGTTTGATGGGAACGGACTCTTTGCAGAGCAGATGGATGCGAGGCTGCTTGGGCTGAAGGACACTTGAGCCACCCTATCATAAATATAAAAGGAAGGGTAACCACCTTTCTCTATACAGAACTATAAAATCCCTCCTGGCCAGAGGCAAAATCCTTTCACCTATAAAGGGTTAAGAAGTTAAGATAACCTCACTGGCACCTGACCAAAATGACCAATGAGGAGACAAGATACTTTTAAAGCTGGAGGGGGGGGAAACAAAGAGTCTGTCTGCCTGTGTGATGCTTTTGCTGGGAACAGATCAGGAATGCTCTTCAGAACTCCTGTAAAAAGTTAGTAAGCAATCTAGCTAGAAATGTGTTAGATTTTCTTTTGTTTAATGGCTAGTAAAATAGCTGTGCTGAATGGAATGTAATTCCATTCCTGTTTTTGTGTCTTTTTGTAACTTAAGGTTTTGCCTAGAGGGATTCTCTATGGGTATGTCTACACTATGGAATAAGGTCGAATTTATAGAAGTCGTTTTTTTAGAAATCGGTTTTATATATTCGAGTGTGTGTGTCCTCACAGAAAATGCTCTAAGTGCATTAAGTGCATTAACTCGGCGGAGCGCTTCCACAGTACCGAGGCTAGAGTCGACTTCCGGAGCGTTGCACTGTGGGTAGCTATCCCACAGTTCCCGCAGTCTCCGCTGCCCATTGGAATTCTGGGTTGAGATCCCAATGCCTGATGGGGCTAAAACATTGTCGCGGGTGGTTCTGGGTACATATCGTCAGGCCCCCGTTCCCTCCCTCCCTCCGTGAAAGCAAGGGCAGACAATCGTTTCGCGCTTTTTTTCCTGAGTTACCTGTGCAGATGCCATACCATGGCAAGCATGGAGCCCGCTCAGGTAACCGTCACCCTATGACTCCTGAGTGCTGGCAGACGCGGTACGGCATTGCTACACAGTAGCAGCAACCCCTTGCCTTGTGGCAGCAGACGGTACAGTACGACTGGCAGCCGTCATCGTCATGTCCGAGGTGCTCCTGGCCACGTCGGCTGGGAGCGCCTGGACAGACATGGGCGCAGGGACTAAATTTGGAGTGACTTGACCAGGTCATTCTCTTTAGTCCTGCAGTCAGTCCTATTGAACCGTCTTATGGTGAGCAGGCAGGCGATACGGATTGCTAGCAGTCGTACTGTACCATCTTCTGCCTGGCAGGCAAGAGATGAGGATGGCTAGCAGTCGTATTTTACCATCTTCTGCCAGGCAGGCAAGAGATGAGGATGGCTAGCAGTCGTACTGTACCATCTTCTGCCGAGCAGCCATGAGATGTGGATGGCATGCAGTCCTTCTGCACCGTCTGCTGCCAGCCAAAGATGTAAAAGATAGATGGAGTGGATCAAAACAAGAAATAGACCAGATTTGTTCTGTATTCATTTGCTTCTCCCCCTCCCCCGTCTAGGGGACTCATTCTTCTAAGTCACACTGCAGTCACTCACAGAGAAGGTGCAGCGAGGTAAATCTAGCCATGTATCAATCAGAGGCCAGGCTAACCTCCTTGTTCCAATAAGAACGATAACTTAGGTGCACCATTTCCTATTGGAACCCTCCGTGAAGTCCTGCCAGAAATACTCCTTGATGTAAAGACACCCCCTTTGTTGATTTTAGCTCCCTGAAGCCAACCCTGTAAGCCGTGTCGTCAGTCGCCCCTCCCTCCGTCAGAGCAACGGCAGACAACCGTTCCGCGCCTTTTTTCTGTGCGGACGCCATACCAAGGCAAGCATGGAGGCTGCTCAGCTCACTTTGGCAATTAGGAGCACATTAAACACCACACGCATTATCCAGCAGTATATGCAGCACCGGAGCCTGGCAAAACGATACCGGGCGAGGAGGCGACGTCAGCGTGGTCACGTGAGTGATCAGGACATGGACACAGATTTCTCTGAAAGCATGGGCCCTGCCAATGCATGCATCATGGTGCTAATGGGGCAGGTTCATGCTGTGGAACGCCGATTCTGGGCTCGGGAAACAAGCACAGACTGGTGGGACCGCATAGTGTTGCAGGTATGGGACGATTCCCAGTGGCTGCGAAACTTTCGCATGCGTAAGGGCACTTTCATGGAACTTTGTGACTTGCTTTCCCCTGCCCTGAAGCGCATGAATACCAAGATGAGAGCAGCCCTCACAGTTGAGAAGCGAGTGGCGATAGCCCTGTGGAAGCTTGCAATGCCAGACAGCTACCGGTCAGTTGGGAATCAATTTGGAGTGGGCAAATCTACTGTGGGGGCTGCTGTGATTCAAGTAGCCCACGCAATCAAAGATCTGCTGATATCAAGGGTAGTGACCCTGGGAAATGTGCAGGTCATAGTGGATGGCTTTGCTGCAATGGGATTCCCTAACTGTGGTTGGGCCATAGACGGAACCCATATCCCCATCTTGGCACCAGAGCACCAAGCCGCCGAGTACATAAACCGCAAGGGGTACTTTTCGATAGTGCTGCAAGTTCTGGTGGATCACAAGGGACGTTTCACCAACATCAACGTGGGATGGCCGGGAAAGGTACATGACGCTCGCATCTTCAGGAACTCTGGTCTGTTTCAAGAGCTGCAGGAAGGGACTTTATTCCCAGATCAGAAAATAACTGTTGGGGATGTTGAAATGCCTATATGTATCCTTGGGGACCCAGCCTACCCCTTAATGCCATGGCTCATGAAGCCGTACACAGGCAGCCTGGACAGTAGTCAGGAGCTGTTCAACTACAGGCTGAGCAAGTGCAGAATGGTGGTAGAATGTGCATTTGGACATTTAAAGGCGCGCTGGCGCAGTTTACTGACTCGCTTAGACCTCAGCGAAACCAATATTCCCACTGTTATTACTGCTTGCTGTGTGCTCCACAATATCTGTGAGAGTAAGGGGGAGACGTTTATGGCGGGGTGGGAGGTTGAGGCAAATCGCCTGGCTGCTGGTTACGCGCAGCCAGACACCAGGGCGGTTAGAAGAGCACAGGAGGGCGCGGTACGCATCAGAGAAGCTTTGAAAACCAGTTTCATGACTGGCCAGGCTACGGTGTGAAAGTTCTGTTTGTTTCTCCTTGATGAAACCCCCCTTCCCGTGGTTCACTCTACTTCCCTGTAAGCTAACCACCCGCCCCTCCTCCCGTCAATCACCGCTTGCAGAGGCAATAAAGTCATTGTTGCTTCACATTCATGCATTCTTTATTCATTCATCACACAAATAGGGGGATGACTACCAAGGTAGCCCAGGAGGGGTGGTGGAGGAGGGAAGGAAAATGCCACAGCACTTTAAGCACAGCACTTTAAAAGTTTACAACTTTAAAATTTATTGAATGACAGCCTTCTTTTTTTGGGGCAATCCTCTGTGGTGGGGTGGCTGGTTGGCCGGAGGCCCCCCCACCGCGTTCTTGGGCGTCTGCGTGTGGAGGCTATGGAACTTGGGGAGGAGGGCGGTTACTCTTTCAGGGTAATCCTTGCTGTTAACATTACATACATAGCACATGTACTTTCGTTACAAGGTCGCATTTTGCCTCCCCCCACCGCGTGGCTACCCCCTCAACCCTCCCCCCTCCCTGTGGCTAACAGCGGGGAACATTTCTGTTTAGCCACAGGCAAACAGCCCAGCAGGAATGGGCTCCTCTGAGTGTCCCCTGAAGAAAAGCACTCTATTTCAACCAGGTGACCATGAATGATATCACTCTCCTGAGGATAACACAGAGAGATAAAGAACGGATGTTGTTTGAATGCCAGCAAACATACACTGCAATGCTTTGTTCTACAATGATTCCCGAGTATGTGTTACTGGCCTGGAGTGGTAAAGTGTCCTACCATTAAGGACACAATAAGGCTGCCCTCCCCAGAAACCTTTTGCAAAGGCTTTAGGAGTACATCTAGGAGAACCGCGAATGCCAGGGCAAAGTAATCCTTTCACATGCTTGCTTTTAAACCATGTATAGTATTTTAAAAGGTACACTCACCCGAGGTCCCTTCTCCGCCTGCTGGTCCAGGAGGCAGCCTTGGGTGGGTTCGGGGGGTACTGGCTCCAGGTCCAGGGTGAGAAACAGTTCCTGGCTGTCGGGAAAACCGGTTTCTCCGCTTGCTTGCTGTGAGCTATCTACAACCTCATCATCATCATCATCTTCTTCGTCCCCAAAACCTGCTTCCGTATTGCCTCCATCTCCATTGAAGGAGTCAAACAACATGGCTGGGGTAGTGGTGGCTGAACCCCCTAAAATGGCATGCAGCTCATCCTAGAAGCAGCATGTTTGGGGCTCTGACCCGGAGCGGCCGTTCGCCTCTCTGGTTTTCTGGTAGGCTTGCCTCAGCTCCTTCAGTTTCATGTGGCACTGCTTCGGGTCCCTGTTATGGCCTCTGTCCTTCATGCCCTGGGAGATTTTGACAAAGGTTTTGGCATTTCGAAAACTGGAACGGAGTTCTGATAGCATGGATTCCTCTCCCCAAACAGCGATCAGATCCCGTACCTCCCGTTCGGTCCATGCTGGAGCTCTTTTGTGATTCTGGGACTCCATCATGGTCACCTGTGCTGATGAGCTCTGCATGGTCACCTGCAGCTTGCCACGCTGGCCAAACAGGAAATGAGATTTAAAAGTTTGCGGTTCTTTTCCTGTCTACCTGGCCAGTGCATCTGAGTTGAGAGTACTGTCCAGAGCGGTCACAATGGAGCACTCTGGGATAGCTCCCGGAGGCCAATACCATCGAATTGTGTCCACAGTACTCCAAATTCGAGCCGGCAACGTCGATTTAAGCGCTAATCCACTTGTCAGGGGTGGAGTAAGGAAATCGATTTTAAGAGCCCTTTAAGTCGAAATAAAGGGCTTCATTGTGTGGACGGGTGCAGGTTTACATTGATTTAACGCTGCTAAATTCGACCTAAAGTCCTAGTGTAGACCAGGGCTATGTTTTGAATCTGATTACCCTGTAAGGTATTTACCATCCTGATTTTACAGAGGTTTTTCTTTTACTTTTTCTTTAATTAAAATTCTCTTTTAAGAACCTGATTGTTTTTTCATTGTTCTTAAGATCCAAGAGTTTGGGTCTGTGTTCACCAATGCAAATTGGTGAGGATTTTTATCAAGCCTTCCACAGGAAAGGGGGTGTAGGACTTGGGGGGATATTTTGGGGGGAAGACAGCTCCAAGTGGGCTCTTTCCCTGTTCTTTAACATGCTTGGTGGTGGCAGCAGCACAGGGTTCAAGGACAAGGCAAAGTTTGTACCTTGAGGAAGTTTTTAACCTAAGCTGGTAAGAATAAGCTTAGGGGGTCTTTCATGCAGGTCCCCACCTCTGTACCCTAGAATTCAGAGTGGGGAAGGAACCTTGACACACCCTCTGCTCGCTGGGTCTGTATACACCACAAAGTCGGCAAGGAAGCAGTTCCAGCCACTCCCACCACCAAGGCGTTGGCGGCCTCGGCAGGGCTCTGCAAAAAGGGACAGAGACAAGAGTTTTAGTTGTCTCTGCCTTTCTACCTCCCACTCACCTGCTCGGCCTGGCCAGGCCAAACATCACGGGGGTCCAGAGGTGCTCATTTTGAGGATGCACTCGAGAGCGACACCTCAGTCAGCTTCATGGATCCACCCCCCTCACACTCTCCTTCCCTGTCCCTCTTCAGGGACCGTTCTCACAAGCAATACCTTGTTCAGGAGATTGCGAACCTCCTGCAGCTGGGAGCAGTGGAGGAGGTCCCTCGAGAAATATGGGGGAAAGGTTTCTACTCCCATTATTTCCTAATCCCGAAAGCAAAAGTGGGCCTAAGACCCATTCTGGACCTGCAGCACCTCAACAAATCTTGCAAGAAGTTGATGTTTCACATGGTCTCCTTGGCCTCCATCATTCCCTTCCTGGATCCGGGAGACCATCCGGGAGATGGTTCATCCATTTTATGGTGGGCCAGTGCCATTTTCAATTCACGGCACTGCCCTTCGGACTCCTGACGGCCCCATGGGTGTTCACAAAATATATGGTGCCAGTGGCCGCTTACCTGAGGCATTGGGGTGTCCAGGTCTACCCATATCTCAACAATTGGCTCATCATGTGCACACCTCAGGATCAGGGAAGTCCTAATCACTTCACTACTTACACTTTTGCGCATCCTTACCCAGTCTAACAGCTATAGACACATCTCTTTAATCAATACTGATATAAAAATTCTTTCAAAAATATTGTCTTAGACTTGAAAAAGTAATGAGTGATGTAGTTCACCCCAAACAAATTGGATTTGTTTAAAAACAAGCATGGTTCAGATAACACACAGTTGATTAATGTTACGGCAGTGCACCAATATTCTAGAAATTTCCATGCAATCATTTCACTGGATGCAGACAAAGCCTTTGACAGAGTGAACACACAATGTCTCTTTCTGACCCTTGATAAATCCTTTGTTTCATGGCTAAGGCTGTTATACGCCAATCTCAACTCTTGCATTCTAACAAATAGCACAGTATTCCCCCCACCCTTTAATCTGTTTTGAGGAACTACACAGTGATGCTGCCTCTTCCTCCTCCTGTTCAGTTTAGCAACAGAACCACTTGCAATACTAATTAGGGAACATCAAGATATTCAAGGGATCAAATCAGGATCTCAGGAGACAAAAAAGCCTTCCATATGCAGACGATATCTTCCTATTCATTAAAAATTCAGATCAATCTACTCCAAATACCCTACAAACATTAGATAACTTTGGCAAATTCTCTGACTACAAGATAAATTGGGATAAGTCCAAAGCAATGAAGATCTTATTGGATCTAGAGGGAAGTGACTCTCCTATAGGGACATTTAGATTGCAACAGACAAAGCTCAGCTATCTTGGCATCCTGTTCCCTAAGGAAATTAGAGACATAGTCAAGGTTAAACTAGCCACATTAATCATGCCATTAGCAAACAATTTCTGCCTTTGGGGACCAGTAAACAATCACAGTGAATGCCCTTCCCAGGATCCTTTTTATTTTAAATTCCCTCCCTAACCATGTTCCTTCCTTTTATTTTACCAAGAGCCATATGAAATGACAGAAAAGACAGAACTGAGCTCTCACCCTAGTAGCAATGGAGCTCATTTCACAGATCCCATGAGAGGAAATATCCTGCAAAAGGGATACATTTTCCATACATCAACCTGAAACATATCACAGGAATAAAATGCCCTCTTTTCAAATGACTGCAGCTCCTGAGAGACAGTTAAACCTCCAGGGCACTGAAGGGTTAAGCAACAACAACAAAAGTCATCTGAATGAAAAGATCTGTACGGTACGTTCACCCATTTTTATACTAAATGATAACGTGTTGAATGCCAGGAAGCCCTTTTCAGGCAGTACGTTTCCTGGCTTGGCCCAGTTTTGAACAAAGAGAATAATTATATAAGAAACTATTTAGTTTGTTAGTAGCATTTTGAAGTCCCCTTGGAGGTTCCTGGGCAGATAAGTGTGTTGAATAAAAGCTCCCCCACATCCCTGCAGCATTTTGATGCTGCAGAGAAGACACAATCCTAGACTTGCAGTGGGGCTGAGTGAATACATTGCCAAAATAAAGTTTCCTTCACTACTCATCTGAGTTTTAAGGCAATTCATATGGCCCATATTCACACGTCTTTTTATGTTTCTTTACCATAATGCTTAGTATGACCAAGTTTTATGAATAATGATGTTAAGGGGAAAAAAGTTTTAATCTCTCACTCTTCAGTACCCATGGAAAGGGAATTTAAAATTCACTCTTCTGAAGCATGAGTACCAGAAACCTGATGGCAAGAGATCCAGTCAAGGAACAGAAACCCACTGCTAATAATTGACATGGGTTGAATTGTTCCTAGCAAGCTACTAAGTAAAAAAAATTCACAAAATATGTCACTGAATATTTCCAAACAACCAATAAACTGGAGAAAAAATGGGGTTTTTTTTGTTTTTTTTGTTTATCACAGCCCAAACAAAAAGAGGCTGTAGACACACATCCTTACCTCTAGGGCACCCCTCTATGCTCATACACAGCATTGCAGGTGCCTTTGCCTCCCACTCACCCTCTGGTCACCATTTGCTCATTCTCAAGGATAAGTCCCAGCCAGTCCATTCTCTGGGCTTCCTTCCTGGGAGTTCTGTGACTCAGCCCTCCGGCCAAGTTGCATGCAGTTCAGTCCCCTTCCGGAGCCAACTCCAAGTCCAAAAATTAAATATTCTGAAGTAATAGTCCTTCTGCCCCTGTTGGGCTCTACCATAATCCTCTTTCTTCTCCAGCAGGATTCCCCTACCACCTCCCTTCCCAAGGGATTTCAGCTGCTTTCCTTAGGGGATCTCCCTGCTGCAAAGCTTCTCCTAGAACTCCTAGGCCTTCTGCCCCTCCTAGGCTTTTCTGTTATACTCTTCCTCTCTTAGGCCCTAGCTCTGGGGTCCTCCTCTGCTCCTGCCTGGCTGTTCCTGTCTGTCTACACACTGAAAACTCCTCTTTTACCTCCCACCAGGATCTCCTAACCTCTGTTCCATTCTCAGCTCTATTTAAGGCCTAGCTCCACCACCTCTGCCAGCCAGGAGGTAATTAATTCATCACCTCCAGGTATGGAGCATGACTAACTGGGGTCACTTTCTAATGAAGCCCCATTACGCCTAGCTGGGGTCACTAATTAGTTCTTAGTTTGCCAGATCGTGAGAGAGACTGAGGGATAGCTGCTAAGTCAGGGGCAAGACTGAGCCCGGTTTGCCTGAACAGGCCAGACAGCCCATTACAGAAGCAAAATTCTCCAAATAATGGTTTTCTGCAAACTAGAACACAGCAAACCATCTCAGTTGCTCACTAGGTGAGTAATTGTGATGCTGTGAACACAGGGCTATGACTTCACTGCAGGATGAAGGAGGATCAGTCAGAATGGAGAGAGAAAGCACTTGTTTAACTACAAAATGATTAGCACAAATGGATGGAACACTTTGAAAAATGCTAGATACATCCATTCTATAAATAGGACACATTTTAGAGTGTTGCACAGTACAGCTGACCATCAAAAAATAAATGCGTATTAAAGGAAGCAATTAAATGGAGTATTTTCGTGAACAAGGGTATCTACTGAATGGCGTTGTGTTCTGTTTCTATTCTACTTTCCGCTGTTGAGATAACAGAGGAAGGCTGGGACAAGGTGGATGAGCTAATGTCTTTTATTGGACCAACTTCTGTTGGTGAGAGAGACAAGATTTTACGCTTACACAGAGCTGTTCTTCAGGGCTGGGAAATGAATTTAGGCCAGGTCTACGCTACAAAATTAAGTCGACCTGATTTATGTTGGCATATAGCCACTGCAATAATTACATTGCTTGTGTGTATCTACACTTTGCTCCTTGTGTCAGCGGTGCACGTCCTCACCAGGAGCACTTGTATTGATTGTACTGTCCGTGTGGGGCTTGTGGAATGGCTCCTGAAAGCTGGTGACAGTCGATGTAAGCAACACAGTGTCAACACTGACCCTGCCTCAACCTAACTACATCGACCTTGGCTATGCACAACTCGTGGAGGTGGAGTTATTAAGTCAGCATAGCAGGGCAGTTACATTGACAGGAGCAAAATTTAAGTGTAGACACTTCCGTAGTTAGGTCGACGTAAACTGCCTTGTGTCGATCTAACTCTGTAGTGTAGACCAGACCTTAGAGTGTCACAGCTAAATACAAGGTGGAACAGATTGTTTAGCATAAGCAGTTTAACACATATTTTTTTCAAGGGGCCATTCAAGGTGCAGTGGCCCTTTAACACCCCTCCAGTCATAGGGGGGACTGGTAGGGGGGACAAGACAGCTGGGGAGGTTGTTAGTGGGTTATAGAGGAGGGCTGCTCACTGACACCTTGCTCAGGATTGAGATCAGTCTAATCTATTATCTGGTTTGACCTTGTCAATGAATGACAACAGTTTTAATAAAATTTCACTGGTTTAATACATGGGGCCAATTCTGCCCAGACTTACAGCTTGTGTGACACCTCATTGACTTCAGGGGTGCAAAAGGTGCAAGTTTGGGGGACAGGTTTCAGAGTGGTAGCCATGTTAGTCTGTATCAGCAAAAACAACGAGGAGTCCTTGTGGCACCTTAGAGACTAACAAATTTATTTGGGCATAAGCTTTCGTGCGCTAGGACCCACTTAATCAGATGAAGTGGGTTCTAGCCCACGAAAGCTTATGCCCAAATAAATTTGTTAGTCGCTAAGTCTGGGGGAGAATTTTGGCTTAGGAGGTCTTGGATTCTGAGATAATTGCAGCCACATAGATTTAATTGAAGGTGTTAATAGAGTAAATCACCACGGTCCATATGTTCAAAGCACAGCCGTATGACTTTCCTTAGGTTCCACAAGCCACTAATACAAAAAGTGTGAATGAAAACATTTAGTCTTTATATCAGCTGGCAGTTCTGGGTTTCTAGGTTTGTGGTTTAGGATCTGTTTATCATGAATAATCATCTGTAGAGCTGAAGCTGAACCAAAGCAACCCAAACTTTAGGGGTAATTTCAGAATCCAAACTTGGATCCAGTTCCAAATGTTGGAAATGGTCCCTCCCATTATAATGGACCAAACTGAAATGCTAGACCCCAAGTCCCATGATTTTTGAGGTGTTCAGGTTACCAGTGTTGAATTTTGAAGCTTGAACTCACACCAGTGATGTAGTGCAAAGACCAAAAGTAAAATTTGGTCTATTTCATTAACTAAAGTACATAGTGTGGTGCATGAAAGATGCATTTGAAAATTATAGCAGGAAAATACTTCTACCAGTTCATTAAAATGCACTTCCATTAGATTCTATTAGGTTTTGGAAAGAAAAATCTTGCTTCAAAGAGCATAAAACAGAATAGCCGGTCCTGCTCCCTATAAACATTTTAATGGAGTTGGTTCACCACAGTGGTGCCAAAAGACAAACTCTCTCTTAATAACCTTAATTAGAAAAATGAAACTGTATCATGTAGACTACAGCAAAATACTTGCCTTGTGTAAGGAGGCTGTTGGCCCCTTACTGAAATTTAGTGCGCTTTTTTGTTGGCCCTCTTCCAATACCAGGAGAAAGGGGAAGGGCCGAAAAGAAATCAGGATCCTGGGACTGACAGGGACCCTGTGATAAATGTGGGGAGGGGGTCCAGTGTAGCTCCCTTTGATGGACACCCAGCCAGCCAGTTAGCTATAAAATTCTTCTTGGTAGCTGTTCTCTACTTGCTTTACCTGTAAAGAGTTAAAAAGTCTGACTACATGCATAGGTAAAAGGAAGTGAGTGGGCACCTGGCTAAAAGGGCTGATGGGAAGGCTAGAACTTTTAAAAATTGAAACAAGACTCCCCTTTTGTCTATCTGTGGTTGTTCTCCCGGAGAGCAGGGACAGGGCTGGAACTATGCTGTAAAAGCTGGTGCCAGGTATGAAAAATCATTAAATCATACCTAGAAACTACTCCTTTGAAACCCCACATATGTAAGTAGATCAGGAAATGTCTAGGAAGGCATGATTAGGTTTCTCTCTCTTATTTCTTTATGGCTTGTGGACTTCTCTGTGCTAACCCCCAAATGCTTTTGTTTTGCTTGTAACCACTAAGCTGGACCTCAAGAAAACCATTCTTGATGCTTAATTATTATATTTTCTCTTTTTAAATCTAGCAATAGCCTAAATTCCAGATGTATTTTCTTTCTTTTTGTTTTTAATAAAATTTACCTTTTTTAAGAACAGGATTAGAATTTTTGTGTCCTAAGAGGTTTGTGCATATGTTGTTTAATTAGCTGGTGGCAACAGCTGATTTCCTTTGTTTTCTTTCTCAGCTCTTCCCCAGTGGGGCAGGGGGTGGTGGTGAAAGGGCTTGAGGGTACCCCACAGGGAGGAATTCCCAAGTGCGCCTTCCTGGGTTTAAAGGGGTTGGGGTTTTTTTGCACTTGGGTGGTGGCAGCATCTACCCATCCAAGGTCAGAGAGAAGCCGTAAACTTGGGAGTTTAATACAAGCCTGGAGTGGCCAGTATTAATTTTTCGAATCCTTGTGGGACCCCATCTTCTGCACTGGAACTGCCAGAGTGGGGAATCAGCCTTGACAGACCCAGAGAAATCAGAAGAGCTCTAATCCCAGGGGCAACAGGGAGAGGTCACACGCCAAATCAGCCAGATTGACGCAGTGGGAAGGTCAGTGAGGGAATGGAGAGCACAAGGCCCATGCTTTGTGGGCAGAGTAACTTAAGGCATGAGACGGAGAGAGCAGCAGCCCCGTGCAGAGCCAGGGAGCGCACAACAGCATGAGCCGCCTGAGCAGAGTCAGAGCAGCAGCTGGAACTGAAGCAGCATTGCAGGAATTCTGGTGGGGTGAGTCTCCTACTCTCATAGCAGGGTTGTGTGCACTGGTCAAGGGAGAGACGGGGCCCCTTTCCCAGAAGCAGCTAGAGAGGGCATTAAGTGCCAGATCCAGAGGGGGACGTGGCCTGACAGGAGAGCCAGACCCAAAGGTGGAGAATGGGTTCTGTCGCATGGAGTCCAAACCCATCCTGGGACAGTGCCGCACCTGCAGCTACAGCAGCACGTCCTGCTCCTGGAAGCAGACACTAGCCGAGTAAAGTTGTGGTAACTGTAAAGTTTGTTTCCCTTTAGAAAAGGAGTACTTGTGGCACCTTAAAGACTAACCAATTTATCTGAGCATGAGCTTTCGTGAGCTACAGCTCACTTCATCAGATGAAGTAGCTCACAAAAGCTCATGCTCAAATAAATTGGTTAGTCTTTAAGGTGCCACAAGTACTCCTTTTCTTTTTGCGAATACAGACTAACACGGCTGTTACTCTGAAACATTTCCCTTTACAGACTTCTGTATTGACCCTTACCAAGCCGTTTCCTCACAGTGCTTATGCTGGGAAGTGCTTGTTAATCCCCAAAGAAATGGTTCTGGTGTAAATAAATTGTATATATTGTCACAGGCGCTGACTTCTTCTCTATCCATGGGGTGCTCACCCCTGCCCTGCCCCAGGCCCGTCCCCACTCCACCCCTTCCTCCAAGGCCCTACCCCTGCCCTGCCTCTTCCTGTCTTCCGCCCTGCCTCTTCCCATCCCCTCCCCCAAGTGCACCCCATCCCCACTCCTCTCCCTCCCTCCCAGCACCTCCTGCACACTGCGGAACTGATTGCGGTGGGTGGGAAGTGCTGGGAGGGAGGGGGAGGAGTTGATTGGTGGGGCCACTGGCAGGTAGGAGCTGTTGGGGGAAGAGGGGGAGCTTGGCTGCTGGTGGGTGCTAAGAACCTGCTAATTTTTTTAAGTGAATTGCAGTGATTATCGATTAAAAGGGCAACAAGTGAGTTAGGAGTGCCCTAGAGTAGGGGTACCCTTGTCCCTACCCAGAGTTGCCCACAGAGAAACTTGGGTAAACACCCAGGAACCCTTGGCTCATCTATCAACATAGGGCTAGACTTTAGTATCCTTACTCATGTTGGCTTGTATCTCAATCCATCAATAATCACAATGAAGTCAAGGGAGCTACTTGTGGAGAAAGGTGTTGCCCAGGAAAGATGATTGAGTTATCAGAACCTGGCCTTTCTTACACTATATGGGAACATGAAGTGTCCACTTACTCACAGGTTTCAGAGTAACAGCCGTGTTAGTCTGTATTCGCAAAAAGAAAAGGAGGACTTGTGGCACCTTAGAGACTAACCAATTTATTTGAGCATGAGCTTTCGTGAGCTACAGCTCACTTCATCAGATACATGCTCAAATAAATTGGTTAGTCTCTAAGGTGCCACAAGTACTCCTTTTCCACTTACTCACAGTAAATCACAGAGCTCTGGTGGCAGGATTTCTATACTCACTGTACTCACTCATCCTTATCTTTTCCCCACATCAATTACTCATGAAAGGAAAATAAATGTTCAGTGTCACAGTTATGTGGCACTATCTCTGCTGGGGGCAGCTGCGCAGAGTATTCTCTTAACGACTCTCAGTGACCCTGTTATGAATTATGGAGGAGAAGGCTGGTCTTGTGGATTAAACCACAGGACTGAGAGGCAAGAGAGTGGAATCTTCTTCTCCCTTCTGCCACAGACTTCCTCTGTGACCTTGGAAAAGTCACATCACCTATCCGGCTACATCAGGAAATTGAATTATTGCTAGAAATAGTTTGATAATGGGTTCCCTTGAATTGACAGCGAAAATCATTTAAGTGCTAATATAGACCAGACAATAAAATGGATTAAGACTTTTTTCCACCCAGTGCTTGCAAGGTGGCCAAGGACTTGGACTTTGGGAACTGGGTGCACTTAAGGTAGATTCACAAGGGGGACTTAGGCACCTAATTGCTACTATAAGTATCTATTTTAGGAGGCACTGGTATTCACAGTTGCTGCCTAACCCTGTAGACATCTAAATTTCCTAGTTACCTAAGTTACCAGCAGCAAAGCCCCCTAGGGACCTACATTTCTGCTGTTTGGCATGCACAAAGCTACCTACCTACCTGACACTGTCGAGTTGGTTGGTGTCTAAAAGCAGGGGGGTCCTCAAACTAGGTGTTCCCCTGCCCGTCTCCCCAGCAGGGCCTGATCCAGCAGGGTGTTAGCATGGCACTCACCTATAGGGTGGGAGACTTGGGTTCAAGTCCCTGCTCCGAATCAGGAGGGTGGAGTTTCCCACATCCTGGGTGAGTGCTCTAACCATTAGGATTCTGGGATGAGGCACCACAACCATATTTCCTGAAAAAGGGCCACACCTCTCTCTTTGGCATTTCTTATCGGCTAGCTCAGGTGGCTCCCCATGTGGTGGGCAGGCTTCTGTGAATCATTTTAAGATGCTTAACTCTCCTCATGCATTGTACAGGGAGACTGGGCGCCTAACTCAAGGCTGTAACTCGGCTTCAGGGTGCCTAAAAGATAGGGGTTGCAATTCAGAGTGGCCACTCCTAAATCTCTCTTGTGAATCTAGCTCTTAGCACCTTACAAGATCGGACCTTTAAAAATTATAAACCATCTGCAACCCAGTAGTAATACTGAAATGTTGGACCTTCCCATTGCATGCAGCAACATTTCTTTTCCAAATAGAGTCAGGATCTCTCAGTGTTTGAGGGATCCAAGTAGCTGACTGTTCCTTAGTGATTTATGGCATTCCATTAACTCTTAAAATGTTTTGCTTTTCTTCCAGAAATGAGATTATGCAGGCTGAGTATCCAGAACTGGAGAGCACCCTTTAAGACACTGAAGAGGAAATGCAAACAGTGGAGGAATTAGTGTCTGAAATCTGGTTAGTGTTAACACGGTAATCTCTTTTGTTCATAGCTTTGTGATTAATTGTGCATTATGGTGGAGATGAAACTCATCGATTTATTACTAAACCAAAACAGAGATTATGAGCCTTCCTGTAGGAAGGGTTAACTACTGCGGCAGATTCATCCAGCTCAACAGAGTGATGAGTTCATGAAAGTATCAAGTGGGAAATGTAGCCAATGTTACCACATTGAATGCTGTAAACAGTGTCTCAAAAGCACGATTCCTTTGATGTTTGAGAACTTTGTGTTCAACCCTTTGGAGTTGGAAATGGCTCTAAACCACAGATGAGAAAATAGTGCCTCCAATCCAGGGTTAGTTTTGACTGACACCGAGACCAGGTGGCTGGGGATGGGAAATGACGGAATGACAGCCCCGGGCACATGACCGAAACAAAGGACATAATGTGCTGTCTGAGAAGCTTTTTAAAAAGAGCAGTTTGAGAGAGGCAAAGGGGAAGGTGCTGCAGTTGACGCTCCAAACACAGAGCTGCTTTGCAGGAGTGCTGTAGTTGCTGTGCTACGTCTTTGAGATATAGGCTGGGTGCTGCATTTCCCATTTAATATTTAATTTAATATGCAGCAAGGAATCCGTGCAAGTCCAACATCGGCTGACCTGTTAGTAGCTGTGACGCATCCATAGTAAAGGATTGGCCGCAAGTCAAACTCACTGGGTAAACCAGAGTTCAGCAACTACGCTTTCTGCCCTCTGTGCCTCCCCTCAGAAAAAAACAAAAAACTTAAGGCATTTGTAATAAACGCTTATCTATCGCTAATGACACCTTGTATTTTAAAATGTCTTGGGGGATGGCTTGGACATCTACATCTAAGGCAGAGGTCCCCAAAGGGAACGTTCAGGGAGGCATGGCTGGGGCCCAGGCCACCTCCCATGGGGCCCACCTCCTCTCCCCCACTATAGCCCCAACTTTGGCCCTCTTACCCCTGTCTGTGTCACCCGCATCACGCTCCAAAGCCATGGCCCCACTCCTGGCCCCAGCTCCAGGTGGGGGCGCGGACAGGGCTAAAGCGGGGTGAGAGGTAAAAAGTTTGGGGACCACTGTTCTAAGGCCATCTATCCCTAATAACATGTTAATGGTTCCATACTGCTAACTGAGGCAACATGTTATAAAGCCAGACCGCAGTTCACCGCCAAAGGCTGGATAGTTGAGTAGATGGACCAACCTCATATTTTGCTGTTGCAGTTTCTAGAGTATTGTCTGAAAGGTTTAGGTAGAATCTACATAAAATAAGAACATAAGAATGGCTGTACTGAGTCAGACCAAAGGTCCATCCAGCCCAGTATCCTGTCCACCGACAGTGGCCAGTGCCAGGTGCCCCAGAGAGAATGAACCTAACAGGTAATGATCTAGTGATCTCTCTTCTGCCATCCATCTCCACTCTCTGACAAACAGAGGCTAGGGACACCATTCCTTACCTATCCTGGCTAATAGCCATTAATGGACTTAACCTCCATTAATTTATCCAGTTCTCTATTAAATCCTGTTATAGTCCTAGCCTTCACAACCTCCTCAGGCAAAGAGTTCCACAAGTTGACTGTGTACTGTGTGAAGAACTTCCTTTTATTTGTTTTAAACCTGCTGCCCATTAATTTCATTTGGTGGCCCCTAGTTCTTATATTATAGGAAAAAGTAAATAACTCTTCCTTATTCACTTTCTCCACAACACTCATGATTTTATATTCCTCTATCATATCCCCCCTTAGTCTCCTCTTTTCTAAGCTGAAAAATACCTCTTTAATTTCTCCTCATATGGGACTCGTTCCAAACCCCTAATCATTTTAGTTGCCCTTCTCTGAACCTTTTCTAATGCCAGTCTATCTTTTTTAGATGAGGAGACCACATATGTATGCAGTATTCAAAATGTGGGTGTACCATGGATTTATATAAGGGCAATTCTCTGTCTTATTCTCTATCCTCTTTTTAATGATTCGTAACATCCCGTTTGCTTTTTTGACTGCAGCTGCACACTGCCTGGATGTCTTCAGAGAACTATCCACAATGACTCTAAGATCTTTCTCCTGATTAGTTGTAGCTAAAAATTAGCTCCCATCATATTGTATGTATAGTTGGGGTTATTTTTTCCAATGTGCATTACTTTACACTTATCCACATTAAATTTCATTTGCCATTTTTGTTGCTCAATCATTTAGTTTTGTGAGATCTTTTTGAAGTTCTTCACAGTCTGCTTTGGTCTTAACTATCTTGAGCAGTTTAGTATCATCTACAAACTTCGCCACCTCACTGTTTACCCCTTTCTCCAGATCATTTATGAATAAGTTGAATAGGATTGGTCCTAGGACTGACCCTTGGGGAACAGCACTAGTTACCCCTCTCCATTCTGAAAATTTACCATTTATTCCTACCCTTTGTTCCCTGTTTTTTAACAGTTCTCAATCCATGAAAGGATCTTCCCTCTTATCCCATAACAACTTAATTTACATTAGAGCCTTTGGTGAGGGAACTTGTCAAAGGCTTTCTCGAAATCTAAGTACACTATGTCCACTGGATCCCCCTTGTCCACATGTTTGCTAACCCCTTCAAAGAACTCTATTTCCCTTTACAGAAACCATGTTGACTTTTGTCCAACAATTTATGTTCTTCTATGTGTCTGACAATTTTATTCTTTACTACTGTTTCAACTAATTTGTCCGGTACTGATGTTAGACTTACCGGTCTGTAATTTCCGGGATCTCCTCTAGAGCCCTTTAAAATATTGGCGTTACATTAGCTATCTTCCAGTCATAGGGTACAGAAGCTGATTTAAAGGACAGGATACAAACCATAGTTAATAGTTCTGCAATTTCACATTTGAGTTCTTTCAGGACTCTTGGGTGAATGCCATCTGGTCCTGGTGACTTGTTTCTGTTAAGTTTATCAATTAATTCCAAAACCTCCTCTAGTGACACCTCAATCTGTGACAATTCCTCAGATTTGTCACCTACAAAAGCCGGCTCAGGTTTGGGAATCTCCCTAGCATCCTCAGCCGTGACGACTGAAGCAAAGAATTCATTTAGTTTTTCTGCGATGACTTTATTGTCTTTAAGAGCTCCTTTTGTATCTTGATCGTCCAGGGGCCCCACTGGTTGTTTAGCAGGCTTCTTGCTTCTGATGTACTTAAAAAACATTTTGTTATTACCTTTTCAGTTTTTGGCTAGCTGTTCTTCCAACTCCTTTTTGGCTTTTCTTATTACATTTTTACACTTAATTTGGCAGTGTTTATGCTCCTTTCAATTTGACTTCCACTTTTTAAAAGGTGCCTTTTTATCTCTCACTGCTTCTTTTACATAGTTGTGAAGCCATGGTGGCTCTTTTTTAGTTCTTTTACTGTGTTTTTTAATTTGGGGTATACATTTAAATTGGGCCTCTCTTATGGTGTCTTTGAAAAGTGTCCATGCAGCTTGCAGGGATTTCACTCTAGTCACTGTACCTTTTAATTTCTGTTTAACTAACCCCCTCATTTTTACATAGTTCCCCTTTCTGAAATTAAATGCTACAGTGTTGGGCTGTTGAGGTGTTCTTCCCACCACAGGAATGTTAAATGTTATTATATTATGGTCACTATTTCCAAGCTGTCCTGTAATAGTTACCTCTTGGACCAGCTCTTGACTCTTCCGTTGTGGGTTCCCATACCAGCTGCTCCAAGAAGCAGCCATTTAAAGTATCGAGAAATTTTGTCTCCGCATTTCATCCTGAGGTGACATGTTCCCAGTCAATATGGAGATAATTGAAATCCTCCACTATTATTGAGTTCTTAATTTTAATAGCCTGTCTAATCTCCCTTAGCATTTCATCGTCACTATCACTGTCCTGGTCAGGTGGTCGATAATAGACCCCTATTGTTATATTCTTATTAGAGCATGAAATGACTATCCACAGGGATTCTGTGGAACATGTGGATTCACTTAAGATTTTTACTTCATTTGATTCTACATTTTCTTTCACATATAGTGTCACTCCTTCCCCTCCCTTCCCCCCCCCCCCCACGACCTGTTCTGTCCTTCCGATATATTTTGTACCCCAGAATGATTGCGTCCCATTGATTGTCCTCACTCCACCAGGTTTCTGTGATGCCTATTATATCAATATCCTCCTTTAACACGAGACACTCTAGTTCACCCATCTTATTATTTAGACTTCTCGCATTTGTGTACAAGCCCTTTAAAAACTTGTCTACTGAGCTAGACAATCTACTGAACTATAACCTCACTTTTCAAATACCAGGTATATATAACAGACAATACGGACTTCAAATGGAGCAGTAGAACCCGACAGGAATACAATAGTAAATGTTAAACAAACAATGAAAATTGTTTTGTACATCAAATGTAACATGTATAATTGCATAACATAGTTTTCTCTTTAACTCTGCCTTTCCTGATTTGCATGTGGTTTTTTAATCCAATCTTTATGATTATTTGGACATACCATAGTATTTTGACATGTACAGTAAGGTCTCTTGGCTGTGATTAGATTTAAATTTGCACTGTACCCCCCTTTGCATGATGTAAATTAACAAAGAAAAATCTAACGGCAAGCTTATTAGTGTACAATAAGTGACAAATAATTTAATTACTTCCCAATTGCTAGTGACAAATCAAATTGTTCCTTCTATTAAAAACATTTACACATGTAGGGTTTACAAGTCAGCATGTAATACACATGACAAATTAGTTCATTCTGTACATAAACACTAAAGACTGCTCTAAAATTGGATTAGTTACAGGTTCAAAACCATTTCAGTTCAGCTAATAGGGATTGGCCTAGCTTCCAGATTTTTCTTGGAAGTCGGGATCAACAAGCCTTTTATTTGTATGTGCAGTACATTACTGATCAGGTACAGATGGGGAGTCTTTTTTGGATAGGCTATGCCACATTTACTATAATCTTACCATGTACCATTCACCTGATATTACCATATATTCTGCTGTTGCACGCTAGGGATACCGAGTGAAATGCACTCAGGTGATCTCTGCTTATCCTGTAGTGAATCGATTTGTAATCCTATGTACTGTTCAGTAAAATCATCAATAATAAAATAAATCAGTCACACTAACTGGAAATTATTTTATGGTTTTCTAGCTGAAAGAGGCACAGTCTGATCTGTAATTACATTTTTAACAACTGATCCAAACTGTTTTCCATCCAGAACCCCATTACTAAAAATATGTCTGGTAAATACAGGGGGAAAAATGGAGACAATTATTTTTGTTCTATTTAATTTCTTGTTGTAGAATAAATCAAATAAAATCAGAAATTTAAAGTTATCTTAAGTTTGCGTAAAGAAATATGTATCGTAAAGAAAGGCCCTAGCTAGTAATTAACACTTAGGTATTTTCCGTTACTGCTTTTAATTTACCACAGGATACATAGTGTCCTTTTTACCAAATATCTGTCTATACTTGGGTTACTTCCTTCTCTATCCAAAACTCCCACAGCAGAGGCAAATCAAATATATATCATGTTGAAGCTTAGTTCCTACAATAGTAAGTCCAACAGTTATACTTTTTAATATTATATTTTTACATTACAGAGTTAAAACTCAAGAGATGCTAAGCCTAATGTCTACACATTGCTCCAAAATCAAATGCTATGAAAATTTTAGGAAGTTAACAAATTCTGCTATTATATTTAGTAAATTCTTCTTTTAAAAATAAACCACAAACATTTGTTTCCTAGATTTACTTGCAGTAAATTATTCAGCCACTAGATGTTTCTATTTGTATGTTTGGAGTACCAGACAAAGTGTGGAGCCAGGTAAAAATGGAAGACAAAGCTGGGACTCAAGTCATGTGGAAGCCTATCTATTTGATTGTAATAGTCTTTAATACCTGTTTATGAGAGATTGTGATTCCATATTAAATGACACTCATTTAGCATGGCTTAGAAAATTTTGGCTTCTACTCAGTATGTCACTTGGAAAGGTTAAGCCTTTCAAATAACCATCAAAATTACATATAAAATAGTGTACGGTCATTATATGCTAGATTAGAAAGTTATAGGATGACAAGAAAGAGAATGACCTTTATAATAGTTTAAAAGGTGCACATTTATCACCACGCAGTATTTAGATTGCACAAAGGAAGAACTGACATTCACTTAGGGACAACTCTTACCTTCAGCTCTCTGGCTGTGGAGATCTTGCCTGCAGCTGATCTGGTGTAGTTCTGTTGTGCAGGAAACAGGATTCAGGATGCAGCTACAAAGCCCACGTACCTGGGGGCACCTTACATGTCCTTGCACAGTGGGTTTTAGGGCAGGTCAGAAGGGGAATGGAGCAAAGCTGGTGCACCTGGATCCACAGTTTATTGCCCTCTAAATGGAGGGCAGAAATGCAGCAGGGGCATCCTCAGCTCCAGACAACAGTATCTGTTGTGGAGCACTTCTTCTGCTGCTCTGTTGCTCTCTTCCCCTCAAATACCCTTGTAGAAACTCTTTGCAATAAGCCCAGCTATTTAACAGTGGGAGGGGGAAGGATTTGGATCTTAATAAACTTGTCTTGACTGATACTCCTTAGTGTAAGAGAGAATGAACAGAGTGGGGGAGAAGGAGTCTTAAATCTGTCCTGGGCCCCTTCCAACAGATCACTGAAGACTATGATGTGTGGTGACAATACCCAACACAGGCCACAGCCCAAACTGGAACCTTCCCAGTGTCAAAGTTTGACTCAGACTCACAATTTATCAGACCACTCTGTTTTATTAGCAAAGTTGCTCTGCTAATACATTTAGAAGTGAACCCCCCGAGTGGGGCTTGTGTCTTTTAATTTATACAGTTTTTGGAGAACAAGTTACAGAGAAGTTACGGACAAAAGAAGAAAAAGATTTTAGTCACCACCCTTCGAGATCCCTGAGACCAGTCACGTATCTTCAGTTACCTGCCACCCTTAACAATCTCCTTTAACAGCTTCCAGTTAACTTAACTAATTGCCCTTCACACCTTCCATTCTGATGCCTGCTTCTTAGACGTGCTGGCTCTATCTTAATTGCTTCTCCATTCAAAAGTTAACTGTCCCTATGTGTGCTCCCTCAGATACTTTGTAACATGTTTTGGCATGCCCTCTCATATACAATGTATCCAGCATGTCCCCTTATACAATGTTATACTTCCACACCAGTATGTCACTGGTAGCCAATGCACTGAGAATTGCAAAAAAACCCATCTTCCTCAAAATGGGGAGGTGTCAGACTGCTGTTACAGGGCCTCAGGATTTCAAAGGCAGGGCATGAATTCAAAGGGTGATATTCTCTTTTAACAGCTGTCTGTCATAATGCAAGGATCGCTCCCCCATGCTTGCATACTGCACAGGAGATGCCTCTACCTCACAGCAGCTGATGTGAGAATTAGTAAGAGATATTGGCAAGAAACTGGACAGGAATTTGGAAGCTGTAACAGCTTTGGCTGCATGAGCATTTTGGGAGAGCAAGGAGCTAATCTGGATGACCCAACAGATCAGAATCAGGCAGACTCTCTTAATGAAAGCAAAGCAATTGCTTACCCATGGATTACTATAGACTCAAAGAGGGGGTGAAAGGGAACAAATGTAGGGCCAGATTCTCAGTTGGTGTAGAGCAGCATATCTCCACAGAAGTCAAGGCAAAAAATGGCTGCCAAAGCCATAGCTAAAAGCCGCAGAATAGTTTATTGTGGTGAAAGACGCTTCCAGGATAACAGCAAGGAAATGGCAACAAACATCAGAATTTTGCCGAAGTATTATTGCGTAATGGGTGGAGTTCTGTGACAAACTCATTCTGAATCCAGCCAGGATGACAGAATCCATCGCACACCTGAGTAAGATGATGAGACAAACTCTATATGTACTTCTATGGCCCCCATTCCCACAGTATCTGAGCACCTCACAGTCTTTTAACACGTTTATTCTCACAACAACCTTGTGAGTCAGAGTATTTTTAACCCCCTTTTACAGATGGAGAACTGAGGTACAGAAGGACTAAATGACTCACCCAAGGTCACACAGGAAATCTAGGGTAGAGCAGGAAACCGAATGCATGTCTCCTGAGTCATAGGCTAGCACCCTTACCACGGGCCAGCCTTCTCCATGCTCTGTTAAAGCAGCAGCACTGAGCAAGTCTGTCTTCAGTTCTGTTGTACAGAGAGCAGATTTTGGCTCATTCTCTTCTGCTTGGATTTAACACCTGTCATACACCGTAAAAGACCTGATCCTGCCCCAGTCAAGAGCAAGAAAAGAAATGTAGAGGCCTCAGGTTTACATCCTACAAAGTTGAGGTTTAGGGTCAGTGGAAAGCAGTCTTTTTCTTTTATTTGGATTCAGGAAATGATTATCATATAAGCTGGAAGTGATGTCTCCTTGGCAAGCTTGTGTACGAACCTGGAATTAAACTCTGAAGGGCACATTGTCTGAATTAACTCTGGGGTAACTCTGATACAACACTAGCACTTAGGTATTTTCCGTTACTGCTCTTAATTTACCACAGGGTACACTGTGTCCTTTTTACCAAATATCTGTCTATACTTGGATTACTTCCTTCTCTGTCAAAAACACCCACAGCAGAGGAGAATCATAAATTCATAGTGAATTGAAACCTAGCTCCTACAATCAGGAATACATTTATTTATGTAATTTTTTTTCTAATATACCTCAGCAAAATGAAATTTTTAAACATGCTGAATTTCTAAAAATGAAAAATAATTTTTAAAAAAGTAGATGGAAGACACTGTACAAATAAGTCATGCAAGTAAACCACAAGGCAAAGGAATTGAATTAGGGAATTCTAATCTAATTTGCCACAGTTTTCAAAAGTGACTAATGATCTTTGGTACTTCTATTTTTGGGTTCCTGACTTGAGACCCCTTTAAAGGGGCTTGCTATTCAGGGAATAGGTGCTTAGCACTTTCTGAAAAGCAGTCCTTTAAAGATGTCCCAAGCTGAGCACCCAAAAGAGGTCATAGGGCAGTACTTTCTGAATGCAGATATTTAATCCAACAAAAAGTCATACACCAGCATCTAAACGGATGATTGGCTGACTTTTTCACACTAATCAGTGCATGTTCTGTTAAACTCAGCAAGTGCCAGCAACATGAACTAATTCAATTTACAAAAGAACCAGCCTAAGCAAATCTTCAAACACGTCAGGATTATTCCACCCTAATGCAAATGATTTTGGGTAAATTAACAATATTCATTAGAGCATCACAATTTACTCTCTTATTCTGCAGAGATTTTTTTCCACTGGCATGACAAGGAGCTCTTGCTAAACATGGTATTTAATTTGCCAGCTATGATATTTACAGCTTGGTGGGGTTTTTTTGTTTGTGCTGGAAAAAGCACTTGAAGTAAAGTATTCATGCTGCCCTTGAGGATGCTAGAGCTTCCAGGAAGAGATAATTAGGGCCTTGTCTACATGAGTCAGCTGTACCAGTATAAGTGTAGTTTTTTGAGCAGAAGCTGCATTGCAGCCACACATAAACTGAAAAAAGGCAATGTATCTGGTAATTAAGCTGCTTTAGAAGTGACTTTCCTCTATTTTGATAGGAGTTAAATCTGTAAAATGTGGGTGCACACCCATGCCTGCATAACTATACTGCTACATTTATTCCTCTCACTGTTATCCCATAGTGCATTGGTTCACACCAAGACTAGCCTGTCTAGGAACCCATGTGTACTCCACTGCTCTGGGGTCATCTGGACTGGATGTCCTACCTCACAGACTATGCAAAGATGGGAAAGCCAGACAAGTAGGAAAGAGGACTTACTTTAATTAGATTGTACAAGGTAGGGTTGGACAGATCCTAGTTGGACCATCTAGTGCAACCTCCTGTATTAAGTGCAGGACTGTTCCCTTACTGAGTTACCTTTTATCTATTCTTCAGTACCTCTGTCTAGTGATGCCTCAGCAGCTTCCCTGGGCGAGCTAATAAAAGTTCCCTTTGTCGTCTCATGTTACACACCCTTAATCTCTTTGTCATCTTTCACTATGCCTGATACATAATGAAGTGTCCTGGGAAATCAAATACCTGGTGTAGGGATGCGGCAATCCCATACGATGGGCATGCAGAGGCTAAGGACTTTGATGCTTTGAAGTACAATCTCACCCTTTCCCCTGCATCTTCTAATGTCCTGATAAAGGATTTAACACTTGTTTGTTTTTTCATTAATAACTTGAATAATGGAGTGGAGAGTATGCTTATAAAATTTACATATGACTTCAAGCTGGGAGGAGCTACTAGCTCTTTGGAGGACAGGATGAGAATTCAAAACAACCTTGACAAGTTGAGAGAATTGGTCTGAAATCAACAAGATGTAATTCAATAAAGACTGTTGCAAAGAACTACACTTAGGATGGAAAAAATCAGATAACTACAATAGGTGACTAGATAGTACTGCTGAAAATGATCCAGGGGTTACAGTGGATTACAAATTAATGTAATGCAGTTGTGAAAAAGTTTAATATCATTCTGAGGTGTATTAACAAGCATGTCATATGTAAGACAAGGGTGGGAATTATCCTGCTGTACTCTGCATTGGTGAGGCCTCAGCTGGAGTACTGTGTCTGGGCACCTCACTGTGAGATGGATGTGGATAAACTGGAGAGATTCCAGAGGAGAGCAAGAAAAAATGATTAAAGGTTTAGAAAATTTGATCTCTGAGGAAAGGGTAAAAAAACCTGGGCCTGTTTTGTCTTGAGAAAAAGAAGACTGAGATGTCTTCAAATATATTAAGGGCTGTAATAAAGAAGACGACAATCAATTGTTTTCCATGTCCCGTGTAGGCTACATTTGAATGAATATATATGAGCGACTTCATAAGTGAAAGATTCACCTTCAGCAAAAACCTTAGCTCTGCCCTGTAGCAACACCATGAGGGGGTAAAAAGTAACATGCTTTTAAAAATCAATAAAATCTAATTGGTCGACAAACACTGAAAAGCCTTAATCTTCATCTGTCTTTTGCATGTTATTTCCCCTAAATTACAGATATTTACTCTCAGCCTTAACTTCATCTTAATACCTTTTTTTTTGTTTTGAAATAGCCTTGGGATTTTTAAATTAAAAATCTCATACATAAACAGTAAACAGGCTCAGAGAGAATGTTACCATGGGATATTTCTAATGATTTGAAGAGCTGAAGTATCACTCTTAAACCATATTTTTAAATTTAACTTTCATAACCAGATTCACCAGTATGCTCTGGCTGCTTCCCCCACCTTCCCCAAACAGCGTATAGCAGCCAACGCATAGGAACCAGTTAAACTGGGTTTACAGTTACTTTATTTTCTCAGATCAGTTCAGAACACACCACAGCTTTCCCCTCTACTTCCTGCTCTTCAAATTCCTCCTGCAACCCCTACATTCCCCTGTGCTTTCGCTTCCCAAGTACCCCTGCCTTCTCCATCTCCCTACATTCCCTTGCATGGGCACACATGCACACTAGTTTCCCCCCTCCCTCCTGAGCTGCCAGATGAGTAGTCCTGGGGCAATAGGGAGCTTTTGAAAAGATATTTAAGGTTAACGGTTATCTTTCATAACTGAAAGTTTGTCACAAAACTTTGCCCCCTTTCAAAATGGCCCCATTGTTCTCAGTGGGATTGAAACCACAGCTTCCTTCTGGGAAGTCTATGCTCTGAGGAAGCGGAGACACTGAGTCCCACTGGGAACAGTGAGAGAAAGGAAGACTGTTCTCAAAATGGCCACCAACTGAGGGCAGCTGTGACTTCAGTCCCTTTCAGAGCAAAGGGAAATGGCAGCCATGTTGGAAGAGGGCAGTTCTTTGCGGAATTTGCTATAGCAGATCATTGTAACTTTCAACCTCTAGTACTGAAGCATAAAGTTTGTTATAGAATCATAGAATTGTAGGACTGGAAGGGACCTCAAGAGGTCATCTAGTCCAGTCTCCTGCACTCATGGCAGGATGACCTATTATCCAGACCATCGCTGACAGGTATTTGTGTAACCTGTTCTTTAAAATCTCCACTGATGGAGATTCCACAACCTCCCTAGGCAATTTATTCCAATGCTTAACCACCCTGACAGGAAGTTTTCCCTAATGTGCAATTTAAACTGCCCTTGCTGCAATTTAAGCCCATTGCTTCTTGTCCTATCCTCAAAGGTTAAGGAGAACAATTTTTCTCCCTCCTCCTTGTAACAATCTTTTATGCTCTTGAAAACTGTTATCATGTTCTTCCTGAGTCTTCTCTTCTCTGCACTACACAAACCCAATTTTTTCAATCTTTCCTCATCCTAATGTAATCCACACACCTCCTGGGTGTGGTGCTGTGTCCCCTGCTACTGGCACCAAGACCACTTAGAGATTAAAGAGTCTTCTACAATCTTAGCTAAGAGTCACGTGGCTTTTAGCTCATGCAGTAGAGGCTCATGCATTTAGTTCCAGAAGTCCTAGGTTCGATCCTGCCTGCCGACGACCGGGCTCTGTCAGTGTTACACTAAGTCATATTTTGTAGACCTGTAATAATTTTTGTAGCTCTTCTCTGGACTTTCTCCAATTTGTCCACATCTTTCCTGAAATGTGGCACATAGAATTGGACACAATATGCCAGTTGAAGCCTGGAATCAGTGCAGAGTAGAGAGGAAGAATTACTTCTCGTGTCTTGCTCATAACACTCCTGCTAATACATACCAGAATGATGTTTGCTTTTATTACAACAGTGTTACACAGTTGACTCATATTTAGTTTGTGATCTACTATGATCCCCAGATCCCTTTCTGCAGTACTCCTTCCTAGTTAGTGTCAAAGTTTGACTCAGACTCACAATTTATCAGACCACTCTGTTTTATTAGCAAAGCTCCTCTGCTAATACATTTAGAAGTGAGCCCCCCGAGTGGGGCTTGTGTCTTTTAATTTATACAGTTTTTTGGAGAACAAGTTACAGAGAAGTTACAGACAAAAGAAGAAAAAGATTTTAGTCACCACCCTTTCAGATCCCTGAGACCAGTCACGTATCTTCAATTACCTGCCACCCTTAACAATCTCCTTTAACAGCTTCCAGTTAACTTAACTAATTGCCCTTCACACCTTCCATTCTGATGCCTGCTTCTTAGACGTGCTGGCTCTATCTTAATTGCTTCTCCATTCAAAAGCTAACTGTCCCTACGTGTGCTCCCTCAGATACTTTGTAACATGTTTTGGCATGCCCTCTCATATACAATGTATCCAGCATGTCCCCTTATACAACGTTATACTTCCACAATAGTCATTTCCCATTCTGTATGTGTGCAACTGATTGTTCCTTCCCAAGCTGAGTACTTTGCTTTTGTCCTATTGCATTTCATCCTGTTTACTTCAGACCATTTCTCCAGTTTGTCCAGATCGGTCTGAATTTTAATCCTATCTTCCAAAGCACTTGCAACGCCTCTCAGCTTGATATCATCCGCAAACTTTATAAGTGTACTCTCTATGCCATCATCTAAATAATTGATGAAGATATTGAACAGAACTGGAGCCAGAACTGAGTCCTGTGGGACCCCCACTTGATATGCCCTTCCAACTTGAAGGGAATTCTTTCCTGGATATCTGGCTGGTGAATCTTGCCCACATGCTCAGGGTTCAGCTGATCGCCATATTGGGGTTGGGAAGGAATTTTCCTCCAGGGAAGATTGGAATAGACCCTGGGGGTTTTTCGCCTTCCTCTGCAGCATGGGGCACGGGTCACTTGCTGGAGGATTCTCTGCACCTTGAAGTCTTTAAACCATGATTTGAGGACTTCAATAGCTCAGACACAGGTGAGAGGTTTATTGCAGGAGTGGGTGGGTGGGTGAGATTCTGTGGCCTGCATTGTGCAGGAGGTCAGACTAGATGATCATAATGGTCCCTTCTGACCTTAATATCTATGAGTCTATGAAGAACGAGATGGAAAAATAATAATGAATTCTTCCTTCCAATAGGATGAGGCCTATGCACAAGACTTCAGTGATTTAAAACTATGTAGGAAGTTTAACGATTCTGTTATTCTGTTAGTGAGATTATTAGGGTCACAAAAAAGTCACACTGAATGCCAAACTTTTTAAAAGGACTCCTTTTAAATCTATTTTAATTCCTAAATTAGTTAACAGATTTACTTGTAAGTTTTCAGAAACTTCATTCTGTACTCAGAGAGGAAGTGCTGCACTATTGGGAAGGATACACTCAACTTTTCTTAAATAACAAAGAGATTGAATCCTTATTGTAAGTGCAAAAATCAACTCAACTTTAACTATGGACTTGCTACTGATGCCTCCATAATACATACGCACACGCTCCAAAATCCCAGGTTATACTGATTTTTATAACAACTCAAACTTTAATCCAATTAATTCTTTGTAGACAGGATTCCCTCACTATTTGTGTGTGTGTGTATATATATATACACATAGGTGTATGCGTATATAATATATGTGTACATGCTGTACACACACCTCTTTTTCTAAAGCAAATCAAAGCATAGTTTGTTCGCTGTATATCGTTACATAGCAACTGCTTTATTAGTTGATACTTTTATGCTTCTTTTGAGCTCAGCAATCAAATACATCTGTTCATTAACTGCACAGAAAATTGTGCTTTTATGAGGAAGGTGTTTTGTAATTGTTTGGGGGGGGGTCTGTGTTGTTTGGATTGGTTCAAAAATAGCTTTCTTTTTTAATAGTTCTTGATTGGCTGATGACCTTAAGATTTAATTGTTGTTTAACTTCAGATCTATTTTTAATGTGTGTATAGTAGTAATTATGAAGAAAACACTCCATTCAGAACTTAAATAAATATCTGTCTTTCAATTTAAACTTTAAATCTTCATCTATATATAGCAAGTTCTTTAACATGCAAAGAGTTTACTGGGTATTTTTTTAAGAAATGTAACCCCTGAAACAACATCAATGGCCCTATGGGCAGCAGAGCAGGTGTTCTGCAAAGGAGAAAAACACATTCTGTACAAATTACTCTCAACAGATTTTTTTAAAAATTTCCATAGGCCCCAAGTCTGTGGGTTAAAACTAACTGGTTTAAATTCACAATGTTTGTACTTCTTTTACAGTTCAGGCCTATTGGAACTTAGGAAATGGTTGGGGGATTGCCGAAAACGTGTAAAATGCTCTGGCTATCTACTGAAGAACTGAGATATCTCTCCAAATAGCTTGAGCAAAGTTTCTGACTGAAGACTAAAATAGTCAAGTTGAAACTATGGGCCTGATTCCCATTTCACAAGAGTTTGACACCAATGTAAAGCCCCAATTCACTGAAGCACATGAATAACTTTAAGCAGCTGAGTAGTCCCAATAAATTAACTTATGGTACCTTCTTATGCCTGTGCTACACTAGCCTGACGGATGCCAAGGATGGTGCAGAAGAGACTGGAGAGGCTCCTCAGAGCTACTCCAAGGGGCATGGAGTTCATGCATATAATCTCCAATCCCCCCACTAAGTAACTGTCCAGGAATCCTAGTTCCCACTCAGCATCCACAGAAGATAAAGCAGTTATACTTACTTCAGGGGGAGTTCTCCAGGTGCAGTGGCTGTAGCATCAGACCCCTCAGAAGCAATGTGATTCTGTGTAAACAGAAAGACTGATCACCTCAGTCCTACAAAAATACCTGCCCAAAGGGCATGGGGGGAGGAAAATTCCATACAGGTCCCCTCATGGAGCATCTGTCCCAAAACATTCTGAAGGGAGCTAGAATTTGTCTCCCTATCTTCTCCACCCCTCTCCCATGGAATGAGACATCATTCCACCCTCAACCCAGCAGATTCAAGGGATCTGCAGGAGGATCAGTACCATCTGTGTGAAGGCCTGTGCCTCTGCATTGTCTCTGGAGCCTCTAATATGCCCCTCTCTCACTTCCTTCTATCGTGTGCTGCCCTTCTCTGGTGCTGTTAGGGAATGATGCCTACCTCTGCAGGATCCCAAGTAGGGTGACCAGCTGTCTCGATTTTATAGGGACAGTCCCAATATCTGGGGCTTTTTCTTATATAGGCACCTATTACCCCCACCTCCGACCCAATTTTTCACACTTGCTATCTGGTCACCCTAATCCCAAGAAAGAGGGGAGATAGCCCTGTGGAGGTGGCTGACATGGTACACACGTGTGGCAGTGGAGATCCACGTGCAGATCTCCCATGCACACATTTCCCTGACACATTCTGGGTTGTAGTTATCAAGCCCAAACTCCAGCAAGCAGATCATTGGATGCTGAGGATTCAGCCATTAGATAACCAGGATGTACCCAGAAGTTCTGTTGCCAAAAATATTTCAGAAATCAAACATTGCACAATGTGACGTTATTCTGTGATTTAACAACAAAACTGGTAGGAGCAGTAAAGAATAAATGTTAGTTAACCAAGACTCAGAAACGTCTTGTTACCAACGCTGACGTAAACATGGACCGAACTGCTCTCCTGAGAACCAGCTCTTGGTGTACATGACTGAGCATTAGAAAATATAATCTACCTCTAGGAAATGACTGCTGTGTCATGTTGAAAATCTTACCTTATATTCACCTTAGAGTCTTGGTCTTTTTAGTCAGTTGATTCTGGATTGCGGATATCTTATGACGTGCATGTGTGTGCGTGTGTGTCCCCGTTAGCAATAAGCCCAAAACCAATACCTCAGTCCTGCCATCATGGAATTTTAGGGAAGTTCAGAACCATATATGAATTTTACAGCCTGGGCCATTTCTGGTAGAAATACCAAAACTGGTAGCGTAGATAGAAATTTGAGTTAATAAAACTCTACTATTAAACAATACCACACCTGTCCCATGCTCTGAGCGCCCCTGACAAACTTTAAAAAATGCAGGTCATAAAATCAACAGACTCCAGTAATTACCTGCAGGTAACAATATTTATCTATATAAATAGACTTGTAATAAGCCCTACTAACAAAATCGCCACCAAAGTTTCTTTTCACTGGCACTGCACTTTTCAGTATCTCAGGTGCCAGAAATTTTACATTTTGCCTTCAAGTATTTCACTGGGAACCCAAAACCGAGTGCTACAGATTGCATCACAATCAGCTTCCTTGGAATTCTAAGAAGAGTTTTCCCAGTCTCTTCCCTCATGACTCTATTGAGATTTAGTCAGAGGCATTTTGTGCCTTTATTCTTGAAGTTGGTAGAGGCTATTTGTGGGTGATGCTGAATCTTTCCTTTGTATATTTCACGCTTCAGACTGCCTGTGCATGCCCACCTGACCTTTTCCTGTGTGTTAGATACAATGACCATGACCTTTCAATGTACAATATCATTTGACATTAACATGAATTCAGCAGTTATAATCTGAAGAGTTTGAAACATAACATGTAACAACTCTATGGTACCAAATGAATCCCCTTTCACCTGACGTCTGTAATATGTAGTGACATTTATCTCAACTCTCTAGCTCTCTTGTGGTTTGGCTGAATATTTTTAAAAATCTTTTAAGATTATCTGTATCTTCATCTGCAAATTATTTTCGCTGTAAAATAACAGAGTGCCTCTGGAAACAGCTGCATTCTGAAGTCAATCTTATAAACCATCACCTCCTACATCCCAACTGGAACTCCGCTGTGTTTCTCAGTGATTAAATAACACCAAGAACTAAAACACAAAGTCTTTACTTCTTGCTGAGTAGCGCTAGGAACTCAAAGCTCTCTTTCCTCAAGTTCAAACTTGGGCTAAGAAAACTGTTAAATAAACTTTGCTAAATATTAATTTGGCATGGAAAACTTTGAATGACTTATTGCCTTAGTTCAAGGATTCCCTTATGTGCACAACTTAAGGGTGCAACTGAATTATTCCTGAAGGAAAAATCCAACATCTCTCCCCACTATCCTGGTTCTGGCCACCCTTTTAGTCCCTATTTTTATTTACTAATTTATGTTTAACTTTTATAATTTAATTTTTTAAAAGTTAAATTTTGTGTATATATGTGTGTGTGTGTGTGTATAAAAATTGGCTTTTAAAAAAATTCCTATATATATAAATAGGTATTTTAAAAAATTTTATGGGGGTTGCTGTCTTGTAAACAGTTTATTACAAGAACCAAAACAAATGTTTTAAACTTGCTTAATTTAGCTTTGTTAGTCAAGTTTCTGACATTTTTTAATGGTTTTACGTTTTCGAAGGGTCTTTTTTGTAAATTGTAAGTTATGAGTAGATTGATATATTTAAGTGTGTTACATTTTTAAACTGCAACTTTTATTTTTATATTTAAGCTTTGAAAACTTTATTTTATAGACAAGATAATATTTTTGGCTTGGGCTTTGATATGGCTGTATTTTACCAATGGTTTGTTGTTTTTATTTATTATTTTAATAAGTTTATTATTACATTCAACTTTTTTCATAAGGAGTTTTACTTGCTGTTTTATTTTTAAATTTAGTTTTGTTTATTTATTTATTTGTGCTTAGGTTACGTTTTTTATTAACAGACATTATGTTGTCTCTGACTTTTTAGGAATCTTTTCCATTTAGTCTGTTTCCTCCTCTACAACTCTGATTTGCTATGTAGAAAGTTTGTGGTTTTTTAGTGATTTTAATTACATTTTTATAGTTAATTTAAATTAGATTGTTTTTGTACTTGTAGCAGCTGGCACAATGGATTACTTACAGACACATTATTGAGAAGGGCTAGTTTCCTTCAGAATGGTTGTCAAGGCTTCTCGGCAGGGGGACATAGTGGTGGTAATTGTCACTACCTGACCTTCCCTTTGCATAATTTGTTCCATTACTAAGGCTTTTACCAGGCATGACTGCACTAAGTTGCATTGCCATAACAGGGCTGTATTATTAAACCAAGCATTTTTTAACATTTTTAATGTTTTTAACACTGTTACTTTTACTACTTCTGACTATTTAGCTTTTTCAAGCTCTGCAGTGTTAATTTGTGCAAAAGCTCATTTTAACGGCACATACTTAAAAAAAAAAAGATTTACTTCAGTTTTATTGTTTAATAAGACACCCCCCAAGACTTCACTAGCGAGTAAATTCTGTAACTTTGTTATTTTATTTTTTCAGAGTAACACATTTCTCAGTGGACTTTTTCTCAGCAGCTCTAAGTTTCTTTTGGTTTTTGCACTTATTTTTTAACATAATACATTTTGACTGAAAAGCTGTACGCACTAAACACAAGCCTTGAAGGATGCCTGCTTTTCACTTTGGATTTATGCAAATAGGTAACAGACGTGTTTATGTTGACTTTTTAGGAATCTTTTTCATTTAGCCTGTTTCCTCCTCTACAACTCTGATTTGTTTTTTATGCTTTTTGCATTCATTCCTCCAGGTGGCACATTTCATCTGTAAGCTTTTAGCCACCAGAAATAATCTTTGTAAAGCTGCTACTTTGATTTGGGCTTTTTTTGCATTAGGCTAAAAGAAACTAGATACTATTGTTTCCAGGGCTGCCAGTGGGTCCAATTTTTTGAAAATTCCAGTGGCATTCAACAGAACTTTGCTGTGCTCTGCCAACAATTTATTTATTTATTTATGGCATTTAACGGACCTCTGCAGTCCTCTGCCAAGTAGTCTTTTTGTTTTTTTTAATGTAATACCACTCTCAGGAGTTCCTTTTTCATGCCATCCCAGTTTCCCTCTAATACTTCTCTGGAGAGTCCACAGAGTCTGCCCTCAGGTGTAACTCACTTCTCCAGGATGATACTAACTTCCTCGTATTTAGACCCTTAATCCCTTCCAATGCCATTTCCCTTAATGTCAGGTTACAACCCTCACACTAAGGGGTGTATACATTACCTGCTCCAGAGGAGAGGATCCAAGTCACAGCACCACTACATTGGGGTTCCACTGAGACCTCTTCCGCTCGGTTCCCAAAGAACTCAGTTCAACTCCAGTCTTGTCACTTAGGCTCCTTTATTTGGCATACAGCAAAGCTATGCTGAGTTAATCAGACTCAAGCACAAGGGGTGTGTATCAGGTGTACCACACATCCAAAATTACGCAGCAAACCTCTTCCTTTATATACATTGACACATTACATGGCATTCATTGCATTACATTACATATACATCGCACTACATGTTTTGGGACTGGCTTGGTTACTTTGTAGGAGCCAGTACAGCACACACTGTCAATGCATGACTTACTCTTTTCCTCATCTTATGTTCCAGGCTTATCTTATCCATTATTATCTTGTCCATTGTCAATGGTTCCATCAGTGTTTCCCCTTATCTTAGCTAGAACAGGCATTCTGTTTCCATTTAACTCCCTAATCCTGTCTGCCAAGAAATGATGCCTTGTACCCATGTCCAGTTGTTCGTGTCAAGCCAGGCCTACCTTTGTGGCCATCACTAACTCACTGCAAATTAAGTTAGTCTGTTGGCTTATTGTCTTTCTGCTGAGGGCTCTAAAGCATTCTTCTTAAGCACCTTTAGTATAAAAAAATAAAGCTATTTACATTGTTCACAAATTCATTGGGAGCAAGTAGGTTTGTGCGCATGAGATTTCACCTGCCTACCCACCACAATTATAAGGGTCTGTGAGACAATACCAATAGCAGCACTGTTCATTCGCAACTAGTGGTAGGTTGGCTGGCTTTCATCAGCTTTGTGTTAAGAAAGCAACAGTTGTACTGATCCCCGCCCCCCCCAGTGACATCACCCCAAAAGTCCTTCATGGAAAACATCTAAGATGCTGACCCAAGCACTTCTCCCCCTTTCTTCCTTTGTTTTGTTCCCCTGCCCTGACTAGTCCTCCCCAATTCCATGGTGTCTGGTTGAATTATTTGTACAATCCTCAAGGCAGGGAACTTGCATAATCTATGCCTATAAGGGGTCATGCACACTTATGGCTCTCTATAAACATACTTAATTATCCTTAAAGGGATATGGCAGCATCTTCTCTTAGGTGAATTTCTTTGTTTTCCCTCACTCCAGTTTCCTCTGATACGTCTCTCCCTTGTGTACATGCATCCAGGCCTGTTTAACAGGAGACACAATTTGAATGCCCTAACTGGGGGTAGGGGATGGGGAGAAGGAGCAAACACTGTAACCAGCTCTTGCAGGTGGCACCAACTTCAGGAGCCTTCTCAGGCTGGGCCAACTGCAGGAATAGACAGTTACAGGGCTGTACTTATACCCACCCTACCCTTTCTATAAAACATCTGGTACCAGCGTCCTTCATTTCAGTCTGGTTTGCTGGCTTCCAAATGACAGCCAGTTCGTTCACTTACTGCCAGCAACTGCCATTGGCTGTAGCCCAAGAGATGACTATATCCCTGTATGCTACCGGACATGGCATTCTGATACTTGGAGTTCAGTGATGAAGGCAGTATAAATCCCTCGAGAGTTGAAGTAGAGCAGAGCTGAAGTTGGATGGCTCCCAAATGCTAAATAAAATGGTGCTTCCTCTGTGGGGGCATGTTCTTGGCTGTTATGAGCCAGTACTAGTTTGGGACGACAGCATTTGTATTCTCTCTCCTGTTCATTCTGCACAGTGTGCAACACGTCATGCAGTTCCGCATCTGCAGCCCCAGGACTTAGACCTTTAAATAGGGAAGTTTTGCTAATTTATAAAAATATAGTTAATTGCTTGGACTAAGATAGCAAGGGACAAATGCCATTTTTACATGGGAACCATGTACTAGCTATATTCAGGGCTGTGCAAGCTGAGAACAACTATGTAAACAGAACAGATACATTATCCCCTAAATTATGAATGTGCTCAGAAGTGGAGTTACAGCCAACCTTTGCATTGGACGTGAACAGCTGCATGCACCATAGCCTCCAACTTTCCACAGAAACTTGGATCCGGCCATAGATTATCTTTGTTTTGTAAATTTTTTAATTATGCTATGATATTGTGCTGTATGTGAGGATACTAGCAAGCCAAAAACCCCTGGAAGCCAAGTTTTAAAGGAGGTTTCTCGAGATGGTATTGTAAGAGAAGCATAACTGCTTTTGAATTAAGACGTACAGCTTGCAATACATTCAAGACTTTCCATGCAATTGCATGCACTGTTTTAAATAAACAAACTCCCACTGAGCTTGCTGCTCCAGTGGGATTTGTCTGAGCTTCCCAGGCACGTGTAAATTGTAAAGCAGATACATGATCCTGTAGAGAGGAGTGGCAGTAGGTTTTTTCCCCCAGAAACTGTCCATTTGTGCACGTATACTGTCGCTAAAAAAATAAAATGTGGAGTCGTACAAACTCTCACAAGTCTGGGGTTTATGGTGCAAAGTGCAGCACACTTCATCCAAACAGGAACTGATCTCGTGCTGTTGTGTCTGAATATGTTACCTTCTAAGTGCCAGGACTTTGTCACTTTGGCCAATTGGATTTTATTCCGGTTGAGGAAAACTGCTTGTGGGATGTGGTTTCTGTGAGTGACTCATCTGCTTCTTCAGTTGCTCTCTTGCTAGTCTTGATCAGGTGCAAAAGTGACAAAAAGGTCCAGCAGGCAGCCATGGAAAAACTGGTTGGATCAATTAGAAATATTTTTAACATGGTAGGTATTCTGGGTTGTGTATAGAGTCTATCTCTCTTAGCAACCCTGTGGCAGCAGGAACATGTAGCATGCGTGGGATAGTCTTGACTTCTCTTGTGTGGCACAACGATAAATCTGAATGTTCATCATCAAGGCTGTAAGCACTCTGCAGTAGGGACTGTCTTTGTCATTTATGTGTACAGCCCCTAATGCAATGGGGCCTTGATTCATGAATGGGGTTCTTTGGCATGACTGTAATAAAAAAAATTAATAATAATAATGAATAAATAAACTTCCTCCTCAGCTGGTTAACCAGTAATATGATGAAGCCAGGAGGAAACAGTTTCTTTTCTTTGACACTTAACTGCAGCCTGATCAGAGGCATGGCTGTCTTCCTAATTTCAGTTTAAAGCATTTATCCAAAGTGCTACCAGAATTGTCACCAGCCCAAATGCTTTGCCCTTTCCAACCTCTGCCCCATTCCTCTGCTTCTCTCACAGCTGTCTGCTCTCTCTTACGTGCTGCTTGAATGCATGAAAGAACCCCCTCCATCTCACCTCTTTGTGTGATTTATTTTGTATGAAGATCTTAGCACTCGTGACACATGCTAGATTGATGGGATCAGAAACCACTATCCTCTGTGTTGCCACAGATTGGGTATTGCTGTTATGTAATTATTTGCGTAGTGTCCAAAAATACACTAGGTTTTTCTTTTTACAAAATACAAACAGATTTTTAAAAAGACCTGGTCCTTGCTTCAAAGACTTGGCAATCTCAATATTAGATATGGCACGGTGAGTGAAAGCAGCAAACAACAGGGAGAGAAATGGGAAAGCAAGGACTAGGGTTACAAGAATACAGCCATGTGATTATTTTAGGTTACTGATGTATTTGTCTTAGTGGTTTGGGGGATATGGGATTTTTTTTTCTGCAATGCAATCTTCTCCCTGAACTGCCCCATCACTGCACCACAGCCTTGTTGTACAGGGTAAGAGTGTAGGCCTAGTCCATCCTATGCTCCTCAGTTGAGGCTGCCAAGCCATTTAGTTTGGACTCTGATAGTGAAGCCTATATGCTTCTGGTGGATGTTGGTCAAGTCACGAGTTCTATGGCTTTCGTGTTATTTTTATAAAGAGAAATAGCTCTGACTCATGCCATGTTGCATAATAGCAAATGGCCAAGCAGGTGGGTGGTGAACGTGAAGCTGAATAATTGTACCAATTTTATTGGGAGTCTTAAACAAATGGAATATATTTGCACAAGATCAGCAAGCTGTGAATCAGCCCATGACTTCTAACAATAAAGAAATCCTCCTATGCCAGCACTTCGCTATTCTTCTCCTCGAGTTAGAACTGTTGGCTCTTCCATCCCTGATAAGTGTGTTATTTTTAGAATACCTTTAGTATCAGTTCAATAGCTCAGTCCTCTGATCCTGCAGGCTTTGCTTTTGTGTCTGACTCCCTATGCAAATTTCATCCTTTCCCATCTGTTGATGACTACTGTATTGTCACTGAAACATCTGAGTTATGAATTTATATATAGTGAAACCTGTCTCTGATGACCAACAGAAATACATTTGCAAAGGAGGTAGTCTTCTAATAAAGAGAGATGAAAGCTATTAGGCTAAATAATTTTGACTTTTCATGGGGCACAGTGGGTAAGGCATGGGAGTCAGCTAGTCTGGATTCTAGTCCTGGCTCTGACACTAAGCTGATGTGATCCATTTAGTGCAGATAACACTAAACTGGGAGGAGAGATAGATACGCTGGAGGGTAGGGATAGGATACAGAGGGACCTAGACAAATTGGAGGATTGGGCCAAAAGAAATCTGATGAGGTTCAACAAGAACAAGGGCAGAGTCCTGCACTTAGGACGGAAGAATCCAATGCACCGCTACAGACTAGGGACCGAACGGCTCGGTAGCAGTTCTGCAGAAAAGGACCTAGGGGTTTCAGTGGACGAGAAGCTTGATATGAGTCAACAGTGTGCCCTTGTTGCCAAGAAGGCCAATGGCATTTTGGGATGTATAAGTAGAGGCATTGCCAGCAGATCGAGGGACGTGATCGTTCCCCTCTATTCGACATTGGTGAGGCCTCATCTGGAGTACTGTGTCCAGTTTTGGGCCCCACACTACAAGAAGGATGTGGAAAAATTGGAAAGAGTCCAGTGGAGGGCAACAAAAATGATTAGGGGACTGGAACACATGATTTATGAGGAGAGGCTGAGGGAACTGGGGATGTTTAGTCTACAGAAGAGAAGAATGAGGGGGGATTTGATAGCTGCTTTCAACTACCTGAAAGGGGGTTCCAAAGAGGATGGCTCCAGACTGTTCTCAGTGGTAGCGGATGACAGAACAAGGAGTACTGGTCTCAAGTTGCAGTGGGGGAGGTTTAGGTTGGATATTAGGAAAAACTTTTTCACTGGGAGGATAGTGAAGCACTGGAATGCGTTACCTAGAGAGGTGGTGGAGTCTCCTTCCTTAGAAGTTTTTACGGTCAGGCTTGACAAAGCCCTGGCTGGGATGATTTAATTGGGGATCGGTCCTGCTTTGAGCAGGGGGTTGGACTAGATAACCTCCTGAGGTCCCTTCCAACCCTGATATTCTACGATTCTATGATTCTATGATTCTGTAAGTGACCTTATGACACTTCACTTTTCTGTGCCTGTTTTTCCTCTCACTCCTGGTCAGTTTAGACAATAAGCTTTTTGGCACAAACAACTATTTCTTACTGTGTGTTTGCCTGACACAGTGGGGCCCTGATCGTGGTAGACTCCTCTAGGTTCTACTGGAATACAAATAACAATATTTGGGGATACTTTGGGTGGTTTCTTCAGACAAAGGGTGTCTAATAGTGTATTTTTGTACTGGGTTCACAAGGTCTTCAAACACATGGTTATAGTGTATGCCATTTGCTTATTACTTCCCCTGCCATCTCTCTGGGCTAAATTCTTAGGCTCTTAGTTTATATGTAGTGAAAACTCCCACTGAGAGTTTGACTGAGTAAGAGCATCAGGATTTGGCCCCCATGAGAGCTCCAAACAAATTAAGTGACATTGGTTCCCCTACTGGTCTTATTTAAAAATCCTTCACTTCAGCCTCTATCCGCTGGTACCAAGTGAGGTGAGATGTCACTGATTAGATTAAAGCAAAACCCTTTAGCAATGCATATAGCAAGCCTAACTAATCATGTAATCTTATTATTGCAGCTGTCCTTCTCCTTATTTCCCCTCTGTAGTAAGTCCACAGAAGAATATCAGGATGATCCTGCCCATCACACAAGCCAGAGTGGAGGGGCGAGAGCCCTGGCTGAGATGGGGCTGGCTAGATGTAAGATGAGGGACCCACTAATCCTAAGGTCGCTGCCTTTCCTCTTTATCCAGAGTGACTCTTCTCCCCTGCCACAGGCACCTGTGAGGTCACTGTCTCACCTCTGCATCCTGAGTGGCCAAATGGTGATTTTAGTGGCAATCAGGTGTGATGAGGCGTCTACCCTGCACAGGTGAACAAAGAGTTAACAGGAGTCCATGAGCTCAGTTAGCCCACCTTGCTGCACCAGGAGAGTGTGTCAGCCTTGATTTGTTATTAGGCCCAGCTGGGGGAGAAGCTGGGCCTTCTTCAAAGGAGAAGGAAATGAAAGCTATAGGAAAGGTGCAAAAGGAGGCCCTGCAACAGAGAAACCACAGAGAAAGGAGGTAGGGAATTCCCTCTCTGAGAAGGGCCTGGGGCGGGCAGACTGAAGAAGGTCAGAGGGATGGAATTAATCCCTGTGGTAGGCCCTGGAAAGAGGCAAGGTGCAGAGAGGAAGCCCTGAGGGAATTAGGATTATAAAGCTCCAGATTCTTCCTGACCCTTTCCTTTCCCAGAAGGCTTTGCCAAAAGGAGAGTGTCAGCTAGACCAGAAAGTCCAGTTGAAAGGGGACCCGTGCAGTGTCCTGTCAGCACTGCTGACCGAAGACCAAAAGTCCGGTTACTGCAGTAACCGCGATTGGCCTCTGCCACTCGAAGGGCAGGAAGAGTGGCTGCTGTTGGAGGAGGAGGGATCTTGATAGTGCACAGCACTTGAGCAGCAGGGTTGGCAGCCAGGCTTGCCACCTGTGATGGCCTATTCCAACTTCTCAGCCTGCTGGGGCCCTGGCTCTCTCCAGCCCCTTGCTCCAGGAACAGACACACTCCCCCCCACTGCCCCACTGTGCCCCAATTGGGCAGGCAGGCTCCGCACCAGCTCCTCCCACCCTGACTCTGGCAGGCGGCAGGTGAGTCCAGAGGGATGGGGAAGTAAGCGACGGGGGAGGGGGCCTGTAGTGTTCGGTTTTGAACAAATGGGAAGTTGGCAACTCTATTACTGTAGAACAAGCTTGTGTTGTACCATGTCTGAATCCAAGGGTGCAACTTGTGGGGGAAATGAGAAGGAAGACAGGGGACCTGGACACCCCCCTTGTGTCCTGACTAGAGCAGGGTGACATAATGGTGCAGTCCCTTCCCTATTGAAATGACAGAGGGACAGTCGAGCCAAATTTGAGTGCTGCTGTGACCCCCTTTACCAGGTTACAATGCCACTCTTTCAAATTTGGCCCAGCAGCCTCTCCCTCATGAAAGAGGGGTAGTCGGACCAAATTTGAGTCGGGGTATGACCTTGTGCTTGGTCCCGCCACCTTTCTGGTCCTTCCTGCACCCCTGTACCAGGCATCATAGCCCCTGGAGAGTGATGGAGCAAGGGTCAACAGGAACTTCCAGCCCCAAGGGTTGGAGGACTGGACCTGTGCTTCCTGGGGAAGTGGAGATGCAGAAGGAGGATGGGATCTGGAGCTCCCAAACCAGCCTCGCCCATGGTGTTCTTCAGTTTGACCACCTCTCTGGGTATGAGCTCACAGTTGGAAGCAGGGTGGGGTGTGGGGAGACCAAGGATCTGGCCGCAGGGGGCAGAGCTCAGAGCTGGGTGCAGGGCAATGTGGGAAGAAGAGTGTGGGGCTGGGTTGGGGCAGCAGGAGGGTCATGAGCATGGGGCGGGGGGAGAGCGTGGGGCTGGGGGCAGAGAGAGTGTGAGAGCTCAGGACTGGGCATGGGGCATTCGTGGGGGAGGACATGGGGCTGGGTCGGGGGGAGCCAGCTGTGGGGGGAAGTGTGGGGGACAGTTAGGGGGAGAGATTTTGGATTGGGTGCAGGGAAGCAGAGGAAGAGCTCTGGGCCCCTCCTTAGAAAAATTCTGCTTGCACCTCTGCCTGAACGCACCCTTCATGTGAGAAGACAGAGCTTCTCAAGAGCCACTTCCTGGTCTCTTCCTCTCCTGGAAGCTGGCTCACCCCAGTCCGTTAGCACTGAGGGAAAGGGGAACTCTGACTCTGTTTTCTCTCTCCCATCCAGTCTTGGGGCCAGGACTAGTGATGAGGAGAACAAATCTAACTTGTTAATAAGCATTGGCTTATCCTCCCATGACCCTTCCCGTATTCCCCATCAATAGTTTTTCTTAGAATCATGGAATATCAGGGTTGGAAGGGACCTCAGGAGGTCATCTAGTCCAGCCCCCTGCTCAAAGCAGGACCAATCCCCAACTAAATCATCCCAGCCAAGGCTTTGTCAAGCCTGACCTTAAAAACCTCTAAGGAAGGAGATTCCACCACCTCCCTAGGTAACGCATTCCAGTGCTTCACTACCCTCCCAGTGAAAAAGTTTTTCCTAATATCCAACCTAAACCTCCCCCACTGCAACTTGAGACCAGTACTCCTTGTTCTGTCATCCGCTACCACTGAGAACAGCCTAGATCCATCCTCTTTGGAACCCCCTTTCAGGTAGTTGAAAGCAGCTATCAAATCCCCCCTCATTCTTCTCTTCTGCAGACTAAATAATCCCAGTTCCCTCAGCCTCTCCTCATAAATCATGTGCTCCAGCCCCCTGATCATTTTTGTTGCCCTCTGCTGGACTCTTTCCAATTTTTCCACATCCTTCTTGTAGTGTGGGGCCCAAAACTGGACACAGTACTCCAGATGAGGCTGCACCAATGTTGAATAGAGGGGAATGATCACGTCCCTCGATCTGCTGGCAGTGCTCCTACTTATACAGCCCAAAATGCCGTTAGCCTTCTTGGCAGCAAGGGCACACTGTTGACTCATATCCAGCTTCTCATCCAGTGTAACCCCCAGGTCCTTTTCTGCAGAACTGCTGCCTAGCCACTCTGTCCCTAGTCTGTAGCGGTGCATGGGATTCTTCCGTCCTAAGTGCAGGACTCTGCACTTGTCCTTGTTGAACCTCATCAGATTTCTTTTGGGCCAATCCCCTGATTTGTCTAGGTCTCTCTGTATCCTATCCCTACCCTCCAGCGTATCTACCTCTCCTCCCAGTTTAGTGTCATCTGCAAACTTGCTGAGGGTGCAATCCACACCATCCTCCAGATCATTAATGAAGATATTGAACAAAACTTATCATACCCTCATCCCTGTTCCTTGCTCTGGCTTCTTGTATCATGTCTGTAATTAAACTGCAGACTATAAAGCTACCGGGGTGGAGTACATGGCTCCTGCTTGTCTTGTAAAACTCCTAGTACTCGGAAGTGGGTCTATAAATGTGTTTGGCCTTTTTTTTGGTAGTCTCCAGCGATCCAGTTGGGGATCAGGTCCCGTTGTGCTAGACATCCTAGAAATACATAGGAAAATGTGCTTCTTTTCCTGAAAAGCTTACAGCCTAATGTAAGACAAGAATGAACAAGAGGGAGTAAAAATTAGAAGGAATGAGGAGGCAGGATGAAGGTAATAGTGGTTAAATAGACCTGATCTATGCATCCTTTGATACTTCCAACTAGAGCCAGTCAATGTTAGAGGGCAGAGGGAGAGCGTGGGGGCCTTGGGCTGGGAGCGGGGTGGGGAGGAATCACATGGAGGGTCACATGGGGAGGTCACATGCCCCCCCTTGAGTCCCTCCCATGAGTACAGTAACTGCAAGAAATGGTTTCTACTTGCACCAGTGGCTTCACTCCACACCTGTCTCCCTTGCCCTCTTCCCTTTTCTTTCCATTTAGTTCTTTCCCTCCTAAATATGAACCCATTAAAAAAAATTGTGGAACTAACACGACATTTGCCGCCATCACATTGTTTGCTCTGCTTGTGTGTTCTACCCTTTCGGCCATCCTGTGTCTGTCTGATCTATTTAGACAACGTTATCTCATTGTTTCCTTGTACTCTCCCCATCTGCCTGTGTCCATCTGTTGTCTCTTGTCTGATCCTTAGATAAGATCTTTGCAGCTGGGACTGCCTAGCATAATAGGGTCCTGAGCCATGATGACAGGGGCTCTTAGGTGCTACAAAAATGTAAATAAATAATAAGCACCTGTCTCTTTTTAAAATGGGACTTAGGCTGTTTTGAAAATTTTACCTTTCATCAAATCTTTTTTTGAAAATTTTACCTTTCATCAAAAAGATGGTGGGGGAGAAGTTGGCGGATTGCCAAAAATGGGTTTATCTCAAAAGCAACAAATTTCACAGACTGACTTTTTCTAATGTTCACAACTTCTTTTTTATAGAAACAGCTGTGGAAAGTTTTCATTTCCTGAAACACGCTCTTTGGTATCTCTGAGGTGCATTGTCTCCGATTACCCACCACTTGTGGATTTTAACTGGGAACACAGGTGCAGGTGAATAACCCACTTCTCACCAAAACTTTGGGGAAGAAAAAAGTGCAAGAGTCACCTTCCCTCTTTCAACAAAATCTGAGGCAAGTTCTACACTAAAAACTTTCGCTGGTATAGTAAAGTTGGTTAGGGGTGAGATTATATTGGTGACACTTCTGTCCTTGCAAAAGTCCTAGTGTAGACACAGTTATACCAGCATAAGAGTACTTTTTTCCAGTGTAGCTTATTTCAATTGCTGAACAGGTATGAACTATACTGGCAAAAGCATTTTTTTGCTGCTATGAGCTGCATCTACACAAGGAAGGTTTTGCCAGTATAGCAACACCAACAAAACTTCTACGTGAAGACTAGGCCTGAGCTCTGCTTGCATGTTTACAGGCAAATGATTTTTTTTAAAAATAGTAATTATAAGAATAATGGATAGTCAGTTCTTCAGGGTCAATAAAACTCAATGGGAAGTTTCTATCAGTAAAACATTCAGTGCCCAAACCAGATACTGCAGCCACATAAACAACTCAATCTTGTATTGTTGGCTCACCACAAATTCTTATTTATGTCCTGAAAGGAATAATGCAGGAATGTGTCCTCTTTTTCAGATGGTTTTGAATTTTCAGGTGTTAAGTTAAACACTAGAGGGAGTCTTGATAGGCCCATGAACATATGTCTAATGAAATGACAAAAGGAAAAAAACCTCATTCAACATTTCAAACACAGGTTCCAAATGAAGGGCATTCCCCAGTCCCTCAGTCTTCACAGGTGTGGCCAGATTTTCAAGAGTTCAACTCCCATTTAGGCACCTAAATAATGGCCAGACTTTCAAGAGTTCTAATTTCTGCACTGAGTGAGCTGAGCTCTTTTGAAAAGCTGCCCTCTTTGCTGAGTACAACTGAAAAAATGGTCCCAGTTGCGATTGCTGATTATTATTATTATTTTTTAAATATCTGGCTCTGTTTCATGGAGATCATACTCAATACCTGGACTGGCATGTAGAGGGCATTGTCCTCTGAGCCCAGCAACACACTGTTGGGGCAGTTGGGTTACACCCATTCTGGAGAGGCTTGTGCCAGCAAATAGTTCTAACCTTGCAACCTTTGGTTGGTTGGTTTGTTTTAAGGGGATCTTTTTGTCCATGCACAAATGCTTATGCAGTCCCTCCAAGTGCTAACACCTGAATGTGCTGGTGAAAGAACTTACTGAGACTTGGGCATGCAAGTGGATTGTGTGTATGTCAACTTAAGCCATGCACAGCGAGGTGAGAAAATATCCCTGTCCTTGGAACCCGTAGTCATTTGTGAGACCTCATAGCTTCTGAGTTCTGTAAATTGTTCAAAAGGGCATTATTGTCTGTTTCTTTGAATGATGCACTCCCCCAGGCTCTCTAACACAGTTACAGGGTGTGCAGCTAATGTGTTTAGAAGCTTTGTTACAACCGTTCTGGGTTGTCTCTTTTACAGATAGGTGGGTGACCCTTCAATTCACCCAAATTTGCATGGTATTTTTAATTAATGTTTCAAACTGAATAATGATTTCAAAATAAGATAAACGGTATGCGTAATTAGAAACATAATCTCTTTGGAAGGGAGATCGAAGTCTATTATGGATTGAAGTATCAAGCCAATTTGCATGCTGAAATACCACTGTTTCATTGGTCATGTGCTGTGCATGTTTCTTAATATTTTATACTGAAGGTATCAGCTTCCATGTCAGTACTTTATTTATTTAATGAAATGGTTGGGAATAGGATTCCAGTCCTGGTTAACTATCACTGAACTTAGAGGTCTGTGTGAACTGAGTTGGTGCACGTAGATCTTTTGCTGGGGGTGTGTGTGCGTGTGCAGGGCTGGCTCTAGGTTTTTTGCCGCCCCAAGCTCAGGTGGGGCTGGGGCTCGCAGGCGGCGCTGGAAGCGGAGGGAGTGATGTCACCTTCTCCCAGCGCCTGCGGGGGCTTTCCCCCCTACCCCCGCCCGGCCGCGCAGAGAAGCCCCGAGATAAGGGGTGGCACGAGGCAGCGCAGCAGCCAGTGCGCAGAGGGGGCGGCTCAGCCCCGGCTCCCCGGCAGGACTCGCCCTCTTCTCCCCAGGTAGCGGCTGGGCCCTGGCAGCTCAGCATCCCGGGGCTGGGGCTTCCCCTTCCCGCTGCAGCCGGGGGCGCGGCGCCCTGGCACCGTCTAAGTGGCGCAGCTCCGAGAGCGTAACTGCCCCGAAAGAAAAGGATGGGGGGGAAGGCCGCCCCTGGAAATGTGCCACCCCAAGCACGTGCTTGCTTTGCTGGTGCCAAGAGCCGGTTGTGTGTGTGTGTGTGTGTGTGAGAGAGAGAGAGGGGTGCCAGGCTCTCAGCTCTGGATAATGAAATCTTCTTATCCACAATACAGATATAACAGGAAGAAACAATGGCAGTTTCCCCATGCTGGTCCAGGCTCTAGCACAGACCTGGAGGGACTACCGAGGTCTGACAATTAGTTCTGTTCCCATGCCAATGGTGGCAATCAGACGCTTTGAGCAAGGCTTTCCTGGCCCTGCACAGATGCACAAAGTGGGGAGAGGGCACCAGGAGCTACTTGAATACCCATTGCAGGGACTGGGGACAATGAGGTCCTTGCATGCCATGAGCCCAAGGATTTTGCACGGTTAGAACTATTGCTGGCACAAGCCTCTCCAGAATCCCACTGCCCCCCTCCCCACACATCCTGACACCACCCAACAGTGTGTTGTTGGGCTCAGAGGACAGTGCCCTCTTCAGAAATGACACAATGGCCACAATGCCTCCTGGAGCTTCTGCTGCAGTAGTGCACCTGGGTAACACACTCCAATGCAGGGCAACGACTTCAAGGTCCAATAAAACCTTTCCTGGTATTTTTAAACATAGTTAACTTCTGTTTGTAAATATCACTAGATCAGATAAAGGAGTTTGCCAGAATCCATGATTTGCACCGTCTACACCGGGGGCCTTGTTATAATAACAGATGGACTGCAGTGGGCTTGGGGGATTAATGGGTGCCTATGAAATTTCTTTTTCTTTATTTAAAACGAACTGCCAGGGGAAAAAATGTTTGTGCTTCCCATCTTTATTTCATTTGTTATGGTGCACGAACAGGTGGGGATTTTCTGTTCCCCCATTTTACCCTGCTACTCTTAAAGTGTAGATGGCAATGGGGTTCTTCTTCATTAGAAGAACCAGATTTTAACTGGAGGGTGCCTTAGCTGGTAGATTTCTAAACAGCCAGTGGGATTGTGGCATTGCAAGAAACTGAAACTACAGCATTTGAAAGGAGAGAGGATTCTTTGCATGTTCTATGTTGTTTACTTTTATGCATCCGATGAAGTGAGCTGTAGCTCACGAAAGCTCATGCTCAGATAAATTGGTCAGTCTCTAAGGTGCCACAAGTACTCCTTTACTTTTATTAATGGCTACTTAACTCAAATGTCTTACCCCCACTTGGGAGAGAAACTTTTTTTGGCCTGTCCATGCTAGGAAAAGCGATCATGTCTTAAAATGCGTGAGCTAACATATATTAATGCATCTTAAACACTAGCATAGGTAGGGCTTAACACCTTTCAAAAACAGCAGAGCTGCTCCTGATCAGCCTATGTCAGGGGCCAGCCTGCAGCAGAGGCAGTCTCCTGGCTACGCAGTGATAGAAGCTGAGTCAGAGATAAGGTGCATGCCCGGGGGAAATGGGAACAACTGTTGCATCAAGCACAGATTTAAAAATCGATCCTTAGCCACCACCGTCTCTTGATCTCCAGGAGCAACCAGCAATGTAGGATTACTCCTAGATACTCACTCTTAGGGCAGCACTAAACACTGAAAAGTTACATCAGCATAGCTGCATCCCTAAGGGGTGTGACCAATTGACCCAATCCTTGGTGTAGACAGCCCTAGGTCAATGAAAGAATTCTTCCACCAACTCAGTTGCCACCTCTCAGGAAGGTGGATTAACTACAGTGATTGGCGAACCACTTCTGTCACTGTAGTAAGTGTTTACACTTAAAATGCTGCAGCTGCCATGCAGCAGTTGTGCTGCTCTAGCATTGTAAGTGTAGACATAGCCTACAGAGGTTCAGGCCAACTTGCACTGAGTGCTGGTTCCTTAGGTGCAGGCTGGATTATTGCATGCTAAAAGGTTTCTGCAGGGTGTCCTTATCTCTAGGAAGTACTGCCCTCCAAAACTAGTTTTCTCTGGCATTCTCTTTAGGCTTTACTATCCAAGAGAGGAAAGGGTCCATTTCATATGCAGGGGGCTTGGAATTTTCTGAATGCCTTGAGCACCTTTTATATTTGGAATCCTCTAAATCCAACTAGGCCTCTCTGCTTCTGCTTTTATACTGATCTTGTTTGGGCTGGTGATGGGATTTGAATCTGTAGCATTAAAACATGTCTCTACTGGTTTAGCTAAAGGAGTAGCTCCATTAGCTAATAGCAGTAGTACACTCATATCAATAATGTGAACCAACTAATAGAGAAGGGAAAAGCCCCCCCACTTTCCAAGTGTGGGTTACACTTCCAGATGGGTGGAAAGACTTCCCCAGATTAGCTTGGTCTCTTCTGCAAGAGAAGACAAAAGCTCTTTTCAGTGACTGGCATTAATTTGCGCTGGAGTGTTTTGAAGCAGTGACTGTAGATTGCTTTTGAGAAGGACTGATGGGTTGGTAGTATAATAAATGACAACATGCGGGAGAGGAGACTGGCAGGATAAAAACATTTTTACATAGCTGAGTCTCATGAGTCATTATCCTGGCACTGAAGTCAGTGTTGAGGTCTCATTATTTTAGCGATTTCTCTCTCTCTTGCAGCCCACTGGGGCCACATTTCATTTAATGTTGAGTAAAAAGTCAAACAATGAGGCCTTCTGTTTTTGCGAATCTGTAACACAAACATCGATTTTTGCAAAGATGACTGTGCTCTTGCACACCACAGGTTTTGTTAGCACCTGAAGCTGTCTCTGGTTACAGCAGGTCACGTGATGAGATATAACGAAACATAATCCCAAATCAAGTAATATGAGGAAAGGGTTATTTTTTCTGTTACATGAGGAAGCTAGCAGAGTGCTCATGTGATCTGAATATCCGACGACAACCCACTGACACTGTGAGGTGACAGATCCATGTTTAAAGAATGTCTTTATTCCAGCCCAGCTGAAAAAATAGTTTTTGGTGTACAGCCCAAGTTTAATAACTATCTTTTATTTCTGTATCCTCATTAACTAAAACAAGTCACACCCTACAGTCAATGTATTATCTTTATAATAAACACATGCTTTTACTTAAGTGTATTAAAATGTCATTATTAAATTATTGGAGGAGTAAGGAATGTAGAGGGTGACCCTCAGATATGAAGGACTTTATCCATTCCAGAGAGATTCCATATCTTTACAATGGGGGAATTTTGTTAAAGCAGGAAGCATCTTCAAACCAGTGGATTTTTTTAAAGCTGCCCAGTCCTGCTGGACATGTATGATGCATGCTACATCATGTATGTATGCATTTGATATATGATACATGGAGGAGGTGGGTAAGACAGTAGCCTGAAATTTGAGATCTGGTTTCAATTCTCTAGGCCACCATCTACCTCCTGTGTGACCTGGGGCATGGGCCTCAGTTCCCCATCTGTAAAATGGGAATAAAAGTACTTCTCTACTCCCAGGGGGATTGGAGGCATCTGGATACTATGGTAATGGTAGCTATATAAAGACTTAAGATAGACAAACCAATTCTTGAGCACCCATTTGATAAAATGGTGTCTCTGAGGTGAGTCTAAGTCATTTGATAGGCTGGAGTTCCATTTTTAATCATGGCCCATGAGCTGGGGTATAAATGTAGGATTCCCTGCCAGCCTTAATCCAGTGCCAATCACTCACTCATGTGAATGGGAAAAATCTGTGACACTTCCCAGGGATACCCAGGGCTGTGAGGCACCTCGCTACCACCTGCCCTTAGCAAGAGGAAGTCTTGTCTGGGCCTGCCAGGGTCAGCTTCCCAACTCCACTGGCCATGGACCACACAAACTCTCCCCTCTAGGGCTGTGTAGGCCCCACTCTCCTGCTACAGGTTAGCGATAAGCACACTACAACCCCCGAGGCCTCCGACTGTTTCCCTGGAGTGCCCAGACAAAGTATTGAAAACAAAGCGTTACATATTAAAATATTAAAAATTATAACACACATTCTAGAATCTAGACTTATTTAACTAGATACCTTACTGTCATATAGAGCAGAGCTCACCCAAAAGCTTTCCAGTGTCTTTACAGCCAGAGTTGGCTGTGATCTTCCATCATGAGACAAGTCATGCTGTCAGCTTGCCTCTTAGGTGAAAAGATGAAAGAGGGGGTATCCCTGCATCCCCAGTTATATCCCCACAATCCATTGTCCTTACTCATAAATAAGGTGTCCCCTGCTGGTGGGTTTTTTTCCTGTATACTTCTTTCTTGGTGATTTCACAATCTCATGATTAGCATTTGGCTCCGTCTTCAATAGGCATACAATACACAATACCCACAGGACCAGACAGAGAGAGATAAGCATCTATCACCTCTGATATGATGACCTATCTTAACTCCCAGACTTTAAGTGCATAATTTTCCATATAGATCAGTAGTTTTTTCTACTGGGAGGCCACAGAGTATGTATAAGGGGTCTGCCAAAGGTGGTCGTTACCATACAACAGTGATTTTCAACCTGTGGTCCATGGACCCCTAGGGGTTTCAGACGATGTCTAAGATTTACAAAGGGTCCACACTTCCATTTTTAGGGGTCTGCAAATGAAAAATGTTGAAAACCACTGGTATAGAGACATAACTCTTGAAATATTATCTGTACATACATTTTGCAATGATTGATGACCAGTGGGCTACTAGCTTTTGGTAGAGACCTCAAATGCCATCCTATGGTGAACTAATATGTATATACCTGATTCAAGGGATCCCTATGCACCCCTTGTGCCCTCTGCCAGTTAGCATCAAGAGGTGCCTGGGTCCAAACCTCCCATTAAGATCAAGAGTAGAATATTGCCATTAGGTAGTGATTAAATTACAGGTTGTTGTCATTATTTAAGTGCCTTATTGTCATGTTCAGTATCACTCAGTGGTGGAATTTGCTCACCCTTAGGACCAGCACTAGATTAAGGCAAACTTCAGCACCACAATTGTCTAAATGTGAGTAAAACTGACATGGTGAAATCACACACACAGGCCACACTACAAGAACCGACACTGGGCTGTTACTGGTGCCTAAAGATCAATCAGCACTTGAATTAACAAGCTAGTTTAACTACTGTTAATCAAAGAACTAAATAGCTTTGAAGCTGCTTTCCCATGTTTGCAAATCGGGAAGCAGATTCGTTCGGTCCCACTCTGTGTTCTCAGTGTCAAGATGGCAGCTTCCTATTTGACAATTCATTTTTATTGTATTTAATACACTTAATGATTTAATTTCATTTGCAATTAGGTGTAGTGAACAGAATGCAATTTATATTCCAAATATTCTCTTTTAACATGCTCAGGTGATGATGATTAGAGATGTAAAGATACTGCAAATGAGTATTCATGAGCATTTGTTCAAGTAGAAACCACGGCTCCACTTTGATACAAATAAGAGATGATGATTGCTGTTTTGTCAATATTTTGGTCAACAAAAGTTTGTTCCCAAGAAGGCTTTTCGAAAAGGGAAAGTGCAGCACATATGTGTGAAACTATGTAATCACACAGGAAAACCCATGCAAATGTATTTGTGCCTGAAATATCAGGTGACCATTTGTGAATGGTCTGAGAGCAATCCAGTCAGGAAGTGGAAATAATATCAGGTGATTTAGCTGACAACCACTCAAGATCAACAGTATATTACAAATGGAAAACACATGACCAAAAGTCAAGGCAAGTCGTTCACAACCAGGCATAGACTGAAATATGTTCTTGAGAAATAATTAATTGCATGATTTCAAAAATTGAAAAAAAATGAATAAAAACCAAAGTCTGTGGGAAATTCACAACCCTGAACTTGGGCTGAATTCAGTTCTGGTGGACAGGCTGACAGCCTGAATTCCTGAATGGGAAGAGGAGTCGGAGTGTAATCAGATTGCAGTGGGTCTCAGTTTGAGATAATCTTCTTTGGTTGGTTCAAAATGATTCTTATTCCACTGTCTGTGGAATGGCCCAGGGCTGGAACTCCGCTGAAAGAAATGAAAAGCTTTCATAAAATTATGTCATGTGCCGAGTGTGCCAGGCCATCATGCAATAATAGCTAAAACATTTTGTAACTAAAACAAGTAGCTAGTTATGGTGCCTGAATGTGATCAAAGCCCTTTTGTCTGCCCTGACACTTGGCACATGTGAAAGATTTCTGCTTACATGGAAAATACTGTTGTGGTTTTTCTCTTGGTTTTAAGTGGCAAGAAACATACATCTCAGATTATCCCCAAAGTGAAAGAAAACAGTAACGGGGAACTGAGAACCAAAATGTACACGATGTAAAACATCTACAGTTTCTGGGAGACAAAACCCCTGATTGCCCATAGGAATGACTTCTGAGTAGAGGTAGGGCTGCAGTGGTGGAATGGGGTCATTTTTCGGATGAGATGGAATAAAGCTTCTGGAGTCATTCCCAAACGTGTATCGCTGCCTTCTTAAAATAAGAACTGCTTTTGCTTAACAAATATTTAAAAGTCAGAATTGTGACAGCCCAAGAGTCCCTCATTAAGGGTCTTTTTTATTACATGGACTGGAAGAGGCTTGTGATGTTTTTATAGATAAAAGTTCCTTCTCCCATGTATAATTTATACAATCTCTTCTCTGTCCTCACCTTACATCTTGGTTATAAAACCAAAGGGTGGAGCAATGAAACATACTGCCCTTTCTGCTCCCTCCCTTCCCAAAAAATTGTCTATACATCTCTGAAGAAAATTTAATTTCCTTGGGCAGGATTCTGAGAGGCTAAAGCAAAAGGAATTAAAAATACAGGTGATCAGTTTGGCTGCAAAATGCTTTGAACTGTGAAGGAAGTGACTTGGAGTTGGATAATATTGGGTATAGACAGATTTTCCTTCCCATAATTATGGCATTCTGAAGCCTTTTTTGCATTCCAGCCTTTTGAAATGTGCTTCACCTACAATTGCACTTTGTAGCTAGTGCAACTGTGCAACAGGTTAGTTTTTAGTAGAAAACAGAACCACAGCACGCATTTTCCTGAATGGGTTTCCTGAACCCCAATATTCTCCCACCTTCTGAACCATTATTTCCTTTTATATCCTTTGCCATCAAAGCCTTCGCTGTGGATGTAGGAAGTGCTTCCACTCAATTAAAAATCAGATTTCCCAAGAAAAAAAATGAAGCACCATAAGCAGAAAAGTTTCCAACAGCACAAAAACATAAAGAAAAGGTTGATTAGAAAGATACATGAAAATGAGTTGAAGTACAAGGAACAACATGGAGAAAGAGTGAGGGTCTGGCAGAGGAGACTATTGGAAGGAATCTCAGCACTGAGTCTTTAGGTCCTGGAAGAGGCAAAACTGAAAAATGGTCAATCCTGGGTAAGGTCATTTAAAGCTGATGCAATTGTTTGCATGAAAGTTCACATTAAAATGTAGCAATTGTATATGCGGCCAAAGTATCTGCTTGCATATTCCTGATGGGTTGGGCCACAAGGCTGAATCCATTTTAAATGTAAAATGCAGTGGAACAGTGATTGAAATAGCATTGGGATATCGCCAAGCCACCAATTGATGTGAGAGTTGCAAGGATTAGTCTCCTAGGTAGCAAGAAAGGTATTGATGATTATCTGTTTTTACACAAGAATGCAACACAACTGATATAGAGGATCAGACCATAGTTCTACCTCATTTGGTATCTGGCCTCTAGCAATTGCCAGTATCTTGTACTTCAGGAGAAGGCAAAAACAAAAAACAAAAAAAACTGTAATATACTAGGCCAATTTGTGAAATGCAATAAGGAGATGGGGAAGATCCTTATTGATTGCTAGTTCGTTACCCTGTCTAATGAGATGACAGTGCGCATCTTTTGAATAAGAACATAAGACTGGCCATACTGGGTCAGACCAAAAGTCCATCTGGCCCAGTGTCCTGTCTTCCAACAGTGGCCCATGCCAGGTGCCCCAGAGGGAGTGACAGAACAGACCATCAAGTGATCTATCTCCTTTACTACATGTACTTTATCTTGCCTCACCTAAATCTGAGCACAGAGTTTTGCAAGCTGCACTTATATATCCAGCCTTTTCTGTCCGTGTAGCTTCGTTTCTCCAGCCACCTAGTTAACCAACGTCCTTCTTGTCTGTACCCTACAAAATCAGAGTGTTGAGGGTGGCTCACAAGGTATTATCTTGATAAATATAGGGAATATTTTTTGTTTTGATCGGAACTATACATAGTATGCCCAGATACTACAGTGATGTGCACCAATATAAATGTCTGTAGTAAATAAAAATAGTTGCAAATATTAAACAGCTTCGGAGGCCTATTACAGCCTTCCCCCCCTTTTATATCAACCTACAGAATAGATGCAAAAGGAATCAGAAATCCTGTCACCCTTGCCTCTTATGCCAACATTTCTAAGGCATTTCTCCAACTTCTGGCAAATAATCTTCCATCCTGACAATTGGAAATATGTTTCATGTGGTCAGAGAGAACCAGAGAGGCAGGCCAGAAATTGAGCCTGTTAAGCTAAACACAACAAATCAGCAATTATCTCCATATAAATATAGTTTATGCTTTTCCACTTGAAAGAAAATCCCTTATCAGCTCTGTCTCAGATGAAAACACCCAGGGGACACTGCAAGCACAGGATTAGCCCTTGCCAAATGCCCTTGCTGAGAGGGACCAAGAGCCTTCATTGGCCACTGATTTCATATGTGTGTTGCCCTTTGAAGGAGAATTTTTAACACATTGTGAAAAATAAGTTGCCGGAAAGCACTTTTCAAGGAGAAAGTAGAGCATGACTGACTTAAGAGAGAATATGGTCTGTTTCTAGGGCAGAGACTGGGGTCATGATGCAAATATGGGGAAGTGGTTGTGAGGTCATTCATAAATGGAACAGTCTTTTTGGGCTAAATGTTTTTCTTTTCCTGTTTGATAGCTCCAGATCCTGCTTTTGCTGAAGTCAATGGAAATTTGGCCACTGACTTTAAAAGGAGCAGTATTGGGCCTTTAAAACCATCAAATACAAATAAGGCTTTTCCTCCCCATCTGAACCCTCAAATCAAATTAGTGGCTGCAGCTTCCTTTTTTCCTTCCCCACATTCTTCATTTCCTTGTTTTTCTTTTCAAAATGTATTAGGCCAAATTCATTCCCAGTGTAACACAATTCAAGTCGATGCAGGCACATCAGGGATGGATCTGGTCTGTTTTATTAAAAGAAATTGAAAATTCACAGTATAGCAATGCACAGTTATAGACAAATAGAAAACATGGTTATATGTAGAATTATAAAGTAGAAAGAAGCATCAGTTTAAACACTGTATTTCAAAATATAGTGAATCCATCTATCACCATAAATGGAAGCCCCATAAATATACACAGTATTACTAAATACACTCCAACAAATCAAATTCCCCGCTTTCCTTTTAAATCACCCCTAATAATAATGGGTTCTCTATGAGCCCTCCTACAGAGAGATGCCCTGAAGAATGCTTTGAAAGACCAAAAGGTAGACAGTTTTACCGCAGGAGCACATTAATTACTATGGAAACAATGATGTAATTGATCTAGAGAGAGCTTAGTGACAACCACAAGTGAAAGATAAAGGTGTTGCATAGCGTGTATTGAAATTTATGCCATAGTTTGAAGGCAGCATGATCTGGTGGACTGGACATGAGTCTGAAAGGCAGGTACTCCTCTGTGCTGCTCCTGCCCCTAGGCCACCAGGCCAGACTGTGCTTACCTTACCCAAAGTGCTTTGAGAGCTATGGATGAAAAGCATTATAAAGAGCTAAGAATTGCTCCTCATACAAGGGGTCCCCTTAACTTACTTGCATGAGAGACCAGAAGGTGCACTCCCAGGCTTGGCCAACCACTAGAATCATAGAATATCAGGGTTGGAAGGGACCTCAGGAGGTCATCTAGTCCAACCCCCTGCTCAAAGCAGGACCAATCCCGAACTAAATCATCCCAGCCAGAGCTCTGTCAAGCCTGACCTTAAAAACCTCTAAGGAAGGAGATTCTACCACCTCCCTAGGTAACACATTCCAGTGTTTCACCACCCTCCTAGTGAAAAAGTTTTTCCTAATATCCAACCTAAACCTCCCCCACTGCAACTTGAGACCATTACTCCTTGTCCTGTCCTCTTCTACCACTGAGAATAGTCTAGAACCATCCTCTTTGGAACCACCTCTCAGGTAGTTGAAAGCAGCTATCAAATCCCCCCTCATTCTTCTCTTCTGCAGACTAAACAATCCCAGTTCACTCAGCCTCTCCTCATAAGTCATGTGTTCCAGACCTCTAATCATTTTTGTTGCCCTTCGCTGGACTCTCTCCAATTTATGCACATCCTCCTTGTAGTGCAGGGCCCAAAACTGGACACAGTACTCCAGATGAGGCCTCACCAATGTTGAATAGAGGGGAACGATCACGTCCCTCGATCTGCTGGCTATGCCCCTACTTATACATCCCAAAATGCCATTGGCCTTCTTGGCAACAAGGGCACACTGTTGACTCATATCCAGCTTCTCGTCCACTGTCACCCCTAGGTCTTTTTCCGCAGAACTGCTGCCTAGCCATTCGGTCCCTAGTCTGTAGCGGTGCATGGGATTCTTCTGTCCTAAGTGCAGGACCCTGCACTTATCCTTGTTGAACCTCATCAGATTTCTTTTGGCCCAATCCTCCAATTTGTCTAGGTCCCTCTGTATCCTATCCCTGCCCTCCAGCGTATCTACCACTCCTCCTAGTTTAGTATCATCACTAAGCCTTTCTGAGATGGATTCACACATGCACATGGTTTATACTGAGGCCTGGGCCCCATGCACCCAAAACTCCCCACTGGGTGAAGAGCTGGAATAGCAATAAGACAGCTCCAGTGTCTCATCCAGTGTGGAAAGCACAAAAAAGCAGGTGGTGACCTAGTGCTGTGCTGAACCATCGTGTCCCCCTTGACCATCTATGATGGTTGGGCTTCTCATGAGTGTTCAGCAGGATGTTGCTTGCCCTTCCCCACAGTGAATTGCACCCAGAATGCCAAGGGCCTTATCAGCATAGCAAGCTGCCTGTTGCACATCCCTGTACCATTCAGGGTACCTGGCTCTGTCTAAGTGAGAACAATACTTGCACCAGTCATTTCAAAATCTATTGCGTAAAGCCATGACTACTTATCACTGATCATTCAGATTCATTTCCAATAGTCTGATGATATAGAAGAAACGTATTCTTAGATTTGCTTTTGGATGAGATGAAACACATTTTTCCTTGACCCCTTGGGGTCTTTAAAGACCATTAATATTTTTTTCACAGATGCAGGAATATTAGCCATGGTGGCCTGGCAAATTTCCAGCTCAATTAATAATATTAGCTTTCCTATATTGCCCTTGCGGTTTCCATTGCATAAAGTGCAGAGCTGCAAGGTGCCACGTTTTACCCCAGAGGTGGCTGCATTTCAGTGTTGGGAGACATGATCTTCTGAATAGTTTGCATACCAATTAAAATGTATAGTGTGTTCAGGTACTTGGGAGGAAGGGTTCTATTTAAATATAAGCTGTTATATTCTTCTTCTTCTTATTATTATTATAGATTTTTAGTCCCAAATATATCTAGAAACATGAAAAATGCAATCAGTACAGGGCCCAGCCTGAAAAGGAACTGATTTCACATGGCATCTTTATGAAGTGTTTCTTTGGCATCCAATTCATAGATGGAAAAAGTGGAGCCAAAAGTATGTTTCAAAAGGGGGATTCTTTAGCCTTTTCAGATTTCATTCAGTTGTTCCAATGAAATAAATACATCCGCCTTACACAATTGAAAGAGGTATTTACTGCCTGTGGTTTAACAACTGTACTAAGTCAAAGGAACCAGTCAACTAGAGCCTTATAGTTCTTTTCTGAAGTGAAGATGGGAGAAAAGAATGAGACTACAATGTGGTATTTATAATAAAGATGAAATGAGTGGAACTCAATGGCGCCAGCAGCCCTAGAGCTCCTGCTGTTTGGGCTAATGCATTTTGCATTAGCGAGTCTGGGTATCTGGCATCCAGTAAGGTACTGAAATGCTTTTGCAAAATAGTGACATTCTTAGAGCAGCAACGTTCCTTCCAAACACCAGCAATAAACTGTCAATTGGTAAAATTCACACATGCGACGCCTAAAGCTGGGTGAATAGCGAAGGGAGTAGAGGCACAAAAGTTTCAGCCATTTCCCACTCGCCATGTTCAGACCTCCTTTGTGTTTGTTTTTTTGCCAAATTCACTCCTGTGCCCCTGGGAACAGCTGCCCCAGAAGGGAGATTTACTCTGGGGTCAGTGACTGTCAGTGCTGCGGCCGCTGCCATTCCCTGGATGTCCCATTAGGAAAGGGCAGCTATACAATGTGGTTGGGATGGTATGAGATCAGTGCCTCTTCCAACTGGTCTAGCTTTGCCCCACCTTTCCTGGTTGGTCTTACTCACTTTGTGGGCAGAACCACTGCTTTGTCCCCTTATGTGGAGTTGCTACCAGAGGCAGCCCAAGGTCTGGGTTCTGCTAGTGGATCACAATGAGTGAACTTAGCCCCGTATGTCTGCATTGTAACCATACCTGGCTTCTTTCTTATTGTGGAGAGTTCTCTGAAAGGAGCCACTCCATGTGCACTGGCAGTCAAAAAAGTAAACAGAATGTTGGGAATCATTAAGAAAAGGATTCTATATCTGCCTCTCTATCAATCCATGGGATTCAAGCACATCTTGAATACTGAATGCAGATGTGGTTGCCCCATTTCAAAATAGATATATTGGAATTGAAAAAGGTTCAGAAAGGGACAATGAAAATTATTAGGGGCATGGAACGACTTCCGCATGAGGAGAGTAAGACTGGGACTTTTCAGCTTGGAAAAGAGACAACTGGGGGTGTGGGCGGATATGATTGAGGTCTATAAAATCATGACTGGTGTGGAGAAAGTAAATAAGAAGCGTTATTTACTCCTTCTCATAACACACGAACTAGGGATCACCAATGAAATTAATAGGAAGTTTAAAACAAACGGAAGTATTTTTTCACACAACGCACAGTCAACCTGTGGAACTCTTTGCTAGAGGATGTTGTGAAGGCCAAGACTATAACAGGGTTAAAAAAAGAACTAGATAAATTCATGGAGGATAGATTTCAGAGCAGCAGCCGTGTTAGTCTGTATCCGCAAAAAGAACAGGAATACTTGTGGCACCTTATAGAGTGACAAATTTATTTGAGCATAAGCTTTCGTGGGCTACAGCCCACTTCGTCGGATGCATAGAATGGAACATATAGTAAGAAAATATATATATATACTGGGACAGGGTCGGGCCGGATGGCTACAGGAGAGTAATAGAATGCAGATATATTAGCCCCAGGTTAAGTAGGTCCCTTTTCCCTGGGTAAGGTAACAGGGAAGGTTCCAGAACAATCAGGAACCTTCTGGAGACAATTAAGACGGACAGGCTGGTTAGAACACCTGCAGCCAATCAAGAAGCTGCTAGAATCAATTAAGGCAGGCTAATCAGGGCACCCGGGTTTAAAAAGAAGCTCACTTCAGTTTGTGGTGCACGTGTAAGGAGCTGGGAGCAAGAGGCACTAGGAGCTGAGAGTGAGAACGCGGACTGTTGGAGGACTGAGGAGTACAAGCATTATCAGACACCAGGAGGAAGGTCCTATGGTGAGGCTAAAGAAGGTGTTGGGAGGAGGCCATGGGGAAGTAGCCCAGGAAGTTGTAGCTGTCGCACAGCTGTTCCAGGAGGCACTCTAGACAGCTGCATTCCACAGGGCCCTGGGCTGAAACCCAGAGTAGAGGGGGGGCCTGGGGCTCTCCCCCAAACCTCCCAACTCCTGCTCAGACACAGGAGGAATTGACCTGGACTATGGGTTCACGAAAACGGCCAAACTAAGGGCTGCCGTAAAGCTCCAAGGTGAGCAAATCCGCCAATAAGTGCAAGACCCACCAAGGTAGAGGAGGAACTTTGTCACAATACATACAGAGAACATGAAAAGGTGGAAGTAGCCATACCAACTGTAAGAGGCTAGGTCCATCAGTGGCTATTAGCCAGGATGGGCAGGGATGGTGTCCCTAGCTTCTGTTTGACAGAAGCTGGGAATGGGCGAGAAGGGATGGATCTCTTGATGATTACTTGTTCTGTTCATTCCTTCTGGGGCACCTGGCACTGGCCACTGTTGGCAGACAGGATACTGGGTAGATGGACCTTTGGTCTGACCCAGTATGGCCGTTCTTTTTTTTGTTATTAAAAGAACCCCAATCTCTCTATCTTTTACTATTCCAGCATTCGAGTAGCTAGTGTGCTAGTTGCCTTGGAAGCGACCTGAAATTCTCAAAGGAAGAAATGTACTTGCCAACAAACAGAAGTCACCAGAGGGATTTATTTATCACTCTTTCCCCCATCAGGAGGCTGAGATGTGTGTCTTTATTTCTTCATGAAAGCAACTGTGAGGTTCCATCCTCCTGCAGCTGTGGAGAGCAGATCCATTACAAAGGTGACAAAAAAAGATTAGCAGAACAAAATCTTCAGTGGGCGAAGGCCCCTGGGTTTAGCTATCACCAGAAACGGTATAACAAATGTTTCCATGTCTTTTACCTGCCATGTGGATAGAAAAGGGAAAATCAATGCCACAGCTTTTCTTTTCACTTTTGACAGCTACTAAGAAAAACTCACGGTTCTAAGACAGAAGTGAGCTCAGAAACTGACTGACTCTTCATTTCAATGATTCTCAAATTGGTGGCACCTGGAAGTATCTTTCTTTGTTGAGTGTTTCTTTCGTGTACATTCCAGGCATGATCAAACTTTCTGATGGCACCAAAACTGGAAGGTAGCAAACACAGCATAATGCAACCAAACCACAAGTCACCTAAAAAAAAATAGAAGCCTGCTTGTGCAGTTTGACTTTGGTTTAACTCCATAGTCTTCAATAGATTTATTCTTAATTCATTCCAATGAAAGTGAGAAGAGATGCTGCATGAAAAATTTCTACCCCTCTGGAAGTTCCCTTATCACTGCACAGAACTGAATAGAAATAGAGACACATCATTCTGAAGAGGTAAATCATGAAGGTACTGAAAAAGTTGCTAAAAAGTGTGGGAGCAAGGCAATAAGGAGTGATGTAGAGACCGAGAAAGGAGCAAATCCTGTGGTTGGCCTGGTGGTAAGGCCAGCCCTAGCACTGAGAAAAAAGCCAGCTCCAGTTCTAGACGAGCAATGTGGTTCAGTGGCCTGATGAGGCGCGGTGAGCCCTTGAGTTCCACTCCCATTCTCACACTTACTTTTGTGTTCTTGGACAAGTTACTTATGGTCAGATTTTCAGAAGCGGCCAGCATCCAGCAGCTTCCATTGATCTCAATAGGAGCTGTTGGGTGCTTAACTCTTTTAAAAGTCTGGCCCTTAATGTGTCTCAGTTTGCCCTTCTGTAAACTGGGGACAATTTACCTGGCTCAGGGGGTATAGAGAGGATTAATTAGTTAACATTTCCACACTATTTGGAAGCTGCTAAGTATTATTTTGTGTAGGTCACGAAAGTGCAAGCCATGCTTTCAATTCCTTTAATTTCTGTGAGTCCACCACTAGCTTTAGGAGGTGGGCCACCAGGAGTTCTATGTGGCTTATTGCTAGTCAGAAGAGAGTTCCTATGGCTTGCCAAATAGGCGTGCACTGTGATTTTTCTCCATTCAGTCACCTGTGTGTCAGGTCTCCATGGATCCTAGAAGCAGGATGGAAGTCAGAGCTTTCCAACAGGCTTTTTGGGGTATTTAACAGAACAGGCTTTCCCAGCTTGCAGGAGACTGTACAGCTGGACTCATGCTGCAGGTTCAAAGTTTATTTCCCACCACAGAGACGGAGTTAGCTTTTAAGGAAAACAGCTACAAGTTTTACAGCTTGTTTTTTAAACAGACAAAATGAATACATGGGGGTTGCAGATGGTGTAATTCCAGGCAGAATTTTTGGCTTTGTGTGCAGACAGGCCAAGTACTTGAAACATGGAATAGAATTGGAGGGGAATGCTAAATAAAGCAGTCGTGTCTCTGAGCCTAGCCCTGCCTGTGCTCTGCCTGTGGAGCTCTCAGTGACGTCTGTGGGAGGGCCGGAGTGTGGGCTGTTTGCAGGAGCAGGCCCTCCATTTAGAATTCTCTTACATCGCAAGCAGATTTTCAGAATGCTCTCCCAGGATGTGCTCTGTCTAGCAATATCATTGTTATTGTCACCTCCCATTTTCTTTTTTCTTTGTGCATCTGTTGACATTCATTGACACTGGATGGAAAGATGGCATGCTGAGCCAATGGGGGAGTACAAATTGTGACAGATAACTTTGATTTATAGCCACTCAATTCCATCGTACAGGAAAGTGAAAATACTGTGCCACAACACAACCACGTGCTTGCTTTCCTTGTTGTTTTACAGAACTGGAGCACCTCAGGGACTGGTATAGCTCTGTCCACCCCAGTGCACAGAAAATTCTACCAGTCCTTTATTTAGAATGATTTTGACAACGTACATAAAAGGTTTGTATACACCCAGAGGACATCAACAGCAAAATTATCTGCGACACAAGCTGAGGCAGATTGTTGAGAGGGCAGGGCAAAGGATTGGGATTCAAGAAATCAGAGTGCTGGCCCTGACTCTGCCACTGACTTCCTTTTTGATCGTGGCCAGATCCTTTCCCCTCTTGGTGCCTGGATTGCCCCAGGTTATAAGAAGGGTACTAATGCTAGCCTGCCCACCCACCTTTGCACAATACTTGGCAATCTCTGGATGAAATGTGGTGGTATTATTCACTGCCCTTTCATTCTGCAGAACGGTGATTTATTTCTTCAGTAAAAAACCCAACCCTGAATCCCATTGGCCCATCAGTCACTGGGTGATACAAGTGCTAAAGCAGGGCAGTTATAAACCTTTGTTTTCAAAGTGGTGCAGCGTAAGCTTTCTCCCCAGGACAGCACACAGTACTTCTCCCGCCCCTCACCCTAGGCCAGCTGCCAGTGCTGAGGGGCTGAAGCAGTGCTCCACAACCGCACCCCCTAGGGAGTGAAGGAGAGGCAGTAGAACAGAACCCTGCGCTTAGTGCTCAGAAGGCTCAGCTGCTGAGAGCCTGGCAATGGAGTCACCTGCTGCCCAAGCTCAGGCACAGAAGGGGAATCTGAACGATGTGGCTCCCCTGTGGGAATTCGGGAGCCGCCTGGAAAAACATTCAGAATCTAGGAATGCATGAAAAATTGTGTCTGTGGAGAGTTCTGCTTGGCTCACTCAGTTCCTGCACATGGTAGGGAGGTTCCTGTGCACTTGGGGTGATATTTGTCTCCATTAGAGAGGGCCCACTCAAGGCCTATGCACCATTTAAGTCCCAGTAAAGCCCACAAAATGGAGCTGAAGAGGATCTTAAGTGGTGCCTGGGTCTTCCGCACATGGGATGAGTCTCACCATTTGTAGTGAATGTGTGCACAAGGGAGTCCTGCTCTGAGACCGCTTAGACTCACCTAAGGTGCATTGTGATAATGTTCAGCCAAACAATCTAGCTGATGTCATTTATGGATGCTATGTCTCATTTTTTTTGTAAACTAGCAGATCTTCCAAGTCCTGACCCATGCAGCTTGTGTAGCAGGAACTCTGCCTTTTTGTGTGTATGGACTGCAGCATGAGGTCATTAAATACTGTCTCGTGCTGCACAAACACCAGGGGACAGAAAGAAGATTGCACAGACAACCTTAATTTTGTTGTTTGCTTACTTTTGAGTGTAAACTGTGTAACATCAGTGGCCATTGTGAAATCTGTTTTCATTGCACAATGCTTAGTTCACAGTCACAAATAAGATGCACTCAGGATATTTCACATAAAAACAGGAAAACACTTCAATTTTAGGGTATGAGAATGGCATGAGACCTAGTAAAGCTAATTTCCCATTAACTTTACTTCAGATTTCCTTTTTTTTTTAAATTTATTTACTGACAAAAGCTCAAATCAGATGCAGCCTCTAGATTTCAGTAATTGTTTACCCAATTTTACTGCAGGGCTAAGTCTAAACAGGGCTCGAGGGAGGCTGACAATTGAGAGAGCCAGTGCTAAGCTCAAAGGACAGCCTAGTGCTCTCCTTTGCTTTCATTACAACTGTTTCTTCCTTCCATTGCCTGGAAACATATCCAATGATACCTTAAACAGACCAGTGCTCCTTGGTTCACTGCCCCTTCTTCCTATGCCCCTGAATATTCATTTGAATAATTTGAATGGATCCAAATGAAAGTTGCAAATTAAATGATATTCCAAGTGCCATGTAATAACTGGAGCAGAAAGACTACAATTTCTGTTAAACAGGCGTGTGTGTGGTGTTGTGCTATGCATCATATGGATTCATTGAGCATCTATAATCAGGCTGAGTGTCAGTGCTGAAAGTTTTAATGATACAGAATCTTAACCAGAGAATTGCGAGTGCTTATAGATCTGCCATCAGAAAACTGTTATGGGCATGATTCCTTTATTATTATTGCTACTGTTGTTTTATAAATGGCACTGATTATCCTGCAAGGGAGATCAATGGAAAACCTGTTGGGAATTAGCCAAATCACAGGTTAAAGAGAACGCTCTACCTGTATAATTTTAAAAAGCAGACTCAGAGAACAGACATCATTGAAGAGAATGCTCAAACATAGACCAAACCTTGCAGTAGTATCCCCTGGCTTTGAACACCTCCACTGTTGAATGTTCACCTTAAGACACCCTGTGCCTGATTTTCAGAAGTGCCAAACACCCTCCTCTCCCATTGACTTTTGCCTGGAGTTGTGAGCGTCAGCACTTAAGGAAGATCAAGATGCTTATGCAGCTGCCTGCATGTAAATTTACGTAACTAATTGTAGACACTCAGGTGGGATTTCCCAAAGGACATAAGTGTCTTGGGAGCACAAGTTCCATTGAGTTAAGTGCTTTTGAAAATCCCATTCTCAAGTTTGAAATTTTTGGCCTGAGACGCTGAGAAGTTCAGACTGGGATTTTGATAGGACGTAGGTGTCCTTAGGCTCCTTTGAAAATTCCCGTCGAAGAGTCTAACTATGTAGGATCAGGGCCTAAATGATTTGTCCAAAGTCACAGAGCAGGTCAGGAACAGAACCTTGATTCCTATTAATGGGTGGCGGGTATAATAGGCCAGGGGAGGCTAAGCTTCTCCAAACCCAGGATGTGGCCCTGCCCATGCTTCACTCCAAGGCCCCGCCCTTACTCCGCCTCTCCCCCAAAGCCGGCGGGGGCTCAGCTCCGGGCTGCCTGGGGCCAGCTGGTGGCCCAGGGCAGCTCAGGCTGGCCTGGGTGGCTTGGCCCGCAGTGAGGGTCTCAGGACTACTCTGGCTCTGGCAGGCAAGGGGAGGGCGCGATGAGTCCTTGGACAGGGTAGGGGGCTAGCCTCCCTGAACAGGGTCTTCACCCACCCCCCATGCTCCTATTCCCCAGCTCCAAACATGGGGCTTCATTGTCAATGTGGGTTTACAGAACAAAACACCACTGCAATTGACATAATATTGGTGCTTTCAATACCCACCTACCAGCATAGCCTACTTATTCAGGATAAAGTGGAGGTGTTTATATGGTAAACTCTTATTAGCAAACTGGAAAAAAAATGGTTCTCAAACTGTCATTCTTGGAAAACAGGAAGGGAAACTGCATGCCACTCGACATCCAAAGTTTGGAGCAAAGCCCTTATCTAGTCTTAGAATCTAGCCTTAGAAAGCCTCTTTACAACAAGGATCATGTTTTCCTCCATGCTTAGTCTAGCACCAAGTAAACTGATAGTGCTCAATAAATAATCCTCAGACTCTGCTAGGCAGGAAGCAGTCCCTGACATATTCTCACTGCAGCTACTTTTAAAATGCCAGTGCAACTTGTTGCTTGTTTGTTTTGCCAGTGAGAGAGAACTGGCAGCACTGAGCCATGTACACGGACTGAGAAGAAGCTTCCAATTATTTCTCTACCCATCCCAGGCATCATCTGGAAAGGTGTGGCCCCCAACAACCTACAACGTTGGAAATCTCTTCCTGTCAGCATCCACGAGTGTCCAGCTGAGGTGTCCTTCTGGGAAAGACCTTTTGGTTCCCTGTGGATTGGCTGGTTTTTGCAGGTGGGCTGCTGAGGGTTTAGCTCAGGTGCCCCCCCCGTGGGATATTCTTTCCCCGGAGAATTATGTTAGCTGCAGCACTGTAAATTATGATTTTAGTTACTTCATGTTAAGATGCCTGAAGGCCTCCAGGCACGGTCACCTAAAACCGGAAATGTATTATTTTATTGTCCCAGTGGGCAAGTATATCCTCGCTGTCTTAATACATACCATTCTCATTTCGTCTCTTAAAATGGCCTTTATATCGGTCTCCACCTATGCTGCTAATAGCATAGAATATCTTTGTATATTTTAAGACTTTTTTATATTTTCTTTATTAATACAATACAGAGTTACATTTTTAAGCAATTTCCACCCCTTGGGAATTTCCTCTGAACTGAGGAAACATAAACTGACTGCTGGCATTCACTGATTTCCATACCCTACAACTTAAGTGCTCTTGGATGAAAGATGTGATTAATATTAAGACATCAAATACATATATAATGTTTCAGAATAGATAAAACCATACTGAGGAATGTGTAGTGTACTGGTCATCAAAGGTGCAAGATTGGAAATTCTGGAGAATTAAGTCCTGTTTATTGGCAGAACAGATGTTGCACAGAGAGTGGATCCAAAACTGCAATTCTTACTTCTTTGAGTAATCCTAATTCACACAGGAGTCAGTTTTGCCACCTTCACTCACACTGCGTGGTGCTTTGCCGTGCGAGCAGTTGCACTGACATGAGCAGAACTACTTGTGTAATAACTTATCATTCAGAATGACTAAGGATGACAGAATCTGGCCCAGAGGAAGTGCTCCTGGAGACAATGGAACGATCACCTGAGTAAGTCTTACTGACTGGAGTCATGAGTAGGATCATGCCTCATGGCAAAGCAAGCTTCCTTACACCATCCTCACCACAGAGCCTCTGCCCTGACCTGGTGGCTCCATCACTAGGAGTGAGAGGGGGCAGCCAAGGCTCCATTTAGTTATTGGCCTCTCAGCTGAAGTGGTTGGTTTGGAGCACTGCTGAATTTGTAATGAAAGAGGCGCCAGGGCTCAAGTAATTAGATGCTGGGGCTCAACAAATGTTTTTTACATTCATAACTCACGCAGCAAGCCCAGAGGTGCCAGGGGTATGAACTGCCAAGCCTAAAAGTGCTGGGATCAGCCCTGGCACAAATTAAGCACTGGTTTAGAGCTGCAGACGTCTGACCAGTAGTTAGGAACTGGACTGAAATCACTAAACTCACTTCACAGTGATGGCTACAGAATCTCTTCCCTGCTACCCAAGCTGCTTCCTCTCCTGTAGCTTGATGCCCATAGTGGCAAGGGGAAGTGAGGGAATAGAGGGGAAATGCTAGTGCAAACATCCCCAGAATGACACCCATTGGAGTTAGCCATACCATAGGACAGTGGCATTTTCACATCTTTCTGTCAGACTCTACCCCAGAACTGGAGACAATGCTCATTCTGTCCTTTAAGGGACCACTAATTATTCAAACCCTGATCTAGTAAAGCACTGCAGCATACGAGTAGCCGCACTGAGCAGTTCCATTCACTGCCCAAGTTGAGAGCATTGAAAATAAGTAAACAGTCTATCTGGAATTCTAAAATGCTTTTGTTATTACTAATCTATGGCCTGATCCAAAGTCCATTAGACTCAATGGAAAGCCGCCTTCAACAGGCTTTGGCTCAAGCCTCTAAAGCATTAATAATACAAGTTTTGAAAATATGGGGTCTGATTCACCACTCCAGTTTCATGCCAGTGTAACACCAATAAGTCCAGATTCCCAGCCCACTGCTCTAATCGCTAACTAGCCCACAACACCATCCATGAAAATAGCACAGTAATATTTAGGAAATGTGACCTACCTTTGTTAATTCAGGATTACAAAGTGTAAGGCAGATTCATTCAGGTTGTACGTAGAACAGATCTCAGAATCACTCTACAATCAGTAAGGTTTGATCTCGCTCTCCATGCAGTAGCCTACTACCAAAATAGCAGGGCTGCTGTCAGAACTGCAACGTATTTTCCACACAACTCAAGGGATGGCCGCACAACACCTTCTTGTGTTACATCATATCTCGTTAAAGTCTCTCATTTCCAGAACCTTTTTGTTAGGAGAGAAATATTTAAAAAAATAAACAGTTGATGGTATATATACTATTTGGGGGGCGGGGGGTCAGAGTCGGGAGGGGGCGGGACGACAAAGAGAAATAGGACACTTTAAATTTGAAGTGTGCACTGTTCAAATTTCTGCTAAAGAGAATACAATATACAGGCTACAAGTAAAAATAGGAAAATTCTGAAGAAGCCCAATGAATTACTGGTGTATTGGAGTGTCACTCTCAAAGAATAAACTCTGGAAGGTTAGCACTCCCCTTGCCCCCACAGACACACATACTAAAAATCTTTCATATTAGTCTAACATTGCAATTTATTTCTAGCTCTTACAATAATCCAGAACAAGCATGATGACTTCAGTCTATATGACATTTTGCATTAACTAAGATGACCTGTAATGGTTCCAGTTTTGCTATGTATGTGCCAGATGAGCGGAATGCAATGCTTCAATGTAACATCATCCAGTATGTTGGTTACTGATCATCCAAGTAGCAATAGTAGATTTTTTTAAAAATATACAACTGTAGCAAAGAAGTGTGGGTTCCCTCAGAGATGGACAGCGAGGCAGGGCCAGATGCTCCCTGGTGGGCAGACCCAGGAGGGCCTTGGCCACCATCCTGAGAGCAGAAGGGCAGGACAGGAACAGGAAGTATAAGAGGAGGGCCCTGTAGCTTAGTTGATCTGTCACCGAGGGAGACAGATGTTTCCAACCCCTGCTGACCCAAAGCCTGCAGAAAACTTCTGCTGTCCCAAGGACTTACTTGAGCTACCAGAACTGCTAGATACACCCAACACTGAGGAGCTGCTGGCAGTGTACTCCGGGAAGATGGAAGGAGACCCCAGGATTCAGGTACACCCCAAGGGGATGGAAGGAAGTAGCCCGGGGGCAGCCGCCTACTGTCCGGATACGTTGCTGGCAGACTCTAGGTCAGCGTGTTGTGGCTGGATCCCTGCTGACCCAGTGGCGGAACACTCCGCTACTGTTAGGGCCATGGGCTGGGACCTGGGGAGTCAGGTGGGCCCGGGTCCCCTTGCCACCTCACCCCAGGCCAGGAGGCCTGTGTTGGTCTACTGTCCGCTGAGCTAGGATGCTAGGCTGTTTGGTGCTCACCCTGTCTGAGTCCTAGACTGTTTGGTGCTCTACCCTGCCTGAGGGCTGGTGCCTTAGACTGCTCAGTGCCCAGCCCTGCCTGAGGGCCTGGGCCCCTGAACTATTTACTGCTCCACCCTGCCTGAGGGTTGGAGCCCTAAAGCTGCTAACTTCCCCTTTTCTAGACTGCTGTTCCAGGGGCATGCCTCCCTTGGAGATTGACAGCGAGGGAGGGCCACACACACCTACACTCTCACAACAACATACTTAGTATTTATATAGCACTCTCCTGCTATAGCTCTCAAATCAATGGATCAGCATTGATATTCCATTTTACGGATTGGGAAACAAAAATACACAGAGGTTATGTGATTTGGCCATGTTCCACACCAAACCATTGGAAGATCTGGGAACAGAACTCATGCCTTCTGACTCCTCAGTCTGTCCTCTGGATGGATATTTGAAATTACAATTTGGTTCAATGAGCCAAGTGTCATCTCTGGTGTAACACCTCAGTAGAGTTGCATCAGTGAGGGAGTGAGAGCACCTAGGTTCTAATGCTGGTTCTGGCGGGGACATGCTATGTAACTTTGGACACGTCATTTAACCTCAGTTTCTCCATCTTTAAAAGAGGGTCAATAACATTAACCTAGAGTACCTTTAGGTTTGCTCATTGGCTCAAAATGTAACAGCTCTCTTTCCTGTACAGCAACACGGGACCACTGAGGGTACATTCACATTGGGATAAAAGACCAGCAGCATTGCTGTGGCTGGCCCCAATCATCCGACTCGGGCTCACGGGGCTGAGGCTACCGGGCTAAAAATTGCAGTGGAGACATTTAGACTTGAGCTGGAGTTTGGTCTCTGAGGATCTCAGAGCCCATGCTCAGGCCTGAGCCCAAACACTGCAATTTTTAGCCCCGCAGCCAGAGCTCCACCAAGCCCAAGTCAGCTGACCCAGGCTCTGCGACTCGGTGCTGTGGGGTTTTTATCACAGTGTAGACATACCCTGAGAGAACATCATGCCAGTGCTCTGCTCCCAGCACTGGCTCCCATGGAACAAAAAATCAAAGCCAGGGTTTGGTCCTAGCATACAAAGCTTTCCACAGCTCTGGCCCACTTAACCCAATGAAACTCCCAGCTTCTGTGTGGCCTTGGCAGCCCACAAATGTTCAAGTGGATCTGTTAGCTAAATGGGTGAGACTTGTGAGTGTGGTTGACATAGGTTTCTTGGCAGCTTGCCCAAGGCTGTGGAACTCACTTCCAGAACACATCAGAATGACCACGAATCTTGCTGTCTTCACTATAAAATGCACAGCTCGTGTATTTGACTTAACTTTCCCACAATAAAGAAAAAAAGCCGATGGAGAAGGAGAGAAATCTAGGTTAACACACATGTAGGGCATGGTGAAAACCTAGAGGCATAATGTAAATAATGTTTTCAATGGGCTAAAGAAGTTCAAAGTTTAAGTAATGCCTGCTAACGACATAGGTAGGAATAGAACTCATATTAGGAGTTCCTGGCTCCCAGCCCTGAGCACAAGCCACTCGCCACATATTTCTTTCATTTTGTATAAACAATTTTTCAGTCTTCCACAAATTCCACAAAAAATTTAAATTCTGGTGGGGCTAAATCACATACAATGAATGAACTGAATGATTTGAATGAATTTTTCTTACACAAAAAAATTGCCATTAGTCCCCACCTATAACTGACTGGAGGCCACATACTCCCAATCTGTGGAAATGTGAAAAGAAGGAATAGAAAGACAAGGTGGGTCAGGTTGTATCTTTTATTGGACCAACTTCTGTTGCTGAAAGAGACAAGCTTTCGAGCTACACAGAGCTCATCTTCAGGTCTGGGAAAGGTATTCAGATTGTCACAGCTAAACACAAGGTGGAACACATTGTTTAGCATAAGTAGTTAGCAGTAGTTAGTGGTTAAAGGGACCATTCAAGGTGAAGTAGCTAGTTAATACCTCTCCACTCACAGAACAAAAAAGGGGGCAGAGGGTTAATGGGCTTTAGATTGTTGTAATAAGCCATATATTTTTATTAAGTCCATGATTTTTAGTGTCTAGCAAAGTTATGAATGTAAGCTTCCAGGCTCATGTTTTAACGGTGTTGTGCCGGTTTCTTTGAGACAAGGACTGATGGGTCAGATATAAAGTGATCGCTTTGTGAAAAGTGTTCACCCACAGGTGATGTGGTGTGTTTGTCTTTTACCATTTTTCTGCGTGAGTTCATTTGAGAGCGTGGTGATTGTCTGGTTTCACCCATACAGTTGTTATTGGGGGATTTAGTGCACTGGATGAGGTACACATGTTGTGATAGGTATGTGTAGTACCCATGCTTCTTGAAAGGTGTGTTGTGTGAGGTGTTGATCATCGTAGCAGTGGAGATATGTCTGCAAGTTTTGCATCTGTTGTTATGGCATGGTCTAGTGCCATTTTGAGTTGGTATGGCATGGTCTGTGGGGAGCTTGCTTCTGATGATGAGCTTGGTGAGGGCGGGTGGCTGTTTGAAAGTCAGAAGAGAGGGTTTGGGAAAGATTTATTTCAGGATGTGGTTCCCATTGGGAATGGGCTGTAATTGTTTAATGATCCTCCCCCCCCCTTATGGGTTCCATTGTGGGGTGATAGGTGATAACTCAGGTTGTGTGGTATTTGGGTGGCCCGTTCCATGATGTGATCTATTTCTCTGGTCGCATATCCTTGTTTGGTGAAAGTAGTTTTAAGTGTATTAAGATATGTATTCCAGACTTTCTCCTCAGAGCATATTCTCTGGTACCTGAGTGCCTGGCTATAGGTAGCAGATATCTTTGTGAGTTTGAGGTGGTTATTGGATCCGTGAAAGTAAGTATGGCGATTGGTGGATTTCTTGTATTTAGCTGTCTGTAGCATTCCATTGTTAAACCTGATTGTGGTATCTAGGATGTTGATGCTGGTGTGGGAATGTTCCAATCTAGAGAGAGTTTGATGGATGGTTGTTGAAGTTGTGGTAGTAATCTATGAGGGAGTTTAGGTCATCTGTCCACAGGAAGAAAATATCATTGATGAATTTCAGGTACATCATTGGTTTTGTGGTGCATTTTTCCAGAAATTCTTCATCGGGTTGGCGTCCCGAGGAGCCGTTTTAGTACGCATGGCTGTTTCCATGGTTTGGATAAAGTATTTGTTGTTGAATGTTATGTTGTTATGGTTGAGGATGAAATGGAGCTTGTTGATGTGTTTTGAGTGGCCATGTGAGTGTTATCCATTGTCTTTTAGATAATTGAGGCAGGCAGCAATGCTGTCATTGTGAGGGATATGGGTGTATAGGGACATGACAGCCATGGTGGCAAGGATGGTGTTCTGAGGGAGATAGTTAATGTTGTGGAGTTTCTGGAGGCAATCGGTGGTGTCCTGGAGGAAGCTGGCCTTCTGTATGGAGAGTGGTTTGAGGATGGTTTCTATGAGTCCTAATATTCCTCCAGTAAGAGTGTCAAGGCCAGATAGATTTGGGTCTGCCTGTGTTCCCTTATCTGTGTATCTTGGGAAGCATGTAGAAGGTCCCTTGGGATGGGTTCATGGGGGATGAGGTTGTAGAGTTTCTCTTGAAGTTGTTTGGGGAAGGATTTGATGATACCCTTACGTTCCTGGATGAATTGTGGTGTGGGGTTTTCTTTGAGTTCTTTATTGTGAGTGGTGTCAGAGAGAGTTGTCAATTGGCCTTATTAATGTAGTCATCATGGTTGAGGACTATGGTGGCACACCCTTTCTCTGCTGGTTTAATCACTATCTAGTGCTTGGATTTCAGGGACTGTATAGGTGTCCTCTAGGTGGTGGTGAGATTGTGGTGGATATGATGTATAAGGATTTCACAGTAATTTTTTTCCCTAAATCAAACAATGTAATGATTAAGTATGTGGTTTTATCCAGTGGGGTCTTCTGTCGAATGATTCTTTTTTCTTATAGCTGTTGGTGGGGATATGGTAACTGTGAGTAGCGTTGCCATTGTGAAAACTTTCCCACTCCACCTCAAAGAATTCTAAGACAAATAAGTGAATTGTGCATTTTATACTGAAAACAGCAAGTTTCGTGGTCATTCTGACATGGACTGGGAGTGACTTCCACAGCCTGGGGCCAGCTGCCAAGAAACCTATGTCAACCACAAATCTCAGCCATTTAGCTAGCCGTTCCACTAGACATAATCTCTCTACTAAAATGTGGACAACTTAAGGGACAGGTTTAATTGGTGTGCTAGTTCTCCCATCTATAGTAGAGTAATACTGACCTAACTCACAGGAGTCTTGTGCAGCTTAGGACTGATTCTGAGTCCCTCTGTCAGTTAAGCAGTGTCTTACTTGCTGACATGAAGGTAACGTGACGTGGGTAAAGGCAAATCTGACCTTTAACAAAAATTGGTCAAGCACTCTGAAATGCTTGAGGGAGAGCACTATTAGAGTGCATAGCACTGTAACTATTGTTATTTAATTTTTCAGGTTATAAGAGTATTCCATTGCATGTTTACTGGGCCAAATTCACTGCTGGCATAAGCAAGCAGGCACAGTTCTGTTGACTTCAATGGAGTTGCATCTGTCATAAATATTTACACTGGTCATAAAAATTCCACATTGGAGGGGGTAAGACTTGTAAGAGTACACTTACATTCTGCAGCCACACAGCTATGCCTGTAAATGTATTATAGATCTTTTTTTTTTGTTTTTTTGTTTTTGAGGAACAAAACTTGCTTATATATTAAATGTGGCTGTTGTCAGAAAAATTACTGTGTAAAAATGACATTGCAAGGTTCCACCTCTATTTTTTGCTCTCGCTGCGAGTTTACAAGCCAAAAGATGGTTGTCCAGATGGTCAGTGCTGAAAACTCCCTGTAAGATCTGTAAGTCAAGCTGTGTTCTCTTTGCCTCTTATTTCCTCATCAGTAATAAATATTCTGCAGTCTGATGTTTGTTGTTGATGTACGAGACATAATAGAATCAAGCTTGCTCTTCCATACCTATACTAACTTTTCAGTGCTGACAGTAATACAAAAATATTTTTCCAGTAAATGCAGAAGATATGACTCACAGCCACACAGGATGCAGATATAATGGGTAAGAAAATGGTTTTACGCTTTCTAACTACAACAGCACTTTACATCTTTTTATTACAGGTTGATCAAAAACCCCACACTCACCTCCCTTTTCTATTAAAATGGAACGTTCCATTTGCCAGTGCTGAACTGGATTCACCTCTGGGGTTTTTTATTTGTGCCCAGCCTGGCTAAGAATTGTTGGAATCTTTTATTTCACTAAGAAATGTCCCTAACTGCAACAGTTGTGTAACTGTAAAAGCAACTTATAACAACTGCTTGTTAGAAAATGTGCTTACTCCTCTAAAGGATGCTCTTTGTTGCAATCAGGGACATGCCTTAACAAAATTAAAGATAACCTAACAAGAAGGCCTGATCTCAGATGTGACTGATTAAGAGCTAAGTAATTGCTTCTAATTCTTCAGCTTGCTCAAACAGTAGTTATTACAGAAACACACACACACAGTTGGTCTTATTCTCAGTTACTCTAAGTCCAGGAGCATTACATTATACTTTTAGAGGGGCCTTAAAGTGGGTGTAAGTATGATTTAATGCTTAACTTTTAACTTAACTTAACTTAATGATTAACTTTTCAATGCTAGAGTAGTCTAAGGGGAAGGGGGGCATAGAGTAACAGAGAATCAGGCCCAGTCTGCCATAACACGCATTCCTGTAATAGTGTGCCTTAGTAGACAGAGCAGTGGTGGGGGCTCAGGAAGCTTGGGTTCTAGTCCTGGCTCTGCCACTGGCCTGCTGTGTGAACTTGGGCAAGTCTCTGTGCCTCAGTTCCCCATCTGTAAAATGGGAATAATGATACTGGCCTCTGGTGTAAAGTGCTTTCAGGTCTACTCCTGAAAAGCACTAAATAAGAGGTAGGTATTATTACTAGTAACAGTCCTAAGCCTTCTCTAAGACAGCAATGAGTGAAAACAGGGCTCTGGAACTCAAATATTTTAAGTACTAAAATTTTCAGGTTTAATTTTCAAGTGTAAAATTATCAAAAGCATTTTATAGACATTAACTATTTTATCCCCCCATCAGCCCTGTTAGAGAAGTAAATGTTGTCATTCCTATTATCATAGTATATCAGGGTTGGAAGGGACCTCAGGAGGTCATCTAGTCCAACCCTCTGCTCAAAGCAGGACCAATCCCCAATTTTTGCCCCAGATCCCTAAATGGCCCCCTCAAGGATTGAACTCACAACCCTGAGATATAGAGAGAGGGAGCACACAGACTAGAGAAGTGTGCATGACTTGAGCAGGCCAAGCATCAAGTCAGTGGAAGAGCAGCTCAAGTTCATGCAGTAAGCTAGCCTCACACTGTCAGTTGCACAGTCCATTGAAGGCAGTGGAAAGGTTCCCACAGACCCCAGTGTGTGTTGGCTCAGGCACATAGGACTAGATCCTGCATCATGAACATTAATAGGAGTTTTTCCATTGACTTGAATAAGAGCACCATAATGGGGATTAGAACTCGGGTCTTGACTCCAAATCCTGGGCCTGTCTGACTCACCAACAATGTCCCCCCTTACCCCGGCAAGCCATAGAGGCCTATGTTTTTGAAAGTGGCCACTAATTTGGGGTTGCCAAACCTGAGACACCTTGGGCCTGATTTTCTGAGGCAGTTAACTCACTGGGAGCTGTGGGTGCTCAGCACCACTGAAAATCAGACCAAGCATGTCTCAGATTTGACACTTAGAATCAATGGCCACTGCTGAAATTGTTGCCTTCCTTAATCTCTCTGTGTCTTGGTTTCCCCATCTGTAAAACTAAGGTAACAATTGTACCATAAGTGAAACATGAAATTAAACAGAGTTTAAGACATCCATGGCCACATACAGGGAGAAAACTGTCTTCTGTCCCTGTGTGTAGACCCCTCTTCCTATGTGGAAAGAGAACTGTACTGCTTCATTAGAGAATTAAGCCTCAGAACACCTTAAACCAAAAAACCAGAGGGACTGACCCAAAGTCAGAGTGAAGCTCAGGTGTTGACATAGTGAAATGCCAGGGAAGGAAAAAAACAAAAATAGATAAATAACAAATAGCTACAATGCAACAAATCCTGAAACTTGGGCAAGGACTGAGTATAAAAGGATGCAGATGGTGAATTGTGAATGGAAGAGTTCCAGAGTTAAAGACCTCACCTCTATGGTCCTTCAAAGGCTATAACTCAGGACTGTCAGTACTACTAACCATACTATCTCAAATGATATATCAGGACATAGGGCAACTGAAGTCCCCTTGAGAAGAATGGGGCTATGTTATTTAAGACTTTAAATACTACCAATAAGACGATGGATCATACTCGATAGAAAAGAGGCAGGCAGGGCACGTGGTGGAGTGTGGCTATCACCAGCTCTCGTGGGCATAAACTCTACTTTCTGCTTCTAAGTAAAAAGTTGTTTAAACCATACCATGAGGTAAACAAGATGGATCAGATTCTGCAACCCTCACTTATGCTGAATAGCTCTTATTCATAAGGGGTCTGGAACACATGACTTATGAGGAGAGGCTGAGGGAACTGGGATTGTTTAGTCTGCAGAAGAGAAGAATGGGGGGGGGGGGATTTGATAGCTGCTTTCAACTACCTGAGAGGTGATTCCAGAGAGGATGTTTCTAGACTATTCTCAGTGGTAGAATAGGACAGGACAAGGAGTAATGGTCTCAAGTTGCAGTGTGGGAGGTTTAGGTTGGATATTAGGAAAAACTTTTTCACTAGGAGGGTGGTGAAACACTGGAATGCGTTACCTAGGGAGGTGGTGGAATCTCCTTCCTTAGAAGTTTTTAAGGTCAGGCTTGACAAAGCCCTGGCTGGGATGATTTAATTGGGGATTGGTCCTGCTTTTGAGCAGGGGGTTGGACTAGATGACCTCCTGAGGTCCCTTCCAACCCTGATATTCTATGATTCTATGATATAGTTCCACTGAAGTCAATGAGACTACTCATGTAAGTGCTATTCAACAGATGCAGCATTTGGCCTTATTAGACTAAAGAAGCGAGCAAGTCAGGTGATGGCTTGATTTTTGTTACTATGTCCTGCTCTCGTTAAGGTGAATGGATCACCAGTCTTCAAGCAGCAGCAGCTGTGCAGCCGTCACCAGCATTCTGGGCTAAAAGCGCAAACTAAACTACAGTAGTGCAAAGAGTATGGACGTCAGAAGGGAGGTGCTGAGCACCTTCATAACCAGTCTAGATTGGTATGTAAGGTTGCTCCTGTGCACAGCATATCCAGATAAGAAAGGGAACTGGATATGCTGGTGGCATGCAGAGAGCTGTGACTACGTTCCTGGAGCCCTTCAGGTGTTTTTACAATTCAGGTTAGAGAAGATTTTGAGCTGTGCCTGTTTTGGTCTTTTTTTAAATGTTAGTGCATATTTGTGCACCACTGCAATTTTTTAAACCTCTGGTCACTGTATGGAATCACATTTTGCAAACTATAGGATCATAGGATCAAGTCTTTATACAGATCCTAGACAGCCAGGTGCATTATCTCTTTTTTTCCAGTTCATCTCATTGACATATTATCTACTGTGAGATCTTGTTATTGTTGGGTTTTTTACATATGATATTTCTGCATACAATTTTAAATTCTTCCTGGTCCATCTCACTGATGGTTAGCAGAAGATGTATAATACAATATTAAAATCTTGAAATGTAGGTATCACTAGGGCTCTAGCTGAAGGTAAACTGGAAGTTAGGGGAAATGATACATAGTATATTTGTTTATGGCCCCAATTCTGCACTGAGAGCTATGAAGGCAGACCCCTGCACCTGAGAGCCTAAATGACATTGAAGGGTCTCTGGACAGAGCCATTTCCCTATATGGAGTCCCACTAACATATGGGATTCTGCATGAGCCAACACCTGTCCCAGGGCAACCTGCAGCACAAGGCTGTGCCTACAGGGTTATCAGTGCAGGATCAGGGCCCACCTGAAGATAGGAAAGTTTCACTAATTAAATGTTTATTAATGAAGCATTTTTCCGCCTTGTGCTCCTTCATGTTAAGTAACAGGTAACAGTTCTAGGGAGATACCATTTTATCTCATGAACAGAAACAGTAGGTAACTATGCCCTAGTCTATCCATGGCAGGTTACTTTTCAGATGTGTATTCCTTAATTCCTTCAATAAAGAACTAGACTGAAAAAATCTGCTGCAATATTTAGATCTCAAGCCAAAATTATCTGGTTTTCTGTGCATCCTAAAATGCTCTTGGCTTAAGAAGAAATTTTCCATATGGGCAGGCTATTCTCCAACTGCCTTCTGCAGGGTTTCTTGCACCTTCCTCTGAAGCAGCTGGTACTGGCCACTGTCAGAGACAGAATACTGCACAAACTGGATCACTGGTCAAGTAGTGCAGTTCCTATCTTCCTCAAAGGATTAGGGGGAGGGAGCGAGAATACTTTTGTAGTCAGCCTGGGAAAGAAAATTTGTTAAAGTCTCCTGACCCACCTCAGCCTCCACAGGGAGCTGGCAGAGAGCAAGTAAACGAGTTGAGGGCATTTGCCTCCTGCTGTCCTACATACAGGAGGCCCATCTGGTTGCAATGCATAAAACATACATACATGCATAAACCACACACTGCAATACCTCCTATCATTCTAAGCAGAAGCAGGATGGAGCATCAGTTGCATAAATGAATTGCAAAGTCATGTTTTCCCGTAAACAGCTCCACAATATTGGTTTCTTTTTTGGTAAACTAGATATGTACAATATGCTATAAGCACAGCATAAAACTTCTGCATTTGCTGTTTCTAGTGCTCTGCTTTTGCTTGCTGCAGGATGTGTTTTTACTTTCCTTTTAGCAACACCCCTATGACAGCAACAGCCATCCAGTCAGGGGATGGCTACAAATATGTGTATTGTATATAACTGTAAAACAGAATTTTGAAAATATATTTGCTTATTATATTTATATCAATTATTATATACTGCTGAAACTGTTATTAAATCTATAAAGCCCGTTGGAATGAAAGATGCTATACGATAGTTTATTACCTGAAGAGTTTGGACAAAGCATAACCAACAAAACAAAGCCTGTTTGATTTAGTGGAATAAGCATCAGCTCTGAAAAACAATGGGCTCAGTTTTCACATATGGGTGCATTAAAAGGTTGTCATGTTTGAAATTGAGACTCCCTGGACTCATAAGTTCACATCCCATCAAGTCTGGTTCAGATCTTTCTGGGGCAGAGTGACTGTGTGGGTCTTTGGAGTAAGACTTTAAAAGCTGTTTGTGTGTTCTCTGTCAGAACTCTTAAAGTCAATATATTCAAAGCTCACTCATTTTGGGTTCTAAACTTTAGATAGCTTACGCCTGATTTTTCAGAGGTGCTAAAACCCCACAGCTCCCATTATTTTCAGCTGGAGTTGTGATATGGTGACCAGATAGCAAGTATGAAAAATTAGGACAGGAGAAAGGGTACTATGCCGGGGTGTGTGTGTGTGTGTGCGTGTGGGGGGGAAATAAGGTCCCATATAAAATGAATCCCCTAATATCGGGATGGTGCTGATGATATCAGGACATCTGGTGACCCTAAGTTCTGAGAATCCAGCACCTCGGAAAATCAAGTCCAACATATTTCAAGTTGGTCACTCACAAATCAAAGCACCAAAATTGGAACATTTTTGGCTTCAAGATCCCATGGCCCTTTGTTGTAAGAACAGAAAGTTTACCTTGGTATCTTAAAAGCAAAATCTCCTGTGCCGAATGTATTTGCCTTACTTGCTGCAGCCCTACCACCCAGAGGTGGCTGCATTTGGTGCTGCTGTATATCTATACTACATAGTTTCGGTACTTTACCATTCTTTGTCATGCAAGGCAGTCTCTATATAACATTCCCTGGATGGTGGATACATTTGTTTTATTTAGCAGTTTTATAGCTCATGCATCTGACTGCAGCGAGGGAAGGAGAGAACCATGGGGGCTGCTATTCTAACACCCTAGCATTTATCCCCAGTCCCTAACTGAGCTGCAGCCCAGACTTCTCTTCCTCACAGCAACAATAATTCCACCAGCACCATGGGTGGATGGGCCCCGCCTCCTTCACTTGCCTGAGCCCCTCCCCCTTCACTTGCTTGCAACAAGACACACCTCTCCAAAACTATTGGCTAGTTTTTCTCTGCTTATTTGCATAGCCTCCTCATCTCCAATCAGCAGCTGCTGACTGCTTAAAATGCATAAAGCCGGCCACTCAGTGAGGCTGGGGGCTGGGCCACCACGTGCTGTTGCTAAGCTTCGGCTTCTAAATTGTTACTGTAGTGGCTGACCTATCAGGGAGAAGATTCAGATCTGTCAACATTCTGTCTCCTAACCAGAGGGCGCTTGTCTGCCCTGATTGGCTCTACCTTCGGACTAAAGCCCGCCTCTGCCTAGAAATTCTGCCCATGATTGGCTATGCCAGTCGCCTGTGTGTCAAATGTAGGTTGAGAGAGGTGGTTTATATAGGGGACTTGGAAGTCCCCAGCCTGTGAACTCCGTGCAGTTTTAATGCTCATTGCCTTCCTCAGCTGTTTGAAAGGCAGACATAGAGTTTGGGGGTAACTCAAAGAACACACATAAAAATGGAGCTGAACTCTCTGTTAATTCTCCTGGAAGCAGCTGAGTATTTGGAAAGAAGAGACAGAGGTATTCAGAGAAATGACTAGCAGGCACTTCTAAACATTTCACTCTCTTTGTTGCGTGGGTATTCGGACGCCCTTTTCTGAATCCATATTTCCTTCACCTGCAAAGGTGCCATGGGATTTAAACATGTTTTTGTCAGATGCATTGCGGGGGGGGACGACAAATGCTATTTTCTTGCAAAATCTTTGAACAAACGAGCCGTGGCTCGAGTCTGTTTGGAGCGTATGTATGTTGCAGCATTCAGTGTAGCATTACATTGTTGTGCATGTTGCCGTTTGTGATTGCATTGCAGTTTCCCTTCCCCCTTGTCACAATGTTTCAAGATGTGCATGATCTAGCCAAATTTTTTTTTTTTTTTACTATTTACTCGGATGATCCTCCTATTTTGGCACTTTTTGTTTTGTTGTCTTTCTTTTAAAAATCCCGGAATGAAATCCAAACAAATCAACCAAAATTTTTGTTTTTTACCCTAGCGTTCCTGCAAAGGAGGAAAAAATGCATGGGAAAATATATTGCCACTAATGCTGACTTTGTCCCTAGAAGCAGAACATGGCTATGCATCAGTCTTACCCTTCGATAGTGACTATTCCAGAAAGAAAACAAAGGCAGGCACGCTGGCCAGAAAATCCCAGAATAACAGGTAATAGATGTACCGTCATTTTCCACAGTGAACTGGCAACCTTTCCTATATGTCTAGCTTTGTGTGTAGCGTATAGATGCATAAAAATAATAACTAATCCTGTGTCTCAGTTCCCAGTAGTCGCCATTTTCCCCCTGTATGGGCTTGGCTCTGTTTTGATCTCTCATATAAACACTGCCACGCGTACACCATCGCCTTAGCACTCACTGCCTTTCTAAACCATCTGCACTCACGCTTCTTCCCCCGGTTTGTTAATGGGTGTGGGCGCCTTGTTTTCCTATGTATTTTTAAAATAATAATCAAAATCCTGACTTCCCTTGCAAATTCCCTCCCAGTCCTTATTTACAATCTCTTTATTGCTGCAAGATCAAATGCAGCCTCCAGCTGCAGTGTAACGCCGGGATCTTGATGGCGGGGGAAGAGTGGAGGGGAAGGAGAATGGAGGGAACATTTATCTCCTAGTGAACTTGGATTTATGTATGTATTTTCAAGTGTTTGAGTGAACTTGACCTTTCCGGAGGGTCTGCTGCACCATTGCTCTGGTCTGTGCATCGCCTGCACGAGCGAGTCCCTCTGCATGCAGTTGAATTACAGTGCATGGTTACATTATTATCAGCTGCCTTGTTTGTTTGTTTGTTTGTTTTTTTTTTCTTGCAGCCACTACCTGTTCTGTGATCACCCTTAGCTCAAGCTTTTCTGCGCAGCCTCCCTGCAGCTTTGTTTGCCTGACCGGGCAGTGCTCAGAGTGCACTGTCTACGTGCAGAAGGCTGTCTTAAAGAGACAGCGCCTCCTCTTTACGTAGGAATTCCTTCTTTTCTTGCGCTTTATGTTCTTACACACACACACACACACACAATATGCCCAGATGGTTCCCTCCTTCTCCAAAGCATTGGTGCTCTCCTCTTTACAAAACGACTCCTTTAAAAAAATTGTTTGATTATGATGAGCCCTGCAGAATAGCCTAAAATGAACAAAACTTGCACATGACTTATTTTCCAAATGAGAGGAAAGTTAGTCTGATCGGGCCAGTTGTTTGAGTTCAGTTAGTCCAGCATAAATCCTGCACAACCCCAGTGTGGTCAATGGGATTACTGGCAAAATGGGAAAGCAGAAAACAGCCCAGTTACGGATATTAAATTTTGAAAATATGAGCTAAACAAAAATCCAACATCTCCCTTAGAAACATACAAGATCACAATGAGCTATGCTTGCAGTAACCGCTGCAGGGCAATGTGCTTGAACACAACTGAGGAAATACAGGGTGTAAATCCTTCTCTCCCCATCCCTTACTCCAAACAGTGCTGATGTTTCTGGGGCTATAAATTCGAGAGGAGGGGGTAATAGTTAAATTGGTGTACAAAGATACAAGATCCGTTCATTTTAAAGGGGTCTGATCAGGCATCACAGGGGTACCTAGATCTGGAGACATTTTTCATCTCTGTACATTTCTCCATATTGTACAAAGGCAGTTAATTTAAACAGAATTCTTAGGGTTTCTAGTTCTAGAGTTCATGGTCTTGTTCTGATCCTTGTTTCTTGTATACAAGAGACAGAAATCTGTATTACTTGTGGAAGCATTATTCCATCATTTCCTTTCTTGGGTTTCTCGCTGTCCACAGCAAAACAATCATTTATTTGAACTGTAAGCTGCTTTTAGGAATTTTTAGCAGAAGATATGTAATCTATCTATTTCAGCAGAATTGAAAAAACAATTGTTACAGGTTTGGTAGCATTATTTATTAAAGCCAGAACACACATCACTATTGACAGATACCATTGTCTGTCAGATATTTCTCACAGTTTTTTTTCTCACTCTGATTCTTGTCGTGCACACCCAAACACTTTTTAAAAAAATGCATAATGATATTTTTATCATTTTCGTGCCAGCTTTATCGTTTATAGATAGAAAGGGCTCATTCATACTGGGGTAAGGCAACACCTTTGGAGAAGTAGGGCCACAGATTCAGTCTTTGTGTTTAGTTCACCATGGATATTTGTTCACACCCTAAGGAAAACAACAACCACCTCTGCTGGGCATACCTGACAATCTTTCTATAACACACACCTCTGGCTGGAAATAGCAGGATCTTGTGATAAGGTACATTGGCAGTCCTGCGTTGTGCTTGCCTACAACATGCACTTGTGTTTCAAATTTAAGTAACAGGTCGAGATGCCTGTTTTTACCTATGAGCTTATGATCCCAAATTCAAATCACACCACTGCTGTTATTCGTATTGGGAGCACAGGTGCCGGAATTAGGGGTGTTGGGGGTCTGCTGCACCCCCGGGCTTGAAGTGGTTTTCATTAAATGCAGGCTTTATAGTTTGGTTCAATGGCTCGCAGCACTCCTACTATAAACATTGTTCCAGCACCCCTGATTGGGAGTTAATTTAATGGTTATTTAGATGTTGGGTCACAGCCTCAGAGTGCATAGGATTTGAATGTAGTGTTCAATTTGATCATGCAATCAAATCTTTATAAGCAATTCAGGAATTAAGAGGGGTAGACATCTGGCCAGAGTTCGGAGGATCCTGGGGTGGGGGCAATTGCATAGTGCAAAATTGCACCAATGTTATTTTTCAGTAATTTGGTTATTTCTAAATCCGATTTCTTCCAGCAGTCTCAGCAGGTATGAAAACTAACCTTTGCATATGTCATTTGAGCACAAATAAAAGCGCACAAACAATTGTTTTTAAAGCCTGAAAAGCATCTCTTTCGTGCACGGATAACTCAAAAATCGGGCTCAGAATTGTATCAAACTTAAAAAAATTAAATTAGCCTTTGGACTGAGAACAAGTATGAAAAATTTCCTCTCCCCAAACAAGTTACAGGCAACTGGACACACGTGCATATCGGGGAAAGTGTTTCTTCAGCCGTAGCTCTGGCCATTACCAGAAAGCTATAATTAGGCAGTCCATTGAAAGAGTTCATAATTTTTACATTTTTTTTGTTTGTTGATGTGTTTGTTTAAAATATTACTTGTCAATTTTTAATTTTATGTTGATAGAAGAAACATTTTCATGTTATTGTGCAGATGGTAGAAAATGCTGCTTGATGCCATTTTTTTGCCCCATCTTTGTATAATATATATTAAATTTATTTATGATGAATTGATCTATAAATTTCCTTTTATGATTTGTAGTTTCTTGCCCTTGAGTCAGGAGCACGCTCTCTCTCATATATATATATATATAAAATGTTCCCACTTTACACAAAACAGATTTGAAAGGTTTTTTTTATGTAAAACTTCTTTGTTTATATAGCGTTCTCTCCTGAGATTTGGAAGTGTTCCCCTCAGATGATTATGACGAAAATCCCCTAGTAGATGAAATTGGATTTTTGTTTTCCAATCTGAATGGATGATTTGAGAAAGGCGCAAGTTTGTAATTGATTTTCCAGGGTAGGGGAGGTAAACCCAGGTCAGCTCTTCTTGTAATGGTGATAACTAGACAGTATTTGGCTGTAGTGCAGAAAATGTCTCCTCTTGATAGAATAATAACTGTAGTTCCTAAAAGCAATACAGTGGAGCTCATTAACATGCTTGCTAATATGCTGTTGGAATAAAATCAGGCTAGAAAAAATGTCATATTTAGTAGAGTTGTGCCTTGGAGGTTGAAATGTTAAACTTTCAAATGTCTTTCCATTGAGTACAGTGGGTGTAATGAAATGGATGTATTGTAGATGTCTGCAATTTGTTCAGAGGGAATATTTCACAGAAGCAGAAAGTCAATGAAGTTCAGAAGCTTACTTGGTTGCAGAAAGTTATTTGTTAATAGGAATTCACTGTAGCTTTCAGATAATTGGAGCTTTCTTGTTTTGTTTCCTGTTTGTGATGCCGACTTAAGAGAGATAAGCCTATACATTTTTGTTTATATAAGGGGGAAAACTGGTAGCCTGAACTGACCCCCTTGTGGACAGTGGCCCACATCGCACCACCAGCACATGTAACAACTAGACAGGCCTGATTTTCCACTGCCTTGTACTTTGTGCAGTCTCTTATCACTGTGTATAGTGGGTAGCGTGACCAGAAAGCAAGTGTGAAAAATCAGGATGGTGATGGGGGTAATAAGCACTTATATAAGACAAAGCCACAAATATCGGGACTGTCCCTATAAAATCGGGACATCTGGTCACCCTAATAGTGGGTGTAAAATGCCCATTGTACCTTTATGTGAGTGTAAAAGACTGCACAGAGCAGCAGACCATCAGGCCCAATGTGTGTTCTGTGCCCATGAAAAGATCAGAAGTTAAATTAATATGCAGAGTAAAACCTTAGTGCTCAATGCCTGTCTATTGGGTCACAGTTAAATTTACTGCCAGAGCAGGAAATGGAAGTCTGTGAAGTAGCCTGCTTGGCCTGTTAATTTAGGAGCTGATAAAAAGGAGGGAAAATGAAAGCAAAACTTGGGCTTATAAATATCCCCACTGCATCTGTTGAAACTAATCAATATTTGATAATGTTTTTGTATCAATAAATAGAGTTGTGTACAATGTACTCTGCTCTGATGAAGGGATATATGTGCAAAAGAAGGTGTTGGGTCAAAACGGTCTGATATTTCAAATGAAAACATTATTTAATGTCTCCATTCTTTTGTTAATATTGCACGTCTGTCACTGCAAACCAGTCTCTGGCCCATATCTGGCAAGCTGCTCTTTGCAGACTAGAGGTGTGTGAAATTGTTCAGCCAAAACTTTCTTAGCCAAAAAATGCAGATTTGGGTCAACTGAAACATTTTGTGAATTCATGTTGACTTTGGTGAATTGTTTCGGTTGCAGTGGAAATAAGAAAAAACTCCAGAAATGTCAAAAGGAACTATTTTTGACATTTCTGAAATGTCTCATTTTGATTTTTTCCAGGCTAGATTCATATAGCAAAACTGGTGAATGTGCCCCTCTTATAACCATTAGCCCAATACTTAGGGCACTCACCTGGGTTGTGGGAGTCCCAAGTCTGAATCTCCACTCTGGAGCAGGGACTTGAATCCTAACCACTGGACTATCGAGTCACTCTGTCTCTGGCCCAATGACTATTAAAGTATTTCATTTAAAGTAGCACACCTTCAGCAGGAGAGGCTGAGAGATCCACTCCAGAATAGCCTGTGTGGTAGGGCACTCATCTGGGATGGGGAAGATCTGGTTCACGTCCCTGCTCCAAATCAGGCAGAGGAGGGATTTTGAACTTGAGTTTCCTACAGTCAAGGGTGGTGCCCTAACCACTGGGCTAAAGATTATAAGAAGAGCACCACTTCCCTCTCCTCTGGCTGTGAATCTAGCCCTTTCTTTCTTTTCATTTTATTAAAAATACCCAAAAAATTTAGTTCAACCCAAAACAACATTTTTCTAACTTTTTTGATTCACTGAAAATTCTGAAAGTTTGGATTTGGTTCAACCTGAACTGAAAGCTTATTTTGATTTCCTGCCCTCCCCCCTGAACTGTCAAGAGAACTGACAATTCAGTTATGTGCCAAGCTCCAATGCAGATAGACCTCTACATCCGAGGAAGCAGCTTAGGGATCAGCGCCTATTTTCCTTCATTTTTAAAATGAAAGGCAGAGAATAAAATACCATAACATCCAGACTGTGGAAACAAAACAATCTGCTTTGCACTCTCTAAACTCAGTGTATCCTTCTTGTTATTTTCCCCCCAGGAAAATGAGGCATGAAGGAAAATGGTCTATTACAGAATGCATTAAAAAAATTAAATAATGCTACTGGTACACTAATAAAATACATCTTGTAAATTGGTCTATTACCAGTGAGGAACTATAGTATATACCAGAGTAGCAGTCTTTATGTGGTTTTGTTTTTGTTTTTTTTAAGAAAGTTACCAAATGAGAAGCAATATCAGGCCTTGCTCTTACACCGAGATTTATCATACTCACTAGAGTCAAGGCTCTGCATAAGGAACTACACCGATGTATCTATTTGCAGAATCCCAGCCCTCATCCATAATACTGACAAAATTCTGCTGTGAGGTGGAACTAAAAGAGAAATATTTTTAAGAGATACTATGTGGTCAGTTTTTTTTTAAAAAAGGGTGGGGTTGGGAGTCAGAATAAATGAATGCAGAACTGAGTGAGGTGGTGCTCTAACCACTCAAATATCAGGTAGTTCCAAAGTTAGGCCCTGATCCTGCAATATACAGCCCCGCTGCAGATTGGTGTGCTGGCACCAAGTTCAAGTAAAGCCGATGGAAACCTTCAACTTGAAAATACAACCCTATCTCTGCCTCACGCATGTCTATTACATTGCAGACTCTTATTAGATGATCACATGCTGTGTCTTGAATAATGCATTGTCATGTTTATTTGTTTCAGAGTAGCAGCCATGTTAGTCTGTATCCACAAAAAGAAAAGGAGTACTTGTGGCACTTTAGAGACTAACAAATTTATTTAAATATGTTTATTTGTGTGTTTTTCCTCCAGCGTGGATATATGTACATAGCATCTTGTGGAACTTACCATTCTTTGTTCTTGTGTTTTGGTCTGGGCTAATATTTCTAATATATTTTCAATGCTGACAGTACACCAGTAATGCTAGATGTCGCTCACCATCATTTTAAGCACACTTTCTACAATGCTGCTCTAATAGACGTGGGGCTTAAAATAATGGTGGCAGCCAGTAACTTATCTATGGCTCCCAGTGTTTGAACTGCAGTAGTGCCTGGAGCGCACAGACTAGGTTTGACATGACAGAAGAGGAAGATGAGACAGATGGGTGGGGGAAGGGGAGAGGAAGATGAGTTAACAGGAAAGCAGTCAAACTATAGAACATTGTGCAGAGGTCTCTGCTCCCCACCTTCACAGCCAGTGTCAGCTGGTAGGCAGGGTCCTGGCCTTTTGACCTTAATTTTGATATTTCTGTACATCTGAGCATTTTAACATGTAGTCTTAACATTGCACTAACACGATATCTGAAAGGTAACTTCCTAAGGGTACCTTTTTTTAAAAAAAAAAATAGGAATAAAGATGAGGAGGAGAAAGAGAGCTTTTGTCTTCACTATTAAGAAACTGCTGGTTTGTAAAATATTGCAATTAGAGCATGTAAATGCCATAATCTGTAATTACTTGGCTAGAGACTCTTTAGGTGCTGCCATCCCTGACTCCAGCTACAGAAGAAAACATGCCCCTTAATCCTATTTGATAATTTGCATTTTAAAAGAATCAGAGCTTAGAATTTCACACCCTGGTTAATCACCATTTAACTCCTTGGTACTAGATAATGAATGCTAATGCTGTCTCACCTATATCCAGTTGGGATCCAGGAAGTGGGCAGACTGCTAAAGGACCTCCCCTCATCTAAGGGGCGGATCCACAGGTCCGGGATTCCAAATCATTGCAGGGGACAACTAAAGATATAACGGGAATGGGAGTGAGGTCACAGAGTTAAACGAAGGGAACAGGACAGGGACGCTGAGCAGAGAACCCCAGACAGCGCCCACTGCTTCTTGAAGGTGTCAAGGGAGCCAGCGGTCGCTGCCCTGAGGAACTCTGCCAAGATATGTGAATGAACTGAGAAGCAGAAATAGGCCTCACGGCCGTAGGAAACCCCATCAGCCAACCTCCTCTCCCTGGTTTTGTAGATGGCCATTTTGGCCAGGGCTAGGAGGAGGTTGACAAGGAGGTCCCGTGACTTTGTGGGGCCATGGATAGGGAGTGCATAGATGAGAAGGTGAGGGGAAAAGTGCAACCAAAAATGTAATAATATATCTAGGAGGAATCGGAATAGGGGCTGCAACCTGGCTGACTCCAGATATACGTGCGCCAGGGTCTCCCTCAAGCCGCAAAAGGGGCAGGTGTCTGGGAGGGGAGTGAACCATGCCAAGTACACGCCTATGCTCACGGCTCCGTGAAGGAGGTGATGTCCCCGGTGGGCCGTGGGACCAGGGTGGAATATAGGCTGGCCCACCGGGGTGCCTCACCCTCCAGAGGTGGCGGGGGGGTCCTGCCACTTTGTGTCGGGGCGGGATGCGAGGGTGAGGACATGAAGAGTGTGGAGCATGAGGATGTACAGATGTTTCCTTGGCATGGTCCGGAACTGAACCAGCTGCAATTCATGCAGCCAGCTCGCGGTAAAGGGGTGGGATAGCTGGGTAGGTCCACCGGGCAGGGACCCGATGAAAAGGTCCTGAGGGCCTGTGGTGTAGGGTGGGCAGGGCACGCCCTCTCTCAGGACCTGGTCGAGGAACCCCGAGCAGTGGGCGGTAAAGCGGCCCTCACCTCCTGAAGTATGCGCCGGGGAGTATGAGGCCTGGAGAGCCCCAGGCGTTGAGCGAGTGTCAGGGGATCCAGCCAGTCTCCCTGGTCGTAGTCCAGGAGGTCTCAGACTCTAGTGACTTCGGCCAGGACCAGCCTCTGGTGCACCAAGGGGGACTCTGCCACCTGCATATGGAGCTGGGGGTTGTGTAGCAGGGGCTCCTTGAGGAGATCCACCTCCTCGGTGGCTGCCACGGACCTGGTCGCCAAGAGCAGTTTCCAGGTCCGGAGGAGGTCCTGGTAGAAGACTGGCAGCCCAGAGAGGTCTTTTGGATGGAGCTAAAGGAGCTGCTGGTCGTATTGGAGCCCTCGAAAGCGGCGCAGGAAGGCATGTGCCAGTACACTCCACGCTGGGCCACCTGCACCATAAAGGAGCCTCTTCAGGGCCTGGAGGCGGAAGACATGGACCTGAGCGTGCAGGCACTTCAGGCCCTGTCCTCCCTCCTCCAGGGGCAGGTGGAGGACCCCTGCAGAGAACCAGTGCAGTCCTGGCCAGAAGAATTCCAGAACGCCTAGATAGTAGCCATTACTATTTGCAACAGCTGCTTTGCATCTTAAAGTAGGACAAAGTAGCCAGAGTTTCTGTGGATCTGGCCTCTCTTCTTTCTCCACAGGAAATGTTTGTGGCAAACATTCCCCTACCCAGTCCCTTCTATTCTTCCTCTGCTTCTGGCTCGCCAAACACAGTTTTGTGCTGAAATAACAAAAGATATGGATTAAAATCACTTATTTATTTTGGTGCAGGTATGTGTGTAAATCTGCCCTTAGATTTCTTCCCATCTGCCCTCTGGGTTGTGTGAAGAGCAGAGGATATAGGATGAGGGGTCGCAGAAATATTGGTTCTCCCTGGGGCAGTGCTCTGTGCTTCTCAGAACTGACTGGGTGAAAAATAGTAATTACTTATATCGAGCTTTATCCTCTCAAAGAACTATACAACCTTTCCTGATGAACCCTCATCGTGTGGGGAGGTAGATATTGTAGAACTATTAACTCCCATTTTACAACTGGGAAACTGGCAGGTTATGTCAGATCTCAGATTTTTTTCAACGCCTAAACCACTAGCAGGGGTGCTATAACAATTTTTGTAGTGGGGGTGCTGAAAGTAGAAGCCAAGTATTTGGTTGTTGTTACTACTTCAAGCCACAGGGTGCTGCAGGTCTCGGTTTGCTCCCTTCCACACCAGTCTCATGTTGGGGGTGTAACACATGGCTAGAAAGGGTTAAACATCCTGCAAAATAAATAACCCTCAAAAGAAATGTGGAGAGAGAATGTTTGTGTTTTTGTGAATTTACATCTGTATGAGTAGGGTCCACAATGTAATCAACAGTCCCTGTCTGTGCTGTATTCTGATAATTCAGAGATCAAAAGAACATTCTACCATTTAAATGAATTGTAAACACGGGATATCTCAGTATTCATCTCTTTGAAATGCATTGTGAATGGTGGAGGAACAAACAAATTGCCTTATGCTAAGTACCGGTGATGGACCTTCAAAGTCATGCTAATTACCTTTTGAACGCCAGCTTGTCAGAAGACAGGAAATTGTATAAAAGATCCTTGGGTCCTGATTCTGTTCTCTCAGATATGCTTAGGCTTCATCAGGGGAAGTTTGAGTCACAAGACTGAGGTCCTAGTTTTGCTGGTACATCCTGAGTATGATATTTGGATATTGGACTATAATCTGTGAACTATTTTGAAAGAACTCTTTGCAACTACAAAGCTCACCATCTATGCTATGAATCTGAACCTCAATGAATTGAACTCATATCTGTATGTATATTGATCTTTTAACCGTTCTCTCTCTCTTGCTCTCTTGTTTTTTAATAAATTTTAGTTTAGTTAATAAGAATTTGGGTAAGATCTGGAATATTCAATAACCTGGGAGGTAATGTGTCCGATCCTTTGGGACTGGTAGAACCTTTTCTTTTATATGATGAAATAAGATTTTCAGAAATCATCATATTTGACTTAGGCACCTGGATGGAGGCCTGAGGCTGGATCACTTTAAGGGAGCTGTGTTGTTTGGACTTCTGAGTAACCAGTGAGATAGTAAAGAAGCTGTTTTATGCTGGTTTGGTAAATCTAAGTATTGGAATATCCACCAGCTTTCTGGGGATTGTCTGCCCCATTCTTTGCAGTGCACCCTAATGGAGTGACCACACCTGGCTCCCCACTAGGCCCCGGTCACAGTGGTGTGGTCATGCTTGGATACACATTACCACAGGTTTTTGGATCAGAACCACACGCTTGTGAAAAATTAATTTTGATATTGGAGAGCTTAAGGGTTAAAAATCAGTTACAGTGAGTGACTCATGATCAAGATTCTGACAGAAAAAGCCTGGAAGAATTGTGCTTAAAGAGGGAGTTGTCATTTAAGAAAAAGGAACTGAAAAATCTGTTACTAGTTTACTAGTAATTACTAGTGATAAAGAAGCAGACCCAGTGAAGATGCTTGCAGTGAGAAACCAGCAGCTAGCACTTGAACAAAAGCAAAAAATAGCTGATCTGGAAGGAAAAGTTGCTGAAAGAAAACAACTGTGTTTTGACCGTGAACAAAGAACGGCACATATTTGATTGCAAGAACTCGAAGTTAAGGCAAAAGTGAAAAACTTAAGCTCCAACTCAACAGAATAAAGGAACAACAGGAACTGTATCATCCTGAAAAGCCAGCTCCTCTCAACAGCAAAGGTGGGGATAGAATCTATCCAGTTGGTAACAATGTTGATATGTTGTTTGACTCTAAGCAGTTGTCTGTGTGTAACCAAATATACCCCAACACTGTCACCTTCTATGTAAATGCTTTTACTGTGAGCGCAGGTGGAGGTAACCCCATAACTTGTGCAGAGAATGTAAAAGTCAATGGAAAATGCTGTTTAGGGCAAATTACAGCTTCTAACATCACTCTTGTTAAAGCAGATCTTGTCAAAGAGGAAGATTACTTACCAAATAGGAGTGTGAATGTTGTAATCCTCTGTGAGGTTTACTGTAAGTGTGCCTTTAGCCAGAATCCATCTTGAATGGAATGGTGTTAAACATGAAGTTATAGCTGGTGTAAGGAAGCTTATTGCCTAAGGATCTTTTGATTGGGGATGATATTAAAGCTTTGTTCGGTCAGGTTGACATAAATCAGTCACAGGAAAGAAATAATCCTGAACCTGTGTCTGCTAGGGGCAAGGATTTGCCTATGTAGGGTTTCTCTAAATGTTTGTCTGAGGAAAATAGCTGTTTGTGCAAAAAAGCAGTGCATCTGTGGAAGAAATTTCTGAGTGTCTGTCTGGTACCTCACAAGTGAACCTGGCATTAGATAAGGCTCAGGAAGATGTTTCTCTAGAGCAAATTAAAGTTGGTGACCAGGTTAAAGCCCTAACTGAGGAAGGAAGGGGTACATTCTTGGTGAGTGATTAAATTGTTGGCTGGTAAAGCTTGGGAAAGTAAGCCTGACCATGTAAAAGTGATGTGCTTAAAGAAGCTCAGTGTAATACGACACTATTTGTGGAAAACAGCAGTTAATCTGTTAAGGGAGGGAAAGGCAAAGAAAGTTTAGATGAGCGTAGGCAGCCTTCTGAGTTGATGGCTTTGTCTAATCAGCGGTTTGGGAAGGCAAGGTTAGTGGAACATGAGTATCCCCATATCTTACCTATTATCACTGTGGAGAATTGTGATGGTGAAGGAAATGTTCCTGTGTCTGTTAGGGGTAATGACTTGCCCATAAAGGGAGCTACACCAATCTCCAAGCAGTTGTCTATGAATAGCCATGTATGCTGGGACAAAGGAAAGGATAACCCAAGCTGTTTGTCTGTTAAAGGGGAATGTTTCTCCAGCTCTTTTCTGTCTGTAAAGCAGACAGAAGAAGCCTGTCAGCCTACGATGGTTGAAAATTTATCAGTTGACCCAAAGTTGATTCTGGATACAACTAAGCCCAAGAAGGAAGTGTTCCTAAGTTTGTAGCTGCTAGGGATGATGACACTGCAACTACGTTACCATCCAGTTGATGTCCTAAATAGCTCCCAGAGACCAAGCGATTCTTGTGCTTCTATTTTGCCTGTTGCTAGTGTGTTGCTGGGTAAAGATATGACAACCTTGTCTGATCAGGGTGATGTGATATACCCAGGGCACAAGGAAAGCATGAAGGTAATTTGACTGTTACCTACTGACAGTGTGGAAACATGGAACAAGGCAGAGAATACTTCTAATCTTGTGACTATGAAGTCCAGCAGGTTACCTGAAAGGGGGTTGTGTGAAAATCCTCCTGATGGGCCAGAGGTGATTCTGGATGTGAGTGAAATTCAGAAAAAGTTTGGTGATTTGTCTGTTGTGCCAAAGTTGGTTCTAGACATAAATAAAGCTCAGAAGAAATCTGTTGCAGTGCATGATATTGCAAAAGAAAAGGAATTTCGTAGTGAAGTCTTTGAAGTCTGTGAAAAGGAATTGTTTCCAGTGACTCTTAATGGGCCATTGTTGATAGTAAACAGTCTCTCTTCTGAGGAAAGTGTGATGGTGCCTAATGGCCAGAGTCTTTCAAATGTGTATGAATCCAATGGGCTTGCTTTAGAAAGACCCAGTGTGGATAGCTTTGAAAAGATTTCAGATGTAATAAAAAATGTTAGGGAGTTTAAACAGCCCTATAAGCTTAATCAGCTTGTTGGGGAGATGTTGTTGGAACATGAATGTCTCCATGTTGATTCTGTAAATAAGCATTCTGTGACTCAGGTACTGAGAAAAGATCGGGTTACTGGTTTTTCAGCGCATAACAGCCTTATAACTGAACCTATAAGGATGCAGAGGAGAGCAAGTAAACTCTCATCTCTAGACAATTTGAATATGATTTCTAATCTCTCAGTGGACTTGACATCTGTTTCCATGTGGAAGCAGAGGTTGGTAATGGAAGGACAAAAGAACCTTGTGTCTAACATGCTAGTGAAAATGGATGGTATCTCTTTTTAAGACCGAGTCCAGCCTTGGAATCAGTAAATCTTGAGGATCTGAAAACTAGTAAACAGGCTAGTGTCTGTGTTGATGCAAATTACCTGACTGACTAGGGGGAGAAAGACTTGCCCATAGCCCTTAGCAAAGAGGATGTACCCAGCCAGCCAATGGATTCTGTTATTCAAGAGTTCAGATTTTGACCCTACTGGATAGGGAGGAAGGGAAGGATTAAACATTGCAAATAAAAGCCACAGGTTAACCATAAAACACCAGAACCCCAAGGAAGTGGTTAAACTAAAAGCCTATGTTAAGGAAGACCCTGAGGGTCAAGAAAAAGCTACAAAGGTTCAAAAGGGATATTGAACAACCTGACCTAAAGAATGATTTGCCTAAACAAAAGACTTGGCATAACAAAAACTGATTGTAAATATACACTTGTAATAAATTTGATGTTAATGCTAATATTAATGTTTGTGGCTGTGGTGCTGATGCCGAGAACTGTAAAAATGTAGAATGTGCAGGGTCTATTGGGAAAAACCTTGAACATGTTGGGAGTAATACATAAGAACTCATGTTGTAAAAGCCTTCATGGTTATACTGTTTCATTGACAACACACTTTATGTTGAAAGGCCTGTTGATATTGATATTTTAGTTAGTGCCTGTATCTAATCTTGAAACTGTACACAGCAGAAAAACCACCACAAGCTTGAACTGCTGTGCAAAAGGGGAAACTGAGGTACAACTCCTAACAGCCTTCATGGCTGAATGCCAGAGTAAATGCTCTCTAAAGAACATTAATGGCTATGTTAAGTCAACGTATAAACCAAACCTTGGAATCACTGAAGTGTTTCACAGAGTGTGGACTAAGTTTTTAACTTGGGCCAAAGCGTGCCTCAGTCATTTGCCTTACAAAGAATTCAGTGTAAACACAAATGATATCAATGTTGGAAGGTCTTAAAGGTGTATCCAGGAGCTCTATTTGCTCCCTTCCACACATTGGGGGTATGACGCATGGCTAGAAAGGGTTAAACATCCTGCAAAATAAATAACTCTCAAAAGACATGTGGCGAGAGAATGTTTGTGTTTTCGTGTGTTTACATCTGTATGAGTAGGGTCCACAATGTAATCAACAGTCCCTGTCTGTGCTGTATTCTGATAATTCAGAGATCAAAAGAACATCCTAGCATTTAAATGAATTGTAAACACGGGATATCTCAGTATTCATCTCTCTTTGAAATGTATTGTGAATGGTGGAGGAACAAAACAAATTGCCTTATGCTAAGTACCGGTGATGGACCTTCAAAGTCATGCTAATTACCTTTTGAATGCCAACTTGTCAGAAGACAGGAAATTGTATAAAAGATCCTTGGGTCCTGATTCTGTTCTCTCAGATATGCTTAACTTTCATCAGGGGAAGTTTGAGTCGCAAGACTGAGGTCCCAGTTATGCTGGTACGTCCTGAGTATGATATTTGGATATTGGACTATAGTCTGTGAACTGTTTCTGAAAGAACTCCTTGCAACTACAAAGCTCACCATCTATGCTATGAATCTGAACCTCAATGAATTGAACTCATGTCTGTATGTATATTGATCTTTCAACCATACCCCCCCCTTGTGTTTTTTAATAAATTTTAGTTTAGTTAATAAGAATTGGCTGTAGCATGTATTTGGGTAAGATCTGGAATATTCAATAACCTGGGAGGTAACGTGTCCGATCCTTTGGGACTGGTAGAACCTTTTCTTTTATATGATGAAAAAAGATTTTCAGAAATCATCATATTTGACTTAGGCACCTGGATGGAGGCCTGAGGCTGGATTACTTTAAGGGAACTGTTTGGACTTCTGAGTAACCAATAAGGTAACAAAGAAGCTGTTTTATGCTGGTTTGGTAAATCTAAGTATTGGAATATCCACCAGATTTCTGGGGATTGTCTGCCCCATTCTTTGCAGTTCACCTTAATGGAGTGACCACAGCTGGTGCCCCACTAGGACCCTGGTTACAGGGGGGCCTAGGAATTTTACTACAGAGCTCACTTAGCTACATTCATATGTACAGTGCAGTCTGGAGTCACATCATAGCTTAGTGCAGCAACGTTGTAACTTCACTTGTACCCAGGCAGACTTTCAAACATGTGTAAGACTTATAACAATTTTTTCTTTAACTTAGCAAAGCAAACCTGCACATCAAGGATTCAGTCTATGCAAAAATTCTTGTTTAAGGATTCCGCTGCTTTTGCTGTTCTGCTACAGTATACGGGTTGTTACCTTTGTCTGCTCCAATAATCCAAGTGTGATGTACGCTGTACAGTCTGTCTTATAGCAGGCTGATTTCTGGAGCGACGTTGGAGCTGATTGGCTGTGTGTAACAGGTCAGATTCATCCTAGGTTCACCTCTAGTGACTTCCATAAAGTTACTGTGCAGTAGGGATAATTTAGCCCAACACCTGTTTCATCTGCTATGTAAAATGCTTTGTGAGCAATTTTCTCATAATTTAAGCGGGTATGCTCATGAGAGCTTTGGAAATCTTTTCCTGCTGAAAGATTATTTCCCTGTATGTGTGTCTTTACTGTACAGTTAACACGGGCTCTTACTGGGGTTTAGCCCAACCCCCCTACCATCCACACAAAAACTTTTTATCCAAGTTTGGAGGATGCTTTAAACACAGGCCAGTTTTGTGTAGAGTTTGCTTTAAGCTGTTCTAAGGCCAAAAATCACAGGCCAATGTCCTTCTCCTCTGCCAGTGCCACCTCCTCACCCTGCAGAGGGGCACCAACAACCTGCAGCTTCACCCTCCATCATGGCCTGGTGCGGAGGTGAGGCCCTGGATGGAAAGAGGGGGTTGGAGAGTGAGCCCGCCCCACACTCACCTCATAGTGGCAGCTCCTGTCTTCTCCGAGCCTGTCTCCCTGCTCTGAGCATTGCAACCTGGCACAAGGAGTTCCAATGCCACTCAGGTTGGCCCAGCCACCCCTCCTTCGTGATGGGGGGGGGGGGGGGGGGCGGGGACGAAAGGGAAGGGTGGCTGGGCCAAACTTGACTGAGCAGCTCTGTGACCTCGTGTGCTGGGTCACAACACCAGGAGCAGAGCTGGGCCCAGCCCCAGGAACAGAAACCACTACTATGGGATAAGCGTAGGGAGGGCTCCCTTTCCAATACCCTTCTTCTCCTCTGGGCCTCCTCTCCACACTGGGCCTGTGACTCACCTAGAACCTTTTCACAACCCTCCATTCAGGAAACACTGGGTTAGAATCCAGGCTCAGCTTTAACTTGGGTTGGAACCTGCCCACTTTGCTGCTAGGATGCCGGCAAAATCACTGGAGAACTAATAGTGCCTCAGTGCCCTTTCCACAGTTCTCCCTGAACAACCAATAGATTTTCCTGCAGTTGACTGGGAAAAAATCCTAGAGCATTTCAGCACAAAGAAGCATGGAATATGCCCACAGACACACAGGGGCAAGTTCAGAAATTATGCACACACAGTTATATGGAGAGGTTTTTCAGTAGGGATGCCACACTGGTTGGTTTGTTGCAGGGTTGCTTTTTTTTTCTGGGAGCTAAATTCTGTCTTTGTTTTGGGGGTCTGTGTATGTAACACAACTACATAATCTTAAGTGATAAACTGATAAAAAGGCAGATCACATTTTTGGTCTACCACTGTTGCTCTGATTATGTTTAAATAGTTTTCACGTGATTAATTTGAGCAGGAAATAATGTGTATATGTATTCCCATTGTTTCACTTTGTGATATGGTGCACTTAGTTTAAGATTTAAAATATAAAGACACTTTTTTTCCCCAAAAAGATACCAACTCGTATATGATCTGTTCAACTCTCACTAAAATCAATGGGGAGGTTTCCACAGAAGCCTGGATTGGGCTCAGAGGCCCTGATCCTTCAAAAATTTACACATTCCGACCCTTATGTGAGTAGTCCCATTTAAGTCAGTGCATAAATGTTTGCAGGATTCGGGCCATAGTGGGTAGACTTGGACGTGGAAAAAAACATTTCAGGGTCTGATCATGAGTGATTACTAGGACACTACCAAATTCACGGGCCATTTTGGTCATTTCACAGTCATAGGATTTTAAAAATAGTAAACTTCATGATTTCAGCAATTTAAATATGAAATGTCACGGTGTTGTAATTGTAGGGCTCCTGACCCAAAAAGGAGCTGTGTGTGTGTGTGTGGGGCGGCAGGCGGTCGCAAGGCTATTGTAGGGGCGGTTGAGGTACTGCTACCCTTACTTCTGCGCTGCTGGGCGGTGGCGCTGCCTTCAGAGCTGGGCGGCTGGAGAGCGGCGGCTGCTGGCCGGGAGCCCAGCTCTGAAGGCAGAGCCGCCGCCAGCAGCAGCACAGAAGTAAGGACGGCCTGGTATGGTACTGCCACCCTCACTTCTGCGCTGCTGCCTGCGGAACTGGGCCCTCAGTCAGCAGCCACCACTCTCCGGCCACTCAGCTCCGAAGGCAGCAGCAGCGCAGAAGTCAGGGTGGCATGATACGGTGTTATCACCCTGACTTCTGCGCTGCTGCTGGTGGGGCACCGCTGCTTTCCGACCACCCAGCTCTGAAGGCAGTGCAGAAGTCCAGGGTGGCAATACTGCGACCTCTCACCCCTGCAACTCCCTTGTGGGTAAGGTCCCCCAATTTGAAAAATGCTGGTTTCCCTGTGAAATCTTTATAGTAGGGTAAAAGCACAGAAGACCGGATTTCATGGGGGAAGACCAGATTTCACGGTCCGTGACGTGTTTTTCATGGTCATGAATTTGGTGATTACACGATCCTAGCTTTGCTTTCCCTGTGCAGCCAGATGGGTACATTGGTTGCAGTGTTCACATCAATAAGAAATTTCAAGTATGCTGCAACATCTATGTGGGCGGTTTGCTTAAGAGCCAGCCACATGCTTCTGTAAGAACGATCGATGACCCTGTGCTGCACCTGGTAACTACACATGTCTTAGAATGGACTGTGCTCTTTACACCTAAGGCATGAACAAAGCAACCTCTGTCAGCACACAGTGCACGGAAGCTGGTTCGGTTTCTAGCATACTGTTGGAAAACTGATTCAACAAAATCTGCTTGCATGGATCTTGATGCTGCAGTGTGTTGCACCCTAAAAGCTGCTGCTGCTGCCGCCTTCATATTCATGATCTTCACACACTGGAATAATAAACATCTATTTCCATTCTCAGAGAACTAGAACTACTAGTCCAGGAAATGACTGGTTTTGTAACAGTGACAATAATTTCATCGGAGAAATGTTTTTAATTTCAGTTGTATAAATAAATGTAATTAGTGTTTCTGTCTGAATCTGGTGGGTTTTTGTTTGTTTTTTTTTAAACGGAGTTTTCGATAGTAGATTCATGTTTTCTAGAATGGGAAATGGTCCTAATTTCTTGGAAGTTTTATTTTTTATTTTTTTTAAAGTTCTAGGTTTCTCATCCATACACAGGTTTAGCAAAAGAAAAGAGACATCTTTTCTGCATTAAGACTGATATTCACAATTACTCCAGCTATTAAATGGTGATTTTTTTTTTTTAAATGCTTCCCTCAGGGTCTCCCAGAAACTAAGTTTTGAGTCTGTTCTTTTGGGATTTCGTCCCTCTCATTCTTACAGTTCTTATCTTTTACCAATTAAATCTTGCAACTGTTTTGTTTGTTTGATCTTTTTTCCCTTTTCTCCATGGCTGAAAATGTTGTGTGGTTTGTTTCTCGTACCACTTGGGTCAGATTAAGAGGCAGAAGTGTGCTTAGTGCCTGAAGACCATTTAAGAAACTTTTCTGTACAAATTGTAGTCTGTGCAAAAAGATTTACCCATGCAAATGGAGTAGTTAGATATTCTAGGGAAACAACTAAAAAAATGTTGACACCTTGAAGTCTTTCGAAAGCTATGTTAAAAGCAACCAATTAAAAACATATATTGCATTAAAATCCATGTGAAGTCTAGGCTTTAGTTTAGTTTATAATCTGTTTTAAATTGCAGGCTTTTAACATCTCTTTTGAAAGCCATATAGGTGACATTTTTAGCTATTCTAAAATCCAGTACTCATCATTCTAAAATATTTTTTTTTCTATTTTTAATAGGTCATCACACAACGAACTAGAAAAACATAGGTAAGTCATGAAAAGAAAGTGAAATTATCTAGAAAAAGCATCATAGATGTTAGGACGACCATGTATAGACAGGGATATGGTGTTAGAATGGTGTCCTGAATGAACCATCTAAACTTATAGTTGATTAATACTGTACTTATAGAAGTATAACTTTAATATTAATGATGTTGTTAAAGAAATTGATTGATTCCCCTAGTTGTTTGCTAGCAAACCTTTAGAGTTATTAATACAATAGAAATTGAGTTATCATGATTAAGCTGCATGAATTTGGGGCTAGGGGAGAAGTATGAAATGCAGAATTACTTTACTGTTTAACAACACTTAAAGTAAACTTATGTGTCACAGAGGAAGGATTTAGTCTTGCAACTCCCACTCTATATAAACTGGTGCAAACAAATTTCCCATTAACTCAGCTTCCTTGTAGAGACAGCAGGGTCCATCCAGAGGATTATGTTCAGGGCTGGAAACCAGGGCTAGAAGTGTCTGCAACACTTTGAAAAACTATTACACCTCTACCCCGATATAATGCGGTCCTCGGGAGACAAAAAATCTCACTGCGTTATAGGTGAGACTGCGTTATATCGAACTTGCTTTGGCCCCCCCATTCCTTGTTCCCTGACTGCCCCCTCCAGAGACCCCCCCGTCCCTAATCACCACCAGGACCCCACCCCCTACCCTACCCCCCGCTACCTGTTCCTTGACTGCTCGGACCCCTATCCACACCCTCCGCCCCCTGACAGGCACTCACTGGCAGCAGCGGGAAGCGGAGCAACGTGCTCCACTATGCCACCTCCCAGCCGCAGCGCTCCGCTTCCCCCCGCTGGTGAGTGCGGGGAGGTTGGGGAAAGGATGCCCCCCGTACTCAGCTGTAGCTGGAAGCGGAGCAACACAGCTGGGAGCTGGCGGAGTGGAGTGGTCTGGGGCCGGGCTGCTCTGCTTCCACCGCTGCCGGTGAGTGCGGAGGGGATCCCTTCCCCCAAGCCCCCTCCCCCGAGCAGCGCGGCTGGGACTGGGCAAGGGGAGCGGGCTGCTCCCGGCCCCCCGCTAATCCCCCGGGCCACTCTGGGACTGCGGAGCCCCCCAAAGTGCCCCCCACACAGCTCCTGCCTCCCAGACCCTGCGGGGGGAGCCCCTGACCGCCCCTGAGACCCTCTGCCCCTTATCCAACCCCCGGCCCATACCCTTAACATGCTGCTCAGAGCAGCATGTTGGAGCTTTACTGCGTTGTATGCAAACCCGCGTTATATCTGATCGTGTTATATCGGGGTAGAGGTGTATTTATTAATTAAAGAAGTTCACAAAACCCTTTAGGCCCAGAATTTTAAATAGACTCTTCATAACTATAGTAACAACTACACAAGTGCGCAATTTTGGGGTTTGGACTCTATAGAAAAGAGGCCATAGATCCTAAGGCAGTTACTGGAGCTGAGGACAATGTATGCAAACAAACTATGGCAGTATAGAATAGGTGTCAAGTATGGCTCATGAAATTATGCACACAGATTTGATGCATTCTTCAGACTACGTGAAGGGTGATTGATAGTTACTCTTACTGTGTTGCATCCAAAGGGAAGGGTGATATTTGTAATGTTGACATTTTCTTCCTGTCCTATCCAAAAATAGGACAAAGTACCTTAATCACAATTTCTTTATTAAAGTTCCTGTCCCCGTGCTTTCACCTTGTTGTTTTTTTCCTCCTTCTTGTCTTTTGATCTTCCATTCAATCTCTTAGTACCCTTCCTTGCTCTATCACTACCAATCTGTCCATCTTTACTGAGTATCCGTTTTCCCCCATTCCTCTTTTATTATCTCAGCATGTAGTTTCCTATTTCTCCCTCTGTTCTAGTCCTGAGCACATTTAAGCAGCACGGGCTGGGGGAGGCATTAGCACTGCATGCAGGTGCAGGAAAGGAGTGATGGTTTTTTTTATATGTATATAATCACATTTCAGTTTCTCACTTTGAGTTCTGCAATGTGTCTTTTCACATGCATGTCAATAGTACTTGCCACTGTGGCATTTTCTCTCTGCAGTTTACTTATTTTCACATTGGAACTTGAAGATATAGCTTCTAATTGCATTCAGTTAAGAATATTTAATTGTAGTTACATACTGCAGGTTCTAAAGTTAAACTGTAGTTAAAGCCAAATTTTCAGATAGCCTTAATCCAGCCTGCAAACATGAATGTGTAAAATTAAGAACATAAGAATGGCCATACTGGGTCAGAATCAATAGTCCATCTAGCCCAGTAACTTGTCTTCTCACAGTGACCAATGCCAGATGCTTCTGGCAGTTGGAGATTTAGGGACACCCAGAACATGGGGTTGCACGCCTGACCATTTTGGCTATCTGCCATGAATTTATCTAATTTTTTTTTTAACCCAGTTATACTTTTGGCCTTTACATCATCTCCATGGTAACAGGTTCTGTGGGTTGACTCTGTGTTGTGTGAAGAAGTACCTACTTATGTTTGTTTTAAACCTACTGCCTGTTAATTTTGTCAGGTGACCCCTAGTTCTTGTGTTATGTGAAGGGATAAAATAATGTTTCCCTATTCACTTTTTTTACACCATTCATGATTTTATCCCCCAGTCATCTCTTTTTCTACAACGAACAGTTCCAATCTTGTTAATCTCTTTTTATGTGAAAGCTATTCCTTCCCCCTAATAATTTGTTGCCCTTCTCTAAACATTTTCCAATTCTAATATATATATATATTTTTAGATGTGGCAAAAGGCGTGGGCATCCCATGGATTTATATACTGGCCTTATGATATTTTCTGTCTTATTATCTATCCCTTTCCTAATGGTTCTTAACATTGTTAGCTTTTTTGACTGCCCCTGCATGTTGAGTGGATGTTTCCAAGGAACTAACCACGAAGACTCCAAGATCTCTTTCTTGAGTGGTAAATCTAATGATTAATGACCCAATAATTTTGTGTGTATATTTGGGATTTTATTTCCAGTGTACATTACTTTGCATTTATTAACAATGAATTTCATCTGCCGTTTTGTCACCAGTCACATAGTTTAGTGAGATCCCTTTGTAACTCTTCACAGTCAGTTTTGGAGTTAACTGTCTTGAGTAATTTTGTATCATGTGCAAACTTTGCCATCTCTAGGTACCTAAACTCACTCAGTGCTTACATTTTAGGGGAAATAAACGTTTACTCAATGCCTATGTTCCTGCTTCTGGACATGAGCACCGCTGCCTCGCTCTAGGTGACTGGGTGCCTATTTGCCGCCTAAGCCCCAGAGCGATTCATGAAAGGGGATAGACGTGCTCAGAGGCTGCCTACTGGATTGGGTCCCATTCAGAATCTGGCCGGAGGAGGAAGTGGCGGTGCTCACCTTAAAACTTCTAGTCCAGTGAGTAGAACATTCGCTGGGATGTGGGCGGCATCTCTTTTTGGCCCAGTGATTGTTTTTATCCACAGTAACTGGGCTGGAGAGAGCTAAAGAGGGAATGACTCTGTAGCCCAGTGGTTATGGCACCCACCTGGGAGGTGGGAGACCCAGGATCCCCTGCCCCAATCACGCTTTCATTGTTTATCCACAGTGGAACAGCTTCAACAGGAGAGACCTAGCAAAGCCCACATCAGAATATCCCATAACCCAGTGGTTAGAGCCCTGCTTCTGAGAGGTGTGGGAGACCCCTGTTCAAATTCCTTCTCACCCACCAGCAAAGAGGGGAACTGAGTCTCTAAAAGTTATAAGGTGGGCACCCCCCTCCTCCTCTGCCATTTCATCCTTCAAGAAATGTCTTCGGCACGTAAGCGTGTAGGCAGCAGGTTCCTGTTTGTAGAACACTAACAAGAGATAGGCGCCTCCCTGCAGCCCTGACTTAAGTTCTAGTCTCTGAGAGAGGGGCAGGGCTTTGCAACACCCTGACTGTAAGAATCTCCCATTGGCTAGCTTAGGCGGCTCCCGACCTTCTGTGCTGACTTCTGTTGATTGCATTCTAAGGTGCCCGTCTCTCTCCATTCATTGTATAGGGAGCCTGGGTGCCTGACTCGGCTTTGTGGATCACAGTGTTGTTCCTGTGTTTTTTCCACTTGCCTAAAAGTTCCGTGTTACAATGTCTAAGTCCCTTTGTGAATCCAGGCCCTAGAAATCTGGAGTAGAGTCTAGTCTTGTACATAATCAACAGAACTGTTTATTAAATTGCAGTCAGTTACAGCTTTGGAAACCTACAAAGAGCAACGGGTTTACCTAGGTGTCAGGTGTCATGCGGGGCATCATTTGAAGATCATGAGCGTTCACAAGTATAACAAAAGGTCTAATTTGGCCTGCGAATCCTTAATAGTGATAATGGCATGAGAAATCTAGAACCCAGGTTGAGTTTTCAGGGCTGACCATTAGAAATGCTTCTTTTTTTTAAATTGTATACTGAGCACAGAATCCATGATGGACAATAAACATGGAATTCCATAGTGCCTTTTCTTACAGTCTGCTTTCAGTTGTATCCAAAGGGATCAACATAAGTTTCAACCTTCAGTTTATTGTAGATTGAACTGGGGCCTCAATTGCAGGAGTAATAATCCTTTTCTGAACAGTGAGGCTTTACCTTCAAACTTTTTTTTGGTGTAGAAAGACTGGAAGGATGGCCTTCTTCCCAAATTAAGCTCTCTACTTACTAAGCATTGTACAGTGTATATGTCCCTGTTGCAGCTTGTGAAATATTACCCTTTTTCATTCTCGTTGGCTGGGACTTGTGCATAAAAATCTGTGTCTTAAATTTATTGCACAAAATTCTTTCGGGGTCAATTAATTTTTAATCTGCTTTTTCCCCCCCGAAGCAGATATGGTGGTTTAGCTTGTTGCAGACTGGTTATCCAAATCTGCTCTCAGTTTTAGGGAATTCAATGGGAGTTAGGTATGCCATCTGAGAGCAGAATTGGGCCTGCTGTGTTGTGAAATATGCAGTTCGGGTTCCAGAAATAGTGCTAAATGTGAACATTTAACCTAGCAGATAATAAACAATGCTAGTGAAAAGCATAATGCTATCTCTTCATAGCAGTCTAAATTGGATCAGTTCTTTCAATGCTTTTGATCCAGGTAAAGCATCATTTTTTGGCAAGTTGTATTTTTTTTCAAAAAGAAAAGGAGTACTTGTGGCACCTTAGAGACTAACCAATTTATTTGAGCATGAGCTTTCGTGAGCTACAGCTCACATTTTGTTTTGTTTTTTAATAGATTAAACTGAACTTTGTAGGTATATATATTTTATAGCTGGAGACCAAGCCCTATAGACAGCAATAGAAGGCTTCTAGGGAGTTCGTTGGTTTTTTTTTTAGTGTTAAATAGTTACTTTTCCCCTACGCTTACATACATATCACTGTAGCCCACAGCCTGCCGCTCTGGAGACCAAACAATGACAATTATATCATACACAGGAGTGCAACCCAGAAATATATCCTACAATCAATGGCCACAATTATTAAAAAGGGATGTGCAAGAGGGTACTGGCCCTTGGGATGCATATATATATATATGTCCTAGTTTGTCCGCTCTGGCCCTTGGACCTCTTAAAGCTGGGAGCTGAGTTGCAGATCACATGCTTGCTTTCCTAGATGGGATATAATTGCTCACTGTAAATTCCATTGGGAGGGTGGGGGTAAACACCAGGGAGGGAGAAGAGCTATTTAAATTAAAGGATGATGGTTGCACAAAAACAAATGGGTATAAAAGGCCCAGGAATAAATTTTAAGTTGGAAACTAGAAGGTTTCTAACCATCAGAGGGGTGGAATAACCCCCCCCCCCCCATAGGAATGATGGGGGCAAACAATCTTAACTAGTTTTAAAATGGAGCTTGATAAGTTTATGATCCAGATTATATGATGGGGGTGCCTGGGGATTTCAGGGGACTCAATGATCCAGGCGGTTCCTTTCAGTCCTTTGTCCCTATGTAGTCATGTGCTGCATAGGAAATCACATATTAAGCTTCCTGCCTCTTCGGCAGAGAAGGGAGATCCTAAGGTCAGGGAAACAACTGGGAGGGGGCTCTCTGAACCTGCTCGGCAAAAAGCCTAAGAGGGAGGCATGCAGGAAGCAGGAACTGGCTAGGGGGAAGCCTTGGCTGGGGATGGCTGTGAGTTCCTGGAAGGACTTTAAGAACTGTGAATAGTGATTGGGAAGAGCTACTACAGGGGAAGGGTGTGTCCTTTCCCATCCTAGATGGGGGAAACTAGGCTACCCTAAGGGGAAGGGTATGTTCTTTCCCCTCCTGGCTGGCCAAAGCCTCCGGGGGGTTAGTGCCCAGTGTGTTTCAGTTGCTTTTGTTTTGTGACCATTTTGTGGGTGGTCCAAGTTATGCTCTGTGACATACCCAGGGTACAGTCCAGACTAATGAGTAGCTGTGTCACCTCTGCCCTCTAACCTGGGGTGCCCTTTATGCTGCTTTGCTGCTATCGCCTCCCGTCTGGACAGCTCACAAACAGCCTCCAGCATGCAAGTCGCTCCCAGCGATGTCTGGATGCGTGCTGCAGCCAACCAGCCACACCTTGGCTCTTACTAGCCTTGGTTATATTGCATGGTGACTCCATGAACCCAGCATACTCCAGAAATGTATGTCCTTTACTGCCCAGGCCTCTGCTGGACAATACAAGTTTATACAAAATCGGTCATTTTATGAAAGAACAAGGAGCAATGGTCTCAAGTTGCAGTGTGGGAGATCTATGTTGGATATTAGGAAACACTATTTCCCTAGGAGAGTGGTGAAGGACTGGAATGGGTTACCTAGGGAGGTGGTGGAATCTCTATCCTTAGAGGTTTTTAAGCCCTGGCTGGGATGATTTAGTTAGTGTTGGTTCGGCCTTGAGCAGGGGGTTGGACTCGATGACCTCCTGAGGTCTCTTCCAACCCTAATCTTCTATGATTCTATGAATAGAAATGTGATATGCATAGCTAGTTACCCCAAATGGAGTTTCCCAAACACTTCAATTCAAACCCACCAGATTAGATATAACAATAAAACAAGTTTATTAACTACAAAGACAGATTTTGAGTTCAAGAAATGAGGCACAAAGGCCAGAAATGGTTACAGTAAAAATAAAGATAAACTGCAACTGTTAAATTCAAAGCAAAGTTTTTCTCACCACACACTCTAAGCAGTCTGACTAAACTTCTTAGGTCAGGACCCCTTCAATAGTTACTTCCTTTGTTCCTTCTGATGCAGTAAATCAATAGGTAGAGAGAGAGAGAGGAGGGTGTCCTTTGGGGTGTCTGCCACTTCTTTTTGTAGTCCTGCCCCCACTCTGAAAAGCATTTCCCCCTGGGAGCAACGAGACAGGCAGTTTGTATGGAAGGGAACTCCATGCTGTATCTTTGCTAAGATTACTCCTGGGGGAATTCTGCGCCACTGCACACATGCAGAATTCATGTCCCCCGTGGATTTCTTTGCTTCCCTGCAGAAAAATGACTCCTGACGGGGAAGTGAAGGGAAGCTGCAAAAGTGGTCATCCACCCCTCCCCAGCAGTGTAGTCATGTCATTTTGGGTACCCAGAGCAGCTGGTGGAGAGGTAAATCACTGGGGTAAGGGGGGGCTGGGGATGCCCTGATTAGTGGCTCCTACCCTGCGGTGGGCTCAGCTGCTAGTCCCAGTCCCATGTTGTGACTTCCTATTTCCCTGCAAGAAAGGGCTGGGTCCAGGGTCAGGGCCAACCCCACAAACCTCCCCTAGCTGCAGGGAGCTTCACCCCCCCCCCATTTCCTGCCCACATTGCTCCTCAGCCACAGGGGAAGGGATCACTGTATTAATTAATTGCGATTGGTTAATCTCACTGTTAAACAATAGAATACCAATTGAAATTTATTAAATATTTTGGATGTTTTTCTACATTTTCAAATGTATTGATTTCTGTTACAACACAGAATACAAAGTGTATACTGCTCACTTTTTATATTATTTTATTACAAATATTTGCAATCTAAAAATAAAAAATAGTATTTTTCAATTCACCTCATACAAGTACTGTAGTGCAATCTCGTTATTGTGAAAGTGTAATTTACAAAGGTAGATTTTTTTTTAAATAACTGCATTCAAAAACAAAACAATGTAAAACTTTAGAGCCTACAAGTCCACTCAGTTCTACTTCTTGTTCAGCCAATTGCTAAGATAAACAAGTTTGTTTTCATATACAGGAGATACTGCTGCCTGCTTCTTATTTACGTCACCTGAAATTGAGAACAGGCTTTCACATGGCACTTTTGTAGCAGTGTTGCAAGGTATTTACATGCCAGATATGCTAAACATTTGTTTGCCCCTTCATGTTTCCATGCTGATGATGCTCGTTAAAAAAACCCAACCCATTAATCTATGTCTCCTGTTCTGTTTACCCATATTCTGCCATATATTTCATGTTATAGCAGTCTTGGATGATGACCTAGCACATGTTTGTTTTAAGAACACTTTTTCACAGCAGATTTCACAAAATGCAAAGAAGGAACCAGTGTGAGATTTCTAAAAACAGCTACATCACTCGACCCAAGGTTTAAGAATCTGAAGTGCCATCTAAAATCTGAGAGGGACAAGGTGTGGAGCATGCTTTCAGAAGTCTTAAAAGAGAAAAACTCAGATGTGGAAACTATAGAACCCGAACCACCAAAAAAAATCAACCTTCTACTGGTGGCATCTGACTCAGATGATGAAAATGAACATGCGTTGGTCTGTTCTGCTTTGGATTGTTATCGAGCAGAACCCATCATCAGCATGTACCCATGTTGTCTGGAATGGTGGTTGAAGCATGAAGGCACATATGAATCTTTAGCACATCTGGCACGTAAATATCTTGCGACACCAGCTACAACAGTGCCATGCAAATGACTGTTCTCACTTTAAGGTGACATTGTAAACAAGAAGCTGGCAGCATTATCTCCTACAAATGTAAACAAACTTGTTTGTCTGAGCTATTGGCTGAGTGGACTTTGTTTTATTTTTGAATGCAGTTATTTTTTGTACATAATTGTACATTTGTAAGTTCAACTTGCATGATAAAGAGATTGCCCTGGCAGTACTTGTAAAAAACAAAAATAGTGTTTTTCAGTTCACTAATACAATGCAAATATTTGTAATCAAAAATATATATATAAAGTGAGCGCTGTACACTTTGTATTCTGTATTGTAATTGAAATCAATATGTTTGAAAATGTAGAAAACATCCAAAAATATTTAAATGGTATTCTATTGTTTAACAACACAATTAATAGTGATTAATTTTTTTAATTTTTTTAATCGCTTAACAACCCTACTTTTTATACATATTATTAATATTCCTAAATGTAAAGGTAACATAGTCTATCATAGCAGAACTCAAAAAGCTGATCTAATGCTACTGGAAGTGCTTTGGTGTTGGTCTCTTACACCAAGCAGCATAGATAGAGTAAGTCAAGCATGGTTTTAATCCATTTCTATTGGGAAATCTAAACTCAATATGTTTTATTTGTTGGCTGGAAGCAGGCAGTGGGTTAGCTTTTATTTTTTTTTATTTTTAATTTTTTTTTAATTTTTTGCATTTAGCAGTGAAACCAATATTCAATCTTAGGTGCTAATGTGTGACACTTAAAACAGACTTTCAGGTGCTTGGCTGTAGGTTTAGCTGCCTAACTTTCAGTGCTCAAGTTTAAAATTTGGACTCGTAACTAGTTCTGTCCTGCTATCACCAGATGTTTCTCAGGATATTTATGAAGCAAGACAATTTTTTTTTTGGCGGGGGGGCGAGAAAAGATTGTAAAAGCTGTTCCCTACCTTACCACTCCAGAATGATGACTCCAATCTTCTACCTGACCAAATCCTGTCTAGCACAAAGAAATACCAGTTTCATGCTGTTAAATGTAAAGGGCAATAGAATGGAACTGCCTTTATATCAAGGCCCTACACACTCTGTGGCAAGGTAAATCTAAATTCTGTCACAAAGCCCTTTTTAATTTGCCGTGCTCCAGGTTGGGAGACAGGGAATTCTGCAGCAGTTTGGGGGAAGTATTAAACAAATGAAAGTTTACAGTTTTTTATTTCATTACATTTGAAAATGAATAATAGAATCAGTAGAGTCCTTTGTGCTTATATATATATATAAAATGTTCACTTTATTTTACTCTTGCCCCCCTACATTTTCAGTTTTCTTTGTGCTGGGGATTGCTATATTAACACCTAATTATGTTGCAGAAGCTAAAGGTTTTGATAGATGGGGTTTAAGCAGTGTAGGAGAGGCTTGGGACATAGATATGTTCACATCACTGAGGAGGGTTTTTAGCTTCTCTGTTCTTGCTCAGGGCATTACTCAATCATTGCTTTGCAGAGAGATCTACCAAATGGTGTTCATTCCAGGGGAGCAACACAACTACCCTGTTCTGACATCAGCATTATAAATATTAACGACTTCCACAGCTCTAAACACAGGCAGAAAGCTAGAGCTGCTTTAGCATTCACTCTGCTTGTATACACTCAGGTTCCCGCTATTTAGGGTGACCATATAGAAAGTGAAAAATCAGGACAGAAGGTTGGGGGAGCGGGTAATAGGCGCCAATATAAGAAAAAGTCCCGAATATTGGGACTGTCCCTATAAACTCGGGACATCTGCTCACCCTACTGTCATTACATATGCACACCCTATGTGCTCAGACCCTGTGACGGCTAAAACTTCAGGGGCTGAGAAGGGATTATCACGAGCAGGATGGCTCCAGCAGAGAGAGAAGCTCATCTGGGCATATACAGAAATGTCGTTGAATAAAACTTCTGTTTTTTGATATTTAAAAACTTTTCCCCCAAATATGATTTGTTTCTAGTAACTAACATTTTAGTTATATAAACTGAGTCAGAGGCCTAATCTTCATGTGTGGGTACCTAGAAGCAGTCATCTGATTAAAAGTTACCTGATTTTCAGAGATGCTGGGCACATACACCTCCCACAAAAGCCAGGGAGAGTTAAAGGCACTTGTTACCTCACAAAATCAGATGTTTAGTTAGGTGCCTCACTATAGAATTAAATTTGGGTACCCAGCTTTGAAAACAAGGTTCTGAGCTACAATAGCAGCATAGGTGTATCCTGCCCTCGCTCCCTGGAGGAATTCCTGTTTGTCTGTGACATTTGCCTGGTATATGGATAGCTCTTAGAAGTCAATAGCTGGCACCTAAATATTTAACTTGCAATAATAAGGATATTCTACCTTGCCATGGTAACAGTAAAAACACACATGCATCTATCTTATCTATTCTCTAGTTAACTGTGGGTGGGAGAAGGGATTTAATGTGGATATATATTGCTTTCACCCACTGATCACTGTTTCTTCTGGGTGATTAGCAAAGCAGGGTGTGTACCTCCCACCAACTTTGTGTTTTGTCATAAAGCAAAGAGGATATTGTTTTCAGCATTTATGGATACTGTCCCTAATTAATCTCCATATCTAACTTGGCCTGTCTTGCCATCAACTCAGTACCACCTGCTAAGGGAAACTGAGTGTTTCAAAAATGCCTTTTCTTTTTAGTAAAAAAACCCCAAGAAATCCTCTATCATTCTTAGACTAAAGACTTGCTGAGAGCCCAGTACTGTGCATTGTTGATTTAGTCTGTGTTGCAGCTCAGATTTGCTAGCATTACACTTTTTTTTTCTAGATCCCTTCCTCTTGGCCACAGTCCAGAGACACAATGTCCTTGTTTAGCATTTTGATGTGGGGAAACACTGATAATTAAAGCAGGTTTCAAGCCATGAGCTGATTTGTAAGCAGCAACTTGCTCCAGGATGTGTGTTGTCAGTCGATAAATACCCAGTTGGTGTGTGCTGAGCGACAGTGTGTCTTGTGCCTGATTATGCACAGTGTGTGTGCGTACATGTTGATTGAACCCACACCCTAGGGGGAGTATTGTTTAAATTAATAAAGTAAATATATAGAAGACTGGCAATGCCATTCTCTCTTACGCTGGTATAAAACCAGTTTAACCACACACTGACTTTAGTGGAGTTTCTCCTTATTTACAGTTGTATAATTTAGGGCAGAATCAGGCCCTGGAATATTAAGACATATGTCCAGGATGGGTGTATATATAAAGTAATGGAATTAAACCTATAATGTACCAGCATCTGAATAAATAGGTCGTGCAATGGAAATCTCATTGCCCTCAAGGGTTTGTTGGACTGGGCCTTCAGTTTCCTTAGGCACCAGACTGACTTATGAAGATTTGGGATTTTCTATTTTGCAGAGTTAACAAATAAATAAAACCAAAATTAAAACAGATGGATTTGTGGAGCTGTGTTACATGGGGAAAAGAGTTCCAGCATGTTAGTGTGCAAAATGAGTGAGTGAAAGGCTATGATATGGCGGTAAGCCTTTTAAAAAAAAAACAACTTCGAAGACATGAACCCAGTAAAAGTCTTATTTTTGTAAATGCTGTTTCCAGCCCTCTGTACGCTTATGCATGTATATTTGTGTGTGTATTTCCAAGAGTTTGCATAGTTCTCCAAGAGTCGTTGCTGTTCATCTACCTAAATTATATAGGTGCCATGGGATGTAGGCATGCCATTGGATTTTTTAGTATACTGAAGAGGAAATAATCTAAGCAAATCCTGTATGAATTCACCTTTTTCATTCAGATGTATTTTTTCATTGTACAAGATGTCATTGGAGTTATTGCTCAATTTCTTATACTTAAGAGGTATATACGAGGATTGGCCTCTTTCCTACTTCTGTTCACCATTTCAGTAGAGCCACTCATAGCCATATCAAACAGTATGGGGGCGGAGGAGGAGTAAAAGGGATAAAAACAGGGAATATCTTTAAATAGAATTTCCTTTTATGCAGGTGATAAATTTAATATACCATCTCAAACCTTCAAAATTAATGTCAGTTATTCACAACAACAAAAGAATGGTGCTTTGTTTCCAGCTGTAAGATAAATGGACATGCAACAAAAGATCTAGGCCCACTTCACACTCTTCTGCAAAAAAAAAGTCACAAAGGGTGAAAACTTACTGGTTTGTACAACCAGCAACAGAACCAGCATTGTCAGACCTTGCAGATTCTCAACCAGGTATGTGCAGTTAACTATGTGAAAACAGATTTATACATATACATTTATATAAGTTGATTCTTAGCTGCTGCCCAGATGGGCAAAACCACAAATGGAATGAGTTGCCCTATAGTTCAAATTGGAGCCTAACATTCTGCGTATAATCAAGATGGTACCATGTACTAGTGTTAGTAGGATAAAGGTGCAGCGCTGAGATGGTGGGACAAAGATACCTTCAAGCCATTTTTATGCCTTCCATACTCTAGGTTGCTGTGAAAGTCATTGCAGTGCTCAGAGCCTGCTTTAATTTACCACAGTCTTAGCAACTGCCTCTAACTTATGGCAGTACTCGACATTCCTGCTTGTGTCTGACATGCCTCTATACCCCTAGTTTACACCTACTACCCCCCCTTTGAAACCCATACAGGGTGTCATCAAACAACTACAACCCATATAATCAGTGGGGACCCCATCCTGAAAGAAGTCTTTCCTGCATTCCCTCTTTTGGCTTCAAACAATCCCCCAGCCTCTCCAAGTTCATCATCAGAAGCAAGCTCCCTGCAGACCAGGACATACCAACTCAAAGCAGCACCAGACCCTGCCAAAACAGATGCAAAACCTGAAGACATATTTCTACTGCTACAATGATCAACACTGCCCACAACACACCTTTCGAGATTCATGGGTCCTACACATGCTTATCACAACATGTGGTGTATACCTCATCCAATGCATTAAATCCCCCAACACCAATTATGTGGATGAACCCAATCACTATTCTCTCAACAGGAAAATGATAAAAGATAAAAACACCAGATGACCTGTGGTGTGAACACTTTTCACAAAGCAGTCACTCTATATCTGACCTCTCAGTCCTCATCCTTAAAGGAAACCTGCACAACACTTTCAAAATACGAGTGTGTGAGCTTAAATTCATAACTCTGCTTGACAGTAAAAATTATGGTCTTAATAAAAACACTGGCTTTATGGCTTATTACAGCAATCTGTAAATGCACTAACCCCCTTTTTTTTGTCCTATGACTACAGGGGTTTTAACGAGCCACTTCACCTTGAATGGTCCCTTAGCACATATTCTAACTACTTATACTAAACCATCTGTTCATTCTTCTATTTAGCTGTGATACTCTGAATACCTTTCCCAGGCCTGAAGAAGAGCTCTGTGTAGCTCGAAAGCTTGTCTCTCTCACGAACAGAAGTTGGTCCAATAAAAGCTTATCTCTCTAATATGCCTCTATTCTGGCATATACAGTCAGGTGTTGTCCCTGTGCTAGGGAATTCTCTGGGGCTGCTCTGCCTCTTTTATCATATTGCTCCAATTCTTTTTCTCCTAGTTTGCTGATGTGTCAGCACTTCACTGTTATTTAGGAAACATGGTGGTGTGACTATCCCTTTTTGTCTCTAAAGGGCAGCCATCAGTGGTACTCATCTGTGAACTGATTGTGAGAAAAACGCTGTAGAGACTTTCTGCCAGGCACTCTCTTTCTAATGAGTCAAGTACATCCCTGACACAATGCAGTCTGTGTTCACCTGTCCCCAACTTGCTCCAAGCCCATCTTTCTGGATGCTGCTGCCAACTTGCAGAGCTGGGCAAGAATTTATACATTTGTGGTATTACAGATATTTCCCCGTATTTATGTTTGCTAAAAGATGTAGGAATAGTTTCTGGTGTGTCACAAATATTCTTCTATAGCATGGACAAGCTTCAGACTTCAAAGGAAAAAGGCCCAAGTCAAAGTTTTGAACCTGGGCTCAGGATAAGTAGTATTTAATGTAGTCCCATTTTTTAAGAGCTGAAGTATGCACTGAATACTATGGAATATAAATTTGTGTACAGTGATCTAAACCAGATATCACCATTCTTAAAAAGGATAAATACACAGGAGACTGAATGTAATAGGTAGTCAGTCTTTTCCTTGTCTTCTGCAGGAGGTTTTTGTAGTACAGGTCTAGGTTCCCAAGTCATCAATCTTCTTGTTTTACTTCATAGCCGGTAGGCAAACTTTGACAATAACGTAATTTAATTAGGTGGTTGGAGAATGAGGTTCCATTACAACCAACCAATCAACTGGATGATATATATGGTGGCTCTTGTTTATTCAGGGTCATGTTTTAGGGCTTGAAAAAAATACCAGTTGCCTACTTTTTAGAAAACTAAACCTATTAAAGCTAATAAAAATGACAGGGTTTCACCAATGTGGTCCCTGGTAAGAATTCAGAGAATGGATAAGGTTCTACACTGTCCCTTCCTATGGTTTCCATTTTTGAGTCATCCTCCTACATGGTTAGCTCCAGTGACCCATCTCTACTTTTGCTCTAAGCTTTCTTTCCACTGTATCCACCCCTTGCTGCAGAATTGTGCTCCAAGCAAAAAGCTTTTGTTTTTAAGAAAAACAAATTTCTAATTGTCTGGTTGTGAAGAAAAGCTTGAAAATGTGAACCAAGCATGAACTGATGTAGGGTTGTGTTCCTCAGTCTGTAGACAGCCTGAAACGTTAGCTCAAGAGACGTGAACAGCACCACTCATTTCAGTGGGGTCTATACACTGAAGCTAAAAGATCATTTTAATGTCAACATTGTTAAGTTTTTCATTGTTGATCGTTTTACAAGATTTATCCAGCCAATGTGCTTATGCCTCAAACCCAAGCCACCTCCTATACCTTTCCAAATAAAAAGCCCCAACTCATCCTTATCAAGCTGCAAAAAACGTTCACCTTCTTTCCAGATACCTTCAGCCATGCAGATGCATGGACAATATAGAAATCTGCTGTAGAACACTGAAAATGTAGGGAGAGAATGAAATTAATGCTACTATTAAAGTAAATAACACAGGGGCTACTGCACGGATTGTATGACTGACTTTCAGAGTTATTTCACTACAGTCCACCTCTTTAAATTAAATTAAGCAGCTACAGTTTTTCTTGTGTGCTGTGCCAGAGTAACACACACTCCACAGACCTTGCTGCAGAATTTAGGTCCAGGGGCCCACATGAGGTCTTGTGTGTGTATTTAAGGCCTGATCCGAAGTCCTTTGAAATCAATGGAAAGACCCCTTCTGATTTCCAGGGACTTCGACTTATACTCCATGCACACGGAACAACTTGCAGAATTGAGGCCTTAGTGAGCAAAAAGGTACATCTACCATAAAATGTGCTACATATATATATATCTTTTTGTTGTTGTTGTTGCTTGCACAATAGAAGCACGGAGATCTGCTATAGATAGAGAACACTACTGAATGTTCAGTTTTTAGCTCTAAGGCACGAGACTGTCAGCAACTATTTCACATATCTCATAGCTATCAGAACGTTCAAGTGCAGCACACTGGGTGCCTTGCCATGGTACAGTGCCTTAGTACTAAGAGTTTCTCTTCCCTCTTCATTAAAGCGAAATTGCTATATAGCTGAAGCATATTGTGAAATTTGAATTCGACTTGGGATTCACTGTAAAATATTTGTTGGAAATATTTATAGGGAAGGCAAAAAAAAATAAAAATAATCAGGACTCTTTCTGACTGGGGCCTGGACTCTTTGTGGCTGAATAAATATGGAAAAAGTAGAATGTCATGCTTTGAAAAGCAAAGTTCATACTGTCTTACATTGCAATTAAACTTTTTTTAAATTGTGTCTAGGCCACAACTGAGTTGGTTTCTCTAGAAACATTTCTTATTAGCATTGATTGATGCTTGGGTTTCTCTAGAAACATTTCTTATTAGCATTGATTGATGCTTTCCTTTTACTTACAGAATACTTTAAACAAAGATCATTTTATATTTTCATAGGTACAAAATAACTTTAATTTAATAAAAATTAGCCTGTAAAAATATTATTAGAACCATAAATAGGATATATTTGATACCTCTCCTTTAAGAAAAAGTCTTATAGAATTTAATAGGGATTAAGGCCCTCATTCATCAATGCCCTTGAGCACAAGCCTATCGTTGGGCAGATAGTAAAACACACACACAGAGAAAGAGTAAGGCAATTTACAGCGAAACCCTTAGCACAATACATACAGTGTGCCCAGGTGTAGAATATCAGTTGCTATACAGAACGATAACTGTATTGATTAAAAAGATGTTAACTGCAGGAGCAGGCACAGTGGTTCAGTGAAGAAAAGGCCTGATCCTGCAACATGTAAAACTCCTACTGACTTAACTCTTTAGGATTGGCCCGTAAGTCATTACAGGGTAAACATTCCATGAATGATTTCTAACGGTGACCTGTATTTTAAAAAAATTATATGAAGTTACATTTAACAAGGAATGAAAATACTACGTATTTTCAATGTGACCAAGTTCACATTGCTGTAACACTTCCAAACTCAGTCCCTCTTCGTGAATCTCATTTCATTATATATGTAAGCGGGGGAATAGTTCTGCTATTGTAGGGAACTTTCCTGGCTTCTGCACTACCCCGGTGAAGTGGGCTAGCGAAAGGATCTGAGTCCTTGCTCCCACTTCCTTTCCCAGTGGCCTCCCTGCCCTTGAGGACTCCCCTTCCACTCTCCTGTCTGGCAGAGTCTTTGTAACCCCAACAATGCTGGGCCCAGGATTCCTGGGGGGCTCAACCCCCAACTCTCCTGTGGTCACTCAGGACAGGGGCTAGGGTGTCCCCACTCCGGGGTATTCTCTCTGCACTGGGCACTTCTCTGACCCACTGACCATTACATACAATTTAAAGCAAATGCAAGTTATTTAATCAACAATTAATTTTAAAAAGAATAAGGGAAAATGAGAAAGGTTAAAGGAAACACTCAACCCGCTCTGTGGCAGGGAACATCCCAAACAGCGTCTCTGGAATGTCAGGGCAGTTCACAGTCTGTTCCTTGTAAGTCCCAGGCCGCCTTCTCAGGCCCTGGCTGCGCAGCAGGGATGCTGTGGGTTGGACACTTGCTGTGCCGGTGGCCACACGCTCTAGGTGGCATGGCCCTTCTTCCCAGTGTTGCCCCTGCCCTGTCAGGGTTACCAATCCCCCTTCGAGTCTGGCCTGCAGAGCCTCTTGGCTGAGGCGTCTCCCTGTGTTGGGCCCGCTGTCCAGGGTCCCCCCTTGCTCTCCCCAGCTGCTCATGACACCCAGCTCCACTCTGTCTTAGCTCCAGCTCCACTCTGCCTCAGCACGGCTGCTGCTCTGCCTCCAGCTCCCTGGGCTGCTTCTTTGGCCCCTCTGGCTCTGGTTGCTGCAGCTCTGCTCCCAGGGCAAGTCTGCTGTCTCTGGGCTGTGCCTCTGGCTTTGGGGCTGCAGCTCTGCTCCCCAGCTCAGCTTGGGCCCCTGCTTTCTCCTTAGCTCGGCCCCACCCGGTCTGACCCAGGCAATTCCAGCTCACACGGAGGATGGTACCTCCCCAGCCTCCTGACTCCCTGATTAGCCTGCCCGCCCTGTCATTCAGGCTGACCTGGGGCTTTGGCCTCTCCTCATTGTTCCGAGGGACTGTCAGTCTCAGGTTCCTGATTCCCCATCGACCCTTCCCCCTTTTAGTACTGGGAGCTAGCAACTACAACACCCCCACTGAATGTTAGCAAGGGGCAACCGTCCCCTTACATATAGCATTATGTAGGATTGCGGTAGGCTTTACGTGTGGAAAAAATAGTTTAATACCTAAGAGGTGGGACTGGAATTAGCTTGACAAATACAGTACTATTATCCAGAGTTCAATAGTTGTATAGTATTGTTTCCCAGAGCTACATTTTGAGTTCTTTGTTGATCCACATTCTATGCAGTAACTCCATCCTCTGTAAACCAAACTTTTCGATACCAAAAGATATGGGTGCTTAACATGCAAATAAGGGCAGAATTTGGTCCTTTGAATACACTCTAAGGCTCTGTCTGGACTAGAAAATTGAACCAGTTGGTTAGGACTGGTTTAAGCACAAAAGGTTCATTGTGTCCAATCTTTAATTTAAAACCCATTGCAAATTGGTGTCTCTTGCCCTCATTAGTGCTCCTCTAAACCATTTTGTTTGCAATGCATTCTGATTCCTCTGATTCAGTCCCACAGGTATCTCGCAGTTCCCAGAAGCTTTCCCAGAAGCAGTAGATTTTGGGACATTTCAAAGGTCCCTGTTGTATGTTGAGATAGTGGGAGGACTAGTTGAACCATTTCAGCTAGTCCACATCCACGCTGGCACTAAAATGGATGAGACTGAAACAGTTGGAACTACAGTAGTTCTTAAACCTGCTCAAGAATGCATGTAAACTAGTCAGAGTACTTTTGTGTGTGAACCTGAAGTGTTTTACCAGTATTCCAGTGATAAAAACAAGTTCTTGGAATCATAGATTTCTCTAACATACACAAGACTTTTCTGCTTAGTCTAATATCCCACTGCTTGATGTGCTAAAAAGATGTTTTTAAGATTTTGGGCCCATGTACACTGGGAGAATTTACTAAACACTTACAAAACTTGTTCAGTTAAACCAATTTTAAAATTGGTTAGAGTCAAGGTGTAGACCCAGCCTAAAGGGGCCTGGCCCATTTTGTCAGAACCAGTTTCAAGAGTTGAAGTGGTCTTGAAAGCAGTTTAGTAAAAACAGCTCAGGCCACCACAAACTACCTAAAACCACGTGTACACTGTTGCTCCAACCTGATTTTGAAGTTGATTTAGCTGAGCCAGTTTTTTAAAAGATTTGAAAATTTTCCCAGTAATGCTGTCACTCAGTGCATATAAATAACCAAATTGATGGCTGAATAGTGTTTGGAGTTCTTTGTGTTGTTTTTTTACAAAACCTGGGATTTAATTTAATAATTGTTTTTTCAGTTCTGACACTTTAAAAAGAATAATCTGTTTCATTACAATTATCTAAACCTACGTTTGCATGAACCTTGTTCACATGACAATATGTAGTTTATTTGTCCTTCGTCATATGCACACACAGTGTGTACTCAAATTTTGATGTGAAACATTTATGGCTGAATTACATGAAAAGCCATCCATAATATGGATTTACAGAATTCTTCAACTGATGTTCCTTGACCAGTAGATTGGAAAGGTACAGCTGTTCATAACATAGATATTGAAAAGCCATGTACACTTGGCCTTTTCAGATTTGGGGTCATTGCTTTACCTTTGTTTTATGTAAACATGTATGTACATTTGTCAGAATAGTTTAACCTTTTAGCATCAGGAATACGTATATATTGAATACATTAGAAAACAGTTTAAGGAGATCCCAACTTCCAGGCATTAAGTTGGTTTCCAACCAGTTAGAATCTCATTTATGTGGAGCTGGCTCTGAACGTATCCATGCTTTGGAATACTTAAATCAAGATTATTAAAAGTGAAGACATTTTAAAAATGTAATATACTTATCGCTGTTAAGGTCATTTGTCGTTTTATATTTTTCTCACTGATCAGTGAAAAGAGTCTAGTCAGTTTCTGTTAGTTTTTCTTTCTGGTTAGTATGCACAAATGCTGCAATCTCTGAGTTGCACATAATACAGAGGAATAGATGCTTTACAAATAAATAAATAGAAAAAACTATTTCCACTGGAATTAGTGTGTGTTCACTCAGAGAGCAAGTAAGCTTAGTAAAAAGGTTCCATTTTTATATGAGTTTTTCTGGATTAACAATACAAATCCCATTTATTAACAGTCCTGTATATTTCTACATAATTTAGCTACTCTTAATCTATTGATTGCTAAAGTACAGTTTATTTAACTTTTTACTGCACCACTTTGTATTCTAGTCTCATCTGCTTCATTGCTGCTTCTTCCTTAATCTCCACTTTCCTGATGTATGTGCAAAAATCCTGCTGGTGCATCTAAAGTCTGCTACTTGCACACACAAATGATTGTGTGCAAAGTTAGAAAATTTCCCTTTTGAAAATGTTTCCCCTAGTTTCACCCAAGAAGCAAATTGTTAATTCAAAAAAACAAAACAACCCCAGACACCTTTTAGAGGTTACAGATGTATAGACGATAAATCTCCCGGGTTGAAAGTGTCTGCATTTGTAGAAGTAGACTCTAATAATGTTATTTAACCTTTCTGATTGGTTTAAAGATCAGAATCCGGGCCCTGACTCTGCAAGCTGCTTAAGTATTCGTGTGCAATGGGCTGCTCATGTTTAGAGTTAGGCATGTGCTTGAGCAGGTTGTTGAATTTGGTCCTATTCATGGGATCTTTTCCCATTTTTAAAGTTTAGATTACGAAAGTAAAGCCTTGTGTTTAAACACAAGATCCCATGCACAGACAGGAAGTCTTGTGGTGATCTTTCTCCAAAGACATCACATTTTTCTACAGCGTTCTCCTTTCCTGATTGGCTGAAGGAGGAAAAATTATCTCACATTAGCACTTTTTACAGTTATGCCATTTTAATTCACACTTATTGTATTAATTATTCATATATGTTATATGTTAATCTTTGTGCAATCAATAAAAAGTAACTAATAAGTGTGTGTATCTAGTCAGACATGCAGTACTATAGACGTCATAAGTTTTGCAATTATCTGTATTTTAATAGTTCATCTGTCATAAAAAGTTAAAAAAATTTTTTTCTACGTTTGTCTTCTGTCTTTGTTCATGCAAATTACATGGCCTTTTATGCATTAATAAATTGTGTTAGACTCTGTTAAATGTTGATGTTGAATACTTATTCTAAATAGTAATAAAAAAAAAGCAAAGTGTAAGCAATTTTTGTTCAGAAGCATATAATTACCGTGCTAAGATGGTTGGATGTACTGCAGCATGTAGCAGAATTTAAATGAAAAGTTATATCTTTGCAGAAAATGATTATTTATGGCATATTTGTAATTTTCATTAGTAATTAATTATTATTATTATTATTACTGCTTCTGGTGGTCTTAGGCAGCTTTAGGATCATCAGTCTATTAAGACTTTAATCTTCTCTGATGTTAAAAAGGCCCATTCATGCTAACAGATGTGAAGAATGCTGATTTTAATTTCTCACTGAGATAAGATTGACAGAAAAGGGCACAAGATTACAAACATTGCTTAAGTAGTTACTTGGATATCCACGTCATTGTAAAGATACATGGGAACTTCATATTGCTTCTTGTTCAATTGTATGCACAAAAAAGTAGGAAGTATTTATTTTTTTAAATGCAGAAATATACTCTTGGAATGTTTTGTTTTATCACTTGCTTTGTTTTAGGGTTCTAAAGTAAAAATATTGAACAAACTGTTTTACTGCCAGCCAGTTGGTGAAAGAAAACACAGAATGCTTTAAAAACACACACAGAATACCAGCTTATAGATGTTTATCATCTTTCTTTTTACTGATGAACTGGGTGGTGTTTAATGTAGGAGGCAGATTGTTGTAGCTAGAAGTGTTACTTATGAAGGAATATTGTAGTAAACATGACAGAATATGCCATAGTTGTAACTCCTCATTTTCCCCTTTTGTTTTTAGTGCAAACACCATTCTTGATGTATGGTGAAAGATAGAACATATATATATATATTTGGAGGGGTATATTTTCCCAGGAGATAGGGCACAGGAATGGGAGTCAGGAGACATAGTGCTCGATCCAATTCCCGTTTAAGTCAATTGAAAAACTCACTCTGACATGAATAGCAGTTGGATTGAGCCTGTTTTCTCTTCCTGGCTCTGCCACTGATTCACTTTGTGGCCTTGGCCAAGTTAATCCACATCTCTGTTTTTGTTTCCCCCTCTCTAAAATGGGGATAATGATTCATACTCACACTTGCAAACTGCTTTGAGATCTAGATATGAAAAGCACTACAGAAGTGCCAGCTATTATTTCAAGTGACCTGAAGCTTTGGGGCCTGAAGCTTTGACAAAGGGAGAGAAAAGGAAGCCATTGTTGTTGAATCAACTTCTATACAGAAATCCAGGCAAGCAGATGGTGTTTGAAAACAGGATATGCTATCACAGAGTAACTTTTCTACAACATTCTTCATTTTTAATAATTTCAGACGGGCTAAACTCCGGCTATATTTGGAGCAGCTAAAACAGCTTGTGCCTCTTGGGCCAGATAGCACCAGACACACCACTCTAAGTCTGTTGAAAAGAGCCAAGATGCATATCAAGGTAAAAACAAAAATATCCATCCATACTTTGTTTTCTTTAAAATAGAACCTTCAGGAATACGTATTGGTTGAAAAGGAACTTTTTTTTTTTTTTAGTTTTTTACAATAAATCCACATGTAGTATTTCTGATCTTCCCTATGTCCATGTCTTTATTAAACACTGTGGTCAGATGTTTGGCTGTGTGTGTTCTTTCAGTATGCTGTCCCAGCTCTGCACAGATAGCGGAGACAGCAGACTTTGACTGAACTGCCCAATAACCACAGACTCAGTTCGTAGTGAAGGAACTCGGTCAGGTTTATTGTTGACGAAGCACGGGATTGGTGTCTTATACTTGCTACAAGTACACTCAATGCATGTATGCCTGTGACAATAGATGCAGCTCAGTTAATGATGGGACTTTCCGCTGTCCCCCTCGGCTGGCCAAAGACACTCCCTCTGAGATAACCTCTTTATACACCAATACAAACAAGTTATGTATTCCTTCTGTGGCGTATCTAGGTGTCACCCTCTGACATATTTGGGTACCACACATTGCCTTGTACCTATTGGTTTAATCAAAACATATTTATCCATCATGCTGTCATCCTGACCTCATCTTTAAGATGGGTCAGCGTGTTCCTGTTATCTTTGAGGAATGTACTAGTATCGCGTTTTCTGGTACCACCCTTTTGGAATGTGTTTGTGTGTATATTCTTGTACCTAGCACTACTTAGGAATATATGTTTCTGCAATATCAGTTCTGTTCTTGCCAGATTCTGTGAGCAGGGCCTGCCTCTTGTTCACAACTTAACTTTGCTTTATACCTATGGTTGCAAGGCATCTGGTTTAGACTGGAATGCCTGGTCAAAAAGGGTCCCTGGTGGCTCCAGTCAGCACTGCTGACCGGGCCATTAAAACCGGGTCGGTGGCGCAGCGGGGCTAAGGGAAACTCCCTGCCTGCCTTGCCTCTGCGCAGCTCCCAGAAGTGGCTGGCATGTCCCTGCAGCCCGTAGGTGCAGGGGTGGCCAGGGAGGCTCCACACGCTGCCCCTGCCTCAAGCGCCGGCTCTGCAGCTCCCATTGACCGGGCACTGCGGCCAGTGGGAGCTGCAGGGGCAGTGCTTGCAGGTGTGAGCAGCGCGTTCTGCACAGAACCACCTGGCCACACCTCCGCCTAGGGGCCGGACATGCTGGCCACTTCCAGGAGAAGCGCAGAGCCAGGGCAGGCAGGGAGCGTACCTTAGCCCCACTGCACTGCCAACCAGGAGCTGCCTGAGGTAAGCACCGCCTGGCAGGAGCCCACACCGTGAACTCCCTGCCCCAGGTCAGAACCCCCTCCTGCACCCTAACTCCTTCCCAGACCCCAACTCCCTGCCCCAGCCCTGAACCTCTTTCCAGACCCCACATCCCCTCCTGTAGCCCAACCCCTGACCCCAGCCCTGTGCCCCCTCCCACACCCAAACTCCCTCCTGGAGCCCGCACCCCAGGCCTGTGCCCCCTCCTGCACACATACTACTTCCCAGACCCTGCCCCAGCACCCCAGTCCCCTGCCCCAGCCCTGAGCCCCTTCCCTGACCCCAGCCCTGAGCTCCCTCCCACACCCAAACTCTCTCCCGGAGCCCGTACCCCAACCCCCTGCCCCAGCCCTGAGCCTCCTCCCACGCTCGAAACCCCTTGGTCCTGGTCCCAGTCCAGAACCAACACTCCCAGCTGGAGCCAGCACCTGCTCCCGCACTCCAACCCCCTGCTGCAGCCCAGAGCCCCCTCCCATACCCTGAACCCCTCATTTCTGGTCTCACCCCAGAGACCGCACCCCCCAGCCAGAGCACTCACCCCCTCGCATACCCTAACCCCCTTTCCGAGCCCAGTGAAGGTTGGGGAGAGTGAGCAATGGATGGAGGGTGACTGGAGTGAGTTGCAGGCGGGGCTTCAGCAAAGGGGCGGGGCAAGGGTGTTCGGTTTTGTGCAGTTGGAAAGTTGGCACCCCTATTTATAGCAGCAAAGCTTTTACTCCTACTTTAGCCCAGGCCTCGGACCAGGCCTTAGATGCAAGGCCTTATGTCTCAAGCCCTCTAGATCAAGTATTGTTTCATCTGAAGTAACATTTTAAAAATGATCTTGCAGTCCCAAGCATATAAAATGTTGATTTCTGCTCAGTCTCTGCTGGTTTATACTCTGCCTTATAACCATAATGCACAAGACAATAATGGCTGTTCTCTGATTTTTTGAAAGGCTGGGGGCAGGCAGGTATGCTACTGCACTGCTGTTAATGTAAAAGACAACCCTATTCACGGCTGAAATAACTGATGGAGTGGAAAAGCTTATTACTATTAGTAACATTATGTGCCCTGTACCTTGATGGTCATTAAGAAGAAACTGAAAGATGGCTCCTGCTTTCAAAATATTTTTTTATCTGCTGTACTAATTGAGTATAACAAAAGTTACTTAAAAAAAAATTCTGCTTTTATGTCCAGTATTGTAGTCATTCAGTTGGTTCATTCTAAAGTTACAGCAAAGTTCACTGTGTAATGAAAAGAGTGTTAAAGGGAATATAATACTTTTTCGTAAAAATGTTGAAATATGATGGAAGAAGCCTGCTGTCATACAGCATTGTATTAATTATGCAGCTAACAGGAGTGGAACATATAGTTCTTGTCAAATATTGTAGATGAAGTTAAGCAAAGCCATCCTTGTTAGTAATAAATATATTAGGGAGATCCTCAGCTGGTGTAAATCATTGTAACTCCCATTTCCTTCAACAAGGCTACACAAATTTATACCAGCTGAGAACCAGGCCTCTCATAGTTTAGATTAAAGTGAATGAAGGGCCGTGAATGCTCTTTTTGTTCTGGTCTGCAAGTGATACTACCTGTATTGAGCCTTTGTACTACAGAATTCAGAACTACAATTTGCTTTGAAAAGTGACAAGTTTGTGCGATTAACCAAAGAAACATCATTCAGATGCCAGTAAAGCTAGGAATAAATGCCCTTTGATTGCTTTGTTCCTTGACCACACTGAACATTATGATTAATCTCCAAATTTTTGGAAAGTGAATAGTTTTTCTTTTTAAAGAGTTAGACTGAACCTATTCCTCTTGAATGGCCACTGGATTGCTTCTCTCCAGCAGGTGTAGAGGCTTTTCAGATTGTCAGCACTACTTTTCTTAATACTGGCTGGAACTGTTCTTGTAGCTGTAATGACAGTCACACTAGTGCTTGTCTTCCTTCACTATTGCTAAAATGGCAGAATCACTTTAACAGATTTTGAACATTCCCTTCCCTTCCCCCAACAGACCTGTATTTTCACTGAAGTACTGGATAGAGTTTTCAGTCTGACTGTGAATCAAGAGTTAAAGTCAAAGTGTTCCTAAGAGCTCAAGTTTGTGGCAGATAAGTAGCAGCTGGAGAATAAGGAAATCTGATCAGCTGGGCTCAGGTAGTTTGATAAATCAACAAGTGTAGGTGGATTAATCTCTCTTCCAATTGGTATGTTGTGTGTATCTATGTATAATATATATATATATATATATATATACACAAATGGTACCTGGCCTTGGACAAGTCTTAATATGAGGCAAATGTCCAAGATCAACAGTGCACATTATTCCTTCCTTCAAAAGGTCAATACGTCTATTTTATGATGGCTACTCTGAAACAGCAGGATCTTTGAAATCATTCAGGATGGCAACCTGCTGTTTGCTCTACACTTTCACGAAGCACTCTCCTCTAGAAAATCAGGGATAAACAAATTCATATGGTGAGCGAAGAGTCCTTCCAGCACCCATGGTCCTTCGTAATAAGTCTCTTGAATTTTGGTAATCATGTGAAGGCATGTAAAGTGGGAGTTTTCTATACATACCCTTACTGCTAATTCCTGCATCATTCTGGACCAACTAGCAAAAAGAATGACATATTTTTGATTGTTAATGGAGTTGGTCTCTGAGGAAAATATATTACATGTACACGTGAAAGGTCTTGATTTGTGGATATTTTTTGCATATGATTCCAAATTTCTTTATATTTACTTCCATGTTAGTGTAGTATCTTCTTCTGTTGTTTCCTCCATAAATGACCTTATGTGACTAGGCAAAAAGGCTCAAGACAAAATCGCAGAAAATAATTGACATGAATAATGCAGCCATCTATATAAGCAACACGGTACAAAATGTTGGGGCTGTTTTTCTTTTGAGTATTAACTGATCAGTAACTTCTCTTATTAAAACTAGAAGGGAAATTTTGGGTAGACAATATAATTATATTATTGGCTTTTTGTCTACGACATTTGGCTTTACACCTCTATTTCATAACAAATGTATGAACAGTACATACCAAGGAGAAATTTGGGGGAAAGCAAATAGACGATACAAGTAGAAAATTCACCATTAACAAACCATTTCCAATGTAATGATATTGCAGTATTGCCTAACTAATGAGAACCTTAAATAGTAAAACTTCTCTGACCTGTGTTACGCAGGTCAGACAGTGATCAGAATGGTCCCTTCTGGCATTAAAGTCTATGATTAAAACCCCTTTTACACCTAAGCAACCATTACATTGTGACTGAAAACTGGTTCTTGCTTGTTATTTTATTCTGTATTAATCTAATATGGTCTGTTTTTCATTTCTTTTGTTAATGATTGGTACAGTGATTTAAGTATTTCCCAGCACTAATGTAACAATAATTGGGTCTTAGTCTGAGAAAGCCTTGACAGTTGCTCAGCTATTTCTAAGGGATATTTTCAAAGCATAGGTGTTCTATTATGGGCCAAACTCACTGCTGGCTTCTGCAGTTGAAACTACTGAAGTCAGTGGAACTAAAGAAAAGATTTTGGCCCACCATATATGTTTGTTTTTTTTAAAAAATATTACATGTATATGAGAAACATAGATTGAAATATTTTGAAACAAGTTACTTACATTTTAAAATTGGTGTATGTTAATGTTTTAATTATTTATTTTTCACCCCCAAAGAAATTGGAAGAACAGGACCGAAAAGCTCTAAATATTAAAGAACAATTACAGCGGGAGCACCGCTACCTCAAACGCAGATTGGAGCAGCTATCCGTGCAGGGCATGGAACGTATCCGCACTGACAGTATGGGATCAACAATATCCACTGATTCTGAACAAGGTAATCTAACAAGAGAGGTCTCCTGGTTCATTAAAACTTTGGACCAGCTTCTTCCACCCTTACTCAAATTTAGTAGTGTCTTATGCTGCGTGCTGTCCCATTGGAATCTGTTCTATTCTGAGTAAATTCTTATGTCATCAGTGGGACTAATTACATAGTAGGGTTACTACTTCACATGAGTAATGCAAAATCTAGCCGAGTGTATTTATGATAAATCAGTAATCAATGCAAGTATTAAAAATGAAATTTACTCCAATATAATGGATTATCGTTAAGAACTTTTATTGTCTTCTGTATTGCACATTATAATTTTGTATTAAAAATTAGATTGTAAATATGTTTATTCTAATATATATTGGTAACATATTAGAAAATGTATTACAGAGTGGATGTATTGTAGTTAATATAATCCATGACTACAGCACATTTTCCAAATGCTGTTGCCCATCATACTTGAGACTAAGGGCAAGATCCTCAGCTGCTGTAAATCTTTGTGAGTTTATTGAAGTCAATGGACCTATCCTGATTTTCACCAGTTGATGATCCAGCACATAATCTAGTAGCTCATTTATCAGTTTCTACAAGGGGATGTGAGCAGCACTGTAACAAGGCAGGATTGTAAAGGCAGTAAACCATATAGAAATGTAAGAGTTAGAGTATTGGCAACTATCTTACTGAGTGAATAACAACATAAATTCCTCTATGCCATGATTTTAATAATACATTATGGGGACTATTCTCTCCTGATTAGTGAGATGAGTTCCTACTAACATTAATGGGAATTTTACACCTGCATCAAGGATAATATTCTCTGGTAGATATTTATCTTCTCTGTTACTTCTTGTATTACATTTTTTATTTTGGCTTGAAGTTATAATGAAGGATATAGTGAGTGTTTATTTTCTTAAGAGGTAATTATGTCCTTTTTGAAGACAGGTCCCAGTCTTGCCAGCTGTGACTTAAGGGTGGCATGTCAAATTTAGCTTTTTTATTTCCTGGTTTTGATTACTTGCTGTCACAAGTTAAATTTATTACTTCAATAACAGTTTTTGTTTATAAGTAACTGCAGTGCAATTTTCTTTATGTCGTATGCATGTACCATACTGGTGCCTTGGACTTGATCCTGCACCTTTCTAAGTCACTGGTAGTATTGCCATTGACTTCACTGGGATTAGTGTTGAGCTCTTGGAATTAGATGTAGATATCCTCGGTCAGGATGATAAGACTTCAGTCCAAAAGTGGTCCCACTGGAATGAATGGGACTGTTTGTGAAACAAGGTGCTACTTGTTGTGAGCAAGAATGTCAGAATCTGACTCTTCATTAGGACATTTCTTCAGATGGCTGCTAAGTCTCTAGTACTGCTTGTCTCCTGGTTGTTTCATGTTCTTCCTTCTCTGGATAATAAGCAGAGCTAGTTGAGATTTTTCAAACAAAAATACTTTAACTGAAAAACAGCCTTTTCTAAATCAGAAATCATCAGAAAAATGTTTTCAGTTTTTCCACGGAAGCTGAAAGACAAAAAATTTAGTTCATTTTTTCATTCATCAGTTTATCGTCCCCTCCCATAACCCTTTTTTTCAGTGGCAAAATCAAAAAAGGAAAAAGGGAGAAGGAAAATCAAAAAAATGATTTTCTTTTAATAAAAAATTGAAACTTCAAATAAACAAAACATTGTTCCACTTTGAACCCCGTGGAATGAAAATTTCTGAAAATTACTAAAATTTTGGCAAAAATGTCTGGTTTTGACCAGCTGTAATAATACATTCAGAGTTTTGTACTGCCACTTAGCATTTGTATTGCATGCATTTTTGTCAGTTTTTTTAAAATTTAGCATTACATGGTTAGAGTTGTTTTTGTGAAGGATTGGTAAAATGGGCATATCTTCCCTTAAATTATATTGCTTAATAGACTGTTTTATTTCTGTGTAAAGCATTAGTCAGACCAGAAAATGCTTGAAAATTTTGTCCAGGATGATATTTACCACCAAAAGTTTGGGCTGTGTGATTCAAAGTATTAGTCATAAAATATGGATCTTTCAACTCTATGGTACCCTCCCTTGTTAGTTGTTATTACTTAAACTTGTTACCAAATGATGGATTTTCAGTGGCTTGTGTGAAATGAGTTGTTGGTATCAGTCCAATTCTAAGGGGACAGATATACCATAGCTGTCACTAGCTGTCACCTTTGTTGGTAGTGTCAGCAGAGACAGCTAGTATTAAATTGTCTTGGGAGCTAAACTATTATTTTTCAGCCCTAGAGATGATCTTTCCACATCGTGAGATGGTCTCTTCATACCAGGGTTCGGGACAGTATGAGAAAGCCTTTAGTGCTGATGTCATGTTGTATTTGTTATGTGGATAAATATGTAGAGGATTTAATTCCTAGGGCTGTCGGTCTGGTACTTTTCACTAAGACTGAATTTAAAAATATTATTTGGGAAAACTAAGTGTGGTTTGAGTTTCACATTAGGCTTTTAATAACATGTTCAATATCAGCCCATGGTAACTGACTGTATTCTCTACGTTTCTGAAAATCTGCCTTTTGTATTTCATTTAGAAGTAGACATTGAAGGAATGGAATTTACACCAGGTGAAATGGACAGTATTGGAAGTGCCAGTGATGTTGAAGACCACTACAGTTTGCAAAGCAGTTCAAGTGATGGTGGCTATACACATTCCCGCAGACTTAATGCCAGGCTCTCATAGTGCCTGAGTTACCAATTCAGCTCAGGACCATCTAACTGAAGCACTTATAGAAGAAAATTCCAGAGGTGTCAACTGCCACTCTTCCGGGAAACCCCAACCACAGCACTCTGAAATGGAAGTTTCGTACCCACGGTTCCCTGCACTGTAACCACAATATTCGATATTGTAAATCATGGTTTTGCTGCAGAGAACTGTGGTTAGGTACAGTTGTGACTTAAAGCTAGCTTGATGTAGCCATTCTGCAAATTTTAAAAAATCATATCATTCCATGCAAGAAGTATTAAATTCAAACTGTTGGAAGCATATGATGGCATAGTTTAATAAGAAAATCATTTTGATTTTGCAGAAACCATTTTCAAATATTGAAGAATAAATGGAATCTATGATGTGTTAGTGATTCAAATCTATAAAAATTCAACTACTTTTTTTTCTTTTTCTTCATGAAAAATTATTAATGCTTTATAGCAGGCTGTAGAGTATAAATTCTTTTACTAGTTGTGTTTGAGAGAGGCAGACAGAAAAAAATCTCCAAATCTCAGATGATCTTTAGAAAAAAGATCATATTAACAAGTCACTACTGTACTTCAAAATGGAGAGGAAAAAAGCCAGCTCTAATAATGACTTCATGTGGGATTATCTCAACTTTCTTTTGCTTTTTGCATTCAGCATCCAACCAGCAGCAAATCATTCTCACTGTGATAACAGAGCTAGCACAAAGCAACATTGCAGTGTTAACCTGTTATCATGGAAGAGATGACTTTTGAAACATTTCGGTATTTTTTGTAAAGAATACAGAGCTCAAATGAGCCAGATTTTGATAATTTAAACCTCTCCTTACAAGGAATGTTTGCTAATGTTTCTTTTTTCCTATTTATAGCTACCAATACATTTTTATGGAAGGCATGGCTTATAATTACAGTATTCAGCTAGAGGATAATTAATCATTTTTTCTTCTTTTGCACGCTATAATTGCATTTTCTTTTGTTACATAAAGTGCAAAAAAATAAAGTGTATGCTGTAAAACAGCAAAGTTTTATTTAGTACTCATCAAGCTGTTCAGAACATATTTACCCAAATTGTAGCAATACTACGAAGCTGTATTTTAATACAACTTTGGCTTAGTGAAGTCATTAGAGCTTGGCTTGCTGGGTAAGAAAAATGGACCAGTCTTTGCATTATCTGTATAAAGAAGGTCTTTTAAAAAAAAAAGAAAAAAAAAGAAAAGAAAAAAGAAAAAAAGCTACAAACACTTCTAGAGAAGTGATTTTAGCAAGTGTAGTCTATATTTCCTGTAAGAGATTTTGTATTATATTTTCCTAAATGTTCTCATTTACTTGTATAGGGAGGGGAATGGTACAGACCCAAACCAGAGTCTCAGGGACTCTTCACCCTTGTCATATTGTGCCTTGGTGACCATTTATGTATGTCTCTCCTTTTTCATTGTTTAAAGGCAACTAAGCTTTGTTTCTTTCAAGACCCTCTGTTTGAATGGTCAGTTGTCCATCTTATTACAAATGAAGCACGGAGAGCTATAAATTCTCTCACATCCAATCAGTGTGTCTTTTTAGTACAATTATAAAATTAGGTTTTGGTGAGAGGGTTAACCATTAATTACGTTATACTTCATAGAGGCCCTCCCTTTGATTCTTCAGCACACAGATCTACATTTTGTTAGCTTTTTGAACCAGGGTCTCTGTGAGACCAATATTAAATGGCTATGGAGACAAATGTATTGTATAATGCTATAGGATGTCTAACTGTGGTACCATTTTAATATTCAAATATAAAAAACTCATGACATACTGACCATAATGATCAAAACAAAGATTCAGTTGTTCTTTCAACATTAGACATATGTGCCCTCCCTTTGGCTTTTACAACAGAGAGTAGAAATATGAATACATTTTGTGGCAGCTTACAATCCTTGTTTGCACTCTCGCTTACTGCTTGGAACTTGCCAACAAGGAAAATGTATACTTTAAAGTTACATAACCTAATTTATGGCCATCCGTACTTTGGCTTTGGGGAGGGGGCCTAAGGTTATAAACTCTGGCAGCTGAATAATAAAAAACAACAATTAACCTTTTCTGTAATGCAGGTTTTGGTATTATGTTATACACCTTTGCATATTACTAAAATCCTCATTGTTGGGGAAAACACACAGCAATATACTCATTGTGTGTAGCTGACAAGCAGCAAAAATTACTAGCTCCTTTGGTGCATATGTAACTAATTTCCAAATCTGGAAAAATTAAGTGTTTACTTTAACACACGACTGTTAACAGGGGGGGAAAAGGCTAGTATATTGTTGCTGTTCATTTATTATATAATGAACACATTCATAAATTGTAAAGTGTTTCCTTTTGTGACAAGCAGCTCTTGCACAGAACCTCCTAATAAAAAGAGATTTGAAACTCACAGAAGGGGAGTAGAGATTTTAAATCCAACATTGTTGTACCTTATGTTGATCTGAAGTTCTCCTTTTAAAGATGAATGTGCTAATTTAATGAGTTCTTCCACGCTGGGTATCCATGGCTTTGTAGATCTTATATTTTCAATAAAAATTACTCCAATAATCTGAATGGAAATAAAAAGGGTTTTATTTGTTTTTACTCTTTTGCATATTATCATGGTAACCATTATCAAGACAAAGAAATATGGTATCATTTTCATGGAGTGTTTGTCTTAATTAAAGCCTGATGTAATATGACACTTTCAGACATGGGACCCATTCCTGCAAATCCTTCCTCATAGAAGTAGTTCTATTGAAGTCAATGGCACAACTGATGTACTATTTGCATGAGTAAGGGTGTGCAGGATCAGACCAATAGCCCAAACAGTGTCATTCCCATAGCAAAGTACTAACAGCTCTCTCCATCTCCCTTTGATTTCTGTGGCGATGGATGGATTCCTATGATTCTGTTCCAAAACATTATTCTCCATCCTATTCAACAGTGTTATGACATTACCTTATGGCATGGCAACTAGGGATGAATACAGTTTCCTGTTTTGCTTTGTTTTTTAAATAATTTTAAGGTGGATGTTTGTCATTCGTTTTGTGTGTAATTATTAGGGTTGTGATCAAAATAGTACAGCAAAAAAGGGAGGAGGGATGGGAGAGAGACATTTAATCATTTTCTTGGAGTAACTGCATCTAATCCAATCATCCTGCCATGCTGTGTTATATTGTTTTCAAAATTGAGAATATCACATTTCTAAGTTTCTTTCTTTTGCACTTTCTAAATGTGGAAAGTTGTGAGGTCTACAGGCGCATGGGGTTGGAGCTTCTCTCCCATGGAAGAAGGCCTGGAGGAAATTGCCATGAAATTTTCTTTGCAGAATTTTCTCAGATTGTTCCATAAGGAGATGAGGAGGTTTGACTGCTCTCCTACCCATGGAATAAGGAGGAAATTCTGCATTCAGAACCTACAGGTCCCAGGGTATCTGCAAGAGGCCAGGGCCCGGCCAGGATCTGTGCCTCTACACTTGTTCTGGTGCCTATTGTTCATCACCTCCTCAGCTCTACTTGGGTCACGTTGTGAGTATTTTCTGTACCACTGCCTGGGTGGGGCAATGAAAAAGTCAAAGCAGCTTAAGGCAGCATTTATTGTTTTCAGATTCCCCACAAGACTTAGGGGGACAATGGATGTCCCATCCTACCCTCCCCAGGTGTGTTTCCACAAATTAATGGATGGCTAACCAACCTACCCTCCCCTTTTTAGAAGAGTAAGATCTGTGCAAGAACTGGATACTGTATTTCCTTATGCAAAGCTCCTACTGACTTCAATGTGAGTTTTGCCAGAGTGAAGAATGCAGGAATGGGCCAAAAAAAATTAAATCTGTGATGTGCTCTCCCCGCCCCCCCCAGAAAAAAAAAAGAGTGATAGGGCTAAAGTTCATGTCTGGTATTTACAAAGATACTAAATGTTAATTTCTTATTGTAAAACTTTCTTCAGATTTGGAAGTATTGTCTGCTAGGGCCTGGTACAACTCACATTTAAATTAAAGAAAAGACTCTCACTGACTTGAATGGGTATTGGATCAGGCATATCAACTGCAACTTAATTTTTTTTGCAAGGAGGTAGTTTATAACAATCTGGAGAGTAATATGACAAATGGAGAATTTTTTGTTTGATAAATATTTACGTGGTTTTTGTTTTCTTTTTACCACAAGTTCTATCAAACCAATGTTATTTTAGTATTTTCACTTAAAATGATAAAGTAATTAATCACAATGTTTTAAAAAACAGTAAGATTGTGTACATGTGAGTTTGGTCTACAAGTGTGCTCTTGTCCACTACACCAATGCTTGCTCAACTGTGGAATACAGTCCCCAGTTCTTTTGCAGTTGTATAAAACAGTATATACGGATAGGACGAGTGATCATTTGACCCTTTTATCTATGTTAAATCAATTATTAATCCATTTAATTGTCACTGTTTTTTTCCTCAAAGGTCATTTCCATGTGCAAAATAAAATGGTTCTCAATTATGAACCCAGTCAGCACAATCGCTGAACAAAGGATATTAATTTTATATACTTGTTTTGTGAAGTCATTACCTTATTAATGTTTAAAAACCAAATTTCAGAATCCTTCTTAATTATATTTATTTACTGCTAGAGGCCAGCGCCTTGTGTTTAAAAAAAATTGTGACAAAACATTCAATCCATCAATAATGTCCTTTCCAAAATTGAATGAATGAGGTTTCACCAACAATGAATGTGTGTTAGTGTGGTTAGTGAATGAAAGGCAATATTCCTAACTGATAGCTACAAAAGAAATATCCAAGTTATGTGTACTATGTAACTGCTTAAAATGAAGGAAAAGTATAAGGTGGGACCTACTAGAAAGCATTTGGTCATTTGGGCCTGTCATTATCCTAAATTCTAGAAATGAATCCCAACGAAGATTCCTGGTGACCCAAGTACACCTATAGAAAACTTGGTAGTGAATCATAGTGAAGGCAGTCTAACTTCAGAACTTCAGCCTTCAACTTTGCGTAGGTAATGTGGGTATAAAATATGGTAACATTCAATTTATGTGGTTTAAAGGGTCTGTGCAATAAGTCTTAATGGGTGATATTTCACTACATGTGAAGTACAGGGTAGGCATTGAAAAAGAGCCTCCTGCTGTGGAGGTTTATGTTTCTGGTGAAATTCTAGAGGTGTACTGGGTGCGTTCTGTGCCAGAGCCATTGGAATATATATCTGAAAAGGAACGCTTCATAGCTTCTAAGATGTATTATATTGTAAAGATTCATTTGTACACACACACATGGTGCATGCTACGCTGTGTAGCACACACTGAAAGAATTGTGTTATATTATTCTTTCCTTGTAATATAAATACAATTTTTATACCTGAGATTTGTGGTGGTTTTCAGTTCTAATTTTTTCTTCTTTCATCATTTGTTTTGTGTGTGTACTTTTCCTGTTCCTTGCAATTCATTTCACACAGGGTTAACAAACATTTTATAAAAAGCTCATTGGTAAAAGACCCTTGCAAGTCTTCATGGTGGTGCTATAGCTAGTTTGGAGCTACCAGTCAAAAGTTCTCTGCTAAATATACTGGCCCAAATAAAAATGCTACCTAATTCCACTTTAGTCAACGGCATTACACCAGGAATTAATTAGGCCCATTATTTTAAAAGAGTTGGGTTTTTTTTTCTTAACATGTATGCCCAGAACTACCCTAGAACATGCATACCAATACTGTATTTGTGTGAAACCAAACCAAACTAAAAAAACGAGACGTTAATTTCTGCTCTAAATATGAAGAAAATATAACTTCACTTAAAATCATTCCATCTGTATACAAGGTATAACCAAAATGAGGTGTTAACACAGCATAGAAAGCTGTATGTTTGACTAAAATGTGTTTTACTCAACTGAGCATAGAGCTCACACCAAAAGTGGTAGATATCCTGATTAAAGACTGAGTTTTTGGCCTGCTAATGTGAGAATAAAAAATAAATACAGCAATTTAACATGCAAAAGCACATTGGTTATATCATTTCATATTGAATTGGTATTCAGCAATATGATCTCACTTGTCTTTGTTCCATAGTGAGTGCTTCTTCCCTGTATTTCTTGTGCAGGTTTAAGACAGATTTATTTCAATACATAATAATTTAGGTTTTAACTTGTAATGAATCACAAGAAATTTGTCAAATTGCAATTAGCCTTGATTCAGATCAGTTGTATATCAGACTTAGCGTCTTTGTTCTTCTGTAGAATCACTAAAGATTCTTGCACAAAACCTAACTGAACCTTCACAAACTATTCTTTCAGTAGAGCTTTCAAAATGCAGGTGGTGCAGAATGCGTACAAATGGCAATTTAGCAAATTACTAGATTATAAATAAATAAATATTTTTTAATAGAAAAAAGGATTTAATCATCTTAATTTGTTATTTTGACCTCTGCATATTTTGGGGCAGTACTAAGGTTAGGTGAGTAGTGCAGGACAGCTGCGGTAATAATGAGTAATGAAAGATAATGTGACAGTACTTTCATAAACAGCATGTAGTTTGTGGATTGTACAGGCCTAATCTTTTAATGTATTTATAATTTGTTTTCTTTACAGTTAGGGTACGTTTGATCTCCCAATTAATGGTGGGCTGTTTCGCTGGTTAAATATTAAAGTGCCTACAACTTTGAAGTATTTATTAATTGGGCAAACAAACATTTTATACCACTGTGCAACTCAATTTAAATTTGAGAAAGAGCCATAGCTGGTAGATTAGTCTCATGATGATGTAGCCAACAATTTCTTTTAGAATAACCAGTTTACAGGCGTTTTAGTGCAATGTTTCAACTGATTTGCTCCAAATTCTATGCTACCTATAGCTTTTGTAATAACCCTCTCAATTCCACAATTCTTTTCAGTTTCAAAGGATACTGGTCCAGGGACTCCTCTGCCCCCAGGTGATTATGGGTTGATGGGTGATCTAGGGATGGGGGCTGATACTAAGGTGGGTAAGCAGGCTGGGTCTGGGTCAATGGGGTAGGGGCTTCTTCCCTCTCATCCATGAAAGGCTCAGCTCCAAGGCAGAGTAAGTGGCACTGCAAGAGGCTAGAAAGCCATCTCCACAGCTTTTTGCAATGCCACTTCCCTCATCCCCCTCACTGTGAGGGTGGGGAACAGCTACTCTGCAATTTGATGCAAGCAGAGCCAAGGAAGCAGAAACCGAAGGGAAGGGGCAAGAGAGCAAGTTACTCTTCCCGTTCTTTGCCCTGGCTCCTAGTGTGTGTACAGAAAACATGTCAACTTGTAATGAACAAAAAGAAAAGGAGTACTTGTGGCACCTTAGAGACTAACCAATTTATTTGAGCATAAGCTTTCGTGAGCTACAGCTCACTTCATTGGATGCATAAAGCCACAAGTACTCCTTTTCTTTTTGCGAATACAGACTAACAGGGCTGCTACTCTGAAACCTGTAATGAACAAAGACCACTTAGTGATAATTAAAATGATTTTTTATTAGCCCAGCTAATAAAACAGGGTCCAAGAGAATAACCCTCCAAGCACGCCAACTTCGTGCATCATATATGGTAATTACACTAGCTAAACCAGTATCACTGGTGGTAGTAAGAGATAGACAGGGTAAATAGGGACCTGAAGAAGAAACAGAATAATGTAAATGATGCCATAACACCTCTCCCTTTTTCTATTTACTCGTTTTTAGAGCCAAATTTTGCTCTCTTACATACCAGTATAAATCAAGAAATTACCTCCAGATTTACACTAGAGTCTGGCTTTCTCAGTTTTTTTAGTTTCTCACTACCATTCTCAATGATATTGGTAAATATCTGTTACACAAAAAAAGTTTGTTTAATCCAACTGCACTAACATTTCAGGTTGGAAATCAGCAAACCCAATATAAAATATTGGCACATATATTCTGTATATGAAAATCTGTATCCAACAGCACGCAAGGAAAATAATAAGCACTGTGATTTTTTAGCATCACCAGAGTCTCAGCATTGAATCTCTATTGTTCCTATAGATTTTGCTTACGGTTTGGTTGCTAAACTGTTTTACATAGTAAATGTATCATTATAGAATTGTTAGAGACCTCTTAGAAATGCTACATTTATAATGAAAATGAATCCACATAACAATGACGTGTTCTGCACACCACATTACCAGATAATGGCTAATACAGCAAGGATCTGCTTCAAGAATTCCTTAACTACTGCTGTTTGCCTGAAGTTACAAGCTGATGTGGCTTTGAGCAAGAGTGATGACACTTCTGTTTGAAAAGGACTGCTGGGACAAATGCAAAAAAATAGGTTGCTAAATAGTTACAAATAAGTTCAAAATGTTTATTTCAATGCTTTCATTTCAGTTGGTATTAACCATTCGTTTGCATAGTAAACATTTGAAAGCAACAAAAAGCCAAAGCCTTCCATGAGACAATGTAAGAAACAGCAATTGCTCTCACCTAGCACTGAACAAAGCACTTTATTAGAATAAAGAAAAGTATTATTCCTAAACCTACTTTCTCTTTCCAATGCAGAGCATCTACCTTAGACTTTCCCCATCCCGTTGCCTGCTTAGTTTCCTTCTGCAAGTTAAATGAAAACAATACATGTGCCTTGCCTTCATATCTGCTACCCATTTTTATTTACTCACCCTTTTTTCAAAGGCAATAATGATTGACAATTTTTCTTTACAAACTTCGGTGAAGTTCATTTATGAGACTTGGAATGGAAATAAGGACACATAGTGGTTTTGCAATTGTATCCTATTAGTCTGGGAGTTTAATGAAGAAAAATCTCACTCCACATGCAAGTTAGTGACAGAACGGTAAGGAAGGTGTCATTTGGTTCATAAAAATCTACAGAACCATAATTTCAATGGTGTGGGAATTTGCCCAGCCCCCTCCTTCCAGCTCCAAGATCCTCTAGTTGGTGGAAATTCTGATAATACAATATCATTGGAAATGGGTCAAGGGGGGTATCAACTTTCTCACACAAACACAATGGTAACAAACATGGAAAACCTAGAACTATTATGTGGATATATATTTGAGAAAATGTTTAGAAGTCAATTGTTTTAAATTGTACTTTAACACATAGCTGCACCATATTTTATGTAGAGTTGCCGTTGCCATTCTAAGCACTGGTCTATGATGTTTTGTAGAGTGAAGATCTGGTCTCTGCATCCCCACCCTTTCCAAAAATCAGATTGCTCTTTTCTGAGAACGCTATCGATTGCCTCTGATATACACTGGACTATGATCTTACACAATACTTTGCTTGGCACAGATAAAAGTGTGATACCATGTCAGTTACTACAATCACTAAGAGTTCCTTTCATTGGTATCTTCACTATAACCCCATTGGTCCACTTATCTGGTACTTTTTCCCTTTCCCAGACTGATGTAAATAGAGAGTCCAGGATAGACGCTGCTAATTTAGGATTTACCTTGAACAATTCTGCATTCAAATTATCCTTGCCAGGAGCTTTCCCATTTTTTAAGGATATGATGGCTTGAATGATCTCTTCCTTAGTTGGGACGTCTGTGTTGATATGAGGATCTTCTTCTGCCTCCTGGATGTTTGCTTCCTCTTTAGGTGGCTCCCTGTTCAGCAATTCTTTGAAATACTCTGTCTAGTGCATTTCTCGTTCTTTCTCAGTTGTTAGTGGGTGGCTTTGTTTGTTCCTGATGAGAGTGTTTATTGGTGTCTGCCATTTACCACTGATAAGCCACATCATTTTGTAGATGGTTCCTTGTTCATGGGCTTTGGATGGAAACTAATTCCATCACCAGAGTAGCAATAAGATGTACAACTGAAGGCAAGAAAAACAAGGCCATCCAAAAACAACATGGCAAAGAGCTGTGGAAGCCAAGCTGAAAAATCTGGGGCACAGCTGGAGAACCACTGAAAGACTTGCCAGAAACAGACAGGAGCGGAGGAGCTTTGTATACCAGGGGCATAACAGGACCATGATGATGACACAGATGCACTCCTTACATAAAAATTAAAAAAAGACCTTAATCTCTGATAATCTTAGGGAATTTAGCCTTGACATTTAGGACTGAAAACCTTTAGTTGTGCCTACACGTCCCTCATGCCTTACAGCTATGGAACCAAGTGAGCTAGGATTAAAAGTTCAGGTTGCTGCTCTACTCTCCCCTCAGGTGTTCTCAGAACTAAGGGCATTGAGGTGTTTTGTTCCGATGGGAGTTAAGCACCGGCAGCCTCGGCTCCCTTCTAGCAAACTTCTCCCATTTCAACGTGGAACCTAAAAATGACCCCAGTGGATTCCTTATGCTTTGTCACCCCTCCCCCCCACCCGCCAGGCTCCTAAGGCGGAGAGCCCTAAATCAGTCAGCGGCCCCCCCTTCGCGAGACGGAACGCACCCTGGGAAACGCCGTTTCTCTGCCATATCAGGCTGACGGGGAAACCTTGCATGCTGGGTAGTTTAGTCGATGCAGGCCGAGGCGTTCTCCGGCGAGCGTTGCATTCTGGGTAGTGTAGTCTTCTCCCCCCCCCGCTCAGTGTGCCGGAGAAATTGTGGCGTACGGCGCTTGCGCCGGCCGGCTGCCAGAGGCCCCGAATAACTCCGCCCAGTGCTTCCCCCTCAGAGCGAATCCGAGGCGGGCATCGTGCTCCGCTCCGCCCCCCGTCCCTTCGGGGTGGGGCAGTTTTCACCGCGTGGCAGGAGTTTGAATCGCTCTCGCGGGTGCCGCGCTAACGGTTTCCCGTCGCCACAGCGCGGCCGTTGGCCCGGCCTTTCCCTCGGGCACGGCGAAGTCACGGTGCCCTTTTGGGCGGTCCTGTTTCCGAACCGGGGTGAGCCGTGTGGTGTGAGTACCTGGCAGAGGGGTGGCCGGGCTGGCGTCTGCGGCGGCCTCTCGACATCCAGGCCGGCAGGGACCTCCGGTCCCGCGCGGCGCGAGGGGGCGGTGGCTAGCCGGCCGCGAGTCCCTCCCCGGCTGCCGGCCAAGCAGGGAGCGCCCGCGCGCGGTAGCCGCGTCGCTCGCGGCCGGAGTGGGGGGCAGGTCGTACTCAGCGTCGCTGCCTTCGGGCCTGGCGCGGTTATGACTCCCACCCCCCTTTCCCCTCCTGCCCTGCCAGGCCTGCCCCGTCGGCTGAGCTGCCCGTGCCTGTGGTGGCGGCCGCTGCGGCTGTTGTCGGGGGTGGGTTGCTTGGCTGAGTGAAAGCGCCCTTTAGACTGACTAATAGGAGTGGGTTTGTCGCTTGTTCTTTTAGGTGGGTCATGAAGTCCTGAAGGAGTTTATAATCCCGGATTTTTTAAAGTGATTCCTTGCTTGTTTCAGAGTCAGTCTGTATTCGCAAAAAGAAAAGGAGTACTTGGGGCCCCTTAGAGACTAACAAATTTATTTGAGCATAAGCTTCCGTGAGCTACAGCTCACTTCATCGGATGCATACTGTGGAAAATACAGAAGATGTTTGTTTTTATACACACAAATCATGAAAAAATGGGTGTTTACCACTACAAAAGGCTTTCTCTCCCCCCCCCCACCCAACTCTCCTGTTGGTAATAGCTAATGTAAAGTGATCACTCTCCTTACAATGTGTATGATAATCAAGATGGGCCATTTCCAGCACAGATCCAGGTTTTCTCCCCCCCACGCCCCCCCCAAAGAAACCCACTCTCCTGTTGGTAATAGCTTATCTAAAGTGATCACTCTCCTCACAATCAGCAGGAGAGTGGGGTGGGGGGAGAGAAAACCTTTTGTAGTGATAAACACCCATTTTTTCATGATTTGTGTGTATAAAAACAAACATCTTCTGTATTTTCCACAGTATGCATCCGATGAAGTGAGCTGTAGCTCACGGAAGCTTATGCTCAATAAATTGGTTAGTCTCTAAGGGGCCACAAGTTCTCCATTTCTCCTTGCTTGTTCTTACCCCAGAATTTCTAATGGATCTGGAAGGTAGAAATAGGGTGATGACATCACAGTTAGTAACTATCCCTTCTCACCACCTTTCCCCCCCATGCTGTAGTTAATTAGGTGTTAAAAAGACGATTTCTGGGTGTTCAGCACCTTTCTCTCCCCCTGCCCCAAACAAGTAGTCCAGCAAAAGTAGTGAAGGCCCATATTTGACATTCTTGGTACTCTTAAGGTAATAAACAGAAAAAATAAAAACAGAACCGTTTTGGGCTTTATATGCCCTAAACAAGCAAAGGGGTACAATCCATAGTGGTGCAGCTTCAGGGCACCAGAGAAATTAGCAGTGTTTCTCATGGTGGAGTGTGCTCTCCTTAGTTGCTGCTGATTATTCAGGCCCCTTCTTTAATTTAAAAAAAAAAAAGGTTGGAGACTTTGTATTGTAATAGAGCTTGGCACACCAGAGTATATACACTGGATACAGTTAATTCATATTCCACATTTAACAATTAATAGGTTTTATTATAATATTTAGAGGTGTGTGTGTAACAGCAAGATCAAACCTGGGACATCTGGAGCTTAGTGCATGAGCCCCTACAGCATGAGCTAAAAGCCAACGGCCTGTTAGGTAAGGCTTTAGAGCAGACTCATTTTTTCTCTCTCTCTCTAAGTGGTCCCAGTGTCACTAGATGGAACAGAACACCATACCCAGGAGACGTGTGGGTTATACGTGCACCTACCCCCCTACCCCCACCACACAATTGACAGCTCTTGTTATTCTTAATCATTCAAAGTGGCTTTACTGAAATACTTCTTCCCTGTCCCCAAACAGGAAATAATTGATGAACATTGGAGTATTAAGAGAAAAATAAAAAGGTTTTAAAGGACACATTTCTAGGGGCTGAAGGAATAATCTTAAGTAATACTTCGAAGTGAAAGGTAACTGACTTTTTTGTGTTTTATCACTTTATATAATATTGGTAGATTTTACACTTTATTGGATATCTGTTCTTAAATACCATGTTTTAAAATGTTGCTGTGATTCTAGGATATCTAGTTGTAGGTCTGGATTGTAGGGAAAACTTTTAATGTAAATCAAGCAGTTTTGCATAAAAGTGCACTACTTTCTTAGGCTGTAATCCTGCAAATACTTACTTGCTTAACTTGACTAACACTGAGTAGTCCCACTAAAATCAGTGGGACTACTCACAGTAGTGAAGTTAAGCAAATGTTGGGACTTCACTTGGCATCAAAATTGCAAAGCAACTGAAAATATTTTTGTTAAATGGTTATATTTAGAAAGCAATTATAATTCAGGGATGGCTAGTTCAGTTTTGTAAATGTGGGAGAATTGATATACACTGTGCAAATCGTATTAGCATGGTATTTCCTTATTTGTGATCTGACACTTGCTTTTTTCTGTGCAGTGCCTTTCTTATTAAAATCACTGTATACATATTTTAAACAACTTCTTTTTTTTATTTATCATTGGGCTAGCAGACAGACTCCAGATTTTCCTTGTGTTTGGATATTTTTTTAAGACTGCTTGTAGATCTTTATATTCATAGCAAAAGTGTTGCTTATAATCATGAACAGTGGAAATCAATTTGTGGAAACTCTGAAGAAAGTTGGTTATCCAAAAGCTGCTCAACTTAATGGAGAAGACTTTGACTGGTTGTTTGAAACTGTGGAAGATAAATCATTTTTGGTGTGGTTTTGTGGAAATGTGAATGAGCAGCATGTGTTAGCTGAAAAAGAACTGCAAGCTTTTGATGCTCTTCTTAAATCTGGCAAGCCCATTTTAGAAGAAGAGGCTTTGGATGAAGTTCTTAAAACTTGCAAAACCTTTGATTCAAAATCAAGTAGCATGGAAGAAGGAGAACTTCAGAAGCTAGAGGAAGAGTTTCAAGCTCTTCAGAAAATTAAAAACCTAAAAATTCATCGTCGTAATAAGCTTCAAATGATGGCCTCAACAAACAGCCATATGTCACTGAAGTTAAATGATAAAGCAGAAGAAGCAGCTAAAATTCTGAAAGAGGGACAAGGAATTTTCACTGCTGTAAATACTAAGATAAATAATGAACTTCACTCTCTTACTGAAGGAGTTAAGAAGTTGACCTTTTTCTTCACCTTTTCTGACTCAGAACAAGGGTTAGGTCCTCATCCAGTATATTTATCCCAACTTGCCTTGGATAAATATTTGTGTCAGGAAGAGAAAAGCACTGCAGCACTTACTTCATACACAAAAAAACAGTTTTTTCAAGGTATATCAGAATTGGTTGAAAGCTCAAATGAAGAAAATTTCCAACTTGTAGATATAAGCAAACCATTAATTTGTGATGAGAACAATGAAGTCTGCAAGGAGAGACTTGAGATGGCTAGGCTGCAGATGGCATATATTTGTGCTCAACATCAGCTGATTCAACTGAAAGCTAAAGATATAAGCATAAACTCAGCTGTACAATGGGCAGAGAATAATCTTCAATCCTTAAAGAACAAGGTAAGCTGTTAAAGAGAATTATGTAATCTAGTGGAAGTCTAAAAACCTAGACTTGTTCTGGATTTAACAAAAGAATAACTGACGATTACTCACTTTTTAACTTGAATTGTATTTCTTTAGTAGTAATAACAAATTTTAATAGTTATGAAATAGCACCAGATTCTGGTGCATTTAGCAAAATATAATTTCTTAGGTATCCAATGGTGGTAATACCACATTTGCTAGCTTTCTATAAATGTAGTAATTCTAGAAATATTTTTAAATAGCTGGTTGGTCCTTTGATTATGTACTGTTGATTTCATTTGATCGATACTATATGACAGAATATACATGCAGAAGGCTCTCCATAATATATGAATACAAGTAGAGGTTGAGTTTAAAATTTTTGTTGCGTGTTGGGCAAAAATTAAAATAGGAAACATTTTCCTGCCCCTTTTTCTTGTTTAGCATAACTTTTTAATACTTGCCACACCCCATCTTCCTTTTGTGTGAAGAATTTTTAAAGTTACAAATTACTGTTTTGAATCTGGCTAATCACAAATAGGATTCCGTTTGACTAAAAAGATTTTATCTTCCTTTATTGATCAGACCATTCAGGATTTTCTGTTTGTTTACTTTTTGGAATGGTAGTTCTAGATGTCCCTTGACTTTCACAGAGGAGCCATCATTCCTTGGGAGAAAGAAGTCTGGTGGCTGGGAAAGTGGGGGGAAACAAGGATCAGAGGTGTCTGCAAAAGTTTGGCTGACTGAAGGAAACATTTTGTTTGGGAGGTTTGGCATGGGGAGCTAATTTGTAAGGCAAGAGTTGCGTGCAAGGGAGCTGGGTTGGCCTGAGGGAATCAGATTGGAGGCCATGTCACACTACTAATGGAAAACGCTACATACAGAACCAAGAGGAAAGGGTGGGTTAGATAAGACTGGTATCTCAAAAAATTTCCAAAATAAAACTCCAGTCATTTTGGAATCACCTTATAAAAGTGTGGTGGTGGTTTCCCTCCCCACCATACAACTTTAAAACCTTGGTTATTTATCTGGTACCATAAGAATTGTTTGCATATGGCATAATGGTTCAGGCTACGTTTTAGTCACGGGTATTTTTAGTAAAAGTCATGGACAGGTCATGGGCAGAAAACAAAAGTTCACAGGAACCTTAGTCAATGGGAGCTGTGGGGCCATGCCTGGCTGCCGGCACAGGCAGCATGTGGAGCTACAGGAGCTGAGGGAGAGGAGCCCCCACCCAGGTAGGCAGCGGCTCCAAGCCCTGAGCCCCCTCACACTCCAACTCCTGCTGCTGGAGTTGGGAGGTGGGACAGAGACTGCCCCAGCAGCAGTCAGTGCGACTGACCCCGGGGCTGCCCGAGCTGCTCAGGCAGCTCCTGGGCCAGCCACACGGTGCTCCTGCAGATGTCTTGGAGATCCTGGAAAGTTGCAGAATCTGTGACCTCTGTGACAAACACGGAGCCTTAGTAATGATTGATGAGTAGGACTGTGGTTCTGGTAAGAGAGACTGCAAAACATGTTTGTTAAAAGTTTTGTTCTCTTGGATAAGAACATGTCTGCCTGTTCCTACTCCTTTCCTCAGCAGCACAGAGATAGCTAGCATTGTTGTGAACGAGGTCATCAGGCACTACCTTCGGTGGTTGTGATTTTCATTGTCCTGAAAAACTTAGGTATTAAAGAAAAGTGTTTAACGTATATACATTGTGATTCACTTTTAATTGTATTTACTTCTCAGACATAAAAAGGCTCACATTGTCTAAGATGAAAAGCTGCCAATTCTAAGTAAAATACAAACACAATAACTGAGCTGACAAATGACCATTTTTAATCTAGCCTTAGAGACTGATATGCTAATGTTTTAGCTTCAGCACCTAGTTTATTATGAAATATTTAGAAAACCAATCTGAAAATGTGGTAAAATACGCTGCATGGTGTGCTGTCTGGACATCAGAGCAGGTATTAATTAACAAAACTCTGAACTCAACTGTTCTGTCCTCTGATTTTACTTCCATAATTTTCTACCACTTTGATTCAACAAATGGTGGCAGATTTAGGGTAGAAATCTGGATCTTCAATTTTATGCAGTTTATGGTGTAGGATTATGTTGCAGCCTATTCATGTTACAGAAGTCATAGGGTTTTGAACCTGAATTTGGAATCAGTCGTGTTAACTAAATAATGGAAAAGTTCTATAATTTCTTTGAATTATTTTTGATTCCAGTCTCGCTTGTTCCAAGTTTTTTTGTAATTATTAGATTATGCCAGATTTCCATGTGACCGTAGAGTCATCAGCCTGTAATCTTTCTGTGTAGTCTCCTCCACTTGATTTTGGAAGTTTAGTTTCTTTAGAGTTTCTTGTTGTGTAAAACATGAGCTATTGTTTTGATCAGTCCTTCTTGTGCTTACTGAAAACAGCATACTTTAAGATAGTTGTACGCAAATATAAAGACAAAGGTTTTCTTGACTGTTCCATCTAGTGTTACTGGAAAATAGAGGATCCAGTCCCCATACAACCAGCTGTGAGGCTGATGGTGGTTGCAGAAGAATTTCTGAATTTCCAGAACGTATTTTTGGCACCTCAGGTGTATTTTCAAAAGCTCAGACACTGCATCTCTTGAGATTAAATCATCATTATTTGTTTTATAATAGGATTGGGGCACTGTACAGACAAATAAGACATTTATTGTTCAGAGAATTATAATCTACATGTCACATTACTACAAGACACACAAACAAACTGGTTGGGGGCAAGTATAGATGGTGAGAGCCATAACATTAAAATTTAGCTGAAAAGAGAATCTCAAATCACCCACCATTTGCCCAGTCAATACCAGAGAGAAGTGACTTGTAGCCATCACGTTAATTCATGTACAGTATTTCTATTTATGGATGAGTAACTGAGATGAACCTGATAAGTCTTCATAAAAAGACAGAGCTTCTGCTATCAGCAGTGTTGTGAACCCATTGTAAACTAGCTTCCATCAGCTGAGCATGTTAGTTGTCGTATTTGTACATGAAGGATTTTCACTATGCAAAATTTAATATATATTTTGTTCAGCACACCTTTCTCATTAACTGCCAGCAGCAAATGGTTTAAATTATAACACTTTAATGTTCTAAGATGGAATCCATTAGTAGGTATTGAAATATTCATATTTGAATCTATTTTTTATCTCTGTAATAAAATATCTGATTACTTTCCACAGTCCTATGGAAATATTTCTTTGGGTCTTTCCTTAATCTTACATCTCCTCAGCTATTTTCCATTTGACTTGTTAATTGTATGATCCTTAATATGGAGTTAAAACTAAATTCTTTAGGGAAAATGGGAAATGCATGGAACATGAATAAAAATGTTAGTCGTCTTTGAATATGTTCTTACAAGTACTTTTGCTTTTTATAGACTTTTGGAAAAGAACACCACCTTGAGGCTAGAATCTGTAGCTTAAACAGTGAAATTTCAAAAACAAAAAAACAGCTAACTCAAATAAATAATGAAATACTGCCTTCCCTGGTGAAGGAGAATGCACAGCTATTGAACATGCCTGTGGTGAAAGGAGATTTTGATTTGCAGATTGCTAGACAGGACTACTATACATCAAGACAAGATCAAGTATGCAATCAGTTGCTAAAACAGAAAGCATCATTTGAACTTCTTCAGCTAGCTTATGAAATTGAATTGAGGAAACATCGGGATATCCATCGTCAACTCGAAAACATAATACAAGATCTGAAACAGAGCAGCAAGGCCCTAGAACAGAGACTGGAGGTGATGTCTGACCCACTTATATCTCAGCATGCAGTACCAAGGAACACTATTGATTCAAGGGATGATGTCTCTCATAGGTAAATGTTGTACAGTGGTTGTCAAACTTTTATATGAAGTATTATGTGGGAGCTAGTAGATCTCCGTATAAGTTGCCTACCATTTGCCATTATAATCTTCTTGCTATCTCTTACTGAGACGCTCTAATTAACTGCAAGAGGCCTTTAAAATTCCTACCAGGGACAAATCCGTGTGGCTAGAGACTTGCTTTTACTTGTCCTGTGAAATTCTGTTTGGATTTGGCTGAAATAGTTCAAATTGCCATTTCCCTCCTTTCCATGGTATTGCTCCGGAAAACTTTAGCAGCATGCCAGAATAACTGAGTGTGACTGTTCTAAGGCCAGGCCCATGCTACAGTTGGGGCAGTAGAACACACTGAACTGGGAATACCTAGTACCAGCTAGAGCAGGGTAAAGAGGGCGAGTACCAGGCTGGAATGAACTGCCCCTTGGATCAAGGATGAGGCCCCATCAGCCCAATCCCACCCTTTAGGTTACCATCGGGGGCAGGATCCTTTCCATCTCTGAAGGGAGTACAGAGCTGGGTTTGGCTCCCCCCCAAATACTCCCAGGCCCAACATAGCCCCAGAGACCACCGCCCTACATTGGAATAATAGGATTCTCCTGCTTTTAGCTAATATAGCTATCTAGTCCTGTAGCTCAAGTGGTCGGAATGTGGTGGGGTGCTGTAGGTTCAGGATTCAAACCCGGCTGATGAGACACATTGGGGGCTTTTGTTCCAATTGTATATTTATAGATTTATTTTTACCTTTAAAAAAAAACCTATTAAAATACATAGCAAAATAACTATATTAAAATAACACTTTGATTATGGTGAAGCTCTCAGAAGATAAGAAAAGTTGGATTTATGGTTCCCTGTACAATTTTAATTCTGCTCCCTTGGTAAAACTGCATGTATATTCATAACTTGAGTCTCATGGTATTTGGGTTTTACTTAAAGCCTCAACTTTTTGAATCCGAGTATTACATAAAAATCTCACTTTTCATTTAAAAACAACAATGAAGTCCTCATGGTTGTGCAGAAAAGCTTGAAAACAAGAATAGAGTGCACCCTAAAGGCTCAGAAACCAAAAGGCACATGAAAAGAACCTTTGGCTTAAAAATTAGACATATTTGTAAAACACATATCTTATGATTTTGGGGGGCACAACTCATGAGTTCTGAATGTTTGCAGTTAGCAGTAACTATGATACGGTAGAACAGTGATTCTCAACCTGAGGCCCAATCAGCACAGAGCTCTGGCCCATGTGACATCCTCAAGGGCCATACAAGTAGTATTGGATGCAGTCCACAATAGTAAATAAGTTGAGAAACCACTACAGTAGAACCTCAGAGTTACGAACTCACCAGTCAACCACATGTCTCATTTGGAACTAGAAGTATGCAATCAGGTAGCAGCAGAGATGAAAAACTAAAAAAAATTGTTTAACACAGTACTGAGCTGTACTTTTGAGTTTTTTTAAGTAATTTGACAGAGTAAGGGAACTGTTTCTGTGCTTGCTTCACTTAAATCAATGGTTCTCAAATTTTTCTACTCGTGACCCCTTTCACACAGAAAGCTGCTGAGTGTGACTCCCCCCTTTAAATATATAAAAACATTTTTATATGTTTAACACCATTATAAATGCTGGATGCAAAGCGGGGTTTGGGGAGAAGGCTGACACGTTGCGACCCCCCACGTAATAACCTCGTGACTCCCTGAGAGGCCCCGATCCCCAGTTTGAGAACCCCTGATTTAAATTAAGATGCTTAAAAGCAGCTTTTTTCTTCTGCATAGTAAACTTCCAAAGCTGTATTAAGTCAATGTTCACTTGTAAAACTTTTGAAGGAACAGCTATAATGTTTTGTTCAGAGTTAGTCTTCGTTCCTGAGGTGCTCATAACTCTCAGGGTCTACTGTACAATCTTTAATAACATGATTACATTTTTTTTCCCACCTAATGCTATAAGAATGCAACACAATATTATTTGCTGAGTAACTGCTATCCCCTCGATGCAGTCAATTAAAATATTACCTTTGGCCTAGTTCCCTCTTCATATTTAGTCATAAATGCCATGTTGAAAATTTAATGAAGATTAGTATGGATTCATGGCAGGTATGTCAAGGTCCAAAAGTAGATTGATTTACAGAGAAACTGAGAGTCTCCCATTTCCACTGAAGTGAGTGTGAACTACAGTTGCACAGCACTCTTGAAAAATTAAGTCGTATTTTATTTGGTGTCAAAATAGGGACTGAGATTTAGGCACCCCAATTTGAAAATGTAGGCCATAATGTACAAAACTGGCTTTGTTTTGATTCAGATTAGCAGGTACAGCAGTGTGAGTGGGTTGGGATGCTAGAGAAGTGCAAGGTAATGTTATTCTACAGATCTATAAACTACTAAGTGATAAAGATTTTCTTTTTAATACTGTTAATTATATTCAATTTTTGATTGTATTGCTAAAATAGTAGAATTTATGGCAACATAGAGCAGTAACAGTGTACTTTTGGGACACTGATGCGTCTGAATTTGGTAAAGAATACCATTTTAAATAGGTTAGCGGTTGAGTATCTAGAGTTCTACCATTTACAGGAAGGAACATATGTTACAAATTCACAAGTACTCTATATTTGTAGGGATACTTAAAAATTACTGCCATTAGAGAGTTATCTTAAAATTCACTCCTGTCAGAATCAGTTTTACCATCTATTAAACGAGTAATTCCTAAGATTACTGCAACTGAATAGAGGACAAACATTTTTCTGATTTTTTTTTTTTCAGTTTTTTTAATGTATTTGAAAGTACTTTGTGGCTAGTTTCACTGCTTACCTTTTTATACAGTCTTTTTTTCTTGTTTGTGTAGGTTTTTTTTCTCAGGGAGAATTATTTTTCAAATATAAGAAAATGCTTGCTGAAGCACAAAAATTGGCAGTGGGACTTGGGTAGGTGTATTGTCCTCAGACTACTTTTAAACTAATTGTTTTTAATAGACTAGATTTCAAGATGACAGTGTCCCTTTAATTGTAGCTTGAAATATTTCCGTCTCCTACCAACCAAGGCTTAAACCAAAAAATTAGGGTGGTCTTAGAAGTGACCAGGAGCAGCTCAGAAGTTAGCAACACGCATCACTCTGACATTGTTGGGCAGGACTGTACTTGCCTTTTCATCAGAATGACTTCCCAGAGATGAATGTGCAAAAGCTCTGCCTTACCTAATCAACTGATGGCATAAATATGTACTGAATTTTTTAAAAGATGAATGCTGCATCTCAAATTTTTGTCACTGTAGGCTATACCAGCTTTTGGAAGGAGAAAATCTGAAACAACAATTGTTCAGAACACATGAAGGCATTGAACAAATGGCTCAGAAATTAAAGCAAGACATTACTTCAGTGCAAGATCAGCTAGCAGTATCTTCTCAAGAACAATTTCTCTTTTTGTCTAAGCTGGATAGTGATTTAGATGCACTTTGTGACTCTCTGTATTGGGGAGGAAATCAGATCTTGCTTAGTAACCAGGTAAGTCCTTATTGTAGAATTACAGCTATTGCTACATTAGTAAGCATATTTTGCAAATGATTAGTTATACAGACAAAAGGGTCTGAACATGTAATGTAATATATTTTTATCTATTTCATGAATTAATACTTCCTTTTGTATTGAAGTAAAAGTAGCTTTTTTCCAAATGTGTAATGATTCATCATTAGCCATGGCAGTTTAACAACTGATGTATACCTCTTTGTAGGGTATATGTTTCATCAGAGTATATTATGTCATAAATTGCATCTATGAATTTCTAATAGAAAAACTTAAGATGTTTCTTTCCTGCTACTGTGGTATGGTTCGATAGAAATCTTTGGGCTGAAATATAATGTTACACTACCACTTTAACAATCTATAGTAATATTTTTTCCTGGTAGCAACTCTTTCTAAGAATGTCTTTGTTCTGTGGTTCATATAGTGCAGGGGAGGGCAAACTATGGCTCGCCGGCTGGATCCGGCCCATCATGGCTTTCAGTCCGGCCCACAGGATTGCCAGCCCTGTGGTGCAGAGAGGTTAAGGCAGGCTCCCTGCTTGCCCTGGCCCTGCGCCGCTCCCAGAAGCAGCAAGCACCATGTCCCTGCGGCCACTGGCGGGCTCGGGGTCAGAGGGCTCCGTGCGCTGTCCTCACCTGCAGGCACCGCCCCCACTGGCCAGGATCTGGGAACCGTGGTCAATGGGAGCTTCGGGGGTGGTACCCACAGGTGAGGGCAGCGTGCAGCGGAGCCTCCAGCCTCCGCTCTGCTGGAGCCGCTGCCAGACATGCTGACCGCTTCTGGGAGCGGCATGGGGCCAGGGCAGGCAGGGAGCCTGCCTGAGCCCTGCTGCGCGCTACTGCCGTTCCAGAGCCGCTTGAGGTAAGTGGTGCCAGGCCAGAGCCCGCACCCCTCAGACACCCCAATCCCCTGCCCTGAGCCCCTTGCCACACCCTGCACCCCAACCCCTTGCCATGAGCCCTCTCCTGCACAACACACCCCCTCCTAATGTAATGTGGTCCTGGCCAGTGACTAGGCTCCATGATAATACAAATAGTAATAACAAGACATTTGCATTGAGTGCTTATAACATAATAAAATGAATAGCCTACCTGCGCTGCAAAAAATGAAGATTAATTCAAGCTATGAAGCAGTGAAAGATGAAAAAATACAGGTGCCAATAATCTGGTTCCAGTTTAAATCTACAAAGTATTATTTTTGTCTAAGTGCGAGGAGTAGTTTGTAGAATTGTAACCACTTTTAATGTGAGTAAAATTGTTCTACCATCTTGATCCAATACAAAACAGATGCATAGATTCTGATACCCTTGTTCACATTAAGTACTAGCTGTCTCTCTTTGTAATCTCACTTAGTTGAGTGGGACTATTTGTAAAGTAAGATACTACTCAGTGTGAGTAAGGGTATTACAGTCTGGCCAGATGAGCTCTATAAATCAAATGAGATTCATTACCTTGTACTTTTGCTTCCTTTCATTAGGCATATCCTGTGTGCTGTGCAAACCTGCCTCCAAAACTTAATTTGTTTTATATTTTAGTTGAATTAATGTATCAGCAATGCAAATGTAATAAACTTTCCTTTTTTTCTTTCTGTTAGGAACTAACAGAGCAACTTTATCAACTAGAAGTGAACTTAAATAAACTAAATCAGCTTATTATGGATCTTCTTGCTGATGTAAAGGCCAAAAGAAAGGTTTTAGAGACACATACACTGCATCAGATGGAAAGAAAATTGTATGTGTATTTTTTCAAAGATGAGGACTATTTGAAAGCTATTGTGGAGAAGCTAGAGCATCAGTCTCAGGCTCAAACCATTGGACTAGAGGATTAAACATTAAATGCATCTTTGTTCTACTGTTAAGATGTGGAAATATTTAGTGTAGACTTTTTATGATTCAATGGGAAAACAAACTGTTTTGATAAGGCTAATAATGATATATTAGTTTATCAAGAACAGACTGTAAGCCCCTTTTTATAGCTTTTGGCATACAGAGACTTTGGGCTCATACTTCAGTTTTGAGGGTTTGCTTTACAAGAGAGAGGGAATGCATTAAGTATCTAGATACTGCTAGACTACATATTATCCTCTATTACTTAATGTGCAGAGTAAATGCAGATTCCTGCTTCCATGATGTGCTTTTCCTTTGTCTTCAGATGTTATGAAATCCTCTTCATGTGTGATCTGCAAAGTTAGTGCAGAGAGGGCATTTTAGGGGTTGGAACAGCTTTTAAATATAGTATGCTTCCTTCTGAAGCGGATGGTTTTCCTAATAGTAAAATTTTACAGTAATTTCTGTCCTGCGATCCTTTGAGAGGACGTAAGGTGCAGTTGTGCAAAAGTGACAGCATGTTTGGTTATAGACCAAGTGTGTCTGCATTTTTTTTCTACAAACTGTCCAAAAATCCTTTGGATTAATTGATTGCCCTTCTTTCCCCTTCATGCTACTCTTCCTAGAATCTTGAAGCTCTAAGAGCAAGAGTTTTGAACTTGCCTTTTTTAGCAGGGTGTCCCAAGGATGTTTGTGTTCAGCAGATAATTAATCTGCTATGGTCTGTTTCTTTTTTTGGCTCACTCTAGAATTTGTAGTAACACAAATTTCAGAATGTTTTAATAACTCTGCCAGAATTATTGAATTTTTAATAAGAAAGATTTTTTGGCTCATCAACTGCAACCCCAAGATATGTGTAGCAAACTATGTAGGAAACTTACTACAGATTAAAGAAAATTTAATGTGATTGCACACAATTATGATGCCTTTTCTCTACCGTGTCCATTGGATCTGGATCCTGATGGGAGCAGCAGTTCTTGCTTTCAGGTCATATACAGATATGTTTATAATATGTATTTGATAAAGGGAAGCAAATTAAGACTGACTATTTTTATAACTTCAGGTAAAATTATTTTTAGCGTATAAATAACATTTTAAATTTGTTTTTAACTGTAAAATTGTATTTGATTACCTTTCATGTTTAAATGAATAAGAGCATAACCTCTGTTAAAAGTATTAAGTACTTTAAAATATTTGACGTTTGTAAGTCTGCACTGTCTTTTTTGAACCCTGTTAAATGTTTAATCATCTTGACTATAAACATTAATAAATCATATCAAGGGTAAAAACACTACAAGTTAATGGAATGTGTCCTCCTACACCCTTTATTAAAAAGAAAAAACACAATATGTGCATTTATATCCTTAATATTAAGTGATTTAAATCCACAAACATAAGAATGTTTCAGATTAATGGTGGGATTTGGTTGTGAAATGCATAACATTTCTATATATTCTGATCCATGGTATATTGTACCTTTTTGCCTGCCAAATTCTAAATCTGATCTAGGTTTGCCACCTGAGGTAAGACTGACCCCTCCCACAAGAGAAAAAGGTTTTTTACATTTAAAAAACCTCTTCCTTTAGGGAGAAGCTACAGACCTAAGGAACAATCTCTTGGCTGTTTTTCTATCCAAGGTAGGAAAAGAGGCTTGGTCATGACTATATGACCATTCTTGACCTGAGACACATACTGGACAGAGATGACCATAGGCATTGCAAATGTTTCTCCTGAGCTAAGATGAGTGGTTCCCTTTAAAGAGGGAGAAAATACTGTCTGATAGAATTTGATTTGAAAATGTACTAGTCATGTGAAGGGAGTCAAGATTGGCCAGTGAATAGTCAAGACCTCTGTATGGGAATAAGTTATTTAACCACTACTGAACTGCCAGTTGTATCCACCAACACTATGGAGTTTGAACCCCAGTTGAGAACTTGACCCCCTAGAAATACTGTAAGGCATGCTATGTAAATATTTGTAATATGTTGTAAATGGTTCAAAATGTTATCCCTATTGTCTGAGTCTCCATGTTATAATTTACACTGATAGTCTTCTCTACTGACATGAACGATTTTGCTTCTCATGCTCCCCAGTGGCCCATGTGATTACATTCTGTACTTACGTTGCATCTAGATATTATAGAATGTGATTAAATGCAGGTCAATTGAAATATAAGATTCCAGACCAGTAGTAATATATGTGGAGGTTTAAACATCAGAGAACAATTGAAAATGCTGAACTTTGTGTCTAAATAATCAGCTCTTCTTTCCATCTTTTAATGATGTTTCAGCCTTCTGAGGTTTTTTTGCTTTTAGCCTTAAGACTTGAAAACTGTTTAGAAGTTTGTGCTTTGCTGTAAGGATAGAAAGTAATGAATATCTGCATGCATTAATTTTTAGATCTTCATTAGAAAACAATGTGGGAGACTTTTCAAAGACACATGACATTGATTTGGAGTTCTTGTCAGACTGATTCTTAAAGGCACTGTGTGTTGCTGAATACACCTCTTAAAGGCTGTGACTACCTCTTTTTGAAAATCTGTTGGTAGCGTGTATCAAACTGTTTCAATCATGCTTCAGTGCTTATTTCTCTCAAATTGGCAGCTGCCAGTACTCATAAGAAACTGTTTGACAAACCAATGTGGATACATGGTAGTAAGGGAAAAAAATCAGTTTGTATATATTAAAGTCTCTAGGTCAGTGGTTCTCAACCTATTAACCATTGTGGACCGCATATACAGTTCTCTGTTATGTGGGCCCTGTCCACACAACATATATATATATTACCTGTATGGCTCTGAGGATGTTACATGAGCCACAGCTGTGTGCTGATTCAGCTGCAAGCAGGTCACAGGTTGAGAACCGCTGCTCTAGGTAGAGGGTGGATATACTAGATATTATGTATGCATTATCCATTCCATCTTCAGCCTTATGTAATAGATGCTAATTATTTCATGATCTTAATGTCTCCTGTATAATACACATGTGATATTTTGTATTCAGGGTTGATGAGAAAAATGGAGAGTTACAAGGAGTACATAGGACATGACCTTTGTAAAGTGCCGCTATCAAATATTGCTCAAAGGATTATGTCAGCTATGCAGTCTGTTCCTTTAGAGGAAGCTCAGAATAGCAGAGAAGGTGAACAGAGTGAGTAACTTGTTCAGTTTTTAACTTTGTACTATATTATGTATTTTTGGAAATGGATCATGAAAATGGAAAGACTTAAGGAAAAATTATCTTTCTAAACACTCACTTTGGCATCTTGAGGGGTAAAAGTAGAGTTTCAATAGTTTTACATAGAAATATCTCCAACACTAAGGCCTTGTCTAAACTACACAGTTTTGTCAACAAAAGTCAACTTTCATCAACAAACCAGTGGAGGTGTGCACACTGAAATGCTCCTTCCACTGATGTAACTCCCCTGTTATGCCGACATAGTACAGCCACCTCAACGAGAGGCATAGAACTGTTTGGGATGTAGTTAGTGATACAGCATTAGTGTGGACACTGCGCTTGCTTATGTTGCCGTAATTGGCCTTCAGGGGTGTCCCACAATGCCCATTCTGACCGCTCTGGTTAGCGCTTTGGAGTCTGCTGCGCTGCAGGTACACAGACATGTACCCCATCTCTGTTTAAAGGCCTGGGAACTTTTGAAATTCCTCTTCCTCTTTGCTCAGTGTGTACTGTTCACACAGCATCTTCCCAGCTGACTATGCCGGCTTTCCACAACAGATGCACTCCTGCCTGGAGTATGCCAGAGCTGTTGGATCTGCTAGGTCTGTGGGGAGAGGAGGCTGAGCAGTCTTGGCTTCACTCAAGCTGTAGGAACTTTGATATCTACGAGCACAATGCTCGTGGCATGCAGGAGAACGGACTTGAAAGGGACATGCAGCAGTGCTGTGCTAAGATCAAGGAGCTGAGGCAGATGTACCAGAAGGCAAGGGAGGCCAACTGTTGCTCTGGTGCATTGCCGAAGACATGCCACTTCAAGGAGCTGCGCGCTATCCTCGGCTGTGACCCACTGCCAAGAGCCCTGTGCAACAGGGTTCTCCGGTGTGATGGCAAGTTAGCAGGGAGTTGGAGCAATCAAATTTTTGAATTGCTCTGCTCCGGCACAAATAGTGACTGCTCCAACTTCGCTCCGTACTCTGACTCAAATTAATTTTTAAGTAAATAAAAAAGTGCACACTGTAATTTTGAAAAAACATTATTTTTACTCACTTTTAAAACAATTTAAATGTCATCAACAATGATACAAACTAGAATAATTCATAATTCATTCTGTAAAAAAATTATTGCAGCAATCAAGTAGTCTTTCATAGCCTGCCGCAAATCATTTAAAAAACTTTAAAGCCGAAAACTGTTGCTCTACACAAGTTTGAGTTGTTGGCGTGCTCGAAGCAATTCTACAGGCAGCCTGAATGCGGTGTGGGTAGTCTCAAAAACAGACTTAACTTTTAGCTTACCAATAGACTCCATCGCCTCACAATCTTCCCGAAAGTTTCTCTTGAATAATGCTTCATTACCATTATGAATTGCAGAAACTCGCCGGTGTCTTTCTTGTTTATCCAATTAGTTTTTGAAGGCATCATCTTCTGAAGAATTGGTGCTTGAATTATCTCCGTTTTCCTGTAATGGTTGAAGACATCTCAGGGACTGATGCTTGAACAAGTTCAGAGTGGAGACAAAGTTTGAGAACAGCCTGCTATTTCTGAAGGATGTGAACTTTCCGAAACCGCAAATTCGATTGACTCCTTTTTGTTTTGTTTTCTTCATCCTCTTTTGCAGAGTTCAAATGTAGCAATAGATTTTGGGTTTTGAGTCATCGAGCAGTATCCAGGAGCCCTTCCTTTGCCTTTGGTATTTCCCTTGAGGTAAAAAGAATCCGATACTGTGGGTCAACATAAACCCCAGCAAGAAAATGAATATTGTTAAAAATATTGTTCACATTTCTGCATGGAGGATAGAATTCCTTCTGCAATTTGTTCACCATTTTCTTGCAAGAATTTTGACAGTTTTCACTATCCCTTCATTAAAACTCCTGGAATTACATCAACAGCTTGAAGATTCACGGTTGTTTGGTTTGGCTTTGCCAAGAGGTCTCGCAAGTTCTTCACTTCGTCCCATTCAGCTTTTGTTAACTTGAGTTCTCTTGTTCCAGCAGCAGCCACTTGTTCACAGTAAGATTGAAAAACGAAGCCGATCAATCATCGCAAATGTTGAACCCCAGCAAGTTACAGTATCCAATGATTGAGTTACCCCAGGTAGATCAAGCAGAACACTTTGAATACTTGGGGTTCGTAGTCTGACAACGACTTGTCGAATTTTTGCCAGTAATTTCTTCGCATTTTCTTTGTTCAGTCCATCCCAGATTCACAGCTGAAGAGTGTGAATACCACCCCTCATTAATTGGACTTTTGAGTCGTCCTCCTGAAGCCATGTTGGAAATATGAGGCTAGGGTCATTAACCCATTGCGCAGCAGCATCCATGTTGAGTTTAATTCATCCATTCCTTTAGTTCCTTCATCAGGCAAAATAGCTTCAGTTCTGTCCACATCCCTGTTCTCAGAGGTAGAAATGGTTTCATTGTCCTCGCTGAAATTTTTGATGGCACATATGTTTGCTGCATTGTCAATGCAGATGCTCAGCACTTGCGTTTGACCCCAGATTTTTCTAAAATAGCTTTTACTTGACTTTTCACATATGAAGAATTGTGACGTCCTTCTGTGTCGATTACTTCCAAGATTTTTACCACAGCTTTCTTTTCCTTCTTTGTAGTATTGAGCATTGATTGCAAGGAAATTTCTGTCTCCACAGATCGCCACATCCATTTTCAGGTAGCACAGTTTTTGCTCCGAAGCTTTCTTGAGCTCTTTGCAACCAGACTCAGCTGTGTTGACAACTAAATGACAAACCGCATTGTGCCCCATCGAAATACAAAGCTGCCGACCCATTTCACCTGCAGTTTTTTGGAATCCTTTGTTCCTTAGCCTGAATGTAGTGAGCAGTGTTGAACTCAAGCAAACGATTTCCATCAGCCCTTCATGGAAAGTACTGGCATCCATGGTGACTGTAACCTTTGAGGACTTCAAATATGAGTCAAGTTTTGTTTGCTCAGTTATGGGCTTCTTCTCGGATGAAGCTCCACGAAAAATCTTTTCTCCAGGAGTTTTCAAAGAGCCAGATGAATGTCATTTAGCCGTGTCAGCTTTCTGTTTTTGCTTCATCTTCCTGGTCCTTTTTTGTAACCAGAGTCGCATAAGTTTTCAGGATGGTTACGTGTTACATGCTGCCAAAAGTTGTAACTTTTTGCGCACTTGCTTCACTTGTCTTGAAGCTACATGGTTTGAGCTCGCCATTCACTTTTCCACTTTGCACGTTGCTGATTTCTTCTTTGCTTTTCCCAAAAGCTCAAATTTGGGCTTTTTTCAAATTCAAAAGTAAAGACGTTGTTTAGATCCTTTTTCCGTAAATCGGCTATAAGCCATGGCCAAATCTTCTTATACTGCTACTGCAGCCAAATGTTTCTTGTAATGCTTTTGTTCATTGCTTTTTGAAGATCATAACATTTTTTTTATAATGTACCTGCTTGTGATATCTTAACCACTGAGGTACTTCAAATTTATTTTGGATTTTCTGGGCAAAAATGATCACATTTCTTTTTACACAATTACTAAAGTATATTTTAATATTTTAACATGTTTCTTGCAGTTTACAATACAAGTATCTTTAATATACCTTTTTTTATAAATTGCAAGTTTTTAATATCTCAAACTCTTTAATATAGATATATCAATGAAATTTGGTATGCGCTGTAGCATTAGTACATGCTATCGCTGTTCTACAACATTAATTGTTGAAGTAACGAGGCTACACGTTACAAGGTTGAAAATAAACTTTAACGGGAAAGTGGATTCAAATTGCAAGCACAGTCCTTTTAGTAAAGAGAACAAATTTTCAGAAATATGTTTTTGCTTCATCAGCCTGATTAGATTATACAAGATAGAGCAAATAACAGGTTCTGTCTTGTATAATGTTTCCAGCCTGATGAAGGAAAAAGATTTCTGAAAATTTGCTCTCTTTACTAAAAGGACTGCTTGCAATTTGAATCTGCTTTCCCATTAAAGTTTATTTCGAACATTCTATCATACAACATCATTAAAAAATATATATATATTTAAACTACAGGCATCGTGAACTGTGGGGGGACTGGGCCAATTTTATTATTTTTTAAATCTTCGCCTGTTTAACAGGTACAACCATGGAATGTGGTTTAATGCTAAAACACGCATTAAAATGGTACTCTTAATTTATTTTGTATAATTAACCATTTCCGAGAACTGTTTAAAAATTTTAAACTGCTTAGATGCTTAGAATGATACAATTTTACTTATTTTTAAAATTTGTGGTTCCAAAGTTTAAATGTAGTATTAAATAACCAAAAATTATTAACTTATTATGGAACATATTACCGCTCGTAGCCAGGGGCAGTCAACGACAAGCCTTTCAAAGTGTTTTTGAGATATTAATCAGCAATTAACTTTTCATCATCTCCTTGAAGGGACTGTAGCTCCCTTAAGAAGAATTTTAGGACACGTGTTCACAAATGTTTTTTCTTAAAATGACCTAAAGATTCACCCCCAAAGTTGTGTTGGACATTTTCCAATCATTCTGGATATATCAGAAAAATCACTCCTAATTTATGCAAAAGTTTACTGTATATTTATATGCCTGCTGTACGTGACTTTTTCAGTAAATGTAAAATTACAAACAACGCTACCAAAAGACAGTTGAACAGATGACCTATAAAATAAGTCTGCCAGAGTGATATGGGAGCAGGTACAAATGAACAAATGTACTGGAAACGGAAGCCCGTGTGAGAAATGAGCTTAAGTGGTTAATATGTCTTGCAATATTTTAATATATCAGTAAACATATTTTTTTCAATATACCTGTTTGTGATATCTAAAATGTTGCATCTTGCGTCACACTTTTCCATAATTGCAGCGCTTATAGCGTGTCGTTGATCAACCCTTACAAAAGAAGTATCAACACATACTAATCTAACTATCTAATTAATCTACGCGAGTACGTACTCGCCTAACGTTGGCGCAAGGGTGGGAGCAGTCTGCAGTGTTGTCGGATGTCTGATAATTATCAGATTCTTTAATAAAACATATCTCCAAAAAACTTGGTAATTTTGTATCTGTACATTAAATCTTGATTTTGGCCAAAGTGAGAATAACTGTGACATATTATATAAAGTAGATGTTAATATCAATTGTTATACAAGCTGAAACTTTTGGGCACCTTTAGGACTTCCTTGCTAAATATCATTCATTTTGGATTGAAAATGGAGGGAAAAAAAAAAAAACTGGAACAGTCAAGATTTTCTGTGCTCCGGCTCCGCTCCAGGTCCGGGCAAAAACCTGCAGCTCCACTGCTCCGTGCTCCAGCTCCAGGCTCCGCTCCAAAGCCCTGCAAGCTAGGACCTATTTTTGACTCCAGAGGGGTCTATCCAGTCCCAGTACTCAGGCTCTGGCACACATGAAGCAGGATAGGCAAGCTCTGGTAAGCACCCATTTTGCTCTCATACTGCACGGTGACTGAGGTCTCATTTACTTATTTTCTATCCCTTATCCCTCTTCTACTATATAACAAACAATAAAGCCTATGCAGCTAGGTAGTGGGGGCTTGGTGAAAAAAGTTTGTTAATGTACACTGTCCAAGAGATCTCCATAGAGATCTCTAGGAAACTTTCATGTGGGTACTCTGAAATCCTGTGCTGAAGATTCCTTGGCAGAGCTGCCTTGTTTCTCCCCTTGGTGTAGGAAACTTTATCATGCCAACGGGCAATTGTTTCTGCAGGGACCACAGTGGCACATAGGTAAGTAGCATATGGACCTGGTCTGAAGGCATATGCATGCAGGAGATGGACCCTTGCAGCCGGGTTACCCTATGGAATGAGATATCAGGTTTGATTGTCCCAGCCTGTGGAAAAGGGTGCCAATATTCAGAATATCTCCCTAGGCATGTCTAGTGACCCTCTTTGCAAATCACCCATACCCTTTGTCTCTTCTTAGCCATTCCCTCTTCACAACCCGCCCTGCCTCACCGAACTCCCCATATTTGGGACTCTCACCAAGCTGTGTGTTAGCAAAGGGACAGTGAGAAAGAGGTGTATGTGGCTTTTGTGATTCATGTCTGAGAGTGCAGTCACAATGCTGTGTCTGTTCATTGTTTCTTTGGCTTCTGCAGATGTGCCCTTGAGGACCAATTCCAACACATCAGCAGAGTTCCTCCGTCAGATTAAGGAAGCAAACCAGGAGGAGTAAGAAGGATATGTTTCTCAAAGTACTGCAGTCAATAGATACAGCAGATAGCAAAAAGAGTGTGGAGGAAGACCGTTAATGAAAAACTCAGGCTGGATAGCCTGGAACAGAGACAGGGGCAGGAGGTGATGATAGATGGACAGGAATGGATGATAAAGCCACTGGAGGGCCAGACAGAGATGCTCAAGTCCCTCACAGAGCTGCAGTCTGAGCACATCCGTGCTCACAGAACGCTGTTCCATGACTTCCCCAAACTCCCTCAACACATTCCTCTCATGTTTCTGTTGTGTCGCAGTACTCCTTGCACTCCACCCCCAGAGACTGGTTTCATGATGAAAGTTGGAGTTACACACAGCTGTGAGAGCCTTGACCGTGAGACTATTCCTCATTGCCATTCCTCTGTTTGTGCAAAAAAAAAAAAAAATTATCCTTTTAATTAAAGTGTAGTTTTTGAAACAAAATGAGTATTTGTGTCATGCACACAGTAGTTGCTGCTAATATTCACAGTGGCTACAGGCAAGAACATTTGCTCATCACAGTTAATGTTGAGGAAGGAAGCATTACAGGGGTCATTCAAGGCAGTAAGTAAACATTGCCTAGCTGAATGCATCACATAAAGACACATTACTGGGGCACATTATCAAAATGCTCCTTCAAATAGCCTCCTGCTGAGCCCCTCTAATTGCCCTAGTATCTGGCTGCTCCAAATCAGCAGCCAGCTGATCCACATCAGCACTTGAACCCTGGGGAAACTTCTCCCTTCACTTTGCAAATGTTATGCAGAGCACAGCTGCCTGCCCTGACCATAGGAATATTTTCCTCATTGAGGTTTAACCTGCCAAAAAGGCAGTCCCAGCAACTTTTTAATCTGCCAAACAGGCACATTCAGTCTCATTTGGCACCTGCTGAGCCTGTTGTTGAAGTGTTCCTTGCTGCTGTCTAGGTTCCTGGTGTAAGGCTTCATGAGCCATGGGAGCAAGGGGTGGGTGGGTTCTTCCAGGATCACTATGGGCATTTGCACATCCCCCACTGGAATCTTCTGGTCTAGAAAGAAAGTCCAAACATGCAGTTTTCTGTACAACCCAGTGTTCCTAATGATGCATGCATTTTGAACCTTCCCGTGACCAGCCCTGCACTGATGTCAGTGAAACGGCCCTGGTAATTCACCAGTGTCTGCAAGACCATGGGGAAGTAGCCCTTTCAGTTGATGTATTCTGTCTCAAGATTGTCTGGGGCCAAAATTGAGGTATGCATGGTGTCTATCAAACCGCCACAGTTAGGGAATAGCGTTGTCACAAAGCCATCAAGTATTTCCTGCACATTACAAAGAGTCACAGTCCTTCATAGTAGGAAGCGATTAATGTCCCTGCACACTTGCATCACCATAATCCCCATGGTGGACTTTCTAACTCCAGACTGATTAGCAACTGACAGGTAGCAGTCTGGAGTTGCCAGCTTCCACACAGTGATCACCACTCACCTTTCCATTGTGAGCACAGCTCTCATTCTGGTGTCCTTATGCCCCGGGGCAGAGGCGAGCTTGTTGAAGAAACTTGTTGATGTTGAAGGTACCTAGTGCATGGCACAGCAATATAGAGTATTCCCATGTAATGTAATGTGGCTTCAGTCTTAACCAATTTAGTTTGAAAGCTCCATGGTAGGATCTATTGGACAAAGAAAGCAGTTGGTGTGGTGCCTTTCTGGTGTGCAAGTTCATGGTGACTTGAACAATATGGTCCAATTCTGTACACTTGTTCAACCTCAACAGTTTCACTGAGGAGTTGCATCAGTATTACAGAATAGAATTTGTACCCATATGTGCAAGTCATCTTGGAAGTCAGTGTACAAGTCAAACATGTTAAATTTGTGTAGTTCCATTGCTGCAAGTCAGAGTTGATAATGTGTGCACTGACCACTTTCACTAGCAAGACTGCACTTGTTTCAGGATATTTACAAATTTCATGGCATTACTGCAAGAGTTGTTGAGTAAATGACTCAGTTAACCATTTAAAATTGGATATCTTAATCCCATGTAAGAATATTGTTAAAGCATAGAATTATAGAATTGTTGGGCTGGAAGGGACCTTGAGAAATCAAGTCCAGCCCCATGTGCTGAGGCAGGACCAAGTAAACTTAGACCATTCCTGACAGGTGTTCGTTCAGTCTGTTCTTAAAAAACCTCTAATGATTGGGATTCCACAGCCTCTCTGGAAGCCTATTCCAGAGCTTGACTACCCTTGTAATTAGGTTCTCCTAATATCTATCATAATGACAGGTTTCAGAGTAGCAGCCGTGTTAGTCTGTATTCGCAAAAAGAAAAGGAGTACTAGTGGCACCTTAGAGACTAACCAATTTATCTGAACATAAGCTTTCGTGAGCTACAGCTCACTTCATCGGATGCATTCAGTGGAAAATACAGTGAGGAGATTTATATACACACAGAACATGAAAAAAATGGGTGTTATCATACACCTTGTAAGGAGAGTGATCGCTTAAGATGAGCTATTACAGCAGGAGAGCGGGAGGGGGGGAGAAAACCTTTTGTAGCGATAATCAAGGTGGGCCATTTCCAGCAGTCAACAGGAACGTCCGAGGAGCAGTGGGGGGTGTTCCTCGGACGTTCCTGTTGACTGCTGGAAAAGGCCCACCTTGATTATCGCTACAAAAGGTTTTCTCCCCCCCTCCCGCTCTCCTGCTGGTAATAGCTCATCTTAAGCGATCACTCTCCTTACAAGTTGTATGATAACACCCATTTTTTTCATGTTCTGTGTGTATATAAATCTCCTCACTGTATTTTCCACTGAATGCATCCGATGAAGTGAGCTGTAGCTCACGAAAGCTTATGTTCAGATAAGTTGGTTAGTCTCTAAGGTGCCACTAGTACTCCTTTTCTTTTTGCTAATATCTAGCCTAATATTTCCCTGGCAGCAGATTAAGCCTGTTATTTCTTGTTTTACCGTCGATGGACATGGAGAACAATTGGTCACCATTTTCTTTATATCAGCCCTTAACATACTTGAAGACTATTATTAGGTTCCCCCTCAGTCTTCTTTTCTCAAGACTAAACATACATAGGTTGTTTTTTTTAATAGGTCAGATTTTCTAAATCTTTTATAATTTTTGTTGCTCTCCTATGGACCATCTCCAATTTGTCCAGGTCTTTCCTAAAGCTTGGTGCTCAGAATTGGATACTCTATTCCAGCTGAGGCCTCACCAATGCTGAGTAGAGCGCAACAGTTACCGCCTTTGTCTTACATACATACAAAAGCAGTCAGGTATAGTATATACATGTACTCTTGCTTGTAGGTGGTTGGTCTTGAACTTTTTTTTAAAATGGAGTTAGTTGGGCACTGTTCTAAAGACCAACCAAACCAATAAAAAGTTCTTACTCAAAGGAACATAAAACATTAGGAACTATACCACAGTCAAATATACCTAAACATGACACAAACGTCATCTAAATGTTACATTGCCATGAGGTGGACTGACAGAGAACATATTACTTATTCCAGGCCAACAGCTGGTAGTGTAGATCTGCTTTTTGACCCCCACATTTCCAGTTTTTAACTTCTTTTTTTTTTTTTTAAAGTATCTTGCCTAAGTAGATTTTCCTTTCCGTAGTCCATTGAGGCAGTAACCCCTGTAATGTGTTCAGACATGCCATGCTTGAACCAAACTCTTCCATTTCTTTATTTGCTTCTTGGGTAGGTGACTGATCCATCTGAGAAAAAGAACAGCAATGCTTCAGGAATAATTAAAGCAATATGGAAACCTGTGTTTGGAAAAAAATTGTGATTTGTCAGCAGCAATATCTCTTGATCCATGCTTCAAAAACTTGATAAAAACCATTGGGCTACTTGCTAAATCGTATCTTATGTTTGACGCAGTAGTAGCTGGAAAGTTCATTTTTTATCTAGGACGTACTTTTTAATTCTAGAATGGTAGTGATTTGTCCCTAAGCATTACATCTCAACAAGAACCTAAACTGTCCTCAGTTAGGCTAATGAAGTCATGCTTTTCATGTTATTGCTCGTTATAACTTATATATACCTTTCAGTACTCTTAAACTGTCAGAACTATAAAAACATAATTAAGAAAAAGCTACAATAGTAGATTTAGTCATAGCTGTAAATTTATGTAATACAATTTACACAAACTAGATGACAATCTAAAGATTTCCAGTTTGAGAAACATTAACAAAAATAGTCCCTGGGCAAAGGTGGCAGTTCTGACTTGGTCTGTTATTACATCCTGACAACCCCAAACATACCTACCAAATAAAAGTATACAAATACATATGCAACAATATCCATAACACTTTTTAATCTGTCTTGCCCTCCAAGATCCCGGCCCTCCTCTCAAAGGGATAAGCTTGCTGCCTCTATTCTGTTCTCAAGCCCCTACTGCCTTGGAAACGAGGGACTGAGTTCTAGTGTAGGTCCATTTTTCTGTGTGATATTATGTTGCTCTGCTGCTAGATCTTTGTGATCTCCTCTTCATATTTAAAATGAGAAATTAAAGGTATTACTTTTATAAAAGAAAATGTAGACAATTCACAGAACTCTTTTGTAGGTGGAAAAGAGAAAGTAGATATAAAAACAGTAATTTGTAAACTTGAGGAAAAACAAAAAATAGAGTACTTACTTCTAAATAGAATTGTCCTACTTACCTAAAACTGGATACTTTTAAAAACAAACTTACAGAAAATACAACATTTTTGTGAAACCACTTTCAACCTAGTAAACAAGGTCTTGATTATTCCTATTCTATACTTTTAAAAATAAGTTTACAATTTGTGCTCTATTCTGAGAATTTCCTAGGTTTAAGCCTGTTAATTTGTATGATAGATGGAAAAAGAAGTCAATTCTCAAGAACAGGTAGACTCAAAATGGAGAGGAATCACAATTTTCTGTTTTAACTGTTTCTCTTGTAAGACACACACAATTCAACTTCTGAGATAAGCCTTTTAGAACCCCCTCTATGGAGACACTTTTAGACCGTATTTTATTGTAATACATGGAGAATTGAATGTGATTTTGCTAATCTCTTGGAAGTGCCTGTTGGAAAGTTTGTATGTCTCTATTTCATCCAAAAATTATGGGCTTTATGAAGGAATTTACTGAGTGAAACTCTATGGCCTCTGGTATGAGACTAGATGATCACAATTGTCTTTCTTCTAGCCTTTAAAATCTTTGAAAGCAAAGATAGGTTTATATTGCCATCTAGTGTAATTTTTTTCAGCCTGCAGGAAAAAATATACAAAACAGAACTAAGGTTAGTTGGATATTAAGATACAGGTGAGAGCCACTGAGCAGTGCATGGTGAGGAAGGTATAAGTGGGCATAACTAGAGATTCCCTTGGAATAAAATCTAGAACGTTAATGGATTATTTTTTTAATTGCATTAAATGAGGTCCTTAGCAGAATTAATAAAAAGAAAAGGAGTACTTGTGGCACCTTAGAGACTAACCAATTTATTTGAGCATAAGCTTTCGTGAGCTACAGCTCACTTCATTGGATGTGTAGCTCACGAAAGCTTATGCTCAAATAAATTGGTTAGTCTCTAAGGTGCCACAAGTACTCCTTTTCTTTTTGCGAATACAGACTAACACGGCTGTTACTCTGAAACCTAGCAGAATTAATGTTTTACAATTTTTTCTCATTTAATATTGTCCACTGATCTTCATCCTATAATGCAACAGTGTAGTATAATTTATTTGATGTTTATTAGCTTTATGTTTTTAGTGTCTGGCCTTACTGAAGGAAAGGTCCCACTTACTACAATAAGAGTTTTACCTGAATAAATACTTCAGAATTTGGCCAACTTGTTGCTTTTAAATAAATAATAGAACTTACCTATTGGTTGCCTGTTTCATTGTAATAGCAGTTTAATATTCAAGATATAAATAAATATAATTTGTTTTATAAATATACATACTCTGTATATATTATGGTTGAGCTGTAGTGATACCATAGTTAAGGTTGTGGCAACATTTATATTTTGACAAAACTGTGAAATGTAAAAGTATGTGTGGAGCAGGGAAATGCCATTGAAATTAAAATTCATTGTATTTGAATTTTTATGTTGGTTTGGTGCAGATCAATTTAATACATTTGGATACATTACATGTTGATGTAAAAATGATCAATCAATTTTTTTTAATAGGATAAGGACTATTTTGGGTGCCTTTTGTTAAAAACGTATAAGTTCCAAGGGGTCTGAGTTTTGCCTCGCACATTACATCTGCTAAGTAGGACAATATTAACTAGAAGTAGGTACTCCTATTTTTTGTTTTTTGTTTTTACGTTACTATTTTTTAATTTTGTCTGCATGAAGCAGACATATTAAGCACTCTCAACACTATCATCGGCATGTGACAAGTGTTGTCTGCATTGTAGGACTTTTCTGTAATATAATATATTATATAATATTGGTCTATGGGAAAGTTCCCTGAGCTGCAAAATAGGAGACCATGAGGTGAAATCTTCTCTACTGAGGGTGCTTTATATTTCCTTACATTCACCACCCTTATTACCAAACAAGGCTGTGATCCTAACCCTGGAAGGTAGGTAAGTATGAGCTGCTGCTTCTCTGCCGCCCCCCTGGCCCACATTGGTTCCAGTTTTACAAATATGTTAACAGCAAAATTACATAAGGTCATTCTGATATTTGGGAATATAGAACCCAGTTCTGTAATGTGGTAGATCCAAACCTTACCCACTTAATCCACTTTTATATGCTTTGGTTATCTCCTCAAAATCTATTATAGTGGGAATAGAATCCAGGATTCCTCATCTCTGGTTTTCTACAGTTGTCTAGCAAAGAGTGGTGTAATCCAATGGGAAATTGCCAAGTCTCCCCCCCTCCCCTCCCCGCCCCTTACTGTCTGGTCCACAGAAAGGCTAGCTCAAGTCTTAAGGGCATAAATCCTATGGCTCTAGCTCAGGGTCTCGGGATTCTACAGGGCCAGGTTTCAAACCCTTGCTGATGATCCACGTTGGGGGAGAGCAGGGGGAAGCTATTGTGAATGAATGTGATACTAGAGGGTTGCACGTTTCATTGTTTCTGTAGCCCAAGCTCATTGTGCAGACCAGGGATGTAAGTTACATACCTCCATGTGCCATCCCCACTGTGGCTCATGCAGGCTGAGGTATGTGTATTGTTTAACTCTTTAAGTGCAAATGGCTTTTGAGAGGAAAAAACATGCAGTGAGAATCCGTGGAATGTATGGCTAGATTAGAGCCTATAGCCATTTTACAGTGTACTGCCACAGAACTTAAATTCAATTGTCATTTAAGCTGCTCGTCTTTTTCTTATATATATATAAATGTTAGTTATTGAACCCAGGGTCAAACATAATTCCCTCAAATGTTTGGGCCCATGCTATGATAAATCATAACATTCAAAAACATAACATAATACACCTACATATGACATAAATATAAGTGGTGAATTTAAATTAAGTACCTCCAAACAGCCATAAGAAGGAGTGTTGAATAATCCAAATATCTAAAGCAGGAGTATTTTCAGTTCATCTTGCACTCACCCCACCTCATGCCAGGGGTTGTGCATCTCCCCTCCACCTCTCCACCCATGCCAGAGTCTCTATGTGTCTCCAAAGTAAATTTAGTCTCCCACTGGATTGGAAGGGATGGGCAGATAGCTGGTGCCCTCCCCCACATGGAATTGGCTTTGGGGAAGCAAAGTACTAAGAGGGAGGAAGGAATAAAACCTCTTTCATTCTCCTCTCCCTCTGGCTCCCCCTGATATTTCTTTTCTTTCTGTCTGGGAGATAAATCTTACAGGATATCAACATTTTAAACTCTATTGGGATATGGGCAGAGCTGAGATGGAGGTTGGGGTTAGGGGTTGGAAGGTCAGTTACTGAGCTGGTTAAAACAGCTAAGTGAGCTACGCAGATGCAAAGGGGCTCTGTGTGACCCTCATTTCCACTTTCCTGTTTGCTGATTCTCTCCGGTCCCAAAAAGTCAATAGGGTTCTGCCCAGAACTTTCCTTGAAATTTTGGAATCGATCAAATATGGTGCTCCAAAGTTATTGGGTTACTTACAGACAAACTGAGAAATTCCATCAAGTTGAGTAAAGGGCCTTGTTCACTCTGCCAATAATTTTTTGAAACAATTTAATTCAGCAAACTGGAAAAAAAATAATTCCATCATGTGGAATGGTGCTGATCCCCACATGGGTCATTAGCAGGGTTAGGATATTTAGATACACGGCACAGACCTCTATCACTTGAGCTAACTGGTAGCTGGTAACGGTAGTAAGTTGTTATCCTCTGGGCCATCAACTAAAAGGGGCTGGCGTGCACTTTGCCAGTGGGTTTTATGTCTATTTGCTAGACAGCAGAAAAATGCTGAGACTTTGGAATACCAGTTTCAATTCCAGGTTCTGGAGGGAGATGTTCTCTAGAAGTTATATACCCTTCTGTCCTTGTTCACCCTTCTGCTCCTGTTCTGTTGGCATCTATCCTTGTTCTCCTTGGTTCCTATCTTCCTATCAACTACCCTGGCTCCTGTCCCTGTTTCCCCTCTGTTTTAACCTCTCCCAGCCTACCCCTGCTTCTCATCCCTTTGCATTTGATGCAGATTGTTCTTGTTCCTCCATCTGTCTTGAGCTCTGGTAAGCTCAAGAGGAAAGTATTTCCTTGCTCTCAGTTCTTGTGCCTGGCACCAGAGTGCATCACCTGCTGCCAGAAGGGTCAGTTGTAAATAAAATCCTGCTCAGCCCTAGCAGTTCTTCTGGGATAAGGCATGCTCAGGCACTCTGTGGGGATGAAACATGCGCAGTCTGGTTGACACACAGGATTTGTGTGCACGAATGGAGCCTCTTGGTGAAGGAGGACTCTTTGGAGAATAAAGCTGCCAGCCTCTAAGGGTTAGAATTGTATATGAATTGCGATTTTTCAGATGCTTATAACTTGCCCAAATGTGAATGAATGGCTTTTTCACAGGAATGGGAAAACGCACATCCTTAACACCAGAGACTGACCTCTGCCAAATGTCAAGCCCTTGCAACAGCACACAGAGGTATTAATGCATCTCAGCGAAGTTGTGCAGGTTTTTTCAACATGGGAAAAATGTATTTTTCCTTATAATTATTCTAGAAAACAGCTGAATCACTTTAACACAATCTTTTTTAAAAAATTTCAGCCTGAAGCATATAAATGGCAGGGAAAATTTCAGTGCAAAAGCTTAAAGTTTGGTGAAGTTAAAAGCAACTGAAAATAGGGCCTTTTAAAGGAAAGGTTTTGGAGATCTTAGCCATAGGTATTGATGCCACTTTTTTTTTTTTTTTAAGGTAATAGTGAGAAGATGAATGAGTATAAATTCAGGGGAAAGAAAATCACTTTGGAAAATGAAGAGGCAAGTATATTGTAAAACTAAGGAAAAAGTTCAAAAAATGTACTTTTTATGTTGTTTTATTTTCCATCGTAAATTTTATAAACAAACTCTGTGTGTATGATTAGTCACCCATTCAGACAATATGCATCCTTCTTCTAGCTTTCTGTCTTACCTCTGTCATCCAGTTAGCAGCAGGAGTCTTGGTTCCAGTTCTGCCTTCTTTGTCAGCTCACTCTAATGACTGCCAAGTTGTCTCTAGCTGTTTCTCCAGGAAGAAGCTGGTATTACTTTTGAGGTGCCATTTCTTTCCACCACTAGTATAATATGGGGACTATGTTTACCTTGCTTCTTTGTGGCTCCTGGGGACATAGCTGTAATCAGCCATAGGAGGTGAGTGGAAAGGGTATATTGTGCATGCGGAGTCAACCCCGTCCCACCCCAAAAATAAACACACTCAGAGGCGTATATTGTAACTAGCAGAAAAAGAATTCTAGTGAGCAGAGGAGGAAAGAAGACATGCCCAAATTTCTGCTTCCTGTTTCCAGCAAGAACATTTTTTACCCTAGGAGCCATAGCCTGGAACAGTCAGGATTACAGTATTGCCAGCCCCAAGTGTTGAAAATTCATGAGTCAAACCTTTCCTTCCTCCCAAAATGACATTTTGAAATAGAGTAAATTAATCATTTTGTTTGTCTGCTCTGCCTTTGAGCCTTTACAGGAGAACTGTCACCCACAGTTTTATGTGTAATACTTCCAGTGTCATAATTCAATTTTACATGCACACAAAGTGAACACAAAAAATGTAGGTTTCAGAGTAACAGCCGTGTTAGTCTGTATTCGCAAAAAGAAAAGGAGTACTTGTGGCACCTTAGAGACTAACCAATTTATTTGAGCATGAGCTTTCGTGAGCTACAGCTCACTTCATTGGATGCATACCGTGGAAACTGCAGAAGACATTATATACACACAGAGACCATGAAACAATACCTCCTCCCACCCCACTGTCCTGCTGGTAATAGCTTATCTAAAGTGATCATCAAGTTGGGCCATTTCCAGCACAAATCCAGGTTTTCTCACCCTCCGCCCCCCCCCCCCAAACTCACTCTCCTGCTGGTAATAGCCCATCCAAAGTGACCACTCTCTTCACAATGTGTATGATAATCAAGGTGGGCCATTTCCGGCACAAATCCAGGTTCTCTCATTCCCTCACCCCCCTCCAAAAACGACACACACAAACTCACTCTCCTGCTGGTAATAGCTTATCCAAAGTGACCACTCTCCTTACAATGTGCATGATAATCAAGGTGGGCCATTTCCAGCACAAATCCAGGTTTTCTCACCCCCCCACCCCCATACACACAGAAACTCACTCTCATGCTGGTAATAGCTCATCCAAAGTGACCACTCTCCCTACAATGTGCATGGTAATCAAGGTGGGCCATTTCCAGCACAAATCCAGGCTTTCTCACCCCCCCCCCCGAAACACACACACACACACACACAAACTCACTCTCCTGCTGGCAATAGCTCATCCAAACTGACCACTCTCCAAGTTTAAATCCAAGTTTAACCAGAACGTCTGGGGGGGGGGGGGTAGGAAAAACCAAGGGGAAATAGGCTACCTTGCATAATGACTTAGCCACTCCCAGTCTCTATTTAAGCCTAAATTAATAGTATCCAATTTGCAAATGAATTCCAATTCAGCAGTTTCTCGCTGGAGTCTGGATTTGAAATTTTTTTGTTGTAAGATAGCGACCTTCATGTCTGTGATTGCGTGACCAGAGAGATTGAAGTGTTCTCCGACTGGTTTATGAATGTTATAATTCTTGACATCTGATTTGTGTCCATTTATTCTTTTACGTAGAGACTGTCCAGTCTGACCAATGTAAATGGCAGAAGGGCATTGCTGGCACATGATGGCATATATCACATTGGTGGATGTGCAGGTGAACGAGCCTCTAATAGTGTGGCTGATGTTATTAGGCCCTTTGATGGTGTCCCCTGAATAGATATGTGGGCACAGTTGGCAACGGGCTTTGTTGCAAGGATAAGTTCCTAGGTTAGTGGTTCTGTTGTGTGGTATGTGGTTGTTGGTGAGTATTTGCTTCAGGTTGCAGGGCTGTCTGTAGGCAAGGACTGGCCTGTCTCCCAAGATTTGTGAGAGTGTTGGGTTATCCTTCAGGATAGGTTGTAGATCCTTAATAATGCGTTGGAGGGGTTGTAGTTGGGGGCTGAAGGTGACGGCTAGTGGCGTTCTGTTAGTTTCTTTGTTAGGCCTGTCCTGTAGTAGGTGACTTCTGGGAACTCTTCTGGCTCTATCAATCTGTTTCTTCACTTCCGCAGGTGGGTATTATAGTTGTAAGAAAGCTTGACAGAGATCTTTAGGTGTTTGTCTCTGCCTGAGGGGTTAGAGCAAATGCGGTTGTATCGCAGAGCTTGGCTGTAGACGATGGATCGTGTGGTGTGGTCAGGGTGAAAGCTGGAGGCATGACCATTGTGAAGAGAGTGGTCACTTTGGATGGGCTATTACCAGCAGGAGAGTGAGTTTGGTGTCGGGGGGAGGGCGGAGGGTGAGAAAACCTGGATTTGTGCTGGAAATGGCCCAACTTGATGATCACTTTAGATAAGCTATTACCAGCAGGACAGTGGGGTGGGAGGAGGTATTGTTTCATGGTCTCTGTGTGTATATAATGTCTTCTGCAGTTTCCACGGTATGCATCCGATGAAGTGAGCTGTAGCTCACGAAAGCTCATGCTCAAATAAATTGGTTAGTCTCTAAGGTGCCACAAGTACTCCTTTTCTTTTTACAAAAAATGTAGAACTCGCTGCTTGCTATTTGGCAGTAGAATTCACTCCACTGCATCAGCTGATAGAATGTTTGGGTGTCATGCTAAGGATATTCCCTCTCTTTCAGCCTTAATGGTGTGCTATTGGGAACAGGGGCTCTGGAACAATTTTTATAGTGGGAGTGCTGAGAGCTATTGAACCAAACTGTAAAGCCTTCATATAATGGAAACCACTTCAAGCCAGGGGGGGTTCCAGCACATGTGATTGGGAATGCTGGTTGGGGCAAACTCTTTTTAGTGCCCCCCACTCTGTTCACTTCAGATTCATCCAGTTTGTCTTCTTCCCTAACCAGATACTATCAGTCTAGGGTGACTAGACAGCAAATGTGAAAAATCGGGACGGGGGTGGGGGGTAATAGGAGCCTATATAAGAAAAAGACCCAAAAATCGGGACTGTCCCTATAAAATCGGGATATCTGGTCACCCTATATCAGTCAGAACCATTAGCTACGTTGATGGCAGACAAGCCACGTACAAGAAGACAGATTTTTCTGTTAATTGTGTTTGGTTATCAACTTGTTCCCAGAGTGTGTAGTCTCAGGCTAGAGAATTGGTTTCATAACTTTGAAGCTAGGGAGCATGAGGAATAAGCTGAGGAAGGGGAAATTAATGTCACATTTTTGGTACCCTGCTTGATAAATGAGGCGAAAGAGTGAATGGGCATGGAAAATAAACTTCCATTTGGCCTCTGAAGACTGTCTTTCCAGGTCATGGATGAAGCACTTTAATATGAATGATAGAGAAGCTTGTACAGCAGCTGCTAATACCAGTTTTGCAGTCAGTTGGCTGTTAACTTTGCACTTTCCATGAGCCCTTTAATTCACTTAAATATGACCCCAACAGCGACAATTGAAAAATAATAGTAATTTTTATTACAAATAATATAAAGGAGTAGAGTGATTTTTTGAAAGGGATGCATATTTAGTCTTTATAGTGTTTTCTCTTTGTTATATAGTCTTGTTAAACTGAATCTTTCTATCTTAATAGAACTCATAAAATGCATCAGGCAGATTTATTTTAAAATGAAAGTAAGACAATATCAACATATTTGAGTTTTTTCTGCATAAACCATTTTGAAAAGCTTTTCAGGAAATGTTAAATTTATATTTGCTTAATTTTCTGACCTATAATATTAAGGTGAATAATGTATCCACTAAAAAGTTTTTGGTTCTTCCAGGAGATCCATGATTCTATGGCTGTATCATTAAATATGAATACCAACACTGCAAAAAGCAGTAGTCTGTTAGCTAGTACAGAACTTACGGACAAAATGTTCTGTAATCAAAACACTAAAATAGTGAGCTCAGTATTGCTCACTTCTAGTATGAGCACTTCTATAAATTACCAGGATGTAGACCTACCAAAATGGGACTATACAGAGAGAAACTCGTCAGCACAAAGAAAGAAAAATAAGAATAGTGAAAATAATAAAATCACCAGTCTTAAAAGGAAGCAGGATATATCTACTTATTGCTCATACAAGATGGAACAGTGGTTACCAATGAAAGAAGATGTTAATTCACATAAAACAAAGCATGATTGGGCTGCTGAACAAGCAGAAAAAACATTTTGTGACATCAGAAATTTAGGACATGAGGAAAAAAGCCAGTTAATCACAACTATAAAAGAGGCAGTAGCTCTGGTAGTTACTATGGTATTTCAAGATGGTTCTTCACAGCTGAGCTCAGATCAGGTTAGTGAATAACAATCTTTTTTGTTCTATGAATTTAAGAAAATGTTCATACTAGAGCTGTGAAAAATGTGTGAAACTTGCCTGATTTTGAGTTTTGTTAAGCTCTGACAAGGATCAATAAATGGTTTGAGAGAACTTGGCCAATTTGTGGAGTTTTGAAAAATATTGATGCAAAACCAGGTGAAACATAGAGGTTCCAGGTGAATTTTCTTTTTAGATTCAAAGCAAAACTCATGGAATGTAGAACCATATGGGTGAATGTGTTGATGGGTATACAGATCGACTCACTCAAGGAAAGAGGCTTTATTGGGGCTGATTGTACAGAGAAGCCTGGAGTCAACATGGAATGGTGTTTGAGGACTTCAGAAATCTGCATAGGTGATGATTCTTTTGGATTAATCAAGAATTTTATGATTGTCATGCCAACAATTGGTCTGTCTCAGGTGGTTATAGAGTCTTCTAAGGCTGGATACACACTAAATCTAATGTTTGGGTTGAGAGTGCAGTATGGAGGGTTGGATATTACCCGTGTCAGATACTTATGGTTTCCTTTGGTTTGAGGTTGGGGTACATGTATTCCAACTGGAGAGGGACTTGATCTGATGATCCTCCTTGAATGGTGGTTGGAACCAGGATGTTTTCAGGTATCCTTAAGGGACATGGTTGATTCCCAAATGACTACTCACAATGGTTAGGAGTTTTTTGTCTTCCACTACTGGTACAATAGCTCTTAATAGCCACCCCCCTTTGCTGGCTTTTCTCTCACAGATCAGTCATCTAGGTAGGGGTATACCTGCACCTGCCTCCTCTAGAGGAAGTCTGCTACAACCGACATGCATTTGGTGAATACTTGGGGGCTGTTGACAGATTGAATGCGAGGACCGTGAACTGATAGTGTTTGAGCGCAAACTGGAGAAAATGTCTGTGTGCAGGTCAAATGGTTATATGAAAGTATGCGTCTTTCATGTTGAGTGCGGCGTACCAGTCTCCCGGATCTAGGGAAGGTACAATAGTGCTCAGGGAGACCACGCGGAACGTCAACTTCACCATGAACTGGTTGAGTCCTCTCAGGTCTAAAAGGGGTCTGAGACCCCCTTTTGCCTGGGGGATTAGGAAATAATGGGAGTAGAAGCCCTTTCCCCTTAGCTCCTGAGGAATCTCCTCCACTCCCCCTATGGCGAGGAGCGATTGCACCTCCTGGATAAGGAGTTGCTCATGAGAGGGGTCCCTGAAAGGGGGTGGGGAGAGGAGGAAGGAACAGAATTGGAGAGAGTATCCCACTTCTACCATGCAAAGAACCCAGTGATCCTATGTTATTTGGGACCAAGCATGGTAGAAGTGGGATAGATGATTCAGAAAACATGGTAGCGTGGTGGGTGCGCCATCCTTGGGCACATCTTCAAAAGGCCTGTTTAGAGCCTGTTTAGACTGGCCATGACCTTGCCCGAAGGGGGGTTGGAAGGTTTCTGCCTGCCGTTCCTGCCCCTTCGTCTATAAAAATCCTGCCTCTGCCGAGGAGGATATAAGCACTGTTGTTGTGGTTGAGACTAAAGTGCTTGCATTGGGTTGCCGGCGTATGCATTCCCAACGACTTAATGGTCGCCCTGGAGTCTTTCAAGCTGTGCAGCTTGGAGTCTGTCTGCTCTGAAAAAATCCCCACGCCCTCGAAGGAAAGGTTCTGTAGGGTTTGCTGCACTTCCGGGTATAACAATTAAAACATGTTAATTCGCAACTACATATACTATAATATACATATATGCTAAATATTATACATAAATCTTTACTAAATTTGGTGGTTCTCTTTGCTAACCAGGAGGAAACACTATATCTGTAAATATTTTATTTAAGCATTTATATAGCTCAATCTAAATGTATTCAGATTTTAAATTTTTACATTTTTATTGTGTTAGAATATGAAAATTTATCATTGATTCTGAAGCCATAAGGGACCATTGTGATAATCTAATCCATGCGTTCTCAAACTTCATTGCACTGGAACCCCCCTTCTGACAATAATGTTACTACATGATCCGTGGAGGGGGGGAGGCGTGGAGCCCAAGCCCTGGGGAGTGGGAGAGAGGGCTTCAGCCCTGGGTCCAAACAAGTCTAATGCTGGCCCTGGCGACCCCATTAAAATGGGGTCCTGACTCACTTTGAGGTCCCGACCCACAGTTTGAGAACTCCTGATCTAATCTGATGTCCTGTATAGCACAGCCTATAGAATTTACTCAAAATAATTCCTAGAGTATAGCTTTTGGAAAAACAGCCAATCTTGATTTAGAAATTGTCACTGATTCATTTCTTATTGTACTAGATGCTTAATTTTGTATTCATGAGTTGTATCAAGCTGCATTTGAATTGAAATTGAAATTCAATTAAAAATACACAGAACTAGCACTTAATTTTTTTTTAATTAAACATGGCTACCTTAAATGTGTTGGATACATAAGGAAAAAAAAAGTAAATATATCAAAACATATTTTGCATTTAAAACTGATTTATTAAGCAAAGTATTAACTGTAGTTAATGAATTCACAGATTGTTTCTGGTTTCCATGGGCCAGATTATCAGAGGTATTTAGGTACCTAGTAGGATTTTCAAAAGTCCCTAAGCAGGTTAGGTGCCTAACTCCCATTGAAATCTGTATTTTTAGCTGTCTAGCTGCATCTTCTGGTGCCTAAATACCTTTGAAAATCTAGCCCCATGCCCTTCAAGTTTTTTAGAATTAGTAGAGCTCATTGTCTCTCATCTGGTTTTTGTTTTCCAATCTATAAATAATCTTTTCTGCTTTTTCATCTCCCGCTCTGTTTCTCAACTTTGAATGAAATATTCCCAATGAAGAAAATATTATCTCTGCACCTCTTAACTGAAACCAAAAATAACCAATGCAAAAGCTTTTCTGCACAACAGAAACTGAAAATACTTATATTTGGAAAAATGTAAATATCAGCATCCACTCTATTATGAAGACCACAAGTATTGTAGATACTTATTGTAGTACATGGTTTTGTGGCATATTTATAAAGCTTGTATTGATCTTAAAAAGTTAGTCCCCCTCTCCCATTTCTGTATATACTTTAAAAAACAGCATCCTCTAACTCACTAAAATTTGAGAAGGGTGCATTTTGATGCAGGGTGGTTTTTTTTTTTTTTTTTTTTGCTTATTTAAAAGATGTTAATACACTATAGTAATGTTAGGTCATACTGCAGTTGTGAACAGGTAAGGTGCTTGAGCAGAAGCTCCCTCAACACAAACTCAGAGAGTCACTGGCAGGTATTTATTGAGATTTCCCTAACTTTGAAATTCACTGCTCTACCTTGGTCCACCAGAAACTTCTGGACAATAAGGCAAAGACCATCTTTTTCCTCCAGGTTTTTGAGAAAGTGTGTGCCGAGAGTTGGAAGGGTTAATTTATTCTGCTATTCTCATATTAGTAGTTGGATGTGTATGTATTTATATGTCAGGATGTTATGACTAGTCTTTAATATTATATAGTATTTTATACTGTGTTTGTTTTTAAATGGGATGAGTATTCAGGGTTAATGACTTAAATTATAAACTCTTGGGTCAGGGACCATCTTTTTTATTTGTGTTTGTACAGCGCCTACGACAATGAGGTTTGGTGCATGACTGGGGCTTATAGGTGCTACCATAATAGAAATATGTAATAATATGTAAGACTGTCAAGCTATTAAAAATGAATTGTGATTAATCGTGTGATTAATAGCACTGTTAAACAATAATATAATGCCATTTATTTAAATATTTTTGGATGTTTTCTACATTTTCAGATATATTGATTTCAGTTACAACACAGAATACGAAGTGTACGGTGCTCACTTTCTATTTTTGAATACATTGCACTGTAAAAAAACAAAACAAATAGTATATTTCAATTCATCAAATACAAGTACTGTAGTGCAATAGTACTGTAGTCTCTTTATCATGAAAGTTGAACTTACAAGTGTCGAATTATGTACAGAAAAATAACTGCATTCAAAAATAAAACAATGTAAAACTTTAGAGCCTACAAGTCCACTCAGTCCTACTCCAGCCAATTGTTTAGACAAACAAGTTTGGTTACATTTGCCAGAGATAATCATGCCTGCTTCTTGTTTACAAGTGAGAACAGGTGTTCGCATGGCACTGTTGTAAGCAGTGTCGCAAGATATTTATGTGCCAGATGTGCTAAAGATTCTTATGTCCCTTCATGCTTCAACCACCATTCCTGAAGATATGCATCCATGCTGATGACTGTTTCTGCTTGATAACAGTCCAAAGCAGACTGGACCAGTGCATGTTCGTTTTCGTCATCTGAGTCAGATGCCACCAACAGAAGGTTGGTTTTCTTATAACGCCAGCTACAACAGTGCCATGTGAATGCCTGTTGTCACTTTCAGGTGACAATGTAAATAAGAAGTGGGCAGCATTATTTCCTGTAAGTGTAAAGAAACTTGTTTGTTTTAGCAATTGGCTGAACAAGAAGTAGGACTGAGTGGACTTGTAGGCTCTAAAGTTTTACATTGTTTTGTTTTTGTTACGTTAAAAAAAATCTACATTTGTAAGTTGCACTTTCACAATAAAGAGATTGCACTACAGTAATTGTATTAGGTGAATTGAAAAATACTATTTCTTTTATCTTTTTTACAGTGCAAATATTTCTAATAAAAATAATATAAAGCCCTGTGCACTTTGTATTGTGTGCTGTAATTGAAATCAATATATTTGAAAATGTCGAAAAACAGCCAAAAGTATTTATAATAAATGTAAATTGTTATTCTATTATTGTTTTACAGTTTGATTAAAACTACGATTAATCGGAACTAATTTTTTAAGCTAGTTAATTTGTTTTGCATTAATTGTTTCCATTAATTGCCATTAATTGACGGCCCTAAAATATGTTTGTTTTTTAAATAAATGTACTGTACGTAACACACTGCATCTAGGGAAATGTGGAAATTTCTATATAGAATTGCATAAAGGTGTTCAGTAGAAAAATATTACTCATCTTAATCAATTGTACTTATAGGGCGTAGTCTCATCAGTAAGAGGAATTGTTATGTTAATAAAGAGACAGACAGACCAACTTTGTCCTTCCAATGGCTCTTCAATTGTTAATCCAATTGTTTGGGATGCCTGTACCAGAAATGATAAGTTTATTTATTTAAAAATAGAGCACTCTTCTGTTTGGGAGCAACAGGAACAGACTCATAAGAAGTACATCAGGTGAGGGAACAGACAGTAATCTTTGTTCTGTATGTGTGTAAATAGTAGTGATGTTGATTGTCACTGTTGTCTAATACTACAACAAATGTCTAAGTAATTCTTCTTTGAGTGCTTATTTGCATGTGTTCCATTTCTGGTGGCGTGAATATGCCCCATGTGTAGGGTGACCATATTTCCCAAAGGGAAAACGGGACACTGTGTGGGGCCCGCTCATCCAAGCCATGCCCCCTCCCCCTCTGCACCTGGGGCTGTCTGTTCCCTACCCTCTTCCCCCCCTGCACATGGGGCTGGCCTGTGCTCTGCCTCCTCTCCCCACAAGCACAGGGCTGACCTGAGTTCCTGGCCCCAGCCCTGCCACCACCATGCACAGGGTTCTCACCTGAGCCCAGCCTGCTCCCCATGTGGGGCTGGTGTCATTCTTCGCCTGATCCCTGCTGCCTCCCACAAGGCTAGTGTCGCTGCTTGCCTGAACCCTGCCTCTCCTCATGCGGCTGGCATCACTGTTTGTCCATATCCTGCCTGCCCCCTCTCCCCTGGCTCGCATTGCTGCTCGCCGGAGCCCTATTCACCCCCCCTCCCTCGCCCACACACACACACACATTCCTCTCTGCCTCTCTGGGGGTGCACTCTGAACTTTTGCCAAAAAAGTCAGGACGGCTGGGACAGGGCTTAAAAAAGGGAGTCTCCTGGCCAAAACGGGACATATGGTCACCCTACCCACGTGCTAGAGATCAGAATGCTTTAGCCAGCAATGTTGTTTGGTTGCATCTGCTCCGCTGGTGGCCTCAAAGGTATAAAGCGGGGGGGGGGGGCAAAGTGCCCAACTGGCCCTCAGTTCCTTTCAGCTGCTCCTGGATGTGAGACTGAGCCAGCCAACAATGTCCACTCTTTTTCCAGTTGCATATTTTATTCTGACTTTGTAAATAGTTAATTATTTAGACTACATATTTAGTATAGTGATGAGTGTAGGTTTCAGCTTTCTCTAGGTTCATTTTTTACCCTGTACGGAAGGTGGGGATGGGTGGGTCTGGCATGATGTTGGGACAGAAAAACCCAGGCTTTAAAGTGAAGGATATGTAAAAGAAAAGTTTAAGAATTGTAAAATCCTTACAAGAGGACAACTAAATCTAGGGACATCAAGATGAAGTTCCTTTTAGAGAAAGCTATAAGGCTGGTCTCTGACTGGATGGGAGACAGGATCCGTCTAGTCTGGGATTGTCCTCAGGGAAAAGTGTCCCAGTAACTGCCTTTATTTCTGGGGCTCTGCCTGCTCCTACCTCTGTGGCTGCGAGCAGGGATAGGCATCACACCTCTCAGGAGCACAGAGGAAGATCTCTCAAGAATCCCTTAAAAGAAAGAGGATTGGGTCACTTCTTTATGTCTTCAGGAAGAAGAAAGCTCTGAAAGCAGCCCCTCCCTTCTCTTTCCAGCAGGAGGCATCCTGGAAGGCTTCTCTGGTGTCCATGTTATTGGACAATTGGTTGGTGAGAGGATCATCTCCAGAGCAGGTGATAAGCAGTGTTCAGTACATCATACTTCTGTTGTCCAGATTGGGACTGAGAATGAACATGGAAGTCTCATTTAATTCCAACACAAAAGATAGTTTATTGGGACTCTAATCGATACCATGATGGCTCGAGCGTACCTACTGCAGGGAAGATTCAACAGTAGGTCAGAGTTGATAAATGAACTGCAAAACAAATCTACTTCAAGGACATGTCTCTGGTTTTAAGGTCACATGGCTTCAGGTACTCTGGTGACCCCAATTATAGATTTTTTTTCTTTCACAGATTCATAGATTCCAACACTAGAAGGGACCATTGTGACAGTCTAGCCTATCTATATAACACAGGTCTACTAGTGCATATCTTTTAGAAAACCATCTAATCTTGATTTAAAATTTCCAGTGATGGAGAATCCACCATGACCCTTGGTAAATTGTTCCAGTGATTAATTATTCTCACTGTTTAAAAAAAATTACACTTTATTTCCAGTCTGAGTTTTTGTCTATGTTCAACTTCCAGTCATTGTATCGTGTTGTACCTTTCTCTGCTAGATTGAAGAGCTCATTATCAAATATTTGTTCCCTGTGTAGGTACTTATAAACTGTAATGAAGTCACCTCTTAACCTTATATTTTGCTCAGCTAAATAGATTGAGCACCTTGAATCTGTCACTGTAGGGTATGTCTTCCAATTCTTCCAATCGTCATGCTTGTGACTCTTCTCTGGACTTGTCCAGTTTATTAACATCCTTCTTGAATTGTGGACACTAGAACTGGACACAGTATTCTTGTAGAGCCAAATACAGAGGTTAAAATAACCACTCTACTCCTATTCGAGATTCCTCTGTTTATGCATCCAAGGATAGCATTATCCTATTTGGGCAGTGTCATTCTGGGAGATCATGTTCAGCTGCTGATACACTAGACCGTGTCTCTGTTGTCGTAAGGGGTGGTAATGGATGGCTTATCACCCTGATGGCCACAATGTAGATATGAGGGTACACATACCTCAAGAAGTTTTGAACTCCTTCAACTGGTGGAAAGATCCATATTAGGTCTGCAAGGGATTTCTGTTCTCCTCAGAATTTCCCACTAAGTCAGTAGTGACAGATGTGTCGTTGCTGGAGTGTACAGTACAGGGTCAATGGTCTCAAAGAGATGCTTGGGTTCATATCAGTGTCCTGGAGCTCAGAGCAATATGGCTTGCCTGCATGGCCTTTCTACCTCATTTCAAATATCAGAGTGTACAGATGAGAATCAACCATACCACCACAATGTTTTATGTAAACAAACGTGGGAACTAGATCAACAATGTTATGCAGGGAAGCAGTTGATCTATGGAATTGATGTATCCTGCACAACAACTGTATATCACCTTCCAGGACTATACGACAGGCTGGCAGACAATCTAAGCAGACCTATTGCTCCGAATCATAAATGGTCCTTAAAGGATTTGGTCATCAAGTCCATTTTCAATCAGTAGTGTCTGTTTGCAGCTGACCAGAACAAGAAATACAAAGTATTTTGTTCCAAGGGAGGACAAAGTCTGAGTTCTCAAGAAGATGCCTTCCTAATCCCCTGGGTTCAGGCCATATTGTATGTTTATTCCCCCAGTTCCTCTGACCCTACGTGTGTTAAGGAAGGTCAAACCGGACAAGCCTCAGTCATCCTAATAGCCCTAGACTGGCCCAGGCAATACTGGTTCAAGGAAATCAGAAATCTCTCTGACACCTCCAGTATCTACCAGACTTAATTACTCAGAACAATGGGACAACATTTCATCTAGATTTGTTGTTCCTAAACCTCACAGCATGGAAACTCTCTGGCTAACAATTCTGTTGATATATACAGCATATTGATTCAGAGCAGAAAGGAGTCTCTGAGGACTGAAAAATGGAAATGTTTTTCATCCATTCAGTAAATTCCTGCCCATGAGAGACATCAGTCCCTCATATCGAGTATCTATTATTCTTAAAAACCTTTGGTTTGTTGCTAAGCTCATTACGTGTGTGTTTGGCTGCTATCTCTGCACATCATCCACCAATTCACGACCATCTCATCCTTCAGTTAAAAAGTTTGTGAAAGGTCTTCTGAGAGTTTTTCCTTCAATAACTTATTTTACGATACTTACTTTTATCTTGGAATCTTAATGTGGTACTTATCTACTTGGAGGGACCTCCATTTGAGCTATTAGCCTTGTGCTCATTACTCCATTTGTCTATGAAGATGGCATTTTTTGTTGCAGTTATATTGGTAGGCCCTACCAGTTTTATGGCCATGAAAAACATGTCACAGGCTGTGAAATAAGCCTTTCCACGAGAAATGTGATCTCTCCCATGTTCTGGGGAGCACCCCAGCTGGGGGCTCCTAATTGCTAGTCCAGGCTTGGCTGGCAAGACACAGGACTTGTTCTTCCACAGCACAGCCACTCTCGGGGGGAGATCAGACCCACCTCTGCATACCTCCCGCTGCTGCAGGAAGTTCTGGGGCTGGGCAGCATCCCCGAAGCTTTCTGCAGCCAGAAGAGGCTTCTGGAGGTGGTGGTCCAATCTTCCATGTACTGTTGGGAGCACCTCAGCCAGGTGCTCCTAGCTGCTAACCTGGGTTGGGTGGGGAGATGAGATCTACCTCCAGTGGCAGCGCAGAAGTGAGGGAGCACAGGGAGATCAGTCTCACCTCCATCTGAAATCGTGATATTGACCAATTTTAAAATCCTGGGGCCTTGAAATCGACCAAAATGGACTGTGAATTTGGTAGGGCCCTATAGATCGGCATGCAGGGTCTGGGAATCATAGAATATTAGGGTTGGAAGGGACCTCAGGAGGTCATCTAGTCCAACCCCCTGCTCAAAGCAGGACCAATTCCCAATTTTTGCCCCAGATTCCTAAATGGCCCCCTCAAGGATTGAACTCACAACCCTGGGTTTAGCAGGCCGATGCTCAAACCACTGAGCTATCCCTCCCCCCAATCCATGTTTTCCACAGTCCAGGCTAGTGCTCTAACCACTGGACCATCCTTCCTCAGATAATTGCAAGCTCTATGGTGAAACCCCCCATATATAATTTTTCACAGGGTTAAAGTTACACTCTGGTCACAACCTAAATTTCTTCCCAAAGTAATCTCTGACACTTATTTAAATCAGTCCATTCACTTACCTATTTTTTCCCAAAGCCTCATTCAGCTAAGTGTGAGGCTGCATTACATACTCTGATGTTTTCCAAGCTCTGTCTTGTAGGGTTGCCAACTTTTTAATTGCAGAAAACTGGCAATTGGCCCCGCCCCCTGCCCGCCCCCCTTCTCCAAGGCCCCGCCGGCCGCTCACTCCATCCCTCCTCCCTCCATCGCTTACTTTCCCCCACTCTCGCTCACTTGCTCATTTTCACTGGGCTGGGGCAGGGAATGGGGTGTGAAAGGGGGTGAGAGCTCCAGCTGAGGTTGTGGGCTCTCAGGTGGGGCCGGGGATGAAGGGTTTGGGGGTAAAGGAGGGGGCTGCAGGCTGGGACCGAGAGGTTCAGAGTGCAGGAGGGAGCTCAGAGCTGGGGCAGAGGGTTGGGGTGCAGGAGGGGGTGCGGGCTCCAGGTGGCTCTGACTTCAGGTGGCCCCAGCATTTCTTGGGGACTGAGGAAGACCGCATGGCTCCCAGGAAGTGATGGCATGCGCCTCCGGCTTCTAGGCGGAGCGGCGGCCAGGTGGCTTCTGCAAGCTGCTCCTGCCCACAGGCACTGAACGCTGCCCAGAGGTGCTGTCCCAAGCGCTGGCTCCACAGCTCCCATTGGCTGCAGCCACGGCGTTCCCAGCCAGTGGGAGCTGTGGAGCTGGTGCTCTGGGCAGTGCCTGCACGCAGAGCCTCTATGGCTGCCCCTCTGCCTAGGAGCTGGAGGGACATGCCGCCATTTCCTGGGAGCCATACAGAGCTGCTGGGCACAGAGCCTGCCTGCCCACCTTAGGCCAACCAGACTTTTAGCGGTCCTGTCAGCTGTGCTGACTGGAGCTGCCAGGGTCCATTTTCAACTGGGTGTTCTAGTCAAAAACTGGATGCCTGGCAACCCTATCATTTTGTCTAGAACAAAACCATTCAGAGAGCCTCCTAGGCTAGGGAAGTAGAGCCTGAGCCCAGGCTGCCTCCCGATGAAGGATTAGCCGGGGGTGGGGAAGGAGAGCCCAGGCAGGAGGGGGTCTGGCAGTAAGCCCCAGGCAGTGGGAGGTCTGACTGTCCCCTTTATCCCCTCCATCCCACCTCCCGGGTGTGCCCAGCTCTTCTGCAAGAGCTTCAGCCACCAGGGGCTGACAGCTGGAGCTCTTCCAAAAAAAAAAGGGGGGGGGGAGCAGCAGCACAAAACTTGCGCCTCCCGTGACACATTCCCATGCCTTCCTTGGAAGGTGCGCCCCATAGTTTGAGAACCGCTGTACTAGAGCACAGGCCACTTCCGCAGCCTCTTAGAGGGATAACTGTAGCTGATATATAGGGCTACTACTTATAGTAGTATACATACTTTCACTAGCCAAAGCCATTATACTTTAGTTCAGGAATCTCATTCAGATGCCCAGTTTGGGAAGGCTGTGTTGCATTCTCTATTTAATTAGACTTGCAGTACTCTGCTCCATCTATTACTTACTGCATGGGAGCACATGTAAACAAGCATTCAAAATGGAAAGTAAAGTTACGTTTAGTAACTGGAGTTCTTAGAGATGAATTGTTTACATGTGTTGCATAACCCACTCTCCTTTTCCCCACTACTGTTCAGACCAATAGCCTGGAGTTGATAGTGGTGCTGGGACTGAGGATGGTTGGTCACCCTTTTATATCACATAGTGAGAAGGCCTCAAGGTCATCGGAGAGCAGGTGTGACTAACAGACACTGCTGGCTAAAGCCTTCCAATCTCCAGTGCATGGGGCATATGCATACAACTCGAAGTGGAATACATGTAAACAACACATCTTGAATAGCTCTAGTTACTAAAGGTAAATAACTTTCCTTTCCAATTTTATTTTTCTTTCTTGCCTATGGATGTTGTACTTCATTTCTGGGAGATTTTTGATGGGCGTTTGTAAAGAGACCATATGAACAGGATTACAGCACAGCTTTTTGAACTGTATTCATAATTTTTTAAAACTTTTGAATAGAGTAGATTTTTTAAAAATAGCATTTAACATTCCTGAGGATATTTCTTAGCAGCCAGTAGCAATTTGTATAACATTATAGATCAAAAGTTCAGTCTAAATTATAAGATAGTGTTGTTTAAAGTATAAATCTCTCTTTGCTATTGCCACTTAATTTTAAAGATTGCATTTATTTCTTTTAAATATCCATTTTTTTAAATTTAATCAAATTCCATTGTTAGTTTATTTAAAAATTTAATATATTATTATATGTCAGACTTTGGGAGACACAGGACTTAGAATTCTAAAGGGACCAGAATGTAATGTTAGTCAATTTTTTAAAATTTATTAGAATTTAGCTAATTTACCCTAATGACTGGGAGGTCTATTGTGAATTACTGAATTTTTTAAATGAGCAAAAAGTAAAAAACAAAACAACAACAACAAAATCAGATTATAAAGTATAATTAATTTTGACAAAGTATAAGATGGGGGACAGGGACTTCGGTTCTGTCACAGTTCTTGAGTTAACTATATCAAAGGGCAAGTCACTTTATTTTTTTATGTCTCTCTCTCTCTCCATCTATAAAATTGTAAATATAAAGGTGCTAGTTATTACTATTCATATTCTGCTAGTAATTTTAATGTAAATTATTATTGTTTAATACTTACACTGGGCACTGTGCTGTGCAATTCAGAAAAATAGAATAATCCCTTCCTTAAAGCACTTTTAAAAGTGAAGTTTCAGTAATATGAAATCCCAGCATTAGTTTTTCTTTCAGATTATAAATTGTGCAACTCATCAGTGTACTACTGTATACAATAGTTCACCTCTATAAAACCAGCATATCATTTTAATGTGGAATCATTAGCATTTAGACAAAACCTATATCTATTAGTCCACTGTTATTTAAAGCTTTGTTTACTATTAAACACAATCTTTTTTGTCCATGAGAACTCCTTTTAGTGACATCCTAGTTTTGATTCATAGCAAAGTCTACATAAATCTCTCTTCTTTTTATAACTGTGCATCATAAATTATTAAATACAGCACAGGCAAAGAAACTGTAACTAGTTTGAGAAGGACGAAAAGTAGTGTGATGTGCTTATGCTTTCCCAAGGGATCTTAGAGCAACAAGCAGGTTATATTTAAATATCACTTTGTACAGTGTTAAAATATTGACAATTTGTTTGTAGCTTTCAGTAACTGTTTAAATCATGGTTTCACTAATGTGCCTGCATAAACTGCTGATTGAATTTATTTTAGCACCATTAGCATGGTTAAGTTTGTTATGGAGATGCCAGTTGTGGCTTGATAAGAATATTGAGTTGAGTTTTGCACTTAAAGTAGGGATTTTTAACCCCTTTGCTATATAGGAAGAATACATCATATCCTTCCTAAAATTACACCTCTTTGAATATAGAATTTTTCTGAGAATTTATAAGTGAATCTGTTAATTAGTCTAGGAATGGTTAAGAAACAGGCCTTAAAATCTAACACCGGGTGCTATTTTTTTTTTTTTAATTTGGACTCAGATTCTCTTAATAACAGAAAAATGCACAGGTCTGCTCGAGCCGTGTCAACAACCTGTGGCATTCCTGCACAATGTATCCATTCCGGATATTTGCAAAGCCGCCACATGGGCCTCAGACCATACCTTTGCCAAGCACTATGCCAATACACACGACCCCAGGACGGATGCCATAGTAGGCTTTACTGTCCTTTCTGCTGCTACCATGCACATAACTCCAAAGTCCCCCCAACCATAGTGGGTACTGCTCTACTTTCACCTTGAGTGGAGCACCCACAGAGACAGCACTTGAAGAAGAAGAGAGGGTTACTCACCTTGTGCAGTAACTGAGGTTCTTCGAGATGTGTGTCCCTGTCTATGCTCCACTACCCCTCCCCTCTACTCTGGAAAAAAGAGGACTCTACAGTAGAGAAGGAACTGAGGGGGTCATGCTGTGTGCGCACTGAACAGACTCCAGCGATGCCACGAGACAGCAGCTGCGCATGCGTGGCCTGGCTAGGCACTGCTACTGAAGATGTCTAATCAATGGCGCTGGGACGCACCATCACCTAGAGTGCAGCACCCACAGGGACACACATCTCAAAGAACCTCAGTTACTGCACAAGGTGAGTAACCTTCTCTTATGAAAGCATATCAACTAAGTGGTTGTTATTTGAAAAACATAATTTAGGGGAAAAAAGTTAACTTAGTAAAATGAAAATACAATCCTGTTTTCCTATTCATTGCTCAGCAGAAGCAATGGGGAGGGAGAGGAAAACCACATTTATTTCTAATCCCCGATAGCCTATTTGTACAAGAAGTAAGAATCCTTATTTGTTTTAACTAAATAAGTGATATTAATTCATGTTCAACAGAAATGTACATAATGTAAATTTTGCATTCAGTAATATGAAAAAATGAAATGCTCAGTTAGTGAATTTATTTTTATATCTTATGTAGGGAAATACTATTTCAAATACTACACCGTACTGTTGTTTGCTTCAATGCAAAGGATTTTTTGAGAACACTGCTTCATGTTTATGGTGATGATATTAACTGGAAACAAGGTAAGATGTTTTGTGCCTAATTATGCCATCTTTGCATTGGCAAAACTTCCATTGAAATCAGTGTATAATTGATAATAAATATACTTTATTAAAACAATTATACAGTGACATTAATCGTTTTACATGTAATTTTAAAGACAGAATCATATCAGAACTGACCCTTACCCACTCTGTCTGGACCGGGGCTCAGAGACTTTTGCGTTGCTCTGCCCAGATCATGGGCCAGAACCTCTAACTGTTTGCTGCTCTGTTCTGACTATAGGCAGGAGTCAGAGACTGGTTGGTGCCTCGCTCTGCTTGAGGATCTGGGGCCCAGAGACTCATTTGCTGCTCTGCCTGGACTGCAGGCCAGAGCCATAGGCTGTGCAGTGATCTGCTAATTCCCTGACAGTGAGCAACGCACAGTGAGTGGCCTCCCACTGACCCCGAGAGGGAGGGACTACTGCTAACCCACTACGCAACCATAAATCTCTGACTGCCAGAGGCTGGGAGGGGAAAATACGGGTGGATCTCTCCAAAATTGTCCTGTTCTGTATATTCCCTTTGAAGTTCTGGTATCTGCCATTTTTAGAGACAGGATACTGGGCTATATGGACCATTGGTCTGACCCAGTATGGCAGTTCTTATCATTTTGGAAGTCTCCAGGATTCTTTGAGTAGTGTCCTGATGGGTGCTCCACTGTCGGTGTGTCTGCATCCCTGCACTGCTGATCGGAGAATTTTGGTAATAGTATCCATTCCGTTTGCACATGCGCTACTCCTCGCCTGGCACAAAATTAGCCAACGTGCCTGGGCGAGTCCTCCTCAGTGCCTTCTCAACCATCCCTGGTTAGAGATGGAGTTGGAGCTGTTCGTTTGCAGATTAACTCTTTTAGAATTGCTATTTTTTATCTTCCCTTGAAGCCTTTTTTCTTTCCCAACTTCGTTTGCATTTTATTTTGGCCTTGCTTTAAAAAACAAACAGTCTTCTGCCAACACCCTGGACAAGGGTATGCCCGGCTCCCCGGGCTTCAAAAAGTGCCTCAGTTGCAAGGAATCTATCCCAGCGACTGACAGACGCTCGCAGTGTGTTCACTGCCTGGGAGAGAAACACATTCCACAGAAAGAAAAGGAGTACTTGTGGCACCTTGGAGACTAACCAATTTATTTGAGCATAAGCTTTCGTGAGCTACAGCTCACTTCTGAAACCTGACATTCCACAGAAGTGTTTCTTGTGTCAGCGACTGAAGCCCATATCCAGGAAAGAGAACTGAGACTCAAACTTCTACTCATGGAGTCAGGCCTTCAACCTCTGGAGTCCTGGCAGGAGCCCTCACCGCAACCCTCTCCTTTGAAGGGAGGTGAGTCCAGGGAGACACCTGCGAACCACTCACATAAGGCCTCTAAGAAAAGGTTTGTGAGGCCGCATAGTGAGCCCCAATCAAGCCCAAAACAATCTCAGGCTCAATCAGTATCATTGGTACCAACGGCACCAAAGCCATCTATATCTGGTACCATGGGCATGGTGGTACCGAGTTGACAGAGCAATTTGGGCTGCCTAAAGACCCAATGGGCACAAGCAAAGAAGCACCGGTACTGCGGGGGCATGAAAAACATAGGCGTGCACAGCACAAAGGTGGATAGTCTCAGCCACAAATTCCCACATGACCACGAATGGGAAATAGATTCAGTGTTCCTCCATGACTTATTCCAACAATGGGGGACACTGACAGTAGACCTATTAGCTACTTACAAGAACAAGAAATGTCCACAGTACTGCTCTAGAGTGGGGATCGGACAACACTCCATGGGAGATGCTCTCCTCCTTTTCTGAGACAAGGGTCTTCTTTACACCTTTCTCCCATTCCTTCTAATACTGAAAGTCCTGTTGAAAGTGAAAAGAGAAAAAACAAACATCATATGAATTTCTCCCACCTGGACCAGACAGAAATGGTACCGTTACCTGACACAGTTGACACTGTGCACCTATGACTCTTCCAGTCCCTCCTTACCTGCTATCCATCCCAACCTGCGGATTCTTTGACTCAAAGCCTGCCTCCTTCATGGTTCCAGCACATAGAGACATCTTGCTCTGAGGAGGTACAGGAGGTGTTATTACACATTAGGAAAGGAGGTACTCATTGTACCTACCTACAAAAGGAAAAGATTTCAAATCTGGTGTCGGCCCAAAGGTGTCATCCCAAATGCAGCCACCCTACCAGTAGTCCTGTACTACCTGTTGACTCTCAAGAAATCGGGTCTCTCTCTATTAGCTCACTAAAGATTCACCTAGCAGCAATTGAAACCTTCCACCAGGAGGTAGAAGGGTACTCAGTCTTTTTCTATCCAATTACAAAGAGGTTTCTCAAAGGCATAGCAGACCTCTTTCTCTAACCCAGACTTCCCAGTCCTCAGTGGGTCTCAACCTAATGTTAAAAGGACTGACTAGACCTCCATTTGAACCCATGAACACTTGTTCATTAACTCACCTTTCAATGAAGACAGCATTCCTGATCACCATTACCTCAGCAAGAAGGATAGGGGAGATAGTGGCTCTAATGGCGCATCCCCGTTCACTGTGTTCTTCTCTGACAAAGTCACTCTTAGACCACATCCGAAGTTCATTCCCAAGGTGACTTCAACATTTCATATAAATCAGCTTATTCGGCTTCCAACCTTTTATCCCAGACCTCATCAGGATAATAGGGAAGGCATCCTCCATACACTAGATGTGAGGAGAGCCTTGGCCTTCTGTTTGGACAGAACAAGAGCTTTCAGAAAGTCTCTGAGACTCTTCCTCTCCATTGCAGATAGGTTAAAAGGTACAGCGATTTCACCTCAAAGACTCTTCAAATGGGTCTCGAACTATATTAAGCTCTGTTACCAGATGCGTAATGTAACACTCCTGTCTTCAATATGCATGCATTCTATGAGATCGGTTTCCTCTTCCATCACCTTCTCCAAGGATATTAGAAAATCTGTATCAGAAATCTGCAGAGCAGCTACCTGAACATCTTGCACATACCTTTGCAGAACATTATGCCATCCTGGGGGACTCGGCTGCAGATGCCAGATTTAGTGCCATGGAGCCAGCATCTATAACAGTCTCGACTCTGAAGCCCCAGTCACTAGTGGTGGGCACTTCTCGGGAGTCACCTACAGTGTAGAACCCATAGGGACACTACTCAAAGAAGAAGTTACTCACCTTTGTCCAGTAACGATGGTTCATCGAGATGTGTCTCTCTGTGGGTGGTCCACAACCCACCCTCTTCCCCTCTGCTTCAGAGTTCTTGTCATTAACTCCGTGGTAGAGAAGGAATCAAGGAGGGTTTTCCTGTGCATGCTGGCTAACCTCGTGGTAGGCGAGAAACAGCTCAGGCAGAATGTACAGTGATACCAAAGTTTTCCAATCAGCAGCACAAGGATGCAGACACATCTACAGTGGAGCATCCATAGGGGGACACACTTCAAAGAGCCATCATTACTGCACAAGGTGAGTGACTTCTTTCCCTAGGTTCTTTGTTCCCTTTTCCTTTGTTCTATGACTGGAAAATTTATGGATTCATGGAAAACTCTCCTCATATGTTTTAGTCTCTAAGCATAGGAATCCAGTTAATATGGCTTCTTTAGAGAAAGGCTAACCTGTAATTGTGCTTCTTGGAAGATATCTTCTGACCGGATTCTTACTCATCCACCTGTGTCCCCTCACTATTGAGGAGGAGGCAATAATTTTTCAAAAGCTGATTCTTTTTTTCTGATGGACTCCTCCTACCTTATAAATATTCGTTGACTGTTAGTTACACTTTGAATTTAGGGATAACTCCACTTCCTTCTCTTGAAGAAACTACAGTAGAATGATCCAGGGAGTACTGAGGCATTGGTAATTGGTCTCAGAATAGGGCTAAACTACCTGGGCTTCAAAAACCCCAACTCTTTGAGATTTAGGGGGTTCCGACTTTCTTTGCACTAGCGAGTGGAAGTAGAAAAGTAGGAATCTGGTAAAACAATACAGTCAGACAAGTAGTATTACAAGTAAATAATTATCCCTTCACTGTAGAAACTCAACTTTGAACTACTGGTATCACCCAGTTTATTCCTCAAATTTAAATTCTCTACCTTTTAAAAACATCTCTTCCCAGGCACTCAACAAAAGTATGAGTCATAGAGTATTGACTGTAATTTAGATCTTAGTTGTATTGTCATAGGAATGTGTCTTCAAAAAAGATGGGAAAGTGCTACTTTGCAAAACCTTTTTTTTTAGTCTTTTGCTATAATGTAAATAAATTTGAAATATTCTTCTTTGAGTGCTTTCTTATGTCCATTCCATGTTAGGTGTGTGCACTGTTGCCAGCGATTTTTCCCTCAGTGGTATCCATTGGGCTGGCTCTGGCACCCTCTGTTGCTGCGTGCTTATGCACCGGTAAAAGGGGCACCACCGGCCACAAACATTCTCAGTTCCTTCTTACCGCCCATGACAGTTGCTTGAATGACCCTTCTTGCTTTGGCAAGGCTTCTCCCCAGTAGTTTTTGGACTATAACTCTTAGTTTATCATTGTTTAGAGTATATAGTTATTGTGATTAATGTTAGTGTACATAGTTACTGTAAATAGTCCCTATCATCAAGGGACATGCCTCTGTGCCCGGGCTTCAAACCTTGTGCCTCCTGTGGCAAACCTATGCCCATGAGCAATCTGCACTCCAGCTGGTTGAAGTGCTTGGGGGAAACTCATGTGAAGGACAAATGCCAGATCTATTGGGACTTCAGACCCCATACTAAAAAAGACAGACACATCAGGTTGATGACTATCATCATGGAAGCTCCCCTCACACCTGCCTCAGAGGTGAGTTGCTCTGATTTGGCACCGAGCACTTCGGAGTCAGTGCAAAGTGCTCCTCCAGAACCAAGCTCTTCCTGGTACCGTTTGACATCTCTGGTGCTATGGAAAAAGCACAAAAAATAGAGCCCCATAGAGGGCGCTCACTGTTGCAGAAGAAGGACAAGCCGGGTTGGGGGGGGAGGAGGAGGGAAGGAATCACGGTGAGATCTGTGCCACACTTCCACTCCTGGCTCCGTGATGGCACCATCAACTATGCCCAGAGCATTGAGTCCTGTGTGGTATTCTCCGCTCACACCCGGAAGCCACCGTGGCACCAGCAATCTGACTGTCCCATCAACAGAGATTTACTATCTCTTCTGGTCCCCCTGCCCAATTCTGATGGGATATCTGCCAGCTCTGATTACTGGAAGGAGCAAGGAGCATCGAGCTCCTTCCCGGCACTGGGCCCTCCAGCACTCTCTAGAGGCAAGCTGTCCCTGACCCTGATGTCCCAACCATCTCTAGTTTGCCACAGGTCCCTGGACCCCTGGCACCACATGGAGGCAGAGGCAGGTACCACTGTGCCATGGTCTCTAAGAGAGGACTTCTCTTCCAAGTCTGAAAGGGAACCCTGTGTGCAACCTCAGGGTCACCACCAGTACCCAGTCAACATGCCACTGGACTTTGGTACTGGTCCCCCAGATGGCACCTGGCCAGCAGGTCGCTGACTGATACAGTGGCCTTACAGAACCCCTGGGGCTTTCCGCTCATACCGGGTCTTCCCTTCCATTGCCTCTCCTACTCAGATTTCCAAGAGGCAGGCTTCTGCTTCTTCCTGCCCGGCACCAGACCCCAACTTCTACAACCAAAAGTTCCTTTATTGAGCCCCTCTCTGCTTCCTCATCATACCCCACTCACAGTGGTTGTTGGTCAGTGAGGACCCAGGGTTCAGAGGTGCATCTGTGTGAGTTCACTTCCCACCTGGGGAAGAAGGCACCTTGTTCCGCCATCTGAGCACTTGGTCTGGCTGGCCGCCTCGCTGGCCGCCGCTTCTCTCCACTGGCCTCCTCACCAGCTGCTGTTCCTCTCACCAGTCACTGTCTGCTACCTGCCTCTCTGCTGTGACCTCTATAAGTCAGTCTCTTGAGAGTCCACCCAACCCTTAGTGACTTTCGGTTCTTAGTGAGCAATTAACATAACAAAAGACTCCTAATGGAGCCTATTTAGCTCTATCTTTGAACTGTGGGGAGGAACAGGTTAAACCAGACTGGCGACCCTTAGGGAGAGTCCACACCTCCTGGCTGGGACACCTGTCTCCACCCCTCTTACTTTCACAGGGGTCTGACGTTTGAGCCCTTGGCTTAGTGAGGTCCTTTCAGCTGAAGGTGACTCCCTCATTTAGGACAGTTAAGCACAGTTCTTCAAGTGCTGTCCCTGTGGGTGCTCCACTTCAGGTGTTGGTGCATCCCGGCACTGCTGATCAGAGATTTTTGGTAGCAGTGCCTGGTTGGGACGCACATGTGCAGTAGCTGTCTCGTGGTGTCATTGACGCTTCATCTAGCACTCGTGCGGCCCGACCCCCTCAGTTCCTTCTCAACTATCCTCGGCTGCAGACAGCGCTCCAATGGTAGTGTCAGAAAATAACTTACAAGGTGCGTTTACTTATCCCCTTTACTCATACAATAAAGAGAACAACATTGATAACAACATTTCACTGCCCCTGCTTTCAGTACTAAAGTGATTTGTAACCCAAAACCAGCTAAAGTTGATCACTTTGAGCAACACAGCTCTATCTGCTGGATATCTAGGCAGAATAGGTGTGTTCATGTAAATACAATTTGCTCCTGAAGTCTCTCCCCCTTTCCAACTAGCTGTTGGGAGAGTTCATTCAGACTTTGCTTATAATTATACCCCCCGATTGTGTCAGCAGCCAATGAGAGAGACAGGCAGGGCCAGCTGAGTGCTACCCCCAAACAAAAAGATGCCAAGAAACTGGGTCTTTTTGGAAGAAAGGGTTATTCGATGGGTAGCCTCCAACTACGTATCTCTGACCAGCAAGCTTTGCTGAGGAGATACAACTATTATCTGTGGGACTCCTTGGGTAAATTTAAGGACTCCCTGCCTCAAAATTAAAGGCAGAAGGTCATTGCCCTCTTGGAGGGTAAGAATGGGCTGGGACCTCTCTCCAGGCAGCTCTGGATGCAGCCAACTTGGCAGCCAGGATAATGGACTCCATGAGGTGGTGATCTTGGCTCCTGTCCTTGGGACTTCCTCACAAAGTCCAACCATCCACGGCCACTCCTCGTTATTCTTGGAGCAGATGGACACAAGACTTCACAGCCTGAAGGACTCAAGGGCCACCCTCCAGTCTTTAGGCCTTTACGCTCCGACGGCTTCCAGGAAGTTATTCAGGCCCCAGCAGCCTCCTCATTCTCAGCGTCAGAAGTTATCAACTGTGCCAACCGCTCCTGTCCACCTCAACCTCCCAGCCAGGGTCTCGGAGGTACTCTGAGGGGCCCAAGCGGACCTTTTGAAGGTGTGCTGTCACTGCTTCAGATCCAACTTCCCTTTTATGTTTGGACTGTCTGTCCCATTTCAGCCTAGTGTGGTCCCACACAACCACGGACCATTGGGTACAAAGTACAGTGACAGTCAGCTATACCCTTCAGTTTTTGTCTACCCTCCCTATCACCCACCATCCCCGTCCCTCTTCAGGGACCCTTCTCATGAGCAATACTTCGTCCAGGAGGTGCAATCCCCCTTAAGAATGGGGCCATGGAGGAGGTTCTGCAAGACTTGAGAGGGAAGGGGTTTTACTCCCAGTATTTCCTTATCCCAAAGGCCGGGAGGGGCCTCCAGCCCATTCTGGACCTGTATTGCCTCAACAGATATCCCAAGAAACTGAGCTTCTGCATGGTCTCCCTGGCCTCTATCATTCCCACTCTGGATCCAGGGGATTGGTATGGCATCCTCGACTTAAAGGACACATATTTTCACATTTGTATCTTCCATGGCCACAGAAGATTTCTCAGATTTATTGTGAATCAACACCACTACCAATTCACCACCCTACCGTTCAGCCTCTCTGCATCCCCTTGTGTTTTCATGAAGTATATGGCAGTAGTAGTGGCCTTACTTAGACGGCGAGGCATCCAGGTCTACCCATAACTCGACAACTGGCTGACCAAGGTTCGGTCAGAGGCTCAAGTACAGAACGGCATCAGCACTGTCCAAGCCACCTGCAGAGCACTGGGTCTGCTGATAAACAAAAGCCAACTCTTGTCCCAGTTCAGAGAATAGAATTTATTAGGGCAGTGCTTGACTTGACCTAAGCCATGGCCTTCCTGCCGGAGACCCGATTCCAGACCATATTGGACCTGATATCCGATGTCATGGTCCACCCAATTACGACAGCTCGGGTTTGCCTCAGGCTAGTGGGGCACATGGCTGCAAATACTTACATGGTTCAACACGCAAGATTGTGCCTCAGACCCCTCCAGATGTGGCTAGCTTCAGTGTTCTCCCCGAGGAGACAACACTTGGACTCAGTGCTAACAATTCCTCCCCTGGTCCTTGCCTCCCTAGACTGGTGGAAAGAGTCAAGATCAGAAATGATGGGGGTGCCCTTTGTTCCCCCACAACCGTCAGTGTCTTTGGTCTCAGATGTGTCAGACCTAGAGTGCGGGCCCACCTCAACAACTTCAGGACTCGGCCTTTGGTCCCAAGAACTCTCCCTGCACATAAATGTAAGGGAGTTCAGGGCGATTCACTTAGTATGCCAAATGTTCCTTCCCCAGATCTCAGGCGAGGTGGTGCTAGTCCTGACAAACAATACTGCAGCCATGTTCTATATCAACAAGCAGGGAGGGGCTCAGTCCTTGACCCTGTGTGGACATGAGCCAGCACCCACGCAGAAAAATTAGCAGGTGCTTAGCACCCTCTGGCAGCCAAGCTACCCTCCCACCTCCCCACTCCTGCCCATTGGCAGCCCTCACCGATCAGCTCCTTCCCCTTCCTCCCAGTGTCTCCTGAACACTGTAGAACAACTGTTCAGTGGCATGCAGGAGGTGCTGGAAGGGAGGGGGAGGAGTGAGGACGGGGCACACTCAGGGGAGTGGGTGGGAAGAGGCCGGACAGGGGTGGAGCAGGGGCAGGGTCTGGAGCTGAGTTGGGGTAATGAGCACCATGGGGTAAATTAGAAGCTGGCGCCTGTGGTCTGAAATCAAGGCCCTTATGTTGGAACTACTTTACACAGTGTTCTTCAAGGACAAGGTCCAACTGTACTCCCACCCGGCCTTCCTGCAAAAGGTGGTGTCACAATTCCATAGCAACCAGGCCAACTCTTCGTAGCGATAGAAGAAAGGAGGAGAGGGCTACCTGTGTCAGCCCAGAGGATCTCGTCCTGGATAACTGCCTGTATTCAGGCTTGCTACAAGCAGGCAAATGTCCTGCCTTCAGCCATCTTAACTGCTCACTCCACAAAAGCTCGGACTTTGTCAGCAGCATTCCTTGCACAGGTCCCAGTCCAGGACATGAGCAAGGCCACAACCTGGTCATCAGTACATACCTTCACATCTCACTTTGACATCACTCATCAGGCCAGAGACAATGCCAGATTAAAGAGAGTGATGTTGCAGTCAACATGTCCATGAACTCTGAGCCTATCTCCTGGGGTACTACTTGTGAGTCACCTAACGTGGAATGGACATGAGCAAGCACTTGAAGAAGAAGAAAAGGTTACTAACCTTTTGTAACTGTTGTTCTTTGAAATGTGTTGCTCATGTCCATTCCATGACTCTCCCTCCCACCCCCCTGTTGGAGTAAACCGGCAAGAAAGAACTGAGAGGTTGTGTGGCTGGCGGGGTATCTTATATCAGCGCATAAGCGCGTGGCTGCAAAGGGCACTAGTTGGCCCGACAGATACCACTGAGGGAAAAATCTCTGGCAATGGTGCATGCTGTGTGCACACATCTAATGTGGAATGGATGTGAGCAACACATCTCGAAGAACAACAGTTATTAAAGGTCAGTAACCGTTTTTTATTAAATCAGCAATGAATGATTAAAATAGTTTTTTATTTTTGTAGTGGCTGATTGTGTTGTGTTAGATCCAAGGATTGCTGCATGGCTGATAAACCCCAGTGACACTGTCCCCTCTTTTGAATATTTGATACATAAGCATTTTGAAAAGCCTGTCTCAGAGAGAACAGTGAATATGAATGCAGATTCCTTGAGAAATACATTGGTAAGTAGTTTTTAGAGACTCATAGTCAGATAAACCAAACGGTGAAATAGTAAAGATATTTAGATACTTTGTAAGGTACAATAGAGAAAAATATACCGGAAAAATACATGCAGGATTTTCTTCTGAGAGCAAAGGGTTATCTTGGTTAGCAATATATGCTAGATAATTGGTATAGATTAATCAGGGCTTGTTGTATTCTGTGGGCCAGTGGAACCAAATTCCCTATGAGTAGCTCCTAAATCCTGCAGAACAAACCCTAAATTCCATGGCAATATTAATTAGTGTTATCAACATGAAATCTCCTTTGTTCTCTTCCTCCCACTCCCTGGCTGCAAGCTGGATTGCAACTCTCATTCCCAGCATCTCCAATGCCCTGCTGCCTCGTTGCATGGAATAGTACAGGGTGCATGCATCATAATCTAATTAATTCTCCTTTGTGAGGTAAATTTGAAAAGAGAGATGCATTTGCAGGCAGAGTGCTGGTAGGGTGACAAAATACAAAATGTTGAGCACTTGGCTGCAGCAAAATGGTGAATTCCATGCCAGAAATGCTGAATTTCATGGCATCTTGGGAAAATGTCAAATTACATAGCCATGGAATCATGGGGAACTTTATGTACAACTACACAACATGCACACAGAAAATCTGTGAATTTGTCACAGTCAGTATGATAGAAATTTTGTTTAGTTGCTGCTCTGATGACTAGAAGATTGCTGAGCAATGTTTGGTTGCCGAGTTGATGGCATTTGTTGTGAATTCTCACTTAACAGAGTGAGAAGGCTGTCATCTTACACTCTGGAAGAAATATATGGCATGAGGCAATGGTAATTGCCATTCCAAAGCGTGAAAAGCCCCCTGATGAAGCTGGAAGCTATAGGCCAATTTCTCTACTATGTATGACCTATAAACTTCTTGAACATATCCCCCTTTTTTATATATACATAAATGGGATACCTCCAACTAAATCACGAAAATTTGGATATACAGATGATCTTGCCATGACAATCCAAGGTAACTGCAAAGATAAAAATGAGAGCCAACATAATCCTGAAACTAGCAGGTACAACCTGGAGTGCATCAGCATCAGTGTTGCGAATATCTGCAGTAGCACTTGTATATTCAGTAACTGAATATTGTGCACCAGTATGGAGCAGATGCAGCCGCACATGACTTGTGGATACACAGCTAAATACAGTGCATCACGGGAACCCTTAAGTCAACTCCAACACCGTGGCTACCTGTTCTGTCTAACATTGCTCCCTCCTGGCTTGGAAAGTAGATTGGGCTAAACAAGACTTAAAAAATAAGCACCATGTGCCAGATCCCACGCAGAAGGTTCCTGGTTTGACCTTCCACGCTCATCTTGGTCAATTCTGAACTGAATTTGAACCAACCATGGTAGATGCAGATATCTAATGCACAAATGGAAAATCAAGGACTCCCCAGTGCGTGAGTGTGGCTCCCCACGACAGACCATCAAACATATCACTACCTACTACCCAATTTATAAATATGAAGGAGGCATTACTGCAATAAATTCTGCTATTACTGATGTAGTCATTTGACTCGATCAACTTCAGGTGAAATTGTAGTTGCTGTTCTACACTAGTCATATGAAAGAAGAAGAATAGAAATGTTTTGTCTATTTAATGAAGCTTTTTAAAAAAATAGAATTCTTAATTGTTAGCCCTGCTGCAATAGAAATGTTCCACAGAAATCACCATTCTGCTGGCAAAACTTTTTCATGAACAATGTTATGTAGCCAAGGGTTTGGGGTCATATTTTTGGCCACAACAGTGTAGTCTGAGCAAAAATTTGAGACCCAGTTTGGAGAGACAAGGCTTCACAGGATGTGTTATTTATTCTGGGAGTTTAGAGAGTTAGGGAGAACTATTCAGATCTCAATCTGTGTCCAGTAGTCTAAATGAAGTGTTACTTTTGATATCACTAAAACAGTCTTGTCTCTTGTATACCCTATAAGAATGCTTTAAAAAATTCCAAAACATCTAGCTTATCTGAGGAATTTTATTGACTGATGCTGTAGAAATCCTTCACTGAAATTACGTTTCAGAGTAGCAGCCGTGTTAGTCTGTATTCACAAAAAGAAAAGGAGTACTTGTGGCACCTTAGAGACTAACAAATTTATTTGAGCATAAGCTTTCGTGAGCTACAGCTCACTTCATCGGATGCATTCAGTGGAAAATACAGTGGGGAGATTTATATACACAGAGAACATGAAACGATGGGTGTTACCATACACACTGTAAGGAGAGTGATCACTTTCTCCTTACAGTGTGTATAACAACACCCATTGTTTCATGTTCTCTGTGTATATAAATCTCCCCACTGTATTTTCCACTGAATGCATCTGATGAAGTGAGCTGTAGCTTACGAAAGCTAATGCTCAAATAAATTCGTTAGTCTCTAAGGTGCCACAAGTACTCCTTTTCTTTTCACTGAAATTAGAAGAACATTTAGATTGAATGTGCAGTAATAGACATGTCTTGAAGTTCTTATTAGGTATCCTAAAACACTTATGTTTAAAAAGTATATTTTTGTATTGCAAGGTGCATGCAATACTCAGACATAATGGGAGTTTTCCTCTACTTCCTCCCATTTATTTTGTAGCTGTCTTGTTGCCTTCTGAGGGTTTCCACCTTCTGGCTACTACATTACTTACTCTTCTTTGTCTTCTGTGCCAATCCCCTCCCTTGCTTGTGACTGCTTCTGTACTACATCATTCTATGTGAACCACAGCTGCATTTCACTCTCCATCCCATGGCGCACACAGAAGGGAATGAAGCGGTGTAGCGTAAGCAAAGGGAGGAATGAAATAATCAAGTAGTGTGTCATAGGAGGAAAAAGTGGGCAGGTTAGTAAAAGATAGAGGAATCCAGCAAGTAGACGAGAGAACATCCAGGAAGAAGAAGGGCAATAAGAAATTGGGGGAGTATGGTGAGTTAATAATATGGAGAGAACACTGGGCATGGGAATGGGATGTACAGAATGAGAATATCATTTAAGAAAGAGAGCGGAGTATAAGAAAAGAGGAGAGATAATTGAAAATGGAAAATACTCCCAGGAAGCAGGAAAGAGAAATGGGCAAGGGATTCTACTCTTTTCACAAAAAGAAGAAAAATGTTAAAATTTTAGTGAAAAATATAGAGAGATAGAGAGAGAGAAGACAGAGTAGAGCCAAGCAAGAGAAGGAAATAAGAAATTAAAAAAATTAAAAAGGTAAATGAGATAAGTACATCTTGTTGCATTTCCCACACCTCTCTTATTTTGGTGGTTAGGAGTAGGAAGTGATAATAGATTGTTAATTTTACCCTACCCTACCTAATTTTATTTAACCTTAAGTTTAGTCTAGTCAAGCAGTCAACAGAAGGGAAACATTTTACAACCAACTAGATTAACTGAGAAGCGTTTTCATAAATTCCATGCCAGAGTGGCAAGTAATTTTCTCCTCTTCACCCAAGACCACTCACACAGCCTCTCAAAATTTAAAGCTCTGCAATGTAATCTGATGATCAGCACTATTGGGTTTAATGGAAATGAACTGTATAGATTGCCTAATTAAAAATATTGGACACTTCTGCAAGAGATGAGGTGACATCAGTTACCTTGAACTACTTTTCATGGTTAAAAATTTTTTGTTTGTGAAGGCTCATTCACAGAATGAAGATCTTCATTTTAAGGAGGAAAGATCAGTCTAGTTAAAAAAAAAAAAATAAAGGATGATGCTGTAGAAGAGATGAAAGACACTAAGTCTGTCTGTACACTTGGAGCTAGGAGTGTGATTCCCAGCTCATGTAAACATACTCATGCTAGCTCTGCCTCAAGCTAATGTGCTAAAAATAATAGTGTAGATACAGTAGCATGAGCAGTGTTGAGTGGTTGCATGGACTAGCCTCCTTGAATATATACCAACTGGTTCCAAGTATATTTGTACTCGGGGAGGCTAGCCAATGCAGAAACTACGGAACCCAAACCACCAAAAAAGAAAAACAACCTTCTATTGGTGGCCTCTGACTCAGATGATGAAAATGAACGTGCATCAGTCTGCACTGCTTTGGATTGTTATCGAGCAGAACCCATCATCAGCATGGAAGCATGTCCTCTGGAATAATGGCCGAAGCATGAAGGGCATATGAATGCTTAGCATACCTGGCACATAAATACCTTGCAATGCTGGCTACAACAGTGCCATGTGAACACCTGTTCTCACTTTCAGGTGACATTGTAAATAAGAAGCAGGTAGCATTATCTCCCATAAATGTAAACAAACTTGTTTGTTTTAGCGATTGGCTGAACAGGAAGTAGGACTGAGTGGATTGCTAGGTTCTAAGGTTTTACATTGCTTTATTTTTGAGTGCAGTTATGTAAAAAAGATTCTACGTTTGTAGGTGGCACTTGCATGATAGAGATTGCACTACAGTACTTGTATGAGGTAAACTGAAAAATACTATTTTATCTTCTTTACAGTTCAAATATTTGTAATAATAATAATATAAAGTGAGCACTGTACATTTCATATTCGGAGTTGTAATGGAAATCAATATGATTGCATGGCTATTGAGAGGGAAGCATAAGCAGTCATTTTATTCTCCAAGATGGTCAGCACTCTGCTGGTCTCCAGACAGACTTTAGCACTAAAGGCCTACTCCTCCATATGGGCATGGTTAAACTCCTGGAGACAAACGGAAATCCCAAATACCCTGGAATTCCAGCTATTCTGGATTTTCTTCAGGACAGTATAGACAAGGGACTACAGTTATGCCTTTGTTTTTTATCTATCAAAACATGCTTCTTGGTCACTATTATGTTAGCTTGACAAGTCTGAGTTGGCAGCTCTATCCATGCAGCAACACGCTGTTCCATGATGACAAGTTGGTTCTAAGGACTCCAGAATCTTTCTTACCAAAGGTGAGATTTCTCTTTCCATACCACACAGGAAGAGATCCTTCCATTATTCTGTCCAAAGACCCAGCATCCTACAGAAAAGCTGTGGCATATTCTGGATGTATGTAAAGCACTTAAGAACTACTTCAAGTGCAATGAATTGATGAGAAGATCAAGCTCCTTGTTTGTATTCTTTCACCCAAAGTGCCAAAGCCTTTTGGCATTCTACCAATCACTGGCCAGATGGATGAAGTTATGTGTAATGGAGACACATGGCATCAAGTTCACCTATTCCTGAAGACCTCTGAGATCTCTACCAATATCATCTAGCAGAAAGGATGTATGCCTCAACTGAGGAAATCTGAAGGTCTCCAACCTGGTCTTCTGTCAACAGCTTTATCAAACATTGTAAGATGGATTTTCTATCCCCTGCAGAGGCCTCTTTTGGAATGAAGGTTCTGCATGTGGTGATACAAAAATAACTTGCCATGTACTTTCAAACAGAGAGTTCTCTATTTCAGTCTGTTTTTTTGGTCCTTTCTTTCTTATAATTCATTGCTCGTTACTTCCCAAGCATCGTATAATTGAGACGCTGGGTTACAGAATGTCGTGCCTTACCTGGTGATCTCCTTTTTGCTAGCAGCATCTCCCACAATTCTACCAGTCCCTGATGAGATTCCAGTAGCCAAAGGACAACATTTATTTTATGTCTACAATTTGTGGGCCAGATAGCCTACTGTACGTAGTTCACTGACTGGCACTATTGTTACTAATCATATTGTAAGAGTTTCTACACAGCTTTGGAATGACTCTTCTGGCGTGCAGCTGGAGAAGGGAACATAGCCAGCATGAGCTATGCTGCAACTTTGAACTGCCTTCATTTTTTCAGAGAGGAGGGGAACAGCCCAAAGTCACAGAATTGTGGCAGATACTGCTAGCAGAATGGAAATGATCAGGTAAGAAACTTTCCATTGTGTAGACATGATGGTAGAACTTTTGAAAAGGGACTGCTCAGTGCAACAAAGATAAGTCTATTCGCAGGACTTCAGGCTGGGGACTTGCTGTATATCTAACTGCATCGCAACAGAGTGGGGAGAACACTCCCATGGACTAAAACAGGAAGTAAGGCATGGGAGAGGAGCATGGCTCCATCCCATAATGCTCTCGATAACCCAGTTAACCCTATCATGATCACTTTACTACAAGAACTTTAACTCTAGTATCAAAAGCCCAATGTTACAATATTATCTCTTAAAAGTAAGTACACCTCTTCAATCTTCATGCTCCGATTGTGTTCCCAGGTGCGGTATGTAAAATAAGGAATACATTAAGTTCTAAATATTCCAGATCATTACTTCCCCAGGAGCTCTTGAAATGTGATTATCAGTGGCCTAAGAATATTACTAGATATGCAAGAGTTAGCATCAGTAGATGCACAAGGAAAAATGCTTTCATGTTGGTTAATCACTTAGTATTGAAGTAATAATCTTACCAGTTTTATATTAGTAATTGAGTATTCTTGATTTATTTATTTTTAAATCAGCACCAGAACTTGGTTCTAAACTTGAAGATACTTTACAGCATAATGATGGATCTGGCTGATGAATTACAGGTAAGATTTTCATAGCAAAATATACCAAAAAATTGTACCTACATAGTGATATGGTGAATGAAAAAAAACATTTGTGATTTACCTTTAATTAAAAGTAAAGTCAGAGTCTATATATGGAAAAAGACAAGAAGGCCTCATATGTTAAATATTATTAGACACTGAATCCACCAGTGGTGCTGTTTTCAGTAATAGAGGCACTCCCATGATTTAGGGCCATGTGTGCTAAGTGGGGTTCACACAGATTTTGAAGAAGTGAGAGCTAATGAAGGCTGTTTCCAAATCATAGTGTATATTTACACTGCAGTTGCCTCCCACCTGGTTAAACAGACTAGCATTAGTTCTGTTTGAGATAGCGCTCTTAAAATAGCAGTGAGGAAGTTGTGGCATGGGTGGTGACTCAGGCTAGCTATCTGAGCCCAAACCCGCCTGACCTTGTGTCTGAGCTCAGATGGCTAGTCCAAGCTGCTGCTAGTGCTATAACATCCTCACTGCTATTTTTAGCTCTGTGGCTAGGGTGAGTCTCTCCATCTCTGCTGGGAGGGATGCTCCCAGCTGCTGTGTAGACATAACCATAGAATTTAAGGCCAGAAGGGATCACCAGATCATATAGTCTGACTTCCTGTATATCACAGGCCATCAACACCATCCAGCCACCAGCACACCCCAAGCCCAAGAACTGAAATTAGACCAAATTATCAGGAATCTAAACTACTATGTGCCAGAGGCAGAGAATAGGAGGGACCAAGGTGCACCAATGCCTGAGGCCCCTGTAATGGCCTGTGGTTGGCATCAGAAGATTATGCCAAAAGTGTTCTCAAGATGATTTTGTTTAATTTATAAGACCACAAGAGGCACCTATTTCATCTCTCAGTGCCACTAACATTTAAGTACATGCACAGTCAATATAAATCAAAGGGAAATAAATAAATAAACCTCTAGCCAAATAAAATGAAAAGAAATATTACACACTCCTTAAATGTAACCTCCTTAAGCAAGCTTTCTCTCCCCAAAAGGTATCTTAAAAAGATGAGCCTTGCAGTATATGTCTTGAATATCAATAAATACAGACTATTTTGGTCCAAGGAGGAAAAATTCCAAAAGAACGGAGCTCTCACAGAAATGGCCTGCCAGAAGCCCTCTCTCTCATACTTAGGAATGTAGGAATTGCCATACTAGAACAGACCCATTTTATATTTAGTTCAGTATCCTATCTCTGACAGTGTCAAGCACTAGATGCATAAGAGTAAGATGCAAAAAACACTAGTAGTACACAGTTTTGGGATAATCTGTGCCCTGTGAAAATAATAGTTGTTAGAGATTGGTTTAAACCCAGAGTCATGAGGTTTTATATCCCTTCCAATATTCTTTGTTAGTCTTTATTATTATAACTGAATATTCTAATTATGCACATAAATGTCAAAACTTTCTTTAAATCTTTCGGAGTTGTAGGCCTTGTGGCAATGAGTTCCATGGTCTAATTTTACAAGATGAAATTCAATAAAGACAAGTATAAAGTACTACACTTAGGAAGGAAAAAACAAATCCCCAAATAGAAAATGGGAAATAAGTGACTAGTCCGTGATACTGCTAAAGTGGATCTGGAGGTTGTAGTGGATCACAAATTGAATATGAATCAGCAGTGTGGAGCTGACAAATATACTGGGTATACTAACAGGAGTGTCATGTGGAAGACATGGGATGTTCTGCTCTACATTGTGCTGGTGAGGCCTCAGCTGGCGTATTGTCCAATTTTAGATGCCACACTTAAAGATGTGGACGAATTGGAGAGAGTCCGGAGGATAGCTACAAAAATGATACAAGGTTTAGAAAACCTAAGCTATGAGTAAAGATTTAAAAAAAAGTGTATATTTAGTCTTGAGAAAAGAATACTGAGGGTGGGGGTAACGTGATGGCAGTCTTCAATTACGCTGAGGGCTGTTTTGAAAAGGATGGTGATCAATTGTTCTGTATGTTCTGTATGAAGCACAGGACAAGAAGTAATGGGCTTAATCTGCAGCAAGGGAGATTTAGATTAGATATTAGGAAAAACTTTCTAATTATGGCTACATCTATACTTGCACGCATGCTCAGGTACGCTTCCACGTGTACCCCATACCTGTACTGAGTGTCCATGTATGCTGTACATGTGTATACCACCATCCACACTGCCGGTGTTTGGTACGTGATGTTAGCACTACCATTTCAGGGGCATATCCCAGGTTTCTGTGCATCAAAGGAGAAGCTCTAGGAACTGCCTTGCTATTTGGTATTGGTGCTGTCCTCCACCTTCATATATTTGCCGATGGCAGTTCCTGTTCACCTCTCCCTTCTGCCAAACTAGGTGGAAGATGTGGAGCAAGTGAATGATGATGTGGTTCTGCTCCTGCTCCGTCTTGGGGACATAGTTTTCTCCAGTGCAATAGGCAATGTGACGGGGCAAGGCCAGATGGCTATAGAAAAGTAGTGGGAGACAGCTATATTAGCTCCAGGCTAAACAAATCTCTGGTACCAGGATAAGTGAAATGGCAGCTGCTCCAGGTCAATTAAGACACCTGGGGCCAATTAAGAACTTTCCAGAAGGCAGGGAGAACGCTAGGTTGATTGGGACACCTGAAGCCAATCAGGGGCTGGCTGAAACTAGTTAAAAGCCTCCCAGTTAGTCAGGTGAGTGTGCATGTCAGGAAGGAAGTTGTGCTGTTGGAGAGACTGAGCAGTACACACCATATCAGGCATAAGGAAGGAGGCCCTGAGGTAAGGGTGAAGTGGAGCTTGAGGAAGTGAGGGCTGCTGTGGGGGAAGTAGCCCAGGGAATTGTACATGTCATGTTTCTAAAAGGTCAGATACCATAGCTGATACTATTAGAGTCCCTCAGCTGGAGCCCGGAGTAGAGGGTGGGCCCGGGCTCCCCCCCCGCTTTTGCCCCCTGATTAATCACTGAGACTGGGAGACAACAGAGACTGTGCAATGAAGGATAACTTCTCCTCCTTTCCCTCGCTGGCTTATGATGAAAATGGCTCAGTAGACTGTGACCCTTCTCTCTAGAGAGAGAAGGGTTATGTGGAGGGTCACAGTGAGCCTCTGAGGCTACCGAAATCTGCCAGGAAATGCAGGACCCACGGAGGCAAGGACAGAGCTTTGTCACAGCAGTCAGTGAGAGATACCGGATGGAATTGTGCTAGAACTTTTTGAAAAGCCAAAGACAGCTGACCAAGCAGGTGACTGACAATCCACTATGGTCCCATGGAACAGATATGGTGTCTGCTGCTATTGCCATGGTATGCCCATGAGTAGACTGCCGCTACTGGTCCAGGAGAATGAGCACGATGTGGTAAGATCACGTGGTTTTGGAAACCTGGGATTAGGAGCAGTGGGTTCAGAACTTCCGAACGAGGAAGCAGACCTTGATGGAGATGTGAGAGAGCTTGCTCCAACCCTTCAGTGCCAGAGCACTTGATTTTGGAAAGCCATACCAATACAGAAGTACATGGCTTTTGCCTTGTGGAACCTGGTAACACCAGCTGGCTTCTGGTCAGTTGCAAACCAGTATGGATTTGGGAAGTCTACTGTCAGGGTCATGGTTGTACAGATTTGTGAGACAAATAGTACTGTCACCTACCCACGAGTGGTTGCCATAATCCGAGTACTGGACATTATAGCTGGATTTCAGAGAATAGGGTTTCCGAACTCTGCATGGGCCACTGATGGCATCCATTTCCCAATACTTTGCCCACCAAAAGGAGCGAGTGAGTATGTGAGCCGAAAAGGTTACTACTCAATCATTCTTCAGGGCTTAGTGGACCACAGAGTTCATGAACACTGTTGGAAACACAGTAAAGATTCATGACACCAGGGTGCTGAGGAGATTGGGATTGTACTTTGGGGGAAGAAGGGACTTCATTCCCTAGAAACTAAGCAGTACTCTACAGTGGGTTTGTGCCAACAGTTATTTTGGAAGACCCTGCATACCCACTCTTAGCTTCGCTCATGAAACCATACCCCTGACATCAATGACCCTGGAAAAAGGGAACTCAACTACAAATTGCATAGATAGCGAATGGTCATGAAGTTCAAGTCTGGGTGGCTGAAAGTTCGATGATGCTTACATACCAGTCTGGATGCCAGTGTGGCCAATGCTGTTCTCATAATTGTGGCCTGCTGTGCCCTTCACAGCGTATGTGAGGGTAAAGGCGGGTACTTCCATATAGTGTGGGCACAAGAGAGGACTTGTTTGCAAAGCGTTTAGACAGCCAGATCCTGCCTGCTTGCATGGTGGTCTGGTTCTTGGAGGGCAAGAAAAATCTGGGATACCTGATGTGCATGCATTCTGGAACAGTGGGATGCAGTGGGTGACTTCTGCATTTTTGAGGGACAATATCACACCCTATGGAGCTGCTGGAGTTGCACAGGAGTGACCATAGGCACATATTTGGGTGTGAGTGTACCTTTGTGGAGGATAGGTCCATCAATGGCTATTGTCCAAGATGGTCAGGGATGCAACCGCATGCTCTGGGTGTCCCTAAACCTCTGACTGCCAGAAGCTGGGACTGGATGACGGGATGGAAGATTTGATAAATTGCTCTGTTTATTTCCTCTGAAGCACCTGGCACCAGCCACTTTCACAAGACAGGATACTGAGCTTGATGGACCAGTGGTCTGACTCAGTATGGCTGTTCTTATGTTTGTGAGGGTTTAGTTCCCTGTAACTGTGTAATTAGCCATTCATTTCTGTAACTATTGACTCTCTATGGACAGTTGTGGCAGGGCACAGCATTAACACTATGGGGCTTGAGTTTTTGCTGTGGAGTGTGTTTACTCAGTTCTGTTGCCATCATTATAAAATGCTTTGGTGTTAATGTTAACATCTGTTTTGAAGACTATACTAAGGGGAGCACTCAGTCAGTTTCAATGACCTTCAAAACAATTCTTTAAGGGTTTGGGAGGGGCTTCAGAAATTCTTTTAGCATTTGACTGAGTGCAGAGATAACAGCACTTGTCAGCTATTATGCATGAGTACACCCAAGGTTGAAAACTGGCCTTGATTTCCTGAGAGTGGGGGAAGAGGGTCATTTCATCACTGTTCAGCATCTGTTGGCTTTACTGTCACTTTAATTGTGTTTCCTCCTTGTTCTATGTATGAACCAAGCAATAAAGAAGTTTACTTAACCTGTTTTGTGTCTTCTGTTAAAACTATTAGTGTGTTCTGGGCATAACTTTAGCTATCCCTCTGGTGTATTCTTTGGAATTCTTATATTTATGGAACTGAGGTGGCGGTGGTGAAGGGGCATGGGAGGGACAAAGAATTCTTTGCAGTCTGATGGCACCACTGAGTTACACAAATCAAAAATGTACTATGTATCATGGGGCCCTAACTTGAACCTGAATAAAAAGTTCCCGTTTGTCAGGAAGGAGGATCCACACATAAGAACATAAGAATGGCCATACTGGGTCAGACCAAAGGTCCATCAAGCCCAGTATCCTGTCTACCGAAAGTGGCCAATGCCAGGTGCCCCAGAGGAAGTGAACCTAACAGGTAATGATCTAGTGATCTCTCTCCTGCCATCCATCTCCACCCTCTGACAAACAGAGGCTAGGGACACCATTCCTTACCCATCCTGGCTAATAGCCATTAATGGACTTAACTTCCATGAATTTAGCCAGTTCTCTTTTAAACCCTGTTATAGTCCAGGCCTTCACAGCCTCCTCAGGCAAGGAGTTCCACAGGTTGACTGTGCGCTGAGTGAAGAAGAATTTCCTTTTATTTGTTTAAAACCTGCTGCCCATTAATTTCATTTGGTGGCCCCTAGTTCTTATATTATGGGAACAAGTAAATAACTTTTCCTTATTCACTTTCTCCACACCACTCATGATTTTATATACCTCTATCATATCCCCCCTTAGTCTCCTCTTGTCCAAGCTGAAAAGTCCTAGCCTCTTTAATCTCTCCTCATATGGGACCCGTTCCATACCCCTAATCATTTTAGTCGCCCTTTTCTGAACCTTTTCTAATGCCAGTATATCTTTTTTGAGATGAGGGGACCACATCTGTACGCAGTATTCAAGATGTGGGCGTACCATGGATTTATATAAGGGCAATAAGATATTCTCTGTCTTATTCTCTATCCCTTTTTTAATGATTCCTAACATCCAGTTTGCTTTTTTGACTGCCGCTGCACACTGCCTGGACGTCTTCAGAGAACTATCCACGATGACTCCAAGATCTTTTTCCTGATTAGTTGTAGGTAAATTAGCCCCCATCATATTGTATATATAGTTGGGGTTATTTTTTCCAGTGTGCATTAGTTTACATTTATCCACATTAAATTTCATTTGCCATTTTTGTTGCCCAATCACTTAGTTTTGTGAGATCTTTTTGAAGTTCTTCACAGTATGCTTTGGTCTTAACTATCCTGGGCAGTTTAGTATCATCTGCAAACTTTGCCACCTTACTGTTTACCCCTTTCTCCAGATCATTGGGTTGATTAAATTGGGGTCCACTAAGGAAGCATGGATAGCTGACACTTGTGCTCCGGTGTCCCTCCACGCGGTGACCTTCTTCCCGCCCACACTCACAGTTTCCCTCCGCTCCAAGGGTATCTGGGAGGTATCTGGGCCTGCGGACCTCTGGTGCGATTCCGGTGCAATGAACTGTAATCTGTTGGGGTTCTTGGGGCAGCTGGCCTTTACATGCCCCAGCTCGTTACATTTAAAACATTGTCCAGCTGACGGCTCACTGGGGTGAGGAGGGTTGCTGGAGAATGGGTTGGTGGGACGATAAGGGGTCTGGAGGGTTCTTTGGGAGGTAGGTGGGGCTTTGGGAGGCCCCCGGTAATAGGGTGTGGTCTGGGGTTGTCCCTTCTGGTCTCCGCTCTAACTGCGACCAGTTTTCTTCTTCTCTGCCACCTCCACCCATCTGGCTCCAATCTCTCCTGCCTCGATTACAGTTTTGGGCTTCCCATCTAGGATGTATCTTTCTATTTCCTCAGGAACACCCTCTAAGAATTGTTCCATTTGCATTAGGAAGGGCAAATTTACTGGAGATTCAACACTTGCTCCTGATATCCAGGCATCCCAATGTTTCACAGTGTGGTAGGCATGTCGGGTAAATGACACGTCTGGTTTCCACCTTAGGGCTCTGAACCTCCGACGAGACTGCTCGGGTGTTATCCCCATTCTGACTCTCGCCTTGGATTTAAACAGTTCATACTTGTTCATGTGTTCTTTAGGCATTTCAGCTGCCACCTCAGCTAAGGGTCCACTGAGCTGCAGCCTCAGCTCTACCATGTATTGGTCAGTAGAGATGTTGTACCCAAGGCAGGCCCTTTCAAAGTTTTCTAGGAAGGCCTCAGTATCATCGCTTGCCTTGTAGGTGGGGAACTTTCTGGGATGGGGAGTGGTACTTGGAGAAGGATTGCTAGGGTTTGTTGGTATATTCTGCTGAGCCTTTACCTTCTCCATCTCCAGTGCATGCTTCCTCTCTTTTTCCCTCTCCTCCTCCTTCAGTCGCATGAGTTCTATCTGTCTTTCATGTTCCCTTTGTTTTTCCTCAGCTGAAATCTGGCTAATTCCAGCTTTCGTCGAGCCGTGGATTTTGTCATCCTAACCTCTCTGTTTTTAACTAACTTTACACCCAAGGTTTAGAAATAAACAAACAAAACTTGGCTGTAAAATTTTGCTGTGCTGGAATAGAATACCTATTCTCTGATAGTGAGCAGTTTCAGCTGCTTTCTGGACCTCCTTTCCAGCAACCCCAAAGGAAAAAAAAATTCCTTTTTAAAATCTGTATTTCTGGTTCAAAAAATCTCAAATTGATCTCAAAATGATTTCAGGTTAATCCCACCACTCTGCCACCATGTCAAGGTTCCTCCCCCACTCTGAACTCTAGGGTACAGATGTGGGGACCTGCATGAAAACCTCCTAAGCTTACTTTTACCAGCTTAGGTTAAAACTTCCCCAAGGTACAAATTAATTTTATCCTTTGTCCTTGGAATATCCACTGCCACCACCAAACTCTAACTGGGTTTACTGGGAAATGCAGTTTGGATACGTCTTTCCCCCCAAAATCCTCCCAACCCTTGCACCCCACTTCCTGGGAAAGGTTTGGTAAAAATCCTCACCAATTTGCATAGGTGACCACAGACCCAAACCCTTGGATCTGAGAACAATGAAAAAGCATTCAGTTTTCTTACAAGAAGACTTTTAATAGAAATAGAAGTAAGTAGAAGTAAAGGAACCACCTCTGTAAAATCAGGATGGTAGATACCTTACAGGGTAATTAGATTCAAAACATAGAGAATCCCTCTAGGCAAAACCTTAAGTTACAAAAAAGACACACAGACAGAAATAGTCATTCTATTCAGCACAATTCTTTTCTCAGCCATTTAAAGAAATCATAATCTAACACATACCTAGCTAGATTACTTACTAAAAGTTCTAAAAAGAAAAGGAGTACTTGAGGCACCTTAGAGACTAACCAATTTATTTGAGCATAAGCTTCCGATGAAGTGAGCTGTAGCTCACAAAAGCTTATGCTCAAATAAATTGGTTAGTCTCTAAGGTGCCACAAGTACTCCTTTTCTTTTTGCGAATACAGACTAACACGGCTGTTACTCTGAAACCTGTAAAAGTTCTAAGACTCCATTCCTGGTCTATCCCCGGCAAAAGAAGCATATAGACAGACCCAGACCCTTTGTTTCTCTCCCTCCTCCCAGCTTTTGAAAGTATCTTGTCTCCTCATTGGTCATTTTGGTCAGGTGCCAGCGAGGTTACCTTTAGCTTTTTAACCCTTTACAGGTGAGAGGATTTTTCCTCTGGCCAGGAGGGATTTTAAAGGGGTTTACCCTTCCCTTTATATTTATGACATGACCCCTCTACATATTGCTGCTTGGAGGGGTTTGGTCAGCTATGAAGTTGGACCAAGTACATTTGTGCTGCTGTTGAACTTCAAAACAAGCTGGTATTTCTGCTAAACCAGACATTTGCTGAAATGAGCTTACAGGCAGGGCCGGCTCCAGGCACCAGTGAAGGAAGCAGGTGCCTGGGGCAGCCAATAGAAAGGAGCAGCACACCATCAGTTATTGGGGAGGCACGTCTGGGTCTTCGGCGGCGAGTCCTTCATTCCCTCCCTTCCACCTCAGCAGCAGCTCAATTGGGATTTTTTTTTTCCCCGCCGCTTGGGGCAGCAAAAAAGCTGGAGCCGGCCCTGCTTACAGGATTGGGAAGGCAATTTGACAGGAAACTGATGATATTCTAAGCCTGCAGATGGAGCTTCCATGGAACAGGAGAAGCAAACCCCTCCCCCCGCAATTCCCGCCCCCCGCAGCATCAGAATATCCAATCCCGGTGTCCCCTGAACAGTGGTGAAAGGCTCAGGGAAAGAAAGACACACACCACAACTTCTTTTTGTTCCTTGAAGCTTCCAATCAACACTGCAAGCCACTCACCTGTCCATTGCAAAAGGACATGGCATTGTGTTAGTGCTACCTCCAGAGTGCATCTCTCATCCACCCACATTTCTCATGGCTTCTGCATCATTGGAACAGTTTAAAAAAAAAAAAGTAATCTTCAAAGAGAGTGAGGACTGCTGTGATGTTCCTCAGACAACCAAAGGATTCCCTTTCCCTTCCTGTACCTAACACACGTGCACCTTTGTGCCGCGTGGCTCCCAGTTGTAAGGTGACAGGAAGACTGAGGTGGGGCAGGGTTAACTCAGGTAAATCACTTAAACTCTTTTGTAATCTTCAAAGGAGCCAAAGACCGCTGTAACTTTGGACAACAATCAGGTTTCTACAACTGTCCTATCCTCAACTGGGCTCTTTCCAAACCTGCCCTCTCCCTTTTCCCTGGTCCACAGGGCCCCAGGACTATCACTGACAGCATGCTGGCTGAGAAATGTACAGGCACAAGGGTAGTTTAAAAGTCTTTTTTATAGCCTCTGCCAATATGTAATAGTGGTTCATACAAATTCTATAAAATCATTGCTTTATAGCTGCCTTTGCTTGGGGACCATTTTGGGGTGATGCAGAGCCAGGCGCTGGGCTTAAAATCAGGTATATCGCATTAGAGCAAGAGGGGATACTGGCAGGGAAGGTGCGGGGGGAGGGGGGTCTACTGTAATTTACCAGTCTTGGGTGCTCATTCCTGCCATGCCTCAGGGTCCTCCTCAGGCTAATTGTGGGGCTTGCTCAACTGGCTTCTCTGGGTAGAGGTGCAAAATGACACGCTCCTCTTCATCTGGGTCTTTCAGGTATTCCTCTATGGTCCCTTCCTTCCTCCTTGCCTTGCCCTGGCCCTCATCAGCATCCTGTCAGATGATGAGGTTGGCAGGGTTGAGGAGGGGGTTGACCCACTTCAGGCTCTGTACTGTGAGCCCTGGAGAGCACCTTGTCCAGTTCATCATAGAAAAGGCACGTATGACGATCCCATCTGGAGTGAATGTTGGAGTCTTTTTGCTCTACGGTACAGAGCCTCAGGTGCTTCATGTGTTCCTAGCATTGGGCTGGAGTCCAGAGAATGACCACTTTCTCCAGCCTCTGTAACATTTCCTGGTACAGGAGAAGACGTAGAGGATGGTATTCTCTGACCACACATGTATCAAGACTGCTGTGTGCTTGGCAGAGCAAGTGGCTGCTCTCCAAACATTATCCATGGTCACCTGTACTGATCAAAGGAGTGCAGTGAAAAATCATTCTCAAGTGGTCAGCACAACTTGCTACTAGTGGTGACAGCAGGGCAACAGGGACCTTTTATAGATGTGGGTAAAGGTTAGGCAGAAAAGGGTTCACTGCATTGTGGGAATGGGGCTGGAGGACCACCGACAATTTTTCTTCTTCTAGTGCTTGTTCATGTCCATTGCATTGTAGGTGTGTGTGCTCGCCACATGCACTGGTACCAGAAGTTTTTCCCTCAGTGGTATCCATAGGGGACCGGCTCAGGTGCTCTCTGGAGTGGCGCACGTATGCACCGGTATAAGGGACGCCAGCGGCTCCCCCTCCCTCAGTTCCTTCTTACCACCAGTAATGGTGCTGGAATGTCTCCTTGCCTTGGCAAGCTTACTCCTCTCAACTGTGCCTAGTTGTGAACTTTTTGTATATTGTTGTTAAAAACTTTGTTGTTAAAGTTTTATAGTTCCCTTAGTGTAGAGTTAGTGATAGTTTGTTAGTTCCAAATGGGACTTAGCCTAGGGACGGGCATACCCCAGTGACTGTTGCAAGAAGCCCATGCTAGTCAGTGATCACCATAGAAGCTGTCTGAAGTGTTTAGGGGAAATCCAAGTTAGCGACAAGTGTTGCATCTGCAAGAGCATCTTCCACGGACCAAAAAGGAGTGGGACATTAGTCTCTGAGCACTACTTATGGAGTCGGCCCTTGCACCGGCCTCAGAGCCGACTGGATCAGATAATGCTCCTAGCACCAATGCTCAGTGTGGAGTGCGCTGCTGACACCACCCTGGCATGGCCTTGCCAGCATTGGTTTGGCACGCTCATGGACCTGGCAGTGGCAGCCCCATGGCCACTTCCCAGCCGCCCAGACCTACTCTTGCGGGATTACGGTCAGCTCCTGCATCCAAACCTTGCCTCTCTCCACCTCACAGCTTGGACGCTGGGTGGCTGAATCCAGAGGAACAGGCTTGCTCTAGTCAGGTATAGCAGGTTCTCTTGGAAAGCAGAAAGCCCTCCACTAGAGTGATTTACCTGGCAAAGTGGAAGCATTTCTCCTGCTGAGTGTCAGAGTGCAACATCTCCCTGACCCAGTCATCTCTGCAGTCCGTCCTGGATTACCTGTTCTACATAAAGCACCAGGGCCTCGCCTTCTCTTCGATCAAGGAGCACCTGGTAGCCATACCGGCCTTCCATCCTCACATCCAGGGTAAATCGGTATTCTCGCATGAGATGCCGATCAGGTTCCTGAAGGGCCTTGAAAGGCTCTTTCCGCCAATCTGGGACCAGGTTCCCCAATAGGACCTTAACCTTGTCCTCTCCAGGCTCACGGGGTCCGCCATGGCTTCTTGTTCCCTTTCCGACCTGTTATGGAAGGTCACATTCCTTGTAGCGCTTACCTCGGCAAGGCGTGTCTCCAAGATTAAAACCCTCACTTCAGAGTCCCCGTACATGGTATTTTACAAAGACGAGGTCCAGCTGCGGCCCCATCCAGCTTTTCTGCGTAAGGTAGTGTCTCACTTTCATGTCAACCAGGATATCTTCCTCCCAGTGTTCTGCCTGAAGCCTCATTCGACCAAAGAGGAGAGGTGGTTGCACACTCTGGATGTCAAGCATGTCCTGGCATTCTACCTGGAGCACACCAAGCCCTTCTGCAGATCGACCCAGCTCTTTATCGTGATAGCTGACAGGATGAAGGGCCTTCCGGTGTCCTCTCAGAGAATTTCGAATTGGATTATCATAGAATCATAGAATATCAGGGTTGGGAGGGACCTCAGGAGGTCATCTAGTCCAACCCCTTGCTCAAAGCAGGACCAATCCCCAATTAAATCATCCCAGCCGGGGCTTTGTCAAGCCTGACCTTAAAAACTTCTAAGGAAGGAGATTCTACCACCTCCCTAGGTAACGCATTCCAGTGTTTCACCACCCTCTTAGTGAAAAAGTTTTTCCTAATATCCAACCTAAACCTCCCCCACTGCAACTTGAGACCATTACTCCTTGTCCTGTCCTCTTCTACCACTGAGAATAGTCTAGAACCATCCCCTCTGGAACCACCTCTCAGGTAGTTGAAAGCAGCTATCAAATCCCCCCTCATTCTTCTCTTCTGCAGACTAAACAATCCCAGTTCCCTCAGTCTCTCCTCATAACTCATGTGTTCCAGACCCCTAATCATTTTTGTTGCTCTTCGCTGGACTCTCTCCAATTTATCCACATCCTTCTTGTAGTGTGGGGCCCAAAACTGGACACAGTACTCCAGATGAGGCCTCACCAATGTCGAATAGAGGGGGACGATCACATCCCTCGATCTGCTGGCAATGCCCCTCCTTATACACCCCAAAATGCCATTGGCCTTCTTGGCAACAAGGGCACACTGCTGACTCATATCCAGCTTCTTGTCCACTGTCACCCCTAGGTCCTTTTCTGCAGAACTGCTGCCTAGCCATTCGGTCCCTAGTCTGTAGCGGTGCATTGGGTTCTTCCGTCCTAAGTGCAGGACCCTGCACTTATCCTTATTGAACCTCATCAGATTTCTTTTGGCCCAATCCTCCAATTTGTCTAGGTCCCTCTGTATCCTATCCCTGCCCTCCAGCATATCTACCACTCCTCCTAGTTTAGTATCATCCGCAAATTTGCTGAGAGTGCAATCCACACCATCCTCCAGATCATTTATGAAGATATTGAACAAAACCGGCCCCAGGACCGACCCCTGGGGCACTCCACTTGACACCGGCTGCCAACTAGACATGGAGCTATTGATCACTACCCGTTGAGCCCGACAATCTAGCCAACTTTCTACCCACCTTATAATGCATTCATCCAGCCCATACTTCTTTAACTTGCTGACAAGAATACTGTGGGAGACCGTGTCAAAAGTTTTGCTAAAGTCAAGAAACAATACATCCACTGCTTTTCCTTCATCCACAAAACCAGTAATCTCATCATAGAAGGCGATTAGATTAGTCAGGCATGACCTTCCCTTGGTGAATCCATGCTGACTGTTCCTGATCACTTTCCTCCCATGTAAGTGCTTCAGGATTGATTCTTTGAGGACCTGCTCCATGATTTTTCCGGGGACTGAGGTGAGGTTGACTGGCCTGTAGTTCCCAGGATCCTCCTCCTTCCCTTTTTTAAAGATTGGCACTACATTAGCCTTTTTCCAGTCATCTGGGACTTCCCCCGTTCGCCACGAGTTTTCAAAGATAATGGCCAATGGCTCTGCAATCACAGCCGCCAATTCCTTTAGCACTCTCGGATGCAACTCGTCCGGCCCCATGGACTTGTGCACGTCCAGCTTTTCTAAATAGTCCCTAACCACCTCTTTCTCCACAGAGGGCTGGCCATCTACTCCCCATGCTGTGATGCCCAGCGCAGCAGTCTGGGAGCTGACCTTGTTAGTGAAGATAGAGGCAAAAAAAAAACATTGAGTACATTAGCTTTTTCCACATCCTCTGTCACTAGGTTGCCTCCCTCATTCACTAAGGGATCCACACTTTCCTTGGCTTTCTTCTTGTTGCCAACATATCTGAAGAAACCCTTCTTGTTACTCTTGACATCTCTTGCTAGCTGCAGCTCCAGGTGCGATTTGGCCCTCCTGATTTCATTCCTACATGCCCGAGCAATATTTTTATACTCTTCCCTGGTCATCTGTCCAATCTTCCACTTCTTGTAAGCTTCTTTTTTATGTTTAAGATCCGCTAGGATTTCACCGTTAAGCCAAGCTGGTCGCCTGCCATATTTACTATTCTTTCGACACATCGGGATGGTTTGTCCCTGTAACCTCAACAGGGATTCCTTGGATTACCACCTGCATCCATACTTGTTACGAGTTGGCTCAGGCTGTGCCTCCACTGATTGTGAATGCCCATTTGACTAGGGTGCAGGCATCTTCGGCTGTCTTCCTGGTGCATGTCTCTATCCAGGATATATGCCGGGCCATGACGTGGTCTTCACTACACACATTCACGATGCATTATGAAAAGGCGTCCTTGTGGCACCTTAGAGACTAACCAATTTATTTGAGCATGAGCTTTCGTGAGCTACAGCTCACTTCATTAGATGCATTATGCCATCACTCAGCAGGCCAGAGATTATGCTGGCTTCAGCAGAGCTGCTTGCAATCAACACATCCATGAACTCCTACCCGCTTCCAGTGGTACTGCTTGGGAATCACCTACAATGGAATGGTCATGAGCAAGCACTTGAAGAAGAAAAGAGTTACCTTTTCGTAACCGTTGTTCTTCGAGATGTGGTGTTCATGTCCATTCCATGACCCACCCTCCTTCCCCACTATCAGAGTTTCTGGCAAGAAAGAACTGAGGGGGCGGGGAGCTGGCGGCGTCCCTTATACTGGTGCATACATGCACCACTCCAGTGGGCACTAGAGCTCATCCTCATCCACTGCAGGAAAACTTCTGGCACCAGTGCATGTGACGAGCACACTCACCTACAATGGAATGGACATAAGCAACACATCTAGAAGAGCAACAGTTACAAAAAGGTAACTCTCTTTTCTCCCTCCTCCTTCTAACAACCTTTTATGTACTTGAAAACAGTTACCATATCCCCTCTCACTCTTCTCTTCTCCAGACTAAACAAATCAAGTTTTTTCAATCTTCCCTCAAAGGTACTGTTTTCTAGACCTTTAATAATTGTGTAGCTCTTCTTTGGACTTTCTCCAATTTGTCCACATCTTTCCTGAAATGTGGCACCCAGAACTGGACACAATACTCCAGTTGAGGCTTAATCAGCGTGGAATAGAGTAGAAAAATTACTTTTTGTGTCTTGCTTACAACACTCCTGCTAATACATCCCAAAATGATGTTTTCTCCCCCCGCCCGCCCCCCGTGTTGTACTATTGACTCATATTTAGCTTGTTATCCAGTATGACCCCCAGATCCCTTTCTGCAGCACTCCTTCCTAGGCAGTCATTTCCCATTTTGTATGTGTGCAACTGATTGATTGTTCCTTCCTAAGTGGAGTACTTTGCATTTGTCCTTATTGAATTTCATCCTATATACTTCAGACCATTTCTCCAGTTTGTCCAGATCATTTTGAATTTTAATGCTATCCTCCAAAGCGTTTGCAACTCCTCCCAGTTTGGTATCATCCACAAACTTTCAGTGTACTCTCTATGCTATTATCTGTGCATATAAATGTCTCAGCATGCCTATGAATTTACATTACAATGAGTATTTCTCTTTATATATCACTTCGAAGAATGAGACACATGTGCTCATCATTAGCATAATTGTACCTCTTCCAGGAAGACTACATGTTTATGGGCCAGATTGTGATCCTGTTATTCACACAGAGTAGTAGTTCACTCCACATTCGGTCCCATTTACTTAATAGTACTACTTGTGGATTCACGTAGTACTCATGGTGAATAACAGTATCTCACCCTGGCCCAATTTCATAATTAAAATAAGCTTATATTGGAAAGATTTTGTGTTCTGCCTTACAGGTTCAAGGCTTGTGGAAACTCTTTTGCACTTTGGAGCTTCCCTTGATAAAAATTTTGGCAGGTAAGAAAATGTGAGTAAAATATAAGATTGTTCAACAATTTTTTCAGACAGCATTTTCTAGTATGATTTATAATGCTTAATAGTTAAATAGAACATTGCACCTTTAAAGTGCTATATAATCATCATATCATCCTCACAACACTTCTCTAATGCTATTTTCCTCATTTTACAGATGGAGAAACAGAGCTTCAGACCAAAACTGTCAAATTTGGGTGCCTAAAGATAGGCACTCAAATCCATATTTAGGTATCTAGAAAAGCATACCTCTGAAAATCAAGCCATTTTTCTAGGTACTTAAATATGGACATATGTGCCTAATTCTGAACTTTGCACCCAAGTTTAAAAAATTTGTCCTTTGTGACTTACTCAGGGTCACATTGCAAGTCAGTGGCAAAACTGGGAGTAGAACCCAGGAATTCCTGGTTCCCAAGGTGGTGCTTAGTTCATTATACAACACTATTCTTTAATATTATGGCTTGAATATAGAATTGATGCCTCTAAGGTTTTTTCAAAATTGTATTTTGTTCTCAGTTATATACTTGTATTTACAGTGATGGAAACCCATAAAATACATGTGAATAAAGAAGAACTAAAAAGAACATCAGAGATTCTAGGGGTAAACTATTGTATTTCCTTTTTTGAAATTGTGCTACATATAGTGTGAGGACCACTCCCCCATTGACTGGGAGAGGACAAGATTATAGTTAGAAAATTATTTTAACATTCGTTTCCATTTTGACTTTGTAATATGTTCTCCAGTTAACAGTCTTGTAACCCGTAGGCTTTTGTTGTATGAAAGTTCAAATATAGGTGTGGGTCCTCTAATGTATTGTAGCTAATGATGAGTTAACTTAAAGTTGAGATAACTTTAAATTTATTTATAAAAGCAAGACATAGATCTATTTGCCAAAACCCCTTATACGGCAGACAGTTTATTGTTTTATGGGTAAATTGGTTTTCTGATTTGAGTGTCCATTCACCAAACCTCTTTGTTCCTATCTTTGTTCTTATCTGTTAGTATTCCTGCTTTTGGAGTAATACTTTGGGAAGAAGGTATAACAAAGCCTTCTAGGGTCAGATTTGACGACCAAAACAAGTATTTTCATAGGTTTGCCTCCACATAGGAATTGCCATGCTGCAGTATTGCCATCTCCAAAATTAAAAAAAAAAATCGTGAGTCAACCCCCCTGCCTTCCAACATCATGAGATTTAAAAGTAAATATTGTGTTTTAGTCTTTGATTTTTTGAATTCCCCTTGCCTAACCTTACTGTATGTGTGTGACAATTAGTGTTGGCAACTCTCCCAAATTTATGAATTACAGTGATTTTAGCTCCTGTTGCCTGAGGGTGCGGAGTTTCCGCTTCTCCCTAAAACCACAAAATTCTGATCTATTAAATCTCCCACCCTCACATCTGCTCATCCCCTGCAGATGAGCAATTAATTCTGCCCCTCATTCCCCACTATCAGTTCTGCTCCCTGACCTCCCCTCGGGTTTTTCAGCACCCTCTCTCAAGGCTGGAGTGTGTGTGTCTACTGGGGCTTTTCCACCCTCTTATTCCCCTCTTACTAGGCTTGGTGTTGCAAGGAAGGTGAGGATGGGGGAATATTAGGAAGTAGACTGACCCAGAGTTCGCAGAAGGGGCAAGGGGAAGAGGGAGCAGAACCATCCTGAGCTGCCAGGATGTTTCTCCTGTTCCTCCCCACTGCCTCTCCTATGAGAATGGTCTCAGCTGCTCCCTCTCCTCTACCCCTCCATTCTTCTGGCACCTGAGAGAAGGGGAAAGAGAGATATGGCTAACTCTTGCAATAGCTCTGATTGGAGGATGGGGAAGTTGGGGATGGCAGCCAGTCAGAGGGTGTTTTCCTCCCAGTAAGGAATTAAATTTGCTAAAGGGGTGGCACATCTTGCATCATAGTGAGACTGACTCCAGTCTCAGCCAAAAGCAGGTTACTTGTGAGAAAATCGCAAGAGTTGGTAGACCTTATACTAGATCAGACCTGAGATCCAGCTGGTCCAGTATCCTGTCTGACAGTGGCCAGTACCAGATATTTCAGAGAAAGGTGTAAAATCCCTGCAATGGGCAGATGTGTGATATTCTGTCATATAGCTTCTCTTCACATTCATCACAAATGGGTAATGCCTCTCACCTGTGGAATCCGGAGGTGGTTCAACATTGATGCTGCAGGTTCCAGGACTAAGCCCTACCCTTCAACTCAAGCCACAAGAGTTTCTGCCTTTGGCAGTGGAACAAGTTGGCGGTTCAATTTCTCATCACCACTTTGTTGTATAATTGTAATTTTTACTTGTTTTAATGCAGTGGTTACTACCTTTCAATTTCTGCCTTTGCTTTCTCTCTCAAGAATTGAGGAATCACTAGGGTTTTGAGTTTCTAGCCCTCTAGTTTCTCCAGTACAACCACCTCTCTTGTGGGTTCCCTCTGCCTCCCACCATAGCAGCAGTAAAGCCCTGCAAGCATCAGGCTAAGTCTAAGAGTTTCTATAGGCAGCTTTGAGGAGCCTCAGAGATCAAGTTATGTCTTCCTGCTGCAAGCTCCTGACCCTTCCTTTGCCAGCACAATGGGCTCTGAGTCATTTAGGCATGCAGAGGCCTAGACCACCACCCAAAGCAATGACTCCACTGTAGGAAAGCTTGCTGAGTTGTATGAGGATCCCCAAGGAGAGGAAAACTCCTCACAGCTTTCTGGAGTGTGCAAAACTTGCCCACAAGAGACCAAGTTCCAAAAAGCAAGTATCCCCTTCATAAGGCAGCAACGCATATTGTTAACAAGCAAGTGATGTAAAAAAAAGGGTATAAAGTCTTCCTCTTTTGCCTTCCCACCCTGAAGGAGTGTTTGCTGGGGCGTTTCTCATACACAGAAGCTCTCACTGTGCTCTCTATCAGGCTCACTGCTCCCAGCTCCCCCTGTCCCACCGCCCAATATCTGGGTATACAGAGAAGTCTGTTACATTGTAGTCTGATGCAGAACTTCACAGGAGTAACAGGAATTATGTCTGTCTGGTTTTCAGCCCATGTAAGCTGATAGACTCTGAGCCCTTTTCCCTACCTATGAGGTGAACATAAGAATGGCCTCACTGGGTCAGACCAAAGGTCCATCTAACCCAGTATCCTGTCTTCTGACAGTGGCCAATGCCAGGTGCCCCAGAGGGAATGAACGAAACAGGTAATCATCAAGTGATCCATCCTCTCACCCATTCCTAGCTTCTGACAAACAGAGGCTAGAGATGCCATCCCTGTCCACTGGCTAATAGCCATTGATGGACCTATCCTCAATGAATTTATCTAGTTTTTTTTGGAACCCTGTTATAGTCTTGGCCTTCACAACATCCTCTGGCAAAGAGTTCCACATGTTGACTGTGTGTTGAATGAAGAAATACTTCCTTTTGTTTGTTTTAAATCTGCTGCCTATTAATTTCATTTGGTGACACCTAGTTCTTGTGTTATGAGAAGGAGTAAATAACACCACCTTATTTACTTTCTCCACACCAGTCATGATTTTATAGACCTCAGTCATATCCCCCCTTAGCTGTCTCTTTTCCAAGCTGAAAAGTCCCAGTCTTATTTATCTCTCCTCATATGGAAGCCGTTCCATGCCCATAATCATTTTTGTTGCCCTTTTCTGAACCTTTCCAATATATCTTTTTTGAGATGGGATGACCATATCTGCACGCAGTATTCAAGGTGTGGGCATACCATGGATTTGTATAGAGGCAATATGATATTTTCTGTCTTATTATCTATCCCTTTCTTAGTGATTCCTAACATTCTGTTAGCTTTTTTGAGTGGATGTTTTCAGAGAACAATCCACAATGACTCCAAGATCTCTTTCTTGAGTGGTAACAGCTAATTTAGACCCCATCATTGTATATGTATTGTTGGGATTATGTTTTCCAATCCTCATTACTTTGCATTTATCAACATTGAATTTCATCTGCCATTTTGTTGCCCAGTCACCCAGTTTTGAGAGATCCTTTTGTAGCTCTTTGCAGTCTGCCTGGGACTTAACTATCTTGAATATTTTTGTATCATCTGCCAATTTTGCCACCTCACTTTTTACCCCTTTTTCCAGATCATTTATGAATATATTGAATAGGACCGGTCCCAGTACAGTCCCCTGGGGGACACCATTAATTACCTCTCTCCATTCTGAAAACTGACCATTTATTCCTATCCTCTGTATCCTATTTTTTAACCAGTTACCAATCCATGAGAGGACCTTCACTCTTATCCCAGGACAGCTTACTTTGCTTAAGAGCCTTTGGTGAGGGACCTTGTCAAAGGCTTTCTGAAAATCTAAGTACACTATAGCCACTGGATCCCCCTTGTCCACATGCTTGTTGACCCCCTCAAAGAATTGTAGTCGGTGGGAGGGGGTCTTTCTCATCCCTCCTTCTCAACATATACTGTCTCCACATTAAAGCATACGGAGTACTTCAAGCAGTCTGTGCCCAGAACAGAGTCATATAATGTATCATGCAGCTGCACTACTGCAAGATAACAAAGAGGTAAGAGAGAAATCCCTTCCCATATTCAAAATATCTCCTGATTACTGAGTAAAGCCCCAAATGGTAGAAGGTTTCTCAAATGGTTGCTAGGGAGTCTAATAGTCTTCAGAGTTCTGGGTGGCCTAGTGGGTAGTGTACCCAGTTTCCAGTCTCACCAGGCTTTTATTCCAGTTCTTAACCCTTGTATATGGCTTAGCTTCATCTCAGGGATTTCAACATCCTTACCTTCTCCTTACTAGAAGGGGAGTGGGGTGGAAATGAGGCTTATGCCCCTCCTGCAACAAGGGAAGTTGGTAGGGGAGCCCAGGCCCTCCTAGTCCACTGGGCTCTGACCCAGGGCCCTATAACAGAGTTGCCTCCTGGCTCACTTTCTGTCATTTGCCTACCTCTCATCTCCAAATCTAATATAGGATAGCAAAAGAAAAGCACTAAACCTTCATTTCCAACCTGGCTCAGCAGGCAGTCTTCTTCCTCACAGGGAGTCTTCTTTGGCACCTTTATTCAGGAGCCCTTAGGATAGGTCTGTCTTACTCTCCAACCTTCCTTTTTGGAGCTGATTTACTCCCTTTTAAGCTTCCTCTCCAGTTGGAACATGCTCTTCAGGTCTGGAGGGCATGTGGGGCCTACCACGGACCAGTACTGTCATATTGTCAGGGGCACCAATTAGGGAGGGCCGGGGGACTCCTGCCACCCCCGAGTTTCATACATGAGGTGTACTACCAGGCAGAGCTCTTAACTGCACAAAATTAGTGTGGAATGTGAGTTCTGCAGAAAGGTGCTTCTCCCAGCTTGTGCCCCGGGGCAGGGAGTCAGTGTTTTGTTTACAAGCAGAGGGAGGGTGTTTAAGATAAGAAAGAGCTGGTAATTAAATTAAGGCTCTGGAAGTGAAGTGGTTAGATGAATCCCTGCAGGGGTAATTGAAGAGAGAACGCAGGGGACTCAGAAGAAATACAGCTAAGCCCTCTGAGCCAAGTTTACATTCAGAAAAGAGGGAGATGTGAGGGAAGTAGACGAAAAGAAGGGGCCAAAACTCAGGGAAGGGATAGCAGTGGTACAGAGAAGTTCCCACTCTACTGTGGTACTTATGTGGCCCCATCACCATAGTATCTGAGCGCCTCACATCACAGCCACTCGGTGAGGTAGAGCAGTGCTGTTATTCCCATTGCACTGAGAGACACAGACTAAAGACCAGATTTTCAAAGGTATTGAGGCACCTAGTGGGGTTTTCAAAAGTGCCTAGAAGGTTAGGTGCTTTGTAAATCCCACTAGATGCCTAGCTGTATCTTTGGGTATCTAAAAACCTTTGAAACTCTGTCCCTAAGGCACTGACCTGTGATCATACAGGAAGTCCATGGGGGTCGGGAAGTAGAACCCTGGTCTCACTGGACCAGCCTTTCTCTCTGCTGCAAGCTGCAAAAAAGAAGACTCAGATGGGAGCAAAACCAAGAAGTCCAGTTCTCAGACTCCAGCAATTGGTCCCAGGCGATTGGGAAGGATGTCATGGTTGACGGTATGAAAAGCAGCACAGAGGTCAGGAATGATGAAGAGAGAAAGAAACAGAAAGAAAGAATCAGAGTCAGATGAGAGGAGAGAACTAAACCTCCAATGGGTAGCATGTTCTGCCCCGGGCTGAGTTGTACAGCAATGGCTGCTGTGCAATTTTAGATTTTAACTGAAAACCATTTTGTTTTGTCATTTTTTGTTCTGAGTTTAAGAAAAGAAAGGAATGAGAAAGTTTCATATGAGTATCAAATGTAATTCTACCTCAAATTCTTAGGGTTTCAGCTGTATTCAGGCCAATTCCAGAACAAAGAACAGAAATTGCATCCACAGAGTCCATAAAGTCGATGATTATTGTCATGGTTTGTATTATTCACTGGGCACCATCTGTGTGCTCACCACAGTTCAGAATATGCCAGAAACTGTAGTCCCTGAGCCAATGCACATAAAATGTGTAACTCTGGATAAGATGACTCAGATATTTAAGTACAAAGTATATAGTTATTGAGCACATGTTAATATCTATGAATGGAGATGCTGACAGCAATAGAAGTTTTACTGGATTAAGGACTAGAAGATTTGACCCTTCAACTTTCTTTCAAGAGGAAGAGCTACGCAGAGCTTCTGTGCCTGTTTATTTTCCTTTCCTTTCCTTCCTGCTGTGGCCCTGATATACCTCAGAAATCTTAATTTTTTTCCTCAACTTTAAAACATGGAATTTTCTTGGTGTTTCGTTTAAAACATTCTCCTGTGAAAACTGCAACTCAATCACTGTAGTGTTGTGTTTAAGACACTTCCAGAAAGTAACTAGCCTTTAAACAGAAGTGAAAGCAGCGTTGCCAACTCTCATGGTTTTGTAATGAGTCTCATGACAATTATTGTTTTCCTTAAAGTCCCAGCTCCTGGAGTCAAGTGATATGTGATGATTTCAGCCTTCATTCTTAAAGAAAAATGAAGTTTCTAGCCTTTGTGGCTGTGGAGAAAGCTTCAAAATATGTCCCCAGTGCACCCTAAAGTCTCAGAAAGCAGAATGTAAATAAAAAGGACATCAAATCTATTATTTTTACATAATCTCATTATTTTAAAGCCAATCTCATATTGTTTGGTGAGCCTGATTCATGATTTTTGAACATTTGGGGTTGGCAATACTATGAAAGTGACTTGGAAATGTCAGTTTCACTCCTATTTTAAGTCAGTTTCTAGTCTATTATTTGTAGTGGGGTAACACCCCTAGAGTCCCAGGCAGGTTCAGAATAATCTCAAGGGGCCTTGTCCTAATAGGATGTTTCCGAAAGTTAAAGGATCTGTTCTAAGCTTAATGAACTGCAAAAACTACAGAGACACTCCTGGAAAAAGAAAGGGTTACTTACCTTGTGCATTAACTTAGGTTCTTCCAGATGGGTGTCCCTGTGGGTGTGTCGCTACCAGCTCTCCTTCCCTCTACTTCGGAGTTCATATATACACTCTGTGGTGGAGAAGGAACTGAGGACGGTTTGATAGCACCGCAGTATGTAGCTCCCAGGAGTGGCACAAGTCTGGGAGAACACGTGTGACCCAAGCAGGCACTGCTACTGAAATTCTCTGATCACAGGCAAAGGAACACACATTCACCTAAAGTTGGGCATCCACAGGGACACCCATCCTGAAGAACCTCAATTACTACACAAAGTGAGTAACTCTCTCTTAATAAAGAAAACCTAGTTGTTGACCAGCAAGTGGCTCATCATCTAGAGATCTGATTTGAGTGTAATAAGTCTTGGGTTCATATTCTGGTCAAATCCTTAATGTGATTTGTGACAAGAACAATGGCTCTAACTCTGTAGCTATAACAAAGGCATGTTACACCCATGAATAGCAGTCAATCATCGTAAGCAGATACCCTGTGTATCCAAATTAACAGGTATGCAGTTGTTTGGGAATGTTAGAAAAATTGCTAGCTGAGAATGCAGAGGGGCCTTGTCCCTTACTGGCAAAGCCAGCACAGCAGTTCGTAAGTCACTGCCAAAACCAGTGGTGTTGAAGAAGGGACTGTTAGCCAAGCAGAGGGGAAAATCTGGAGCAGAGGCTCCCAAGGAAACCTATAAACATTATTTTTTCCAAACCAAGAGAATTCTCAACATGACTAAGACAAAATGTTTGCAGTGTTGTAGCCATGTTGGTCCCAGGATATAGAAGAGACAAGGTGGGTGTTGTAGTAAAACACAACTTTGTCTTCCAAACCACCATCGAAATGGCCAGAAGGGCGTGGAGGCAGTGCATGGTAGTGTGGCTCGACCTGGCTAACGCCTTTGGGTCCATGTCCCACCACCACATCTTTGCCACACTCCAGGAGTTTGGGATGCCAGAGAACTTCCTTCGTGTGATCCGAGAGGTGTACGAGGGATGCAGCACCACCATTCGCTCGGTCGAAGGGGAGACCGCCGAGATCCCAATCCGGAGCAGAGTTAAGCAGGGCTGTCCCCTCAGCCCCATCATCTTTAACCTTGCCATGGAGCCGTTGCTGCGAGCAATCTCCAATGGCACAGATGGCTTCAACCTCCACGGTGAGAGGGTGAGCGTCCTGGCTTATGCGGATGACCCAGAGAACCTCCAACGTATGCTAGATGCCACCAGTCGAGCTGCCGATTGGATAGGGCTCTGCTTCAATGCAAAGAAGTACGCAACTCTCCACATCGACAGCAGCAAAAGGGACTCGGTGCAGACAACAGGGTTCCAGATCCAGGGCAAGCCCATCATCCCCCTGGCAGAGGGGCAGGCGTACCAGCACCTCGGCACGCTGACGGGTTTCCGTGTCCGGCAGACACTCAAGGACACCATCCAGAAGATCTTGCAGGATGCCGCCAAGATGGATGCCTCCCTGCTAGCACCGTGGCAGAAGATAAATGCCCTGAACACCTTCCTGATCCCCCGCATCTCATTCATCCTAAGGGGATCCACCATGGCGAAGGTACCCCTCAACAAGGCAGACAAGATCGTCCGGCAGCTGGCGAAGAAGTGGCTGTTCCTTCCCCAGAGAGCCAGCAACGAGCTGGTCTGCATCGCCCACAGGCATGGCAGTGCCAATGTCCTCCACATGGGCGACCTGTGTGATATCACGGTAATCACCCAAGCCTTCCGTCTGCTGCCGTGTCCTGACTCCATGGTAAGAAACATCGCAGCAAACGCCCTCCATGACGCAACAAAGAAGCGGATTGGCAGAGCCCCCTCCAACCAAGACACCACCACCTTCCTGAGCGGTTCCCTGGATGGCGAATTCGGACGGGACGGGCGTGACATCGCTTCACTGTGGTCCCGGGCTCGCAATGCCACGCGTCGCCTGGGGAAGCACATCGGCTGCCGCTGGGAGTGGTGCGAGGAGCGCCAGGAGCTGGGAGTCCTGGTGCTGCAGATCAGGTCCGACGACAACACCATCGTCACCCCGAGCGCCCAGGGCATGCTGGAGAGGACCCTGAAGGCAGCCATCCACTCACTGTACATGGAAACCCTGAAGCGTAAACTGGACCAGGGTAGAGCCTTCGAACTGACCAGCAAGTGGGACACCAGCAACCACTTCCTCGCTGGGGGCAGCTTCACCCGTTTCGCCGACTGGCAGTTCATCCACCGTGCCCGGCTCAACTGTGTCCCTCTCAACGGAGCCGTCCGCCACGGGAACTGAGACAAGCGTTGCAGGAAGTGCGGCTACGCCAACGAGACCCTGCCCCATGTCTTGTGCAGCTGCAAGCCCCACTCCAGAGCCTGGCAGCTGCGCCACAACGCCATCCAGAACCGCCTGGTGAAAGCCATCGCACCGTGCCTGGGGGAGGTCGCCGTGAACTGCGCCATCCCTGGTACTGACAGCCAGTTGTTCTCTTTGAGAACAGGACCCCGGCCTTCCGTGAAGCCCAGGCTCGTAAGCTGGAAAAATATGCCCCCCTGGCCGACACCCTGAGAGCAAAGGGCTACGAGGTGCAGATGGATGCCCTGATCATCGGAGCCCTGGGCGCTTGGGACCCCTGCAATGAGCGTGTGCCGCAGACCTGTGGGATCGGTCGACGCTACGCATGGCTCATGCGGCGCCTCATGGTCTCGTACTCCATCCGATGGTCCAGGGACATCTACATCGAACACATCACTGGCCACTGACAGTACCAGGAAGTGTGAGCCTGTATGACATCGTGCATCAACTATGGGAAAGGGACTGAGAGACTTTTTCCATTGGACCATATGAACTGGAACCATAAACTCACCAAACATTTAAATTGGAAAAAATTTTGAAGGAGAAGGTAGTTAAGGTAGTTAAGGACATTGAAGTCAATAGTAAATGGGACAAAATACAACATGGTTTTACAAAAGGTAGATTGTGCCAAACCAACCTGATCTCCTTCTTTGAGAAAGTAATAGATTTTTTAGACAAAGGAAACGCAGTGGATCTAATTTACCTAGATTTTAGTAAGGCATTTGATACTGTGCTATATGGGGAATTATTAGTTAAATTGGATAAGATGGGGATCAATAAGAAAATTGAAAGGTGGATAAGTAATTGGTTAAAGGGGAGACTACAACGGATCCTACTGAAAGGTGAACTGTCAGGCTGGAGGGAGGTTACCCGTGGAGTTCCTCAAGGATCGGTTTTGGGACCAATCTTATTTAATCTTTTTATTACTGACCTTGGCACAAAATGTGGGAGTGTGCTAGTAAAGTTTGCGGATGATACAAAGCTGGGAGGTATTGCCAATTTAGAGAAGGACAGGGATATCCTACAGGAGGATCTGGATGACCTTTTAAACTGGAGTAATAGTAATAGGATGAAATTTAATAGTGAGAAGTGTATGGTCATGCATTTAGGGATTAATAACAAGAATTTTAGTTATAAGCTAGGGACGCATCAATTAGAAGTAACGGAGGAGGAAGAGGACCTTGGAGTGTTGGTTGATCATAGGATGACTATGAGCTGCCAATGTGATATGGCCGTGAAAAAAGCTAATGTGGTCTTGGGAGGCATCAGGAGAGGTATTTCCAGTAGGGATAAGGAGGTTTTAGTACCGTTATACAAGGCACTGGTGAGACCTCACCTGGAATACTGTGTGCAGTTCTGGTCTCCCATGTTTAAGAAGGATGAATTCAAACTGGAACAGGTACAGAGAAGGGCTACTAGGATGATCCGAGGAATGGAAAATTTGTCTTATGAAAGGAGACTCAAGGAGCTTGGCTTGTTTAGCCTAACTAAAAGAAGGTTGAGGGGAGATATGATTGCTCTCTATAAATATATAAGAGGGATAAATACCGGAGAGGGAGAGGAATTATTTAAGCTCAGTACCAATGTGGACACAAGAACAAATGGATATAAACTGGCCACCAGGAAATTTAGACTAGAAAATAGACAAAGGTTTCTAACCTTCAGAGGAGTGAAGTTTTGGAATAGCCTTCCAAGGGAAGCAGTGGGGGCAAAAGATCTATCTGGCTTTAAGATTAAACTCGATAAGTTTATGGAGGAGATGGTATGATGGGATAACATGGTTTTGGTAATTAAATATTCATGGTAAATAGGCCCAATGGCCTGTGATGGAATATTAGATGGGGTGGGATCTGAGTTACCCAGGAAAGAATTTTCTGTAGTATCTGGCTGATGAATCTTGCCCATATGATCAGGGTTTAGCTGATTGCCATATTTGGGGTCGGGAAGGAATTTTCCTCCAGGGCAGATTGGAAGAGGCCCTGGAGGTTTTTCGCCTTCCTCTGTAGCATGGGGCACGGGTCACTTGCTGGAGGATTCTCTGCTCCTTGAAGTCTTTAAACTATGATTTGAGGACTTCAGTAGCACAGATATAGGTGTGAGGTTTTTTGCAGGAGTGGTGGGTGAAATTCTGTGGCCTGCGTTGTGCAGGAGGTCAGACTAGATGATCATAATGGTCCCTTCTGACCTAAATATCTATGAAAAACATACCCCCATATCTCAAATGTGTACTTTGACCCCTTAAACTTTTACCCCCAATCGGGGAGATTGCAGATTATGTATTCCTTACGCCATCCATTCCTAAACCGAATTTTGCACCCCTTGATAATCTGTACCTTATTCCCTGATAACCAGAAACTTCTATGCTTAAACTCTGTACCATTTTCTTTTTACTTCAACATCATCTTAATAAAATTATTAAATCTTTTATTGGACCAACTTCTGTTGGTTTTGAATCTGAAGAAGAGCTCTGTGTAGCTCAAAAGCTAGTCTCTTCCACCAACAGAAGTTGGTTCAATAAAAGATATTACCTCATCCACCTTATCTCTCTCAAAGACAAAGTGAACATTTGTGCATGAGTTATTACAATTCCTGTACAGTCTTGATCTTCTTTTTGATCTACCCTTTGCACCTAGAGTCTTACATGGCTGGTAGTAGCCATAGCATGGCTCATGTCGCAAGCTACACATCTATTTCCATTCATGGACAACTTACCTGTCAGTGCCCTGTCCAGAAAAACATACCCACTCGTAATTCACCAGCTGCTGAAAAGGATTCAAACCCACGAGGTGTTTAAAATCAAGAAGAATTTTTTAAATCCATTACAGAGAACTGATCATGCAGGGGTAAAAACAGGCATGACTCTGGCCATAATTTTATCACCACAGTAAAGATTTGCAAAGAGCCAAAACTTTATTGTATCAGTCATTTCCTGTCGGTGGTCATTCATAGACAGTTATTGCCAGTGGCTAGGATTGTTGGTGCCATGCATGAAATTTGACAAAATGTGCCTCCAGAAATTCCTTCTGAGGATATGGAATCACTCGCATGATGCAATGCAAAATTAGGCATCTGTAACAGGGTCAGTCGTCTCCTGAGCCCCGCTCATGGCTGAGGATGCCTCAGTGGTTCCCTGCATCAGTTTTTGCTCTCAAGTAGTGCAGTAACTTCATATGCAATCTCTTCTCTATCAAGAATACCGCTCCTTGGGGCTAATTTATTATAAAAAGAACCTTCATGAAAACCGGTCCATAGCAAAAGTCCTAACACAAAATCAATTTCTCACTTCCAGTGCAAATAGTCATTAAGTTCATCTGACATCTCAGCCTTTTATGCCCCACATCCATACACCAGTACCTTTGGCCATATCTGGACTGTCAGCCTTCTTCTGTCCCTCTGGCCTTGGGCAGCCCCCCCCAGCCTCTAAGCTAGACTGCAACCCTGCTCTTCCCCACAGGAACCCCCACAGCCTCCCTGCTGGGACACTTCCACAGCCCTCTCACTGTTCCTCTAGGTTCAGCTGTCTGGCCCTGGAGATGTCAGCGGGTAAACCCTTCTGCTGCTCCCCTGCCTTCAGCCTTCTCTGGCCCTTGGCTCCAGCTTAGAGCGAGTGGGCAGCTCCTTGTGCTGCTCCCTGGCCCTTCAGCCCAGGCTCTCTGGGATGGAGACACCAGACAGCAAACTCCTCTTGCTGCTCTTCTGCATTCAGTCTCCACCCAGTAACAACATACAGTCTCTACCAGTGCTCATTTCCTACTCAGTCTCCTCCTTCCAGGCAGCTCTGACTCACTAGGTCTTCTTTTCTAGAGCCCTATTTTAAGTCCAATTGGCCAAACTGGAGCGTGCAGGTAAGGCATGAGGCCCTGTTCCCTTTTAAAGGGTCAATATCACCCCATGACAGCATAATTCCCAGGTCATATCCAAATGTCCCTTTGTGAGCAGTAGTTACAAACATGATGAAAGACCATCGGTTTTCACTCTAGACTCTTGCAGGGACAAGCCTTGCAGGCTGGGCAGCACGCCTGCAAGACAAACTTCCAAAATCTTAGAGTACACATCCTTTTAATTCACGTAATTCTATCAGTGTTGTGTCTGATCAAAAACGTACGAATGGCCATACAGGATTGGACCAATGATCCATTGAGTCCGGTATCCTGCCTATGACACTGGTCAGTACCAGATGCAAGAAACCCTACAGAAGGAAGTTAGAGAATATCCCAGAGGGGAAATTTAGTCCAATAAGAGGTTTGCTTATGATCTGAAGCATGAGTATTTATATTCCTTCCAAAACCAGGGAATAATCAGGAGTCAAAGCTTCTCTGTATGGAAATAATGTTCTGGGCAGAAAAAAATCTGCTTTTCCCTCTTTTCGGTATCTGTGTCTTTAAAAAAGAGAGAGCTGAAGTCGTTCTCCTAGTTCTACATTGGCTCACAAGGCACTTGTTTGGACTTGATAGCCCAGGAACCTCCATTGCATCCGCAGAGGTCAGACGTCTTAAAGCAGACTCCTTCATCTGGATCTGGGCCACCTACTGTTACAGCCTGGACATTGGAAGAGAAGTGTTGTTCAATGGGGATTCTCCATTATCCTCATTGCCACATTTTGGTATCCAGTCAACTCAACCAAGAAATTTCATTCATCTGCTCAGATTACATTTCTGATGTGAAGGGAAAATATCTGGGGGCAAGAACTGTGTTTTGTACAGTTCCCAGCACAATGCTGCCCAGCCCTGACCTCTAGGTGCTGTTGGGGGCTTATTCCTTCACCCACTTACTTCCCTGATCCTTCTCGCATGAACAGAGAGCAACAATACCCGAAGTCCAAAGGTGCAAACAATTCGATGTTTATTGGGGTGAACTTCCAGCAAGCATGATTTCAGTTTCCTTCCTTAGTATCCTCCTTCCCAGCTCTGACACCACAGAGCCTGACACCTGTGTCCCTGTTCCCATTCCTACCCTTAGCCAAACATGATTCCAACTTCCTTACTCCCATTCCCTGTTCCCATTTCCCCCTTTAGCAAAACATGATTCCAATTTTCTTACCCCCATTCCCTGTTCCCATCTCCCCCACCCACCCACTTCCTGATTGACTGCAGACTATATAGTAAAACTTCAGTTCTGCTTAGCTATACTTTCACCAATCATTTTCCTGAAATTTAACTAACCAATCCTAACATATTGTAACATGATTATTTAACCAATTATGTCCACCACCTTAATTAGTTTACACCCAGCAAAATTCATTATACAGCAGACACGAACAATCACAGAACCAGACAGAGATTATACAGACAAACAATAGCAAAGTGGGAACTATAATGACAAAACAATACAGAAGTGAGGATTTCACATCCCAGCTATTGATAAGTGAGTTCTTGCCAGACAGGATGCTATCAAACTAAGTTTTCTTTTACATCTTTTAGGCACTTCCCTTTCTCTGGAGGTGATGGGCGCTATCAGGACAGGATTGTATTCCTAACAGCCCAATAGCACCTTATTTCAATGTGACTAGTTTGGAATGTGAGGAGGTGACTGGTCGCTTCCCAGCTTATGGCTGCCTCTGTTGCTTAGCCAAAGGCCTTAGCCTAAGAACAGGGCCTCAGACTGTCACAGTAAGAGAAAGACCTTACACCGGCAGACAGTGATTTTGATTCTCTCTTTTATATCTCTCTAACTAGCCAAGTGATAAGAATACACCTAAATTCTTAGCGTACAGGCCTTTACAGACAGGCCTGAATATCTGTATCCTAACAGATGCTATCATAATAGAAAGAAATAATAACAATAAAGTTCTGGAAATCTTATCTACAGTAGAGTTGCTCCAAGATGATTGCTTGGAGTCCTAAAACCAAGTATCACAGAAAAGTGGGTAACAGCCTTAGGAGCATTCTTTAGTTAGGCATTGAATTGAGTATAATTAAATGTCAAGATTAATCAGAATGACAAATTAAATAAAACTGTGGCTGATTTCTCTAGTTACCATTGCCTTCAAAAGACAGGTTTTGGCATTAGTTCTGCTGTCTATAAAAGAAATACATTGCTGCTGTTGTGAGGAAAAAGTTGTTATAGCTCCAGAAATCATTCTGCCCATGGTAAATTCTTTTTCTGCAATTTCTGGGAAATAGTTCTTCCACCATTTTGCTCTAATTCCCAAACTTAATTTGTTCACTTACAACCTTCTTAAAATATGGTTGTGAAGTGATTTGATGGAACATCAAACCCATGTTTCACCAGAGATAATTGTATCAGTTTAGGGAACTGTTTTCTTTTCCTTGGCCTTCCTTTGGAAGGCTGTGGCATAAATGGACATTCCGAGACCTCTAAAGATACATCTCATGCATACAGAGTACACATACCAATTGTATCCTGTTTGTCTCATTCACTCCAAAGTAGAAAGGTGTTAAGACCTCAAGGTTGCTGCAGGCAAGATGTTAAAAGATATGTGAAACCATATACCAAGGGACTCAGGATGACTTCTTCAAGGCTCCTGGTATCACTGTCAGAAGAAAGAGGCTAAGCCACATCTGAGGAAGATTGGCAAAGTAGATTTCCATTCCTCTGCAGCAGCATCCTTTGGTAGGAAGGTGCTGCTGGCTTGGTTCTCAAATAATTATTTAAATTATGAAGCATTTACTATATGGGAGGGGGAACTTTTATTCCTATTGTTCTACTGTTTAATAATAATTAAAATTCTGCTTTATCCTTTCCTCTCCTACTTCTGTGAATCACTGCTCTTTACTTTCCATATGTGATGAACTAGTAGCTGAAGGCCCGTGCTGTCACACAGGTGTAATTCGTAAGTTGTATGTGTGGGGGAAAAAAGCCAAAAGTGGCTGAAAACTTAAAAGATGGACACCGAATCACAGTGATGATTGAACCTGGTGATATTCTAAACAAAAGAAACTTGCCATGCTTGCAGCTGTTTCCAACAGAAATTCTAGGCTTCAGAGTGATGTTTGGGGTTACTGTATGTGCTGGTTGTATATGGATAGTTATGTTGATTTGGCTGAGTAACAGTTGGGCACGTGGATGAGGCAGTTGGCCAAGTAATCCACTATCTGTGCAGTCTCCCTCATACAATGAAATTGTTGCATGCTAATTGGCTGTAGAGTTAGAATGGTGATTGGTTGAGTTACCTGTATATCACAATGGTTTGGGACTCTTGGAATGGCATAGATACATCCCTTACTATAGCTGTACACTGCACAAGTGTAATATGTAAAGTCAAAATGGCTGAGAACTTAAAAATTGCTTGGTAACAGACTGTGAAACCCAGTGATGATTGAACCTGGTGATATCTGAACAAAAAGTGCCCTCAACGATGCTTGACAAACAGTGACAATCCTAGAATCTTGTTATATGGATAAGGACAGAAGCTGTGCAGCAGAAACAAAAAATTCTTTTCTGATAATTGTCTTTCTGTTTGCAGCTTTTCTCCTCATTCAACCCACCTGGATAGTCTAAATGACTGGAATACAAATTAGAATTTTTCTCCAAAGGGGGACTGTGATGGGGTGATCCACTCACTGTCAAGAAGGCAGCGTCTCCTGATTGTTCTGGGGAATAGCTCACCAAGTCAATGTCCCTTCCTGCAATTGCATGCCATCTCTCCACGGGTCTGCAGCCCCTCTCTAATCCCACTAGCTGCTGCAGCATCTTTGTGATTCAGCCTTCTGGCCAGGTCACTAAGTTGGTTCCCCTTGCAGGGTATCAAAGTCTTTCCCTGCTAGCAGTGCTAGGCAGTCTTCCCATTCACTACCTCGGTGCCACTTCCTCAGTGGCTAGCAGGGAAACCCCAGGCCCGCCCTCTACTCTGGTTTCCGGCTCAGTGACCCTCTAGCCAGCAGTCAAGGCCTGTTCCCTTCTAGACTTTATGGCATTTCCCTGAGCCCTGTCCTACCTTCCTGGTTTCCCTCCTCTGGGTTTGCCAGCCCAAATGCACCTCCCTTCTCCCAGGGAGTGACTGTAGACATTCCCAGCAGTGCCCCTCTGCTGCCAATTTCCTGTCTTTATTATCCCTGCCCAGCTCGTTTCCCCTCAGCTGGGCTTCCTCATTGGGTCAGGGGATTGCTTAGCCACCTGATTTCTCCTAGCTATGGCCTGTTGGGTTAAATAGCTCCCTTCTCAGTCTGCATTAACCCTTTCAAGGCAAATGTGGGGTGAACACCTCATCACAGAGACTTAAACATTTTTTTTTTTTTGGCCTTAAGGTTAGGCAATATAATTTAAAGTTGTTGTTTTAATGCTAGTAATTGGTGGTTGAAGAGTTTTTACAGCTTTGTAAGAACTTTCTGTGGCCTGAGTTGAAGGGTGGAGATTAGTCCTGAAGCCTTCAGAAACAACATAAAATCACCTCCAAAGTCCACAGGCATTACTCCCTTGTGATGAATCAGAAGAGAAAGTGATAATTTTGTTTCTGTTACCAGGTAAACTATTTTTCAGTTTGCTTCCATATTAGGGTTCATCCTGTTCTATAGAGATTAGCTTAAGACCTGCAGCATGAGATTCAATATCACTTACAATTTTTCATCAGTAATTATATCTCTGGATATTCTTATTATCCATATAAATATCCAGTCCCTTTTTGAATGTTGCTAATTTTTTGACATCAGCAATGTCCTGTGGCAATGAGTTCCACAGTCTTATTGCATAAAGTATGAAAAAAGTATTTTTATCAATTTTGAATTTTCTGCACTTTTAATTTAATACAATGTCCCTTGTTCTTGTGTTGTGAGACAGAGAAGAGAAGTTCCTGATCTACCTTCTTTATACTATTCATTATTTCATATACTTTTGTCTCATCCCCTCCCATTTGTCTTCTTTTTAGGTAAACAATTGCAGGTTTTTTTCAGTTTCTTCATATGAGAGTTTTTGCACGCCATTTATCATTCTTATTGCCCTTCTGTGAGCATGTTCCAATTCTGTAATATCTTTTTTGAGATGAGGTGGTAAGTGCTGCAACAGAGTATTGTGGATTCGGCCACACCATTGATTCATATAATGGAATTGTAATATTTTCTGTATTATTCTCCATCTTATTTCTTATGCATCCAAAAATCTTATTTGCTTTTTTGACTGCAACTGCTCATTCAGCAGAGGTCTTCACTGAGCAGTCCACATAATAATGCCTAGGTCCCTTTCCTGAGCTGATACAATTAATTTAGAAATTTGTAAAGTGCATGAGTAGTTTTAATTTTGCCCTCCAATTTGCATTCCTTTGCATTTATCAACACTGAACTTAACTTGCTATCATGTTGCCCATTCACCTAGATGGTGTAGATCTCTAACGTTCTTCACAGTCCTTTCTGGTCCTGACTAACCTAAATAACTTGGTCCACTGCAAAGTTTTCTAGTCACTACTTATTACTCAGCCCCTTTCCAAATCATTAATAAATTACGTTCTCAAACTAAACATAGCCAAAAATGGTGACACATACAGTGATCAAATTGCAAGTAAGTAAAAATAGTCCTGAATGCTTGTTAAATTAGACTGTAACTCTAAATAGAACAAAGTAGTGCAAGTGGAATAATTATGATGTACCAATTTTATAGTTGCGATTGAAAGAGCTTGAGCAGGAAGCCCATCGAGCTGCTGGACAACAATTCCTATTGACCAGCAGTAGTCAGCTGAGAGAGGTACTGTTTAGATTGCTACCTTTCTTTAAATTATTAACGCTATAAAATATTCATGGAGAGGGATTATAAAGCAGTAATGCTCACAACTTTGGAAATCTTGTCCTTATTATACTAGTTATGTCATTTTATGATGATGATGGAGGATATGTCATCAGCTTTCTCACAAACATAGCGTTGCCCCTTTTTGACTTGAGCAAAGTTTGGGGTCCTGGGGATGTTCCAACTGGAAGAAGAAATTGATGGAGACTGGTATTTTCTTTGATGAAGTCTTGTTTATTTCTTAAAAGGAATGTACAAAGTCCTGTGACTCTGAATGCAGAAGGAACCAAGAACAAAAGGAGCAATTTCTTAGCTTAAGTCCCTAAGCCTCATTAGCCAACACCAGATCAAAAGCTTTTTCACTAGCTTTTTCCAGCGTCACACCATGCTTCCAACCTCCAAACTGGCTTTTTTGTCTGTCCCTCTCTCTCTGTTCTTGTCTGTTCTCTGTTTCTGTGTGATCTGCCCTTCACACACAACCACACATCCCAAAAAAATATTTAGCTGAAAGTTCCTATGCAGGGTCACCACACACCATTTGTCTTAGATGGGTCATGTTAATTGAAGGGTGAGTTCATATCTGTCAATCTCAATGGGGTTTTAACTCAATCCATAAAAGGTTTCACCCAAGTCATAGCAATAGCAATGTATTTGACTCATCTGTTTTAGGCATTTTTAAAATTAAAGATCTGTTTGATGTTGATAAATACAACAATTTTACAAATATCTAACAATTTTTACCCATTTTGTTCCCTCTTTGCTACAGAATGCTTTTTGTTTTCTATAGAGTTTAAGGCCAGATGCACAACAGTAACGCTCCATTATGTTTCAATTTTCAAACATTTTCATCACCTTGAAATATATATATTTTTGTTAATATAGGTATTGTTCGAAAAACTAAAGCTCCATATGCTGTGTGAGAAAGTTCCCAGAACTGAGATGCAGCATCTTCAATCCACTTCTGAAGTTGTGGTGAGAACTGAAAGGTTTTTTAAACATATACCTAGTTTAGAATTTGCTAGCATAACAAAACTCATAAATATTTATTTGTTGTTTTTTAAGTTTTAAACTTGATTCAAATTTACGGTCCAGTTTACTTAGTTCAGAAATTGTCAAACTTTTTCATATGATGGAGAGAGATGTCTTATGGATGAACTTACTGCTATTCATGATCACATTACATCCCTGTGGCTTCTACAGCAATAATGTAAGGAAAATAATATTAAGAAAGTGTTTAGTGTATTTCTAGCTGTCTTTTGATGCAATTTAACATCTGGAAACCAGGAGGAGAGCTGGCATCCAGCTTTCCAGGCAGCTTTCTGCTGACCAGCAGTAAGTATTCTTGGGAGTTGCCTCTGGACATTGGGGTCCTTTGTCTTAGTTTAGTTCTATGGCTCTCATGTGCCTGGAACATTTGACTAACTGTATGCATGAAAGGCTGGGAAGGTGAGAAAAATTGATTGCATAACTTGGAAAAATGACATAGTAGAAAGACATTTAATGGAATGAAGTTGGAAAGGCAAAAATATAGACAGGCTTGGAAGGATTAGATTTTAATCAGTAAATGTTGGTAAACATCAATTTTACCAACCACACACAAACGAAAAAATATTTCCATTGATAATAGAAATTTACATCTAGGCAAAGTAAGAAAAATGCCTCTTGTGAACTTAGAGTTTGATATAAGGATATTTACTTTGTATATTTTGACATCTGATATTAACAATTTGTGTTGTAATAGTTATGAAGCTTTAACTTTTTGAATCTCAAAGTCTATTGTTATTAAACAATCCTGATCTTCCCTTTTCTGATCTCTCCATAATTTCCTGCAACTGTGAAAATTTATGTTGATAAAAGAAAAATGCTTAAAATAACCATAGATATTATCCGTTGAAACTATTAAAAAAAAATCAAATGATGGAGGCTCAGATAGAGCACACAGTGAGTGCAGTGCAAGAAAGAGAAAGTAAGAAAAGAAGAAACACAACTGTAAACTATGCAGGAAAAATTACATCAAAATCTATTGTAGGAAGGATAAGAAAAAGTGAACTCAGGAACAGAAAAAAGGCATAGCAAAAGTGAGAAACACAGTAAATTACATTTTACAATTATTAAGTAGAAAATTGATTGACAGTTTATTACAAATAAATATTGTACTTAAGAAACCATGCATACCTGTTTAATGATCTCATTTTACAGGAGTATAACCTTGGGGGTCTGTTATTACATTCGTGGTTTTCATCCTTGTTATTTTCAGTAATAATAGTGAGAGTTTATAGGAATACAATTTATTTATTATTGCATCAGTAGACTTGTCATTTGCTTAAAAATTTTCCTTCACTTTCTGAATTGTCATAATCTCATTTTAGTTTTCTTGTGCCAAAAATTGAAAAGAATTTTTGTCCAACGTAGGTACTGTTTATCAATAATAAAAAGGCTAGTGAAGAACTCAGTTGCTCCTGATATTTGCAGGCTTAATATAGAAAAGATTCTGATTATAATTCTATTTAGCTACTACAAGGCTTTTCAGGGATAATGGAGTACTCTCTAGCTTTTTGGCTATAAAGTTCTTAAAATTCCCCAGAACCTTACCTTGGTATTGCCGGGAAGATACACCTAATGGCAGGTATTTTTTCGCCTGTAGAAGGGACTCTCTTGAACTTGGCAGTGGGCTGCCTAGGTATATTTTAACTTTCAGGATTCCTTCCTTGGTTTTTAAAAATATTTATTCACAGGCACAGGCACTGGAACAGACTACTAGGTAACAATACTCACAGGCACTCATGGAGGCAGTTCACTGGAGAGATTTTGGCACCAAAGTGCTCCCTATAGATCGATAGCTTGGAACTCTGCCAAAAGTCCAATGTTTTGCCTCCATTTGGTAGAAGCACCTCACTCTGCTGTCTCTGCCTGGTTTGTTGAGAGAACCATCAGACTCAGATCTTGGAGACAGTCTATTTCCTGCTTTTTCTGTCATCTCTCTTCACCCTTCCACCTCGGAGGACACAGACTGATCTACCTCAATGGTGGACCAGTTAGGAGTAGGTAAATGCAACTTGTCTGCCAGTGTCTTCCTCCAGCTGCAAGATATACCGGCTGAACTATTAGCATGGGCTATCTCATTAGTGGGTGCAGCAGCTTTTGTTGGTCCCTCTCTGGAGATGGCACAAACGTTCAGCCCTGCTAAGTGAACAGCTCTGTGGGATGACATTTGATGCCTGTGGCTGGAATAGGAATCACCCTTTTTTTTTATGTACAGCCTTCTTTACATGAGGCCTTTTCACTAGGGCTGTCAATTAATCACAGTTAACTCACACGATTAACTAAAAAAAATTAATTGTGATTTAAAAAAAATTAATCACGATTAATCAGTTTTAATCGCAGTGTTAAACAATAGAATATCAATAGAAATTTAATAAATATTTTTGATGTTTTTCTACATTTTCAAATATATTGATTTCAATTACAACAGAATACAAAGAGTACAGTACTCACTTTGTATTTTTTTATTACAGATATTTGCACTGTAAAAATGATAAACGAGAAATTGTATTTTTCAGTTCATGTCGTACAAGTACTGTACTGCAATCTCTTTATCATGAAAGTGTAACTTACAAATATAGATTTTTTGTTTCTTACATAACTGCACTCAAAAACAAAACAATGTAAAACTTGAGCCAGAAGTCCACTCAGTCCGACGTCTTGTTCAGCCAATTGCTAAGACAAACAAGTTTGTTTACATTTACGGGAGATAATGCTGCCCCGCTTCTTATTTACAATGTCGCCTGAAAGTGAGAACAGGCATCCACATGGCACTTTTGTAGCCAGTGTTGCAAGGTATTTACATGCCAGATATGCTAAACATTCGTATGCCCCTTCATACTTTGACCACCATTCCAGAGGACATGCTTCCATACTGATGATGCTCATTAAAAAAAATGCATTAATTAAATTTGTGACTGACTGAACTCCTTCGGGGAGAACTGTATGTCTCCTGCTCTTTTACCCGCATTCTGCCATATATTTCATGTTATAGCAGTCTCAAATGATGACTCAGCATATGTTGTTCATTTTAAGAACACTTTCACTGCAGATTTGACAAAATGCAAAGAAGGTACCAATGTGAGATTTCTAAAGATAGCTACAGCACTCAACCCAAGGTTTAAGAATCTGAAGTACCTTCCAAAATCTGAGAGGGATGAGGTGTGGACCATGCTTTCAGAAGTCTTAAAAGAGCAACACTTCAGTGTGGAAACTACAGAACCCAAACCACCAAAAAAGAAAATCCTCCTTCTACTGGTGGCATCTGACTCAGATGGTGAAAATGAATGTCTGTCAGTCCGCAGTGTTTTGGATTATTATCGAGCAGAACCCATCATCAGCACATCCTCTGAAATGGTAGTTGAAACATGAAGGGACATATGAATCTTTAGCGCTTCTTGCAACGCCAGCTACAACAGTTACATGTGAATGCCTATTCTCACTTTCAGGTGACGTTGTAAACAAGACACGGATAGCATTATCTCCTGCAAATGTGTAAACAAACTTGTTTGTCTTAGCAATTGGCTGAACAAGAAGTTGGACTGAGTGGACTTGTAGGTCTAAAGTTTTACATTGTTTTATTTTTTGTTGCAGTTTTTATATACATAATTCTACATTTGTAAGTTCAACTTTAATGATAAAGAGATTTCACTAGAGTACTTGTATTAGGTGAATTGAAAAATACTATTTATTTTGTTTTTTACAATGCAAATATTTGTAATAAAAAATAAATATAAAGAGAACACTGTACACTTTGTATTCTGTGTGGTAATTGAAATCAATATATTTGAAAATGTAGAAAGCATCCAAACATCTTTAAATGGTATTCTATTATTATTTCACAGTGCGATTAATTGTGATTAATTTTTTTAATCTTTTGACAGCCCTACTTTTCACCTGTTTCTTTGGCCTTTCATCAGCTCCAAGAATCTTCTTCAACCTTTTTGTGGTATGATTATTGCCTCCTTCAAAGATGAGGTATCTGCATTTTTCACTACTTGTATGATCTCTCCATCGGATTTCAGTGCAGACAGAAGATGATTTTGGGCTCACAGAGAGAGAGGTTCTTAAACAACATGAGTTTGTGAACAATTAGGACAAGATTCTTTTATCCCATTCACAAGATTTGACACCTTGTGCCAGGCTCTGTTCACTCTCAGAGTGTCTTACTTCTCTTAGAGCAACAAACATCAAGCAGCTACTTCAGACCCTACTGAGATCCAACTACAACAATTTGGTAGGCCCTTGGTCTCCTAGGATTCAGATACAGTTTGACTCCTGTTTAGATATAGTTAAGTGAGTGATTATTTAAATGAGGCCTTTTCACCTGTTTCTTTTATCAGTGTGAGTTCACTTGACCTATTCAGTCCTTCAGTTCATGATATGGAGCAGATATAGAAACCTGACCAAAGGGAAATCTTTGTCTGAAATTCCTGAATTCAGGATCACTATGAAAGCCTGCCTGGCCAATTTGTGGGTGCACATGGGTACACTTTCCTGTTGGGAAAAATGGTTCCTCTCTAGAATACAAGAGGAGCACTGTGGATAACGGATAAGACATAAGATGCCTCGTGACCCCCGCAACTGCCCCTGCCACTCTGAGTTAGTTTCTCAGACCTGAAGAAGAGCTCTGTGTAAGCACAAAAGCTTGTCCTTCACCAAAAGAAGTTGGTCCAATGAAAGATACTACCTTATCCACTTTGTCTCTCCGCTCTGAGTGACAGTTGCATGGCTGTAGCTTATGTAACAAAGTAGCACCCTCAACTGTCAGTTGAGAATGGAAGTCTTTTGGACTGACTTAATTGAGTGAAAAGTTGGAGTGCGGTACTTTCAGCTTTTCAATATATTCATGCGGAAACTCGACATTCAGAACTGTCTCCAAGGAAATGAGAACTGAACAACAATTTGCAGCAGTCTATATTCCAAGATAGGGGATACCACAGACAGAGTTTTCTGTATCAGTCAACAACAAAAATGTGGACTACTTCTGATTCAGTGGCTGGGAGACAAAGTCATGGAAAAACCTGTCTTCTGTGTCATAGGAACATAGGAATTATCATACTGGATTAGATGCATGGTTCATCTAGTCCAGTATTCTGCCTCCAACAGTTGCCAGCACAGGATACGTAAGAGGAATGTGTGATAAACCTCACAATATGCAAGTATGAGGCAATCAGCCCCCCTGCAGGTGTAATCTAATCCATAATAGTTAGAAATGTGCGTAAACCCTAAAACATGAAGTTTCATCTCCTTTACTAACATACTCTTTTAGTTAGCATTAACTATAATAAATCTGGATGTTCTTGTCTGTATAAATGTCCCAGTTCCTCTTTGAATCTTGTTTAGTTCTTGCCCTCAGCAACAAGTCCTTGGTAATGAGTTCCACGGTCTACTTAAGTGTTGTGTGAGATACTATTTCCTTTGATTAATTTTGGATTTGCCACCTTTCAATTTCATTGGATATTTCTTTAGTCATATATTATGAGACATGGAGAACAGATTCTTCTTTGAGTGGTTGCACATGTGAATTCTGCTCTTGGTGTCTCTGTGCCCAGCGCACGGTCATAGGAAACTTTTTCCCTCATCAGTATCTCTTGGGTAGCTCAAGCACCCTCTGCTGCCGCACACCACTACATGCAGGTATAAAGAGCAGAACCACCTCTGGTCCCCGATAGTTTTTTTTCTTACCACCCGTAACAGTCATTGGAATGCCTGTCAATTGCTAGTGCAGTTTTCTCTCAGCCTTTATGTACATAGTCTAGTTATCGTTAGTTGTTACTGTCGTTAGTAAGTTTTAGTAGTTTAAACGTTTTGCTTTTATTGTTTTTCCCCATTTTGGGGTTCTGTTGCCAGTACCGAGTCGTGCCCTGATCACTAGGCTTCAAACCATGTGCTTTCTGTCAAAGCCTATGCCTGTGAGGAACCTGCACAACAGTTGTTTCAAGTGCTTGGGCAAGGCATATATGAAGGACTGATGCCAGATTTGACCAGAGGAAGATCTCCACCCCCACAAACTCTGTAAAGCAGGGGGAAAGGGAGTCGACTAGAGTGCAAGAGAGAACCAAGCATTCCTCCTCCAAATTAGTGCCTAAGACAGCACCACTAATTGACCGTAGTGCAAGAATGGGCACCGTTGAGTCCCGTTCCAGAAACTACACTGTCAACTTCAGCATCATCGCATCAACCAAATATGATCTCAGTGCCAACTATGCCAGAGTGTGATGTTCCCCTAAGGTATTATCTGGACCAGTGATCTCCTAGGTCACTCCAATCTTTGACTTTGGGAGCCAGCCTTACCCTGCTCTGAGAACCCCCACTCCTGGGCTGTTCACACAGAGCCTCTAGCATGTAAGCTGCTCCTTGGATTCTGCAACTGTATGACACTAGCCAATATCTCCGGTCCCAGACACAACCCTGGGAATCTCCGCCTTGCAGTGTCAAGTTATGCCTGTTGGATGCTGCAAGCTTATATGAGTTTGTCAGTTTAACAAAGAAATTGATATGGACCAGGCTTGTTATCCCAAGGGGAGTCTCTGACACACTTCAAACCAAACACACTGCTTCACGTAGAATAAACAAACAGATTTATTAACTACAAAGATAGATTTTAAGTGATAAGTCAAAACATAACAAGTAAGATTTGGTCAAATGAAATAAAAGCAAAACGCATTCTAAGCTGATCTTAACACTTTCAGTACTCTTACAAACTTAGATGCTTCTCACCAGAGACTGGCTGGTTGCCCTTCAGCCAGGCTCTCCCCTTTGATCCACTAGCGCTTCAATCACTTGCTGTTGGTTGTGTCTGTAGATGTAGGTGGAAGAGGGAGGAAGAGCATGGCAAACATCTCTCCCTTTTATCACGTTCTTTCTTCCCTCTTGGCTTTGCCCCCTCCCCGTCAGAGTCAGGTGATCATTACCTCATCGCAGTCCCAAACTGACCAAAGGAAGGGGGGTGACTCACTTGAGTCCAACAAATCCTTTTGTTGCTGCTGAGGCCAGCGTCCTTTGTTTCTGTGAGGTTGGGCTGAGTTTGTCCAATACATGCCTAGATGAGGTGCTGTTAGAGAGTTTTTGCCTGGACTTATTTTAAGCCATGAAGACACATTTTCAACCTCATAACTATATACATGAAATTACAACCTATAACATTACTGTAACAACAATTACTATAACATCACTATAACAACAATGTTCAGTGCATCAGGAGCCTTCTGAAGACACCTGACATGACAAACTTTTGCAAGGGATACCACACAATCATTTAAGAAGAATGAACATGGGGGTATGCTGGGTGTTTCCCCGAGGTACAGAGCGTCATACACAGGCATTCACAGCAGTGAAGAATTTACTCTGCTTCTTGGTGCCAGACAATCCAGGAAGTTTTTGGAAAGTGTAGGGGACAATTTCCTGGTGCAAATGCTGGAGGAACCAACTAGGGGCAGAGCTGCTCTTGACCTGCTGCTCACAAACAGGGAAGAATTAGTAGGAGAAGCAAAAGTGGATGGGAACCTGGGGGGCAGTGACCATGAGATGGTCAAGTTTAGGATCCTGACACAAGGAAGAAAGGAGAGCAGCAGAATATGGACCCTGGACTTCAGAAAAGCAGACTTTGACAAACTCAGGGAACTGATGGGCAGGATCCCTTGGGAGAATAACATGAGGGGGGAAAGGAGTCCAGGAGAGCTGGCTGTATTTTAAAGAATCCTTGAGGTTACAGGGACAAACCATCCCGATGTGTAGAAAGAATAGTAAATATGGCAGGCGACCAGCTTGGTTTAACAGTGAAATCCTTGCTGATCTTAAACACAAAAAAGAAGCTTACAAGAAGTGAAGATTGGACAAATGATCAGGGAAGAGTATAAAAATATTGCTCGGGCATGCAGGAGTGAAATCAGGAAGGCCAAATCACACCTAGATGTTGCAGCTAGCAAGAGATGTTAAGAGTAACAAGAAAGGTTTCTTCAGGTATATTAGCAACAAGAAGAAAGTCAAGGAAAGTGTGGGCCCCTTACTGAATGAGGGAGGCAACCTAGTGACAGAGGATGTGGAAAAAGCTAATGTACTCAATGCTTTTTTTGCCTCTGTCTTCACGAACAAGGTCAGCTCCCAGACTACTGCACTGGGCAGCACAGCATGGGGAGGAGGCGACCAGCCCTCTGTGGAGAAAGAAGTGGTTCGGGACTTTTTAGAAAAGCTGGACGAGCACAAGTCCATGGGGCCGGATGTGCTGCATCCTGGAGTGCTAAAGGAGTTGGCGGATGTGATTGCAGAGCTATTGGCCATTATCTTTGAAAACTCATGGCGATCGGGAGAGGTCCTGGACCATTGGAAAAAGGCTAATGTGGTGCCCATCTTTAAAAAAGGGAAGAGGGAGGATCCGGGGAACTACAGGCCAGTCAGCCTCCCCTAAGTCCCTGGAAAAATCATGGAGCAGGTCCTCAAGGAATCAATTCTGAAGCACTTAGAGGAGAGGAAAGTGATCAGGAACAGTCAGCATGGATTCACCAAAGGCAAGTCATGCCTGACTAATCTAATTGCCTTCTATGATGAGATAACTGGCTCTGTGGATGAGGGGAAAGCGGTGGACGTGTTATACCTTGACTTTAGCAAAGCTTTTGACACGGTCTCCCACAGTATTCTTGCCAGAAAGTTAAAGAAGTATGGGCTGGATGAATGGACTATAAGGTGGATAGAAAGCTGGCTAGAGTGTCGGGCTCAACGGGTAGTGATCAATGGCTCCATGTCTAGTTGGCAGCCAGTATCAAGTGGAGTGCCCCAATGGTTGGTCCTGGGGCCGGTTTTGTTCAATATCTTCATAAATGATCTGGAGGATGGTGTGGATTGCTCCCTCAGCAAGTTTGCAGATGACACTAAACTGGGAGGAGAGGTAGATATGCTGGAGGGTAGGGATATGATACAGAGGGCCCTAGACAAATTAGAGGATTGGGCCAAAATAAATCTGATGAGGTTCAACAAGGACAAGTGCAGAGTCCTGCACTTACGACGGAAGAATCCCATGAACCGCTACAGACTAGGGACCGAATGGCTTGGCAGCAGTTCTGCAGAAAAGGACCTAGGGGTTACAGTGGATGAGAAGCTGGATATGTGTCAGCAGTGTGCCCTTGTTGCCAAGAAGGCCAATGGCATTTTGGGATGTATAAGTACGGGCATTGCCAGCAGATCAAAGGACGTGATCGTTCCCCTCTATTCGACATTGGTGAGGCCTCATCTGGAGCACTGTGTCCAGTTTTGGACCCCACACTACAAGAAGGATGTGGAAAAATTGGAAAACATCCAGTTGAGGGCAACAAAAATGATTAGGGGACTGGAATACATGACTTATGGGAAGAGGCTGAGGGAACTGGGATTGTTTAGTCTGTGGAAGAGAAGAATGAGGGGGGATTTGATAGCTACTTTCAACTACCTCAAAGGGGGTTCCAAAGAGGATGGATCTAGACTGTTCTCAGTGGTAGCAGATGGCAGAACAAGGAGTACTGGTCTGAAGTTGCAGTGGGGGAGGTTTAGGTTGGATATTAGGAAAAACTTTTTCACTGGGAGGGTGGTGAAGCACTGGAATGCTTTACCTAGGGAGCTGGTGGTATCTCCTTCCTTTGAAGTTTTTAAGGTCAGGCTTGACAAAGTCCTGGCTGGGATGATTTAGCTGGGAATTGGCCCTGCTTTGAGCAGGGGGTTGGACTAGATGACCTCCTGAGGTCCCTTCCAACCCTGATATTCTATGAAAAGTCCCCTCCTGTCCCACTTCTCAGCTTCTAGAAATTCTGCTTGACCTTTAACACTACTGATGCTGCTCCTAACTACTAAAAGAGGTAGTATTCAGGTTTCAGCCATCTAGAAATCAGTCAGTATTCTAAATGCTAAATTAAGCTTGTTAACATAACAAAATTTAATTAAATAACTAGCACACTACTAAGTCAAATTCTTTATTTATTCTCCAGTTACATAAACTGCAAGATCTTCATCCATTGCCTAAGATAATTTTAGAATACCGACAGGTGAGTTCATTTTTCATAAAGAACATATTTGCATTGAAAGCAAGAATTAACTGAACAAAAATATAGCTTTACTACACCACTTGTCTGAGAATCTTTTGGCTAGCATATGATTTCACGTATTTCTTTAAATAATCTTCATATTTCTAGAGCAGTAGGTAAATTCTTAGTATGAGTTCAAAAATAGGTTTGGTTTGCATGACATTTTTTGCAGTTAACAGCTGAAGCCACATTTTTTGCTAAATGTTTGTTGCACAAACAATTTTAGAAAACTTCACTAACAAAATTGGTTTGGTGATACAGTGCACTGCCAATGAGAAAATCTGGAACAAGAACAGAGCTCGAGATTGTAAGGGGCTACATCAGTGGACTTTTTGATATGTTGCTATTTCTTATTTTTACAATAGTCTGCTGACAATCCATCACAACATTAGGTTAGTATGCCCATTTCATTTAACAGTTGGGTTTTCAATGGATGTGTTTCCAGAGTAAAACTAAAAAATCAGTCTTTGGCTTTCTTGTGTCATCCTTTGTTTCTGCATCTCTGAGCGACAAACTCTAAAACTTTCACACTGCAACACCTGCATAGCCAAATATTTAGACTAGAGCCAAATATTCAGCACCATTAAAGTCAGTGTATTGAACCATTATTGAATATGTCTGTCATCCTCTCTATTGAAAATGTTTTGCAGTATCTACACATTTTCTATAGTTGTCAATGGGTTGAAGAGTATGAGTTTCCACTTGAAAACCTCTTACAATTTACATAACTATATATATAGAGAGAGAGAGAGAGAGAGAGAGGTACTAAACTCTTTTTCTAATTTAGGTTCACAAGATAAAGTCAACCTATGTGGATGGACTACTTTCATGCATGAAAAAGGTAAGAATGTAAAAAAGCTCCCCCTGTAAATTTGAGTATTCTAAATAAGATGCTTTGAAATAATTCTGATGTTTTTTAAAATTATAACATTTTTATTAAAAATATAATCCTTGTTTCTACTTATATGGAAATATTGATAACATAGTATATATAAGCTTTAGAGTAAAATTTCATTTTCACATATTGACTTCTGCAACAATTTACAACATGCTTTTATATTTGGATTTTTTTTTTACTTGACTAAAGGGATTTATTTCATCTACATGGAATCAGACAGGAACTGTGACTGGCAGACTTTCAGCCAAGCATCCTGTAAGTGAGTGTTTTAGAAGCCTTCTTCATTCAAAGAAAGTGTGGTGAAAATGCATTTCATTGTCAGCCATGTCCAAGAGAGGGCTCCAGGTTAGCTAAATGGAAATATACACTCCCTTTACATAATTTTTCTTCATGCTCTTTAATATGCATGAAAAATTCCAAACTAGTATTCCTTTGGCTATCAGAGGGATCAAAGAACTAGTAATTTCAATATTGTATGTAGATGGGAGAGAGGAACAAAATATATAGTTAAGTGGGTATTGCACTTTAGACAGAGATTACATTAAATAATATTGACAACTATTTTTAGAACAGAGTATAATATTCATTGCTTAGCATTTAGGTTACCTAAAAGAGACAGGGATATTACAAATCCTCAGTTCTGAGCCATGTAGCCTCTGGTTCCTGATATTGTTAGAGCAATTAGTGAAAACTTTTGACCTGAGGTACAACCATTGTGCTCTGCAAGGACAGCAAATCACACCCACACTTTGTAACATAACCCTTCATGCCTTTAAACCCAATACATAAGATGATACTTTTTCTTTGAATTTCTGTCTCATTACCTTTGTTTCATTTCAGTGTCTGTATATTTATTCTATTTATTTTTTCTTTTCTTTTTAATTTTCTACCTTAATTCTTTACTCCTTGTAGCTAGAGCTGTAATGAGTGCCAGATCACACCCATTATTTAAACTCCTGTTTTCAGTTGCTCCTAATTTTCCAAAACTTTCATCTTTTTGGATTGAAATTCTGAGGCCTGGTCTCTGCTTCAAGGTGACTTTTTTATTTAAAAGGCTTAAGTAAAACTCATGTGCCATTTGTTTAGATTGCAGAGAGTGACTGGATTTGACTTTTGAGTCTGACATGTATTTAGTTTGTGACATTGGTCAAGTTACATAATTTCCCTTTTCCATTTGTGAAATGGCAGTATTAAGGGGAGTTGGGATCTTTCTACTGAATAGGTCAGCCTGCCATTGAGCTAGTATCTGCATCCTTCTGGGGCTTGCACGTCTTAGGTCATGTCAACTTCACTGGGTCAAAAAATGATAAACCAAAAAATAAATATGTATCAGATCTTATCAGTATGAATGTTTAAAATTAATGACATTTTGCTATTTCTGACATTGTAGTGTACATGTACAGTAAAAAGGAGAAAAGGCTAAACCTGGTTAAATGTATTTAAAATAATGTGCCACAATTATTGCTAATAGTTTTGGGGAATGTAAAGATTAAAGAATGAGGGAACTAAAGCAGAAACCTAAAGAGAGATCAGTGCTTAACACATATATTTAAGATGTGCTAATTGTTCTTACCTTTCTTATGTTAATGCAAGTGGGTCTATATTTCATTTTACATTGAAACCTAACTGGTTTGCTAACCTAATTCTGGATATCTTGAATTACTAAATCATATTAAATGTGATTACTTCTTATGACATTGATGGGACCCCATAACTACCTAGATAGACAGAAACTTTCAAGAGGCATTTATACAAAACAAATACCTTAGTTCTAATAGTACTGACATGTCTTTTAATAAATAAAACTAATTTGATTTCTGTTCATGCCTTTTTTGAGGCAGGGGAACATGTTTGCTTATAAGTGCACTGTGTATATGAAGTTTTTAAAATGTTTCAGTATGACTTCTCTGACATCACAAAGTATCTTGTGCATGTTTCTTGCACAAGATTGTATTTTTAGACATTTTCATTGTCAGCATTAGGTAACATGCCATATAAATTGGCTGTGGGTATGTGGAAACAGAAGAAGGTTATGCATTTTTAACCTGAGCTCTTCAAAGTGTATAAATGGAGGGACAGGAGGAGAAAATAGTGTTTTTACACTCCAGCATTCAAAATTATCGTCATTTTACGTTATTTACATTATACTTTTCATGATTTTGGTTTATAAATGTTTGTGAAAAAGCACTTATGTCTGACATACTACAGTCCGACAAATGAACTAGCAGAATGCTAAAAGGTTGATGATTATTCTGTCTGTAACGCAGTATAGTTCAACTAAACATAACATTTTTCTTTTGTATTTCACAGTAAACTGATACTTGCATCGTAGTATGTATTAACACTATGACCAGAATTTCCAGAAGTGGGGCCAGAATTTAAAAAACACTCTGCTGCCCTTTAGGCACCTAAATAACAGTCAGCACTCTTCAACTCTTATTGAAAATATTGAAATTATGGTCCCAGTTGTTGGTGCTGAGCACTTTTGAAAATCTAGCCAATATCTTCCCTCCTGTTTCAAATAAACAAAACAAATTTTTTCTTATAGTTTTCATAAATATACAACTAAATATTTTTGCAAGGATCGTCAGCTTCTGTTTTCACTATTATGCAAAAATATTGAAGGGACGACTATACAGGGTCTAATTTTGACCAGGATCTCACAATGTGCTCCCTTCTGTGAGGTTAGTCTTACTGCACTACCACCATGTTCTTATCAGCTGCGCAAATTGCACCATTACTTATACTGGCAAACTGTGCATTTAAAGAAGGTTGAGTTTTAAAAATCTGATCCATTTGTGTTTTCTGTGTGAAGAGTATAAGGCATAAAAGAAACTGATGGGCATTTTGTGTCTCATGTTCACATCTCCCATCATGAGCATGCTTGAGATCATCACAAGACATTAGTCAGGACTTCATGGCAGCTTTAATACTTCAACAAGGAACAGAGATATACTCCTTTGTTTTTCAGGCCAAGTCTAGCAGTCCCCCAAAAAAATCCCCAAACCCCAACACCCCACTAAAAAAGTAAGGAGTAACAATTTAATGAAGAATTTACTTGCCTGCATTGTCTCTTCCTATGGTTTGTGGTTGGTCAGACACACTACCAGTTCGTGGTGGTCCCATTTGGCCTAGTGACAGCACCAAGAGTGTTTACAAAGTTCATGGCAGTAGTCGCAACCTCCCTCAGATGTCAAGGTATCCAGATCTATCCCTGACTCAACGACTGGCTCATCAAGGGCCGCTTCAAAGAGCAGGTGCAGCTCAGTGTCACAATGTTGCGAGTCACTTGTCAAGCTCTGGGCCTGCTGATGAACAAAAATCAACATTGGTCCCTGTTCAGAGGATAGAGTTCATAAGAGCTGTCCTTGACTCCACACAGGCCAGAGCATTTTTACCACAGGCCAGGGTCAGGGCAATATCAGATCTGATCCAAGTCACCGCACACTTGCTCACCACAGCTCAGGTCTGCCTCAGATTCCTAGGACTCATGGCTGCATGCACCTATGTCGTCCAGCATGCAAGGCTGCAGCTAAGGCCCCTTCAAATGTGGCTGTCATCGATCTATTCCCCATCCAGACACCCTTTGGACAGGCTCTTCACGATCCTGCCCCAGGTACTCACCTCCCTTCAATGGTGGTCCAAACCAGATCCAGTGTTGGAAGATGTTCCATTTGCAACTCCTCGACCCACAGTTTCTCTGGTGTCAGATGAGTCTGACCTCAGTTGGGGTGTGCACCTCGGAGCTCCCAAGATTTAGGGCCTACGGTTGCAAGAGTTGTCGCTTCACAGAAATGTCAGAGAGCTCAAGGCCATCCACCTGGCTTGCGAGGTATTCCTTCCCTATCTGTCTGGTCGCGTGATTCAGGTGCTGACAGACAACATGGCCTCCATGTTCTATGTCAGCAGACGGGGGAACCCACCCATCAGCCCTTTGTCAGGAAGCCCTTTGCCTGTGGGACTTCTGCATCCAGTATGCGATCTACCTGGAAACCTCCCGCCTCCCCGGTGTTTGGAAGACACTGGCGGATTACCTCAGCATGTCCTTCTTTCACCACAAGTGGTCATCAGGATGCTCTTCTAGAGGTGGGGAGCTCCCCAAGTGGGCCTGTTCGCTACCAGGCAGAACAGAAAATGCCACCAGTTTCACTCTCTGCAAGGCCTTGACAGTGGCCCACTATCCAATGCCTTTCTCCTGTCGTGGTCGGGCACTCTGATGTATGCCTTCCCGCCAATCCCTTTGATCAGCAGGGTCCTTTCCAAGATCAAGAAGGATAAAGCTCGGGTCATTAGGATCGCCCCGGCCTGACCTCATCAGCATTGGTTCAGCACGCTCGTGGACTTGACCGTAGCAACACTATGGCCTCTTCTCAACCGTCCAGACTTGCTCTCTCAGGATCACGGGCAGTTGCTGCACCCGAATCTCACCCCTCTCCATTTCACGGCATGGATGCTGGGCAGCTGAACTCTGAGAAGCAGGCCTGCTCCAGTCAAGTCCAGCAGGTTCTTCTGGAAAGCAGCAAGCCCTCCACTAGGGCTACCTACCTCGTAAAGTGGACGCGCTTCTCCTGCTGGGCGTCAGAGCGGAACATCTTTCCGTCAGCATGTCTCTGCAGTCCATCCTGGATTACCTCCTGCATTTAAAGCATCAAGACCTTACCTTTTCATTGATCAAAGTGCACTTGACGGCCATATTGGCCTTCCACCCTGACGTCCACGGTAGATTGGTATTCTCACATAAGAGGATGATCAGGCTCCTGAAGGGCCTCGAGAGACTGTTTCCTCCAGTCCAGGATCCAGTTCCCCAATGGGATCTCTACCTGGTCCTTTCCAGGCTCACCGGTCCTCCTTTTGAGCCTTGGGCCTCTTGCGCCCTCTCTCGCACCTGTTATGGAAGGTCGCATTCCTTGTAGCGATTACCTCGGTGAGGCAAGACTCTGAGATTAAGGCTCTTACATTGGAGCCCCTGTACACGGTGTTCTACAAGGATAAAGTCCAACGGCGTCCCCATCTTGCTTTCCTGCCAAAGGTGGTGTTGCACTTCCATGTCAACCAGGACATCTTCCTCCCAATTTTCTGTCCAAAGCCCCATGCGTCCAACAAGGAAAGGCGTCTACACACCCTAGGCATCCAGCGTGCCCTGGCTTTCTACCTTGCGCGTACTAAGCCCTTCTGCAGATTGACTCAACACTTTGTTGCAATGGCTGACAGAATGAAGGGCCTCCCAGTGTTGGCTCAGAGGATTTCATCCTGGATCATTACCTGCATCCGTACCTATTATGAATTGGCATGGCTGGTGCCTCCACCATTAATAACTGCTCACTCCATGAGGGCTTATGCATCATTGGCCTCATTTCTGGCCCATATCCCCATTCAGGACATCTGTAGAGCTGCAACATCGTCGTCGGTGCACACCTTCACAACGCATTATGCTATCATCCAGCAAGCCAGGGATGATGCTGGATTTGGTAGAGCTGTGTTGCGATCGACTTGTCTGTGAACTCCTACCTGCCTCTGAAGGTACTGCTTGGAAGTCACCTAAAATGGAATGGACATGAGCAAGCATTCATAACTGTTGTTCTTTGAGATGTTGCTTATATCCATTCCATGACCCACCTTCCTTCCCCTCTGTTGGAGTTCCAGAAGAAGGAACTGAGGGAAGGAGGGGGCCGGCAGCACCTCTTATACCAGCGCATATACGCACCACTCCAGAGAGCACCAGAGGCAGTCCCCTATGGATACAACTGAGGGAAACACTTCAGGCGAGCACACACCCCTACAATGGAATGGACATGAGCAACACATCTCGAAGAACAATAGTCATGAAAGGTGAGAAACTGTTTTTTCTTTTGTGTTACAGTAAGCTGAGCTGCTCTATGATTCTTGCCCAGTGAATTGTGAGATAACTTGTCTGTCCCTCTGGACACATGGGATGGAATTTTGGGAAGGCATTGGAAGACTATCAGCACTCAGATGATTTAGTCTGCATCCTGAGTGCATGGCAGGTTACTCTCCAGAGTGAAAGTGGAAACAATGCTAATCCACACCCCACCTGTGCCAGCTAACCCATTTAAAAATCACCACTTAACTTGGGTGAGAGGCTTTTGTGTGTGGATGGGAGAAGGAGTTAGGGACAGCACCCAAGTAAGAGCCAGAAATATCCCCTGTGTAATATGGTTGATATTCAGGCAGTTAAGAAATTTTAATGGGGCCATTGAGCCCAAAGATGGCATTTGCATGGCTAAACTCTGTCACTGAATTCACTCAGAGAGTAGAGATGTAATCCATCATGCTGACAATTATTTCCTTCCAAACGTCCACAAACACTGGTCTGGGAAATCAGAAGGAGAGATCTGTCCTTCTGTGGGGAAGGATCACAGACTTTAAAGCATAATATTAGTGAGTATCCATAATTCCTCATATAGTGCTAATACATACATTTCACAATGATATTAATCACCAATGTGTCACCAGTTCACATATGATACCTTATGTGACCCATTTTAGATACAGATTATGACAATAATGAGTTAGCATACACTGGGCTGGTCAAGCCAGCTGAAACTCACAGCTACATACTAGGAAGTCCCTTGCCATCTGGCAGTGAGATACTCTTAAGGTTACACCTCCCCTCTTACAAAACTGGAGGAGGGTTAGCCACTGGCTGACCTGGAGGCAGCAGGTCAGAATCATCTTTCCTAGACAGGGCATCGGCCACCATGTTTTCTTTCCCTTTTATATGGCAAATCCCGTTTTGTCCCCTTGTCTGCTCATAGTATCCAAGACATCATATAAGAATAGCCATACTGGGTCAGACCAATGGTCCATGTAGCCCAGTGCCAGATGACAGACATAATATCAGTGTCCCCGTAATTTCACCTACAGTGTTGTTCCAAACATTTCACAGTGAAATCAATGAGCAAACTATATATTACATGCCACCTTCTAAATAAATACGACACCAGGATGTGAGGTGTAGTGAGTATGTCAGTATTGATAAGAGTGGCCAAATACAGTGTTGTTGTAGGCATGTTCCAGGATATTAGAGAGACAAGGTGGGCAAGGTAACATCTTTTATTCGACCAGCTTCAGTTGGTGAGAGAGACAAACTTTGGAGCTACACAGAGCTCTTCCTTAGGTTTGGGAAAGGTACTCAGAGTATCAAAGCTAAATACAAGGTAGAGCAGATAGTTTAGCATAAGTAGTAGTTAACACACATTCTGAGGGACCATTCAAGGTGATGTGGCCCATTAACATTCTTGTAGGGTTACAGATTGTTGTAATAAGCCATAAATCCAGTGTCTTTATTAAGACCATGATTTTTAGTGTCTAGCAAGGTTATGAATTCAAGCTCCAGGCTCATCCTTTGAAAGTGTTGTGCAGGTTTCCTTTGAGGATGAGGACTGATAGGTCAGATATAGAGTGATCGCTTTGTGAAAAGTGTTCACCCACAGGTGATATGGTGTTTTTGTCTTTTATCATTTTCCTGTGTGAGTTCATTTGAGAGCATAGTGGTTTTCTGGTTTCACCCTTATAGTTGTTTGTTGGGGCATTTAGTCACTGAGTGAGGTACACCACGTGTTATGATAAGCAAGTGTAGGACCCATGAATCTTAAAAGATGTGTTGGGGGGGGGCATTGATCGTTGTAGCCAGGGCCAGAGTTACACCTTATGAACCCCAAGGCACAGCATCTGCAGCACCGCTGCTTCCCGCCTATGGCTGACCTTCGTGTTGCACACAGTTTTAGAGAGGTAAGGTACCCCTAGAATGCCGGCGCCCCAACACACATGCCTACTGTGCCTAATTGGAAATCTAGCCCTTGTTGTGGAAGTTTTGTGTTTGTTGTTTCTAGCAGGATCTGGTGCTGCTTTGAGTTGGTGTGTCCTGGTCTGTGGGGAACTTGCTTCTGATGATGAGGTAGGAGTAGTTGGGTAGTTTGAAGGCCAGAAGAGGGGGTTCAGGAAAGATTTTTTTTTCAGGATGGGGTCCCCATCGAGTATGGGTTGTAGCTGTTTGATGATACACTGTATGGGTTCAAGTGTGGGGTGGTAGGTGACAATTAAGGGTGTGTGGTTGGAGTGGGTTTTATTTCTATATTGAAGCAGGTTCTCTTGGGGTATTTGGGTGGTCCGTTCCATGATGCAATCTACTTCTCTGGTGGAGTGTCCTTGTTTGGTGATGGTGCTTTCGAGTGTGTTAAGGTGTATATCCCAGACTTTCTCCTCAGGGCATATTCTGTGGTATCTGAGTGCCTGGCTAAAGATAACAGATTTCTTTGTTTTGGGGTAGTTACTAGCTCTATGAAGGTAGATGTGGTTATCCGTGGGTTTCTTGTACATAGTTGTCTGTAGGATTCCATAGTGAAGTAAGAGCAAAGAGCAAAAAGAATGATAAAAGGTTTAGAGAACATGGCCCCTGAGGACAGGTTAAAAACCTGGGCATGTTTAGTCTTGAGAAGAGTGAAGTGGGGACCTGATCAGTCTTCAAATATGTTTAGGACCATTATAAAGAGAACAGTGATTAGTTGTTCTTTGTGTCCATTGAAGATAGGACAAGAAGTAATTGGCTTGATCTTCAGCAAGAGAGATTTTTCTGTCTATAAGAAATAAGGCTATCAAGGGCAAACACTCATCGGGGATGGTCTAGGTATACTTGGCCCTGTTTCACTGTGAGGCGGGAGATGGACTAGATGATCTCTCAAGGTCCCTTTTCAAGCCCTACATTTCTGTGATTTTGTGACTTATAGTAACTTTCCACTAGCCTGTCCCCCAGCAGCTCCACAACTCTCAAATATTTCTTTTTGGCTTTCAGTGAACTAGACTTTACCCTGAATAGATCAGCATGCTCGACAGTCAGTGCATGTGACTTTTTGATGTTGTTTTTTGTTTTGTTTTTTTGTTGTTTCATGCAGTAGTGTTCACATTATCTCCCCCTCCCCCCATGACCCAGTTTAGTTTAACTTTGTTTCTTCTATTTTTCCTCAACGCTGGTGTGTCTGGAGTTTGATTTCTTCACCTGCATTATAAATATACAGTGCATAGCTGATTCATTTCTCACTAGCAACAGAAAGCGATGTATAGTAATATAGCACATCCTTAAACAAGAGTGCATTTTGGAACTGTGATCTTTCTGTAGGCATTATAAATGTTTATTTACCACTAGATGACTGAATACATTTTGTATTTGTGAAAAGCTAAAAATAAAACACTTTAACTCTTCAGTTAAATTCCTTTATTACAGTACCATACCATTCCTAGTTATCCTCTTTTCATTCTGATGCAGATAATCTGTGTTTATTATAAATAGAGCTAATGGGGGTCCCTTTTCTGAGTATATTTTTATAACTAAATAAATTCTTTTCTTGAATGAATACATATGTTAGAATCTTACCTTCCATTTCTTCATGCTGCTGTTTTTAGTTATTTTGCTGCTAATCTTATTAAATGTACTGACTACATTCCTCAATTAACAGTGAAATAAAAATTCACTTGCTATTTTCTCCATCTATCATAAGATGTGACTTTCAGCCTAAGAACATTTATAGCAAAAGAAAGTCATAACAGATGTTAGGAAGATTTCAGTATGGAATGGTATATTAATTGAAAAAGGGATATACAAGTACCTTGCCTTTTATTAAGATGATAGATGCTATTCTATCATATATCACTATTGCAGTGATTCTGTAAAACAGATGCAGCTTTGATAACTACTCATGAAAGGTTGTATGATTAGTTTTTCTATGTTCCCTTGTTTTTTTTCTTTTTCTCGTGTCTTCTCTCATGTTCAGGATGGAGAACATGGCAATGTTCTGAAAATCTACAAATATATTTCAAATTGTTTACTGTTTTTAATAAAATCACATCTCCAAACAATATTTCAGAACTAATGTAAATGAGTGAACAAGCTGAAATTTAGCCAAGCATACATACTGTTCGACAAGTGCATACTCTATGATTAAAAGATCCTGTGGTCCTTGCTATGGAAGATACCTGCTACAGGTTGCATCTGCCCTGGGTACGTATGCAATGAAAGACCTGATAATAGCATAAAAGAGTGTAGAAAATATTTGCCTTATGGTAGTGGTGTTATGTGCATTTAGAATTTTTGTAAATTTATAGCCAGTTGATTTGCTGATTTTCATTTAGTGAAAGGAGAATTCTCACTTCCTTTTTCTCCCTCTTTTCGTATTGTCTTTTATCCTGTATACTTGGGCTAGTCATGTGGCTCCACTGAGCATAGAAAATAAGATTTCCCTAATCACTGGGAATCCAAGTACAAACCCTGTTCAATCCAGATTAATGTGGCTGTCTTAGACTCAGGAGCCACAGAGGGGGTGAATTTTGCCTAGTGAATTTTGGAAGGGCTGATCTATTGGAATTTGATAAAGAGTTTATTAAAGATGCCAATGTAAATGGCAAGATATGCCAAGGGTGCAGGGATACTAATGCCCAGATTTCTCTGGTCAGAAAATATATGGTTTTGGAAGCTGATTTCCACCTAGGGGAAAATGTAATACTTCTTGAATTAGGAAAATTTGAAGCCACTGTGCCTTTAGCCTAAATAGAATTGGAGTGGGAAAGTTTAAAAGGTACTTCAAATATTAGTATAAAGGATACCATTCTGGTGGATATGTTAAAGGGTAATAATAAAGGTCTTTGCGTAAAGCTGCTAAAATTATAACTCTCAGTAAGAAAGAGTATAATTGTGACTCCCCAAACACTGACCTTGTAGAAGGAGGAGAAACCTCTGTAACCTTAGTGGCAGGAAGTAGCAGCTGGTCTTCAGAGCAGGGAGTTGAGAAATCAGCCTCTTTGTGTAAGACAGCTTTGGGTATAAACAAAAACACAGCAAAGTTTGCCACAGAGCAAGATGCTGATCTTCTCTAGAAAGTATAAGGGAGGCTATCTGCACTGATGCCCCAACAGAGAGAACAGGGGTAGGCTCTTTTTGTAGGAGGGCAGAGTTTACACAGAAGCCACAGTCGGGAAGAATTGATGTCCTGGGGAGCCCTTGAGTCAATTTATAGTTCCCCAAAGGCATCATGCAGAGCTGCTACAATTAATGCACAATTGCCCATTTGCAGGTCACTTGGGAATACAGAGAACTTATGAGGCTTAAGAAAAATTTCTGTTGGCCCCATATTCAGGAGTTAAGAAGTATTGTAAAACTTGTGACCGAGAAGTGGAAGAAACCAACAGCTTGCCACAAAGCTCTGTTGCAGCCTTTATCTGTGATTAAAGAATTACACTTTACAGGGTCATCATGGATATCATTTCCTAGGCCATCCAAAACTGGGAAAAGATACATATTAGTTGTCAATTTTGCTGCCAGAGATCCAGAGGGCAGTCACCTGGCAAATGTGGAAGTTGAGACAGTTGCAGATATACTGTTCTCTATATTCTGCAGGGTGGGCTTTCCAAAGGGAATCCTATCAGATAGAGGGTCAAATTTTATGTCCCTGAATATTGAGTGAATTGTGGAAGAACTGCGGGATAAAACAGTTAGTCTGCCCCTTACTACCCAGAAACAAAGAGGTTCAATGGAATTCTTAAGTCCATGCTAAGAATGTATGTGGACAAAAAAGTTGGAGATTTCAGAAAGTGAAATTGGAGGTTCTTATGGCTGACCCTGCTATAGTACCTTTCATAAGGGATTAAATGTGTTTTAAATCTCATCTGAAATTTTTGCTAAGGATGGTAACAGATTTTTTTTACGATAATTAAAACAGTATAACTCTCCCTATATTTTTTCCTAGGCCTCACAGTCTTTAGGGGAAATGAGATTGCACAGACTAGATATTAAAAGGATATAATTAGTATTTGGAAAGAACTAAGCCATACTGTAACTTTGTTGTTTAACTGTTGCTTATGGAGAGAAGTCCAAAGGCCAAAGCCCTCTTAGTTCATTGTCTCTATGTCTGTTATGAGCAGGGGGTGAAACAGAAAGATTAAGAAATCATTCTGAGAGGAATGCCTACATCAGCTGCTTGTCTGCATAATATTTCTATTCTTAAAATTTTATCAAGTGGGCATCTAGACATTTTTTCATTTTAGAACTGAATTATAGTCGTTGTTTGGGAGGGCAGTGGCTCTATCCTTGTTTGAGTTCTTCAGTCCTGCTGAATCATGATACTGCTGACTTAGTTTAATTCAGTATTGATCTAAAGAGGCAGTTCACGAAGGAGGAAAGAAGGTTACTTACTCTGCAGATCCACATGACTCTTCATTCTCTCTTCTGTAGAGACTTTTTTGGGATGCCTTGAGCCAGAAAGGAACTGAATAGGGATACAGGGGGAACATTTTATAGATTGAGGCCATAAATTATCTAGATACTTGCATGTGGAGAAGTGCCCCCTACTGGCTTCATTGTTATCAATGATTCTGTAGCTTATGAGCATGGTGTATGACTCCAACAGTGTGACTCTGAAGAAGCAATATATAAGAACTAACTGGTAAGTACTTTTTCTTGCCTTTAGGAAACACAGTAATCCATATATTTAAAATATCTTGCCAAGAAAGTCTCATTGAAAGGAAACATATCCTTTTTAATACTGCTTCTTTTGGAGCAGAAAAGAGAGGGGTAGAAATACACATCCATAGCATCACAACAGTTGTACAGTTAAAAGACTGTAGCACATTTTAGAAACTCCTCATATAATAAAAGTTTTAGTTAGGAACAGATGCATGATTTCTATGCACAGTTGGAAAGAATTCTAGAACACTCAAGCGCAATAGTTAGTATTTACTTAAATTTAGGCATAGACATTCATCAAACAGTGATCAATGGTTGATCTAAAGGTATTAAATTTTTCTGTTGTTTCAGCTACAGGAACCAGTAGGCTATGACTCTCTCTTCTTTTAAATTCTAAAAGTTCAAAGATACATTGTACATTTGCACAATTATCTGAAAGAAAGAATACACTTTGTATGAAGATAAGAGTACTGTTATGCAAGGCCTTCATGTAGTTAGACACACACGTTGCTTATCCAATATTGACATTGTGAAATGGGCAAGTAATGTTACAGTATAGCCATTAAACTTTGTGCTGTACCTGTTTTAGTATGTCTTGATTAATAAAGAAAAAAATGGGGTCTTTATTGAAAAACACCATGGAAATTGGCACGTAAGTGACACTTCTACCATGTTCATTTGAGGCATCTAGTTGAAAGGCTTCTTTTAACATTATCTAGAGTTAGCAACAAGCATTTTTCAGATAAGTATGCTGTGACATCAGCTTCACTAAAATAATGGTAGATTGTCTTAACAGGGATGAGAAATTGGACTGACTTTGTCTAGGCATATTCTTAGACCTTTGGATCAAAGCATTTCAGTGTCATATTTTTTAGCTGATACAAAACAATGCATCACTCAGATGTGCTGACATGTTGATAGAGAAAGTCAGGACACACATGCCATTTATTATAGTAGATCTCTGTTCTTTGAGTATTCCTTGCATTCAAAGCATATTTTAATTTTGGATCATGTTCCTTTTTATTTATTTGTCCCAATACTATGTAGTCACAAGATGACTATGACTGCATTAGTACTGCCAAAAGAGTCTTGGAGTTTTTTATGTACATGTTGTCAAGTTCTAATGTGTTTACAGTTCTTTTTGCTGTTTTAAACTTTAAAAGTATTTGAATTAAGGTTTTAGTGCTTGTGAAAGGAGCTGGATTTACATTCTTGGAGACTAAAATGCTCTATCCACCTTCTTTTGTTATTGTTGGTGTTTGTTTTAAAGTGAATCATAGAATCATAGAAATTTAGGGCTGTCAGGGACCTCAAGAGGTCATCTAGTCCAGCTCCCATCTGCTGAGGCAGGACCAGATAAACCTTGACCATCCCTGACAGGTGTTAGCGTAACCCAGGGGTCAGCAACCTTTCAAAGAAGAAGAGCCATTTTTTTGTTTTTGTCTTTGACCAAAGTATTTTGAGAGCCGCATCACACACAAAGCTACTTGTAGAGTTAGAATTTATCAACTAATAATAATTGAACATATTAAAGTTATTACTACTCACCAATAGTTTCAATGCGACTAGAATCTAGGTGCTTCAACAAGGACTGTACCAGTCTGTCCACAGCCTGGGTATGTAGCCACAGTGTTAGACCATGGTGGGTCCATGCCGCCGCATCTGCCACTGCTATCTTTAGCCAGGGTAGCTGGATTAAAGCTAGCAGAGCTGCAGTCATGCTTCTGATGGCAATGTAGGCACACCCCCTGTGTGTGTACAGCACCTAGCACAATGGAGACCTGATCTCAGTTGGGTCTACTGAAAAGTTACTGACATACAAATAAGTTTGGACCTCTCTCTCCTGCAAATACTTGCATTCAGATTTGGGTATGTTAAAATGCATTTGCTACAGGGTGTGCAGTGATGTGACAATCCCTCAAATGAGGCTCTGAATTAGGCCAGTATCCTGGCAGGGGGTCACAGTAAAATGTGATGTGACTGTACAATGTGTGTGCTCCCTGGGGGCTGAGTGGTCTCTGCCCTTCTGAATCACGGGGTGCCAGGAGCATTGTGTACCTGAGATGACACAATAACTACGCCCATGCTGCAGTGGATTATATGCTTATGAGAACCTCACCCTGGCTTTGTATCGGACTCTGAAACCCCTGCATGCAAACCTCCCACCTCTTCTGCTGGGTGCCAGTCTTCCTTGATTAAAAAGCAGGGGATTGGGGTGCAGGAGGGGGTGCGGGGTCTTAGTTTGGGTGCAGGAGGGGGTTCTGACCTGGGGCAGGGCATTGGGGTGCGGGAGAGTGTGTGAGGTGCAGGCTCTGGCTGGGAGGTGCTTATTGCAGGCGGCTTCCAGCCGGAGGCGCAGCAGGGCTCAGCAGGCTGCCTGCCTGCCGTGGCCCCAGGCCGCTCCCAGAAGTGGCTGGCTGCTGTCATGGCTCTGTGTGCCTCTGGCGGGGGGGAGGTGGCTCCACGCACTGCTCCCACCCCCAACACCGTGCTTATAGCTCCCATTGGCTGGGAACTGGACAATGGGAGCTGCGGGGGCGGTGCTTGCAGGCATGGGAAGCACAAGGGGACCCGCTGCTCCCCTTCTCCCAAGGGGGATGTAGAGACATGCCAGCAGCCAGCCACTTCTGGGAGTGGCGTGGGGCCAGGGCCGGCAGGCAGCCTGCTGAGCCCTGCTGTGCCGCTGGCTGGAAGCCGCCTGTGGTAAGCACCTCCCTGCCAGAGCCTCCACCTCGCATCCCTTCAAAAAATGGCTGCCCACAAGGGGACAGCCAAAGAGCCGCATGTGGCTCCGGAGCTGCAGGTTGCCAACCCCTGGTCTAACCTGTTCATAAAGAAACCCAATGACAGGGATTCTACAACCTCCTTAGGTAACTTGTTCCAATGCTTAACTATTCTTTATAGTTAGAAAGTTTTTCCTAATATCTAACTTGAATCTCCCTTGCTACAAACTAAACCAACTATTTCTTATCCTATCCTTGGTGAATATGAAGAACAATTGATCACCATTTTCTTTAGAACAGCCTTTAACATATTTGAAGACTGTAATTGGGTCCCCCCCACAGTCGTCTTTTCTCAAGACTAAATATGCCCAGTTTTTTTAACCTTTCCTCATAAGTTAGGTTTTCTAAACCTTTTATCATTTTTGTTGCTCTCCTCTGTGCTCTCTTCAATTTGTCCACATCTTTCTTAAAGTGTAGCACCCAGAATTGGACTCACTCCTCCACAGTGAATGAGCATACTGACAAGAATGTAATGAGAATTTACATAATTAAAGCAATTGAACAAATGAAGCATTGAGAATTCTATGGTAATTATAACCAAATTATTAAAGGTTGTTATTTATTATTACCACCATAGCACCTAGGAGCCCTAGTCAAAGACGAGGACCCCATTGTGCTAGGCACTGAACGAACAACAAAGCAAAAAGACAGCCCCTGCCTCAGAGCTTAATTATGTGAGAATTGCCTTTATGGATACCCACTGTAAGTTCTGTGCATACCCTTGGCAATTTTGGAAAGCAGTGTGCATAATTAAGGCTAAGATTATATCACGGAGGTCATGGAATCCATTATTTCCAGAGACCTCCATGACATTTTCTGCTTCAGGCCCTGCAGTTTCCAGCTGCCACGGGGAGGAAGCGCGGGGGGACAGGACTCCAGGACTCTCAGCTGCTGCGAGTGGCAGGAGGACCCCAGAGGCACAGCTAGGGTGACCAAATAGCAAATGTGAAAAATCGGGACAGGGGGTGGGGGGTAATAGGTGCCTGTATAAGGAAAAAGTCCCAAATAAAGGAATGTCCCTGTAAAATCAGGACATCTGGTCACCCTAGCCACAGCAGTGGTGGATGCTGGACTCCCCCTCCCCATTTTGTCAGTCATTTTTAGTAAAAGTCAGGGGCAGTCATGGGCTTCTGTGAATTTTTGTTTATTGCCTGTGACCTGTCTGTGACTTTTACTAAAAATAACTGACAAAAATCTTAACCTTATGCATAATCTATGTAACATAGCAAACTGCATAATTAATATAGCGGTGTGGTCTGTGTGGAAACTACAAATCCTTGCATACTTTGTTGCATCTTGAGCTCAAAAGCTTGGAGCATCATGTGATGGGATCTGTAACACTGAAATAATAAGATCAGGGCAGAAACACAGTTAAAACCTATTTATGTATTTGGGATGATCTTTTATATATAGTTACGTAGTTTGGGGTTGTAGTTGGAGATAAATAGTGCAAAGCTTACAAAACCTACTGTCATACAGAAATCAGTACAGAGGAAAACATTTTTATTTGTAAAAAAACAGACTGGTAGGCCCCATCACAAATTTTGGAAGCACAATACGTTTTAATCAGTCTTCTAGCCAACAGCCCAAAACTTCAACCGAAAAGAAAAATGTAATGTTTAAATAGCTCATTCATACTTGGCAAAATTTTCCAAGGGCACCAATCTTACCTCTAAAATTAAGGAAGTCATTTTTCTGCTACAGAATTTTTGAGTGTACACAAACTGAATAAGTGTGCATATAAAATGTATATGCATAATTTTAGGGGCTATTTTTAAAAAAAAATTCATACTCCATTTATTTTGCTACTATTTCTTCTTAACATACTACAAGGATAACATATGAACAATAGTTTAGAACAATTAAAATTAGTAGCTCAGAAATGATTTTTCACACAATCCAAGATAATATGAACTAAAATATATTTTTAGAACATAATAAAATATTTACTTGTGGCCAAATTCACCGGTGGCCTTTTGCTAATGCACATCCTGACAGATAGCTCCTCAGGGAAGTTTAGCCTTTTGAAGGGAGATTTATACTATTGTAAAGTACCTGTAAACCTTTTCTGTTCAGAGAGAGACAGGTGACCAGCACAGTCGCAAATGTGAGCTATTTTGACTGCTGTGTAGGTTTTGTTAAGCTAGCTGGGGATGTGCTGCTTCACTTTGTTTCCTAGACCAATGGTTTTCAACCATTGTTCCATGAACCCCTGAGGGTCCGCAGACTAAGATTTCCATAGGGGTCCATATCTCCATTTGAAATTTTTTGGGGGTCCGCAAATGAAAAAAGGTTGAAAACCACTGTCTTAGACATCCTCTGCTGGTGGTGCTACTTTGGAGCTCTGGTGCAAACTAAAACTGCCCACTCAGTCCCTTATGGAAATCCTACTTGGTGGTACAACCACTTGCCCTCTCCCAAGTGAATGCCCCTGGAGCACAGCAGCAAAGGTTGATATAAGCAAGTGTAGTTTGCATCTTCGTGTCAACAGGATGAATCTGGATTTGTAAATGCCTTTGAAATTATATTGCACACATCTATAATGTGGCATAATAGAATTTCATTAATATCTTCCCTTTGAGGGCGCTAGATCTTTTCAGTGTGAAAACTGATGAGATACTTCACTCATTGAAAGATTCCTGGGCCATACGCTCACTTGCTTCAAATAGAGACCATCACCTGATTCCTTTTTCCATCAAAGAATCTTGGAGCCCCCAGGAAAGAGGCAGTGCGTGCAGAAATGGAGACCTCCTGCCTGTGCTACTATTTTATCCCATTTTATCCCATATTTTATCTGCTTCCAAACAACCATTTTGATGGGTTGGTCAGGAGTTGCACAATGACCAGAGGTTAATAGATTTGTAACCCTTCTGCCAGTCAGAGTTGGCAGCAAAAAGGGCCGGGTTCAGTATCTAGGGGTTCCTTTTCAACAATACGACACAAAACCAGCTCGAGCTTCCACCCTGTGACCTGGGACAATGACACACCACCGCCTTGGTGCCTCTAACAAGCTTCCCTCTTACAAGCTCAGAGTCTGAGAGTAGCAAAAAAACTTTTAATAAAACGAGGGAAGTAACTGGGCATTAATTTGGGAAAACACCGCACAAAGGGTTCATAAACATAAACCGTTAGCAAAAGGCCCATCCCCAAGTAAGTTGTGCAGTGCCTTTTCCCTCAGATTCTTAAATCCAGCAACCAAAAGTCCCTTTAATATGCCCGTCCTTTCTCTGCACCCCACTCACAGTTGTTCTCCTTGGCCAGTGCAGACCCAGAGTTCAGAGGTACATTTGCAGAGTTCACTCCCACCGTGAGTGGAGGAGGGATAAGAAGCACCTTACTCGATCCACTGCCTTGGCACTTGCTCGCTGCTCCTCTTCATTGGCTGCCCTGCTGGCCAATCACCATGCCTCTCTGCCGGGCTCCGCTCCTCTCCGCCAGCCGCCCTGCTGGCTGATTGCCACGGCGCTCTGTGGGGCTCTGTTCCTCTCTGCTGGCTGCCTTGCCAGCTGATTGCCGCACCTCTCCACTGGCTGCCCTGCCAGCTGATTGCTGATCCACCAGGATGTCTTCAGGTCCCACCACTTAACACAGCTCTCAGTGATTTCAGCTGTTAGTGGGGGAGCCTCACTGCTGGTGCACACTGGACAGTCTCTTGTACCAGAGAGACTGTACCAAAGCAGGTCTAATGCTTAGACCTAAGTATCAGTGATTTCAGCTCTGGGATGTGTAACAAGATTCTCAATTGAGTCTAAATTAACTCTTGTATTACACAGTGAAGAGCAAAAGGGTCAAACAGTGTCTAAGACCCTTAAGCAGGGCTTACATCACCATGTACAAAATGGTCCCCACCTCCGCTCAACTCACTGGGCTTTGGAACCCATGTCCCCTGCCCAGTGAGTGCCATTTAGTTGAGGGAGAGTCCCTCAGTCAGGGTATGCCAAGTACAGTTCTGGTGCCCTTGATTCACACAACAAGGATGTGAACTCTTGAAGGCTAGACAGGTTTTTCCACCCCATTATGGTTAAACTTCTTAAGGACCTAATTTGTGTTTTGCCACTAGTAAGGGAACTACCTTCCCCATGGGAACTTAATGTGGTTTTGGCAGGTTTAATGAAATCGCTCCCGCCCCCCCACCATTTGAACCCATGGGAAGCTGCTCCTTATTGCACTTATCTATAAAAACACTTTTTTGGTAGCAATTATATCTTCTAGAAAAATTGGAGAGGTATGGTAAGAGACCACCCTGGCTTAACCAGAAGATCTTCGATGATCTAAAATTCAATAAAAAAGAGTCTTACAAAAAGTGGAAACTCGGTCAAATTACAAAGGATGAATATAAACAAGCAACAAGTATGTAGGGACAAAATAAGAAAAGCCAAGGCATAAAATGAGATCAAACTAGCTAGGGACATAAAAGGAAACAAGAAAACATTCTACAAATACATTAGAAGCAAGAGGAAGACCAAGGACAGAGTAAGCCCTTTACTCAATGAGGGGGGAAAGACAATAACAGAAAATGTGAAAATGGCAGAGGTGCTTAATGACTTTGTTTCAGTTTTCACCAAGAAGGTTGGTGGCAATTGGACGTCTAACATAGTGAATGTTAGTGAAAATGAGGTAGGATCAGAGTCTAAACTGGGGAAAGAATAAGTCAAAAATTACTTAGACAAGTTAAATGTCTTCAAATCACCAGGGCCTGAGGATATGCATACTAGCATACTCAAGGAGCTGACTGAGGAGATATGAGACATTAGCAATTATCTTTGAAAAGTCGTGGAAGACGGGAGAGATTCCAGAAGTCTGGAAAAGGGAAAATATAGTGCCCATCTTAAAAAGGGAAATAAGGACAACCTGGGGAATTACAGACCAGTCAGCTTAACTTCTGTACCTGGAAAGATAATGGAGCAAATAATTAAGCAATAAATTTGCAAACACCTAAAAGGTGTTATTTATCACCTATAATAAGGTGATAAATAACAGTCAGCATGGATTTGTCAAGAACAAATCGTGTCAAACCAACCTGATAGCTTTCTTTGACAGGGTAACAAGCCTTGTGGATGGGGGGAAATCGATAGATGTGGTATATCTTGACTTTAGTAAGGCTTTTGTTATGGTCTCACATGACCTTCTCATAATCAAACTAGGGAAATACAACCTAGATGGAGCAACTATATAGTGGGTGCATAACTGGTTGGAAAATCGTTCCCAGAGAGTAGTTACCAGTGATTCACAGTCATGCTGGAAGGGCATAACGAGTAGGGTCCTGCAGGGATCGGTTCTGGGTCCGGTTCTGTTCAATATCTTTATCAATGATTTAGATATAGGCATATAGAGTACACTTATTATGTTCGCAGACAATACAAGCTGCAAGTTCTTTGGAGGATAGGATTAAAATTCAAAATGATCTGGACAAACTGGAGAAATGGTCTGAAGTAAACAGGATGAAATTCAGTAAGGATAAATGCAAAGTACTCCACTTAGGAAGGAACAATCAGTTGCACACTGTAATACAGGAGGGCCAGGGAGCAGTGGGAGAGTGCTAGAGGGGAAATATATAAACTCAAGGCTAATTAAGGTGGGATTCCCCGTAGACTAGGGAAGGTGGCTGCAGGTTAATTGGAGCACCTGCAGTCAATTAAGGCCCTGTTAAGAACCTAATAAAACCCCCTGCTTCAGGCAGACCGAGGAGGAGGAAGGAGAGAGGACTGGAGCTTGGAGGTGTGCTGTGAGACTTGGAAAATCAGAGAACCGAAGTAAGGGGACCCTGCCCCAGTAGCGGAGGGAGACTCCCTTCCCCAGCATCTAAGGACTGCAGGTACCCCACCCAAGGGGGAAGAGGGTAAGAACCCACAGGAGTTGACAGGGGCTGGGGCTCAGAGTGAGGAGCAAACCCAGACCCCTCCCCCACTTCCCTCCTTTACCACCTTCCTAGGACTCTAGTGGGGCCATCGATGCCCCAAGGACAGGGGCAAGTAGTGGCATCTTAGCTCCCCACCAAGAAAAGTGCAGGACTCACCAGACTAACATTGGCCATCTTGTCACACACACATACAAAATGGGAAATGACTGCCTCTGAAGAAGTACTGCAGAAAGGGATCTGGGGGTCATAGTGGATCACAAGCTAAATATGAGTCAACAGTGTAACGTTGCTGCAAAAAAAGCAAACATCATTCTGGGATGTATTAGCAGGAGTGTTGTAAGCAAGACATGAGATGAAATTCTTCTGCTGATTAGGCCTCAACTGGAGTATTGTGCCCAGTTCTGGGTGCCACATTTCAAGAAGGATGTGAACAAATTGGAGAAAGTCCAGAGAAGAGCAACAAAAATGATTAAAGGTCTAGAAAACATGACCTATGAGGGAAGATCGAAAAAACTGGTTTTGTTTAGTCTGGAAAAGAGAAGACTGAGAAGGGACATAACAGTTTAAGTATGAAAAACGTTGTTTCACGTAGGAGGGAGAAAAATTGTTTTTCTTAACCTCTGAGGATAGGACAAGAAGCAATGGTGGTTTTAAATTGCAGCAAGGGTGGTTTAGGTTGGACATTAGGAAAAATTTCCTAACTGTCAGAGTGGTTAAGCACTGGAATAAATTGCCTAAGGAGGTTGTGGAATCTCCATCGCTGGGGATTTTTAAGAGCAGATTGGACAAACAGCTGTCAGGGATGAAATAGATAATATTTAGTCCTGCCTTGAATGCAGGGCACTCGACAAGAGGACCTCTCGAGGTCCCTTCCCAGTTCTGTGATTCTATGTACAGCCCTGGCAAACACTGCTGGCCAAATGACTCTGATTTTGAGCATATGAAGTATGTGTGTACCATAAGTGGAATACATATTTACAATACAATTCAAAGAACTCCCATTACTGAAAGATTAGTAACTTTTTTCTTTTTTATTGTAAAATAGGAAAAGGTGAACTAAATAGTTTTAAAATTTGTTTTAATAAATTAACATACAGAGTCTGTAAACAAGACAAAAGATGTATTTGTAGACTTATAAATAAATGTGCATAGCTATTAAAATAAGAATTGAAAATCAATTGCTGCATATCTGTGAAGACCTGAGGTTAGGATTCTGTGTTTCTCACCTGTTGACATCACAGTGAAGGCCCCAATTCAGTAAGGCACTTAAGCACATTTTAGATTCAAATGTGTGATTAGTTCCATTGACTTCAATGGAAGTCATGGACGTGGAAGTTACATAAGTAAAATTTATAACTTAGTGTTATTTAATCTGTAGGGACAATACTTACAGATTACTGGAAAGCAAACTAGCCATATTTTGATGGGATTGGAATGTTATTTTTTCAACTTTTTAAACAGAATTCATAAATAATTCAGCAACGCTTAAAGCTGTAAAAATTATATTTATGTTTCAAAAATAGAAAGGTTTTGGCATATGTGGCCAACAATCATTGACACTGCAAATAAATGTCCAGGGATTTTTGATCAGGAAAAAAAAAACCCAATCAAAACTCCACTAAATTATGTACTGGCTAATACATGTTGTTTTCTTATGAACTTAGTAAAATTAAACAGACTAAGAAAGTAGCTGTGGGAGGGTTACTAAAAAAATCTGATTTATAATAGCAATTGAACTTCAAGGTTATATGGAATCAAACTATAGAATACTGAAGCTTCCAGTCAGTGAACACAGATTAATGTGGTCTGCTCTTTATGGTGAAAACCTATTAACAAAAGTGATTTTTCTCTAGATTATATAAATCTAATGCAGTCTGATACCATAGGGTAATATCATGTAAGACAGCTTCACCACAAGTCATGCCAAGGGAGCCAAAATCTCTCCAATAATGATAATTTAAACACATACGATATAAACACGTTGGGATTGTGAATTTAAACAAACTGTTCAGCACAAAAAGAAACATCACAAATAAAATTCCAGAAGTAGAAAGTATTCTTACATATAAATACCTCTTACTCTTTTCCCTATGATTTCCCACATGGCTTTGTTCCTAGAATTATAAGATAGAAATAGTGCCTAATAAATAGAGCACTTCTTGGTTATGATACATCATTGTGGAGTATAGTACTATTCTAAAGTACCACCAGATATTCTAAAGCACCAGGTAATCTGTAAGTAAATTAACCAGGAGCTGTGAGGTAAGCATCTTTTTAAGGCTGACTGAAGGCATGTAGCAAGTGTTTCAGCCCCGCTCTCTTGCCATACTGGGAAGATCCTTTGGGTTAGAGGAACTCAAATGTGTTCTGACAGCTGTTTTTAACATCTGCATGATCAGTTCAGAAGTCAAGTAGGATTAGCCTTCTTTGCAACCCAATGATTTTAGTACCAGAGACTTTTTTTTTTGTTCATTCCCTGTGCTGTTTATTTGTGACCTTTATAGAGAGTTCACAAGAGAGAAAAGCTCCTTGAGCCCTCCTTCGCTACAATGCACACCCATAAAAGCGCTATGGACAGTCTGCCCCTTTATTAGAGGGTTCTGAATAAGTGGAAAGAACTGGAATGTTTGGTGATACAAGAGAGCATATGAGTAGTCCCTACAGTTACTATCTTCCAGAACATTCAGACTTCACTGAAGGTACTTGCATACCTCAGAAGTGTAAATATGTACAGACATTCAGTTCAAATAACCATAGTTAGTGGTAAGTAACCTTTATTCACTTTCTCAGTGAAATACCTATAATCACCTCTGAGTATCTGACCTCATTTACCCAAAATGTTTATGGCTATGTGAACTTTCTTGCGTATATTTGTATTCTTCTAGTACTGGAAAAGATAATACAGGGTTGATCTAAGCTATTTCCTTTTAAATCTGGAGAAATATTACTTAGAAGAAATGAAGATGAGTTTTCTTTACCTGTGAACCTATTGCCTGTAAATCTTACCTCCTGATTCTTGCATGCTTGTAGTAGTGTCATGGTACTCTGCATGAGAAGTACGAACTTAATATACTACAAGTAGGATTTAAATAGTTTTTATAGCTTTAGAGGGATATTTTTATTGTCTGTTATGTTGATTGACAACCCTTTCATACTGCAATAAATTTAAAGGCTTGATCATCTATATTTGAAAGCAAGGACAAGCTAGAAAATCAGAAATTTTGAAATCAGAATTTTGTAAATGCTGCACATAGCACATGCATGAGAAACAAAAATCTAATCTCTACTATCAAAGTGCGGATTGCTACCTTTATTGTAATGAATCTAGAAAAGAGAAGAAGGATGTAGTGAGAATTCTTTTTCAGGAACTATCGGAAGATTTTATACTCATTCCAGTTTATTCTGTCTGCAAAACACATCTACAGCCTTCTGATTTTCAGTGTGATAAGTATCGTTATATAATCATCTATTAGAGAAGAAACATTGTATCTTGAAGTCGGGACCTATTAATGGATTAGTAATCAGTGTTTCAACTCGAACAAAGTGATGATGTGTTTACTGTTCTAAACACTAAGACTGGGACTGGTTGAAAGGTTCTCTTCCTCTATCCCTCAGGGATGCAATTACCCCATCTAAATGTTTAAAATTATTTTTTTCTATTTTTCATTTTTCTAATACTTTTCAATTGTCCAATATTTTTTCCATTTTTCAAAATTTAAAAGCATTTTCTCAGCATTAGTCTTTCTTGCAGCTTTTAGGCAAGTTGTTTCTCTGTATAACCACCGTGATATGTGTAACATTACTATTTACTATTAACCCCATATTTTATGGTCATAGTGATCACAAGTACTTTGCTTCTAAAAAGACAGCAACGTTTCCCAGATACTTCTCCAGGCACTTTGTCCCTAGAACTCTGTGAATAGAAGCATTCTCTCAGGATTGGAGCACAGAAGTGAATTATTGCTTACCATGGTGTTACTGAAGATAGACAGAATAGGGCAGAGGTCATTCTGCTGGCTTGCGTGAGACCTTGTCGTTGGCTCTCCAAAATGATGAGTCTGATCACTTACTGTCTGCGGAAGCTGACTTAGACAAGATCTCAGTGTAGGCCCTATTCAGTTTTCCAGTCCAGAAAATCCAACTCAAACAGACTGGAGATTGAATACCTCTAGTATCTAGGGAAGGATTTTTGTTGTGTGACAGGCACTCAACGAGCTCCACAATCTCTGAAATACTCCCTGTTTCAGGAGTACCATCTCTCACTGGGAGGAAGAGAAGCATATTGACATTTATTCTGGATTTCTTCATTCATCCTCATGTCTGCAGGCTTTTCTTGACAGGGTTTTTATTGGCCTGATGGTGAATTCCCTGCCAATGCATGCTGTCACTCTTGCTGAGTTAATTGTACCTCTGCCCCCCTTGTGGCCTCCTCGAAGGCACCTTACTTAGGTCTCAGGCCTACAGCTGTCACCTTCCTTGGCGCGGGATCCCACAATCCTCTCCCTGCAGGCTAGGGTCTTACACTGCAGGCTCCTGATGTTCACCGTGATCACCTCAGGAGATCTGACTTCAGTTCAGCACCTGAAGTTCTGTTGTCTCTGGGCAATGAAAAGTTTATCCAGTGGCACAGACAGCTTTCATAAAGTAAAGTTCTGTTTATTCAGAACAAAAGGCATTTCAGAGAAAATGCCTCTCAAAAACAATAAGCAGCTTATATGCATGCTTTGCTTACCAGATGGTCAACTATCTTTCACATGGAGACCCTGGCAGGGTTTAAGTACTTAAGAGCCAAGCTGCATGCAAGACTTCCATTGTCTGTTGGTAAAGGACTGTAACCTATCAGTGTGTTGTAAGCCAGTATGCTGTAGTCTTCTTTCAGCCAAGTCTCGTGGCGTGTTACTTAGCGTGGGTTCTTCTTCACTTATTCTACTTTTTCTCATTCTTTCATGCTTTTACAAGCTTTTCAAACCGAGGGAAAGGAACTTAAATACCACAGTTCATTGATAGATCTTGCTCCCTTCTTCTTGATAGGTGGAGCCATAATCCTGATAGTTACAGCTCTTTTGAATAAGATGGGTGAACAGGGTTATGACCAACTGCATTACTTGTGAGTAATCTTTCCTTTTTGAAAACCAGTGTCTGTGGCTTTGTCCTCAATGAAAATGTATGCCTTTAATTTGTTAGTAGCCACTAGGTGGCAACTACACACAAGTCAAACCAGCTACTTGGTACTGCATATGCGCACTAGTTCCAAGTCTGATGTTGTTACCATGGTGACTTTGATCACTGCCATACTTCCCCTATTTTTTGTACTGCATACTCTATCTCTCTAAACCTTACAGACATGACCTTGGGAAATGTATCTTTTTTACTGTAACCATTTGTCTCACAAAGTTCCTGTAGAAATGTTAATAGCCACGTACTATTTTTATTCTTCTACACTGAGAAAGCTACCATGACCAATATTCAAACAATAGAATTTTTCAAATGGTAAGTCTTATAGTACATATTTTTCATCTTTCTGTAGTATAATCTCTCTAGAATAGCATTTCCCAACATAGGAGGTGCTAGTCTGGTTTAGGATGGCCCGGTTGGGGAAGTCTTCATTGTCTCCCCGCTGCAAATGTACTGCTGTAAGTGGAGTGCAATTTCCCTCCCTACTTCGGCAGCAGCCATGATCCGTAGTAAAGGAGCAGTTCACAAGTACAGGTCTTCGGAATCAGGAAGCAGCTCACCGGACCAAACTTTACATCTCTTCTCTCATGACACTTCGCTGAGTGGTGAGAGCATGTCTTGGCTCCACAGAGCAACCAATAGGTGCCCCTCTGTGATGGAGTATACAAACCCCTAGGGTTGCCAACTTTTTGACTGAACAAAACCGAACACCCTTGTCCCACCACTTCTCCGAGGCCCTGTCCCGCTCACTCCATCCCCCCTCCCTCCGTCGTTTGCTCTCCCCCACCCTCACTCACTCATTTTCACCAGGCTGCAGGGAGGATCCCTTTTCGACCAGTTGTTTGGTTGAAAACTGGACATCTGGCAACCCTAACCCCACACTGGACAACAAGGGGTTAAGGAGCTGTTCTGGGCTTAGGCAGCTCTGCCATGGCATAACTGCAAGGCATGCACAGGCTGGAGGAGGAACTTAAAAAGGAGACAGAGCAACTTTTGTTACTTGTTGGCAAACCAAGGAAGAAAACAGACCTTCAGCCCTCAGCTCCCGAGGAAATGACTGACTGAAGGCAGGATCTTCCCAGACCACCACTGGCCAAACACCCCTTCCTGAGGGAAGGGAGGGCCAAATTCAGATGCACCTTGAGAATAAATCCTTTCCCTCTATTTCCTATTAACTCAGTTTATTTGTGTTAATTCCCCTTACTTATTTTGTTCATGGAGGACCTTAGAAGGGGAGAGATTCTCAAGTGACCTGGCTGGAGGGTCATGTCACAGGAAGAGGCAGACTGCCACAAAGACAGATCGGCTGTTGGCAGAGACACCCAGCTGGGAGAGAGCTACTACATCACTCCTGGCCACAATGAAGTGCCAGCAATGAGTCAGTCCTTTCGCATCCCCACTTTGAAGATGTATGTAGGCTTTAGGTAAGGAGAGCCCGCCAAAAAAGGGGGAAGAAGAGAGAGCAAAACTTCATTTAAAAAAGACAGACAAAAGAGGAATAAAGACAAAAAATGAAAGATATAGAAACTCTGCTGGGAACATGGTATGCAAAGTTCTGGACAGTGTCCGTCCACCAGTCTGTCACAAGGATCTCCAACACAAAAGTGCTGGGCAACACTGCTTCAGAAGGACAAAAGTACTAAGCATCAAAATGTGTTCTCATATGTTCCCTTGTAGGGTTTGGGTTCTTATTGGAGAGTTCTCTGCATGAATTTTACCAGACCTCTGAGAGAGTAAAATACCCTGAAAGGGATAGGAAACAAGGGCAATATCAATATGTAATTATGTTCTGACAGTGGAACTAGCAGACCTATCACTAGTGCTAGCATTGAAAATGTGACTCCAATCCAGGAGAACAAGATATTCAGAGAATACGGTAGAAGATGTGACAAAGTTCCTCCTCTATCTTGGTGGGTCTTGCGCTTATTGGCAGATTTGCTCTCCTTGGAGCTTCACGGTAGCCCTCAGTTTGGCTGTTTTCATGAACCCACAGTCCAGATCAACTCCTCCCATGTCTGACCAGGAGTTGGAAGGTTTGGGGGGAACCTGGGCCCGCCCTCTACTCTGGGTTCCAGCCCAGGGCCCTGTGGAATGCAGCTGTCTAGAGTGCCTCCTGGAATAGCTGGGCGACAGCTACAACTCCCTGGGCTACTTCCCCATGGCCTCCTCCCAACATCTTCTTTATCCTCACCATAGGACCTTCCTCCTGGTGTCTGATAATGCTTGTACTTAGCCTTCCAGTAGTACGCCTTCTCACTCTCAGCTCCTAGCGCCTCTTGCTCCCAGCTCCCTACACTTGCACCACAAACTGAAGTGAGCTCCTTTTTAAACCCAGGGTGCCCTGATTAGCCTGCCTTAATTGATTCTAGCAGCTTCTTGATTGGCTGCAGGTGTTCTAATCAGCCTGTCTTAATTGTCTCCAGAAGGTTCCTGATTGTTCTGGAACCTTACCTGTTACCTTACCCAGGGAAAAGGGACCTACTTAACCTGGGACTAATATATCTGCCTTCTGTTACTCTCCTATAGCCAACTGGCCCGACCCTGTCACAAAAGTCAGTCACATTTTGGATATACTCTGCTTAACAACTTCTCTCTTTTTAAAGTCAAATGTGAAATTATTAAGAAACAACAAAATTAAGTAAATAAATGCACTAATCATGAGAAAAAAAAAAACAAAAAAACCTTACCTGTTACCTTACCCAGGGAAAAGGGACCTACTTAACCTGGGACTAATATATCTGCCTTCTATTACTCTCCTGTAGCCATCTGGCCCGACCCTGTCACAAAGACTTCACAAATATGTTTTGATGCTGGTAAACTAATTTATTTTTGCTGAAATATTCAAATCATGGGTTAATAAAATGGAACTTTGCTGGAAGTATAGGGAAATTTTGGCTTTCCTTGAACATTAGGGAATGTGGTTGAATTTCTGGGGCAAGGTTTCTGAAAGTAATTGAACCTGGCAAGATTAAAGCAGTGGTGAATATTTTCCTTTGCTTGCTTATAAAAAATTGATTTTATTAACACTTGTGTGTTAGTACAGATCAAAGTGTTAAATGTATAAGTGTGTATTCAGATGTTTAAACTTCATGAAAACTAGTGGAATGTTACTTGTATTGTTTTCACTTATCTGTTTCTGTTATAATGTGACAGCAAACATTTACATTGTATGCACCGTGTAACTAAATAACCCCTCAAAGAAATCTTGTGGAATGCCAATGAAGGACCTAAGACCTTTAACAGAAAAAGCTAATTTCAAAGAAATGGCCATTATGTATCATGGTTGGAAGTCAAAAGACTAAGTGCATTCCTCACATACCATCAAAGGAAAAGCTCAGGTGTATAGAGACACTGTCAGCTTGCTTCATGTGTGAAGATACTATAAATATGGATTCAAAGAATACCTTCTTTCAGGGAAGTATAACAGATGCAAAGTGGAGATCCCCAGAGACAATCTGGTTACCCTGAAAGACTTTTGGGAAACTAACAGTTTATTACATCACTGCCACCATTTGGAGTTACAAACTGTGATTACCAGCATTGTCTTTGGTATAAGATCTGGAGTACCAATTGATCTGGGGTAAGTGACTGGTCTCTTGGGATTGGGAGAAACCTGATGGTGTGATTTTTTTTTTTTTGTTTTAATAGCATTTTATCACAAAGTTGTTTGTCTGCGTGGCAAGATAGACTGGAGAGGCTAAGGGGACTGACTGTGATTCCATGGTAAGACTGTCTTGCCCTGAGATAGGCACTCACAGTTCTGAGCCACTCCAGGCAACGTGACACTAGGACCAGAGAATATTTCCTAGCAGTGTCTAGGAAGTTACTGTTAGTGGTGTCAACTCACTTACACCAGCAGGGGGTGGCAGTGTACCCCTGCTTTGAGGATTGGTTCTGTCATGGGGCAGGTGCGCCCCGTCCCCTTTCTGGGATGGGGTAAGAGTTGTTATAGACCTGCTGCTAAGTCTGCATGATCACTGGGTTTCGGGGTAGTGTGGCCTAATGTCCAAAGTCAAAATGGCTGCCCTCTCCTTCCAGACTGTGTGGCCCAATGGCCGAAGTCTAGATGGCTGCCCTCAGGTGTGGGCCATGTAGCCTACTGACCAGGGTCTATATATCTGCATAGTCTATCGGCCAAGGTCAATATGGCTGCCTTTCTGCTGGGGTGGCCTGGCAGCCAAAGTCAGTATTGCTGCCCTCTTCAGCAGGGCTGATTGGCCTAGTGGCCAGTCAGGGAAGTGGGCCACCACTTAGGGGTGGGAGGCAGCCAGGTCAAGGGACCCAGGCCCTCCCTGCTCCACTGGGGCCCAGGCTGGGGCCCTGGAAGTAGCAAGTGTGCTCGCCACTAAGTCAGTGGAGAATCTGACCAAAACACACTGATGCCACCAGCACAATGACTAGTCCCTGTGAGCTACTTCCTACCCTGTCCTGGTGCATTGGCCCAGATGTCTCTGGGCTCCTCGGCCTGGGCAGCTTTCAGCCACTCCAACACTCTTTGAGTGTTCATAGATGCTTGGGCATCTACCTGGGTTTCGGCACCTCTTGGTTCTGCCAGCTGGGGCCTCTGCAGTTCCCAGGCTGGAGCCTGCAACGTGCATCCTCCCTCCTCAGTAGTCAGCCCTGAATGAGCTGGGCTGCTCCCTTTTATGCCTGGTCTCTAGCCAGAGTTTGCCGAAAGGGAGGAGTTAACCCCTGCAGTACCAGTGTGGGTCAGGCGCACCCTGTCACAGGCTCCTACAGGTAATATTTTACCAGGTAACTCAGGAAGTGACCACAGTGTATCTGGACTTGTTCAAGAGGCTAGGTCTCAGGGTGATCCTTGAAAAGTCTACCCTGGAACCAATGTAAACTATAGAGTTTATCAGGGCAATGCTAGATACAGTATTGGCCAGGACATACTTATCAAGAAAGAGATTGTCTGGTATGAGCAGACTCTCATAGTAAATTCAGATGAACCCCAGGACATCCGTGTCGTCTTACCTGGTCCTGTTGAGTCATTTGGCTGCAAAAACATACATGGCCCCATTTGCAAGACTTCACTTCAGATGCCTGCAAGGATGGCTACAGACAGCGTACGCCTCAGGCAGACACAGTCTTGACTTTCTAGTCATGGTTCCTTGAAAAGTCCTGGACTTCTTTATCTGGTGGAAAGATAGGGGTGTATGGATGTGTGTGGGGGCTTCCTGTTTAGTTCCCCACTGCTAACAAAGATGATAACAATGAGTACATCCCTCATAGGGTGAGGGGCACACATGGAGGGGCAGGTAGTGCAAGGGACATGGTCTCCTCAAGAATCTATGCTCCACATCATCATATTGAAGTTTAGAGCAATCAGGCTGTCCTGCAAACAATTTCTCCTTCACATTCACAAAGCTGGTTAGAAAATCATTCCCAGAGAGTAATTATCAGTGGTTCACAGTCATGCTGGAAGGGCAGAACGAGTGGGGTCCCACAGGGATCAGTTCTGGGTTTGGTTCTGTTCAATATCTTCATCAGTGATTTAGATAATGGCACAGAGAGTACACTTATAAATTTTGCTGCCGGCACCAAGCTGGGAGGGGTTACAAGAGCTTTGGAGGATAGGATTAAAATTCAAAATGATCTGGACAAACTGGAGAAATGGTCTGAAGTAAATAGGATGAAATTTAATAAGGACAAATGCAAAGTACTCCACTTAGGAAGGAACAATCAGTTGCACACATACAAAATGGAAAATGACTGCCTAGGAAGGAGTACTGCAGAAAGGGATCTGGGGGTCATAGTGAACCACAAGCTAAATATGAGTCAATAGTGTAAAGCTGTTGCAAAAAAAGCAAACATAATTCTGGGATGTGTTAGCAGGAGTATTGTAATCAAGACACAAGAAGTAATTCTTCCGCTCTACTCTGCGCTGATTAGGCCTCAACTGGAGTATTGTGTCCGGTTCTGTGTGCCACATTTCAGGAAGGATGTGGACAAATTGGAGAGAGTCTAGAGGAGAGCGACAAAAATGATTAAAGGTCTAGAAAACATGACCTATGAGGGAAGATTGAAAAAACTGGGTTTGTTTAGTCTGGAAAAGAGAAGACTGAGAGAGGACATAACAGTTTTCAAGTATGTAAAAGGTTGTTACAAGGAGGAGGGAGAAAAATTGTTTTTCTTAACCTCTGAGGATAGGACAAGAAGCAATGGGCTTAAATTGCAGCAAGGGAGGTTTAGGTTGGACATTAGGAAAAATTTCCTAACTGTCAGAGTGGTTAAGCACTGGAATAAATTGCCTAAGGAGGTTGTGAAATCTCCATCACTGGAGGTTTTTAAGAGCAGGTTGGACAGACACCTGTCAGGAATGGTCTAGATAATACTTAGTCCTGCCATGAGTGTAGGGGAGTGGACTAGATGACCTCTCAAGGTCCCTTCCAGTCCTATGATTCCATGATTCGTAGCCAGTCAGTCTAGATGTTTTGAACAATATGATGATAGTCTGTTCCATCAACAGGCATGGAGGGGCATGCTGCTCACAGCTATATGTGGAGGCCATTGTCCTGGTGCATACCTCTGTAAGTTGCCCTATGATCCATCTGCCAGGACTTCAAAGCATCCTGGTGGATCCCACGATCTGAGAAGATGGTGGAGGTGGCAGCCATGATGGTGAAGCTTACTCCTTTCCCTTCTTTCAGTTAACAATTGTCCCCCCAAAAGTCTAATTTCTGATACTCTAATTCATTTCTGGTCCCCCACTTTTCTTGTTCACCAGTCATCATCTTAACATAATCCTTGAGTTATATTAGTGGGCCTTTTTGATTTTTTTCTTTTTGCACATTTCCCCATCAACATTTGTTGTTACAGGTTATTTTGAAACTTTTTGAATTTTCACTCACTTCTACTTTTTTACAGTTGAGCTCACAATTAGGGTAAATTTGTAGGCCCAGTTATTACAACATAATCCTCTTGCGTGTCCTTTCACAAGGACAAAGTATCCATGAGGCTATACTTGAAGTTCATCCCTAAGGTAGTGTCAGACTTTCACATCAACCAATGTATCCAGTTACCCGTGTCCTACTGTAAACCACACACCAGTAAGAAGAAGTGAAGTGGCATCTGGCATCTTGCTGTCTACAAGACCTTTCCATAAAGGTGGCAATTTTGTACCTGATCACATTGGCTAGAGGGTAGAGGAGTTAGGGGCACTCATGGTAAACCTATTGCATTAATTTAGGCTGTCAAAATGGATCTCAGGATGCATAATATTTTGCTATGAGCAGTACAATGATTTACTGGGGGAATTCTGTGCCTCTGCACAATGCAGAATTTTGAAGAAATTCATGTTGGGCACGCAGAATTTCCTTTTCTCCCCACAGAAATGGGCTGCAGAGATGTTGACCACCACTAGGGTCTGCTGGACTCGGCAGAGCTCAGCTTGCAAATAGAAGACAAGGCTAGGGGGAGAGGGAGGGAACTGGAGGGTTCCCAGCAGCTGCAATTCCCAACACACCCTGGAGGAAGATCTGTGCAAGGAAAAGTCTGGAAAGTCTGAAAAGCAGGAAAGTCTGTGCAAGCCCAGAACCCAGCATCAAGCCATTTCTCCCTCTGGATCCCTGGGATCTAGGAGGGTAGGATCGGTAAGTGTCTTGGCGGAGGTGGGGGATGCAGCTTGCTCTGGGGAGGAGGGGGCATGGCTGGCCTCTGGAGGGAAGGGGGTGTGAGTGTCTGAGATGCTGGGGGTGAGGGGATATGTGTGTCCGGATTTGGGGGGGGGCCCTGTGGCTGGCCTCTGGGGAGGAGGGGTGTGAGTGTCTGGGCTGGGGGCGGCCCATGGCTGGGCTCTGAGGGGAAGGAGGTGAGAGTGTCTGGGCTGGGGTGGGGGCATGGCTGGGCTCAGCTCTGGGGAAAAGGGGTTGTGAGTGGCTGGGCTCTGGGAGGGAAGGGGCAGAGACGCAGGAACTGGGTTTCATAGGGGTTTCTTTAACTCTCTTCTCCTGGGGGAATTTTTGTATGTGTCTGTAGTGTTACAGACATACTTGCTGACAGATTGCTGAAACAAATTACCAAAATAATTGAAACTAGTGTGATTATAAAGTGTTATTTTGACAAATAAAATTTGCAGAATTTTAAAATATTGTGCACAGAATTTTTAATATTTTGGTGCAGAATTTCCCCAGGAGTAGTAATGTCCTCCTTGAGGGCAGCATGAGAGCACATTCAATAAGAGTCCAAGCAGCCTTGGTAGCTTCCCCCCAGGATGTCCCTGTTATTGACATCTGTAGAGCAACGACTTGGAGTTCTGTATACACTATTAGCTGCCTTGGATGCTTTCCTGGGCAGGTCAGTTCTACATTTCATTGTGGCATAGGACTCCGGGTACCTGCCTCCTTGAGAAGGACACTGAATCACCTGAAGCACTCAAAGAAGGTGTCAAGGTTCCTTCCCCACTCTGAACTCTAGGGTACAGATGTGGGGACCTGCATGAAAACCTCCTAAGCTTACTTTTATCAGCTTAGGTTAAAACTTCCCCAAGGTACAAACTATTTTACCCTTTGCCCTTGGACTTCCACTGCCACCACCAAACTTTATCTGGGTTCCTGAGAAAACGTTGTTTGGAAATGTCTTTCCCCCCAAAATCCTCCCAACCCTTCACCCACTTCCTGGGGAATGTTTGGTAAAAATCCTCACCAATTTGCATAGGTGACCACAGACCCAAACCCTTGGATCTTAGAACAATGACAAAGCATTCAGTTTCCTTACAAGAAGACTTTTAATAGAAGTAAAAAAGAATCACCTCTGTAAAATCAGGATGGTAAATACCTTACAGGGTAATTAGATTCAAAACATAGAGAATCCCTCTGGGCAAAACCTTAAGTTACAAAAAAGACACACAGATAGGAATATTCATTCTATTCAGCACAGCTATTTTCTCAGCCATTTAAAGAAATCATAATCTAACACATACCTAGCTAGATTGCTTACTAAGTTCTAAGACTCCATTCCTGTTCTGTCCCTGGCAAAAGCATCACACAGACAGACATAGACCCTTTGTTTTTCTCCCTCCTCCCAGCTTTTGAAAGTATCTTGTCTCCTCATTGGTCATTTTGGTCAGGTGCCAGCGAGGTTACCTTTAGCTTCTTAACCCTTTACAGGTGAGAGGATTTTTCCTCTGGCCAGGAGGGATTTTAAAGGTGTTTACCCTTCCCTTTATATTTATGACAGAAGGAAACTTGCCTTGTAGTAACTGGAGTTCCATGAGATGTGTTGTCCCTATGTGCAGTAGATTATCCATCTTCCTGCCCCTCTGCCTCAGGTCCTACTGGTGGAGAAGGAACTAAAATGGCAATGGAGAAGCAGCCCTCTTTATACCATCGGTGGAGCACACAAAGGAGAGTGGGGGTACACGTGCAGACCAAACACACACTGATAGGAAAAATTCTCTGGTCCCAGGTTATGGAGTGCATATACAACCTGAAGTGTACTACACATAGGGAACCACACTTGTTCTTATATATAAAATATATATTTCTCTAGAAAGATGATTGAGCAGTCTACTGAAATTTGTAGGCTCTTTTTTAAAATTTTATTTTTACACACGGCTATCACTATTCTTTATCTGGCATTTCCATGTACAACTACTGACATTTTAAACTAATTCCAGAGTTCTCTTGTTAATCATACAGTAGAATGGCTTGCTTTTTTGATTCATAGATATTAAGGTCAGAAGGGACCATTATGATCATCTAGTCTGACCTCCTGCACAACGCAGGCCACAGAATTTCACCCACCGCTCCTGCGAAAAACTTCTCACCTATGTCTGAGCTATAGAAAGTCGTCAAATCATGGTTTAAAGACTTCAGGGAGCAGAGAATCCTCCAGCAAGTGACCCGTGCCCCATGCTACAGAGGAAGCGAAAAACCTCCAGGGCCTTCGATCATCTAGAAACAATGAGGAAGTGCCAATGGTGGATTCTTTCATGACTTGCTTTTTCTTCCCTGTTTAGAGCCTCAATTCAGAGTAACATAACAATATTATAACTTGGGAGAGAATGGTTCTGTTTCTGTGTTACTTCTTACAATCCTGTGGATGTCTCCATCTAACATCATAGGACCATAATCACATGTCAAGATAGCACTTATGACATGGTTACAGTATTGTACTCGATACATAAATTAATAGGCTGTGCAAAGTGCTACTAGAGAAGTTATAGCCATATTCCTAAGGCACATCAACCATCCACCTCTGAAATAATAAATAATACTTTTAGAGAACTGTCAGACTCAAGTAGTGAGAAGATTTTTATGAAGAGGCTTCTTTTAAGTTCCTTGTCTTTGTTTCTCTACCTTCTTAAATCTCTAAATGCTCTTAAAAATCAGCATTAACTTGCACACATTTTCCAAATTCTCTTCTGAAGAGTTATTTAAATTGTAATTTGCTGACTATTTTCCATGAGAAAATAGGTGCAGTATACATTTTTCTTGCCTTGGGATTGCATGAATGGAATTTTAAGAGACATTAGTAAAACTTCTGAAAACACTAAAATTAGCATGATGAACACTGTACATGCATTTGGTTTTCAGTGAGAATAGGATTGTAATACAGCATTCTTTTACCTTGGTAAAGTAATTTTTAAAGGAAATTTGTATCATTTTCACTTTGTGCAGGAATTTGGAAATTCACAAGTTCAGGCTCTCCAATCAGCAGGAATAACTGAAAGTTATTGTTTTTAAAGTTTTTGTTTACAAGTGGCATTCCTTAACATAGAGCTGGACTCACACATCTTGGTGAGCAGTGTCACTCGCCTTGTGAAAGCTCAATGAAAAAGAATATAAAATAATATTCAATATTGAATTGTCAGAAGAAAAACTTTTAAGACAAATTTTTCAAAAATGGGTAGGTAGACTCTTAAATCTATACCTAGAAATATTGGAATCAGTGATCTGATTTCAATCAGTGATCTGATTTTCAAAAATGCTGAGCATCCAGCAGCTCGCACACCCACTTAGACTGTCCACATTATTCACATTAACAAGCACATAGACACCCATTTACTATACTTGTTTTGTGCACATAAATGTGGATTATGTGCACACAATTTATGTAGCTGTCATTTTGAAAATTTATCCCTGGTATCACAAACCCCACATTATTTTACATCAGAATGGCTATCAACACAAATGTTTAGAACTGCTACTTTCAAATCAAGAATTAAAAAACAAATTTCAAAACATTTATTCGTGATAATAAGTGTTTCTTTCCTTGTCAGTCTGCACATTAGTGGGCTGAGAAAAATGTTCTTAGTTTTCCTGTAATGTGAAAAAATAATGGACTTAATTTAGTAATGCACTATATATTTGTGTGTGTTGTTTAGGCAGAGGCCCATCTTATACACATTGACAGATTGACAGAGCCAGAAGAGTACCTAGAAGTCACCTACTACAGGACAGGCCCAACAAAGAAAATAACAGAACGCCACTAGCCGTCACCTTCAGCCCCCAACTAAAACCTCTCCAACGCATCATCAAAGATCTACAACCTATCCTGAAGGACGACCCATCACTCTCACAGATCTTGGGAGACAGGCCAGTCCTTGCTTACAGACAGCCCCCCAACCTGAAGCAAATACTCACCAGCAACCACACACCACACAACAGAACCACTAACCCAGGAACCTATCCTTGCAACAAAGCCCGTTGCCAACTGTGTCCACATATCTATTCAGGGGACACCATCATAGGCCTAATCACATCAGCCACACGATCAGAGGCTCGTTCACCTGCACATCTACCAATGTGATATATGCTGTCATGTGCCAGCAATGCCCCTCTGCCATGTACATTGGTCAAACTGGACAGTCTCTACATAAAAGAATAAATGGACACAAATCAGACGTCAAGAATTATAACATTCAAAAACTAGTTGGAGAACACTTCAATCTCTCTGGTCACTCGATTACAGACCTAAAAGTGGCAATTCTTCAACAAAAAAAACTTCAAAAACAGACTCCAACGAGAGACTGCTGAATTGGAATTAATTTGCAAACTGGATACAATTAACTTAGGCTTGAATAGAGACTGGGAGTGGATGGGTCATTACACAAAGTAAAACTATTTCCCCATGTTTATCCCCCCCCCCACTCCCCACTGTTCCTCAGACGTTCTTGTCAACTGCTGGAAATGGCCCACCTTGGTTATTACTACAAAAGGTCCACCACCACCACCACCCCCGCTCTCCTGCTGGTAATAGCTCCCCTTACCTGATCACTCTCATTACAGTGTATATGGTAACACCCATTGTTTCATGTTCTGTGTGTATATAAATCTCCCCACTGTATTTTCCACTGAATGCATCCGATGAAGTGAGCTGTAGCTCACGAAAGCTTATGCTCAAATAAATTGGTTAGTCTCTAAGGTGCCACAAGTACTCCTTTTCTTTTTGCGAATACAGACTAACACGGCTGCTACTCTGAAACATTTAATTGTGAATACCCTCATAGTGGTACTGGGGGAAATCATTTTTACTTTTTTCTATTTTATTCCATTATAGGTGTACATGGATTGCTAAAATTTTAACTTAATTTACTTTTTAATTTGATTGCATACCTTTTAGCTTTAAAAAAAATGGTTCTGAGTTCAAAACTGCATAGGGAGTGACTTTTCTTATTTTGAAATTGTACATCCCTGCTCCCAACATTCTTGAATCCTCCAACATATAACTTTGGCACTTTCATCTAACCACTGAGTTATGTACAGATGTATTATATGAACTGATAACAATTGGGTTGACACACATTATCATATGCTAGATGTTACGTGTCATGTATTGTCAGATGCTGCCTGTCCAGGTGATGGGGAATAGTGTTACAAAGTAACAGGAGGAAGTTATCACGGATGTCATGTTTCACACTTCACTGATAGTCCTTACTGATTCCAGTGATACCTTTCATTGGTAACTCTTACAGGCTGTGAATCCAGGTCTCTAAAAGTGAAGGCTAAATTATTATCCCTTTGACACCTAGCCCTGCATTGTCTTCTTTACTGATAAGCTAGACAGTTCTCAGCTTTTATACTTGTACATTTGCTGTACTTAATAAACAACCCCTTCCATAATTTATTATAAATTTAAAAATGCAACAATAGTAGGCAGTGTAAGCTCATGAGGCTATAGTATCTGAAAATAATATTTGAGATAAAACAGGTTAAAATTTAAAAAAAGCTTTTTGTCTGAATTATTATGTTTGGTGGTTCATCCACAAATCAGGATCAACATGTAAGAGTCTTTCAAGGATAAACAATTCCTGTAGAATTCAATTTTATTCCCGAAAGTGAAGACAACTGTGTTAGAACATCTTATAACTTTGGAAAATCTTAGATTTTTACTTGAATCCTATCCTTACATAAAGCATGATTCATCTAGATATCCATTCTCATTGTTCAAAGTTTCACAGTACGCCAGAAATATTACAGTAAAGAAGGGCAAAGATCCACAGGTGTCTTTCTTGTTCAGTCACAGAAAAATTGACAGCAATGTATGCCCACTTGCTTTTACCAGGTGATGGTTCCAAAGAAAAGGGTGAAGAAAAATGTGGAATAGCAAATAAAATGCTAAATATAGGGCAAAACTTTGTCCTGTGTTGCAGAGGTGTGCTAGTAGAGGAAAAGAGTGTTCAGAACCTTTAATTTTCCCAGGGCTTAAATTCTCATTGAGTATTTCCCAGAGCTACAGGGCTCAGGGCTTCAGCCCTGCAAGGCACACCGGGGCTCCTGAGGGTTTGAAAATATTTACTAGAGCTCTGCTCTGGACATCTCTGGCTGAATTTAAGCCTGGCCCAGGCCCTTCCCATCGGTGTATCAGCAGAGAGGGATTTTGCTCTAGATTTAGGGTAACGTTCTGGCTGACTGCCCTGGCTGGTGCATCACAGTGCTGGGAGAAGTGATCTGCTAGCTTGGGGGTTTGATCAGCCTTTCAGTGTGTAAGCCGTAGCCTGCAGCTAGGATGAATATTGTTTCTCTAAAGGAGCAGAAAAGTGTACCCAGCCATGTGTTTCCCCCACTATTCCAAGTTGCCCTGAAGCATCCTGTCATGCGCTGACAGATTGGCTCCAAGTATATACAGTACACAGAATGGCTACTTGGGTTAACTAAAAACATATTTTTTAGATAAGCAAAATAACAATTCTATGTATTATGATATGAAAGAGTCCAGATTTAACCTCGTACCCTAATTTAATGATTCTTAAGCCAACATGAGTAACCTGCATATATGGCAATCACTCCACCCAAAACTTACTTCAAATCTCTCTTATCATAATAATGCCTTCTCTTCTCTTAAGCTTTTTAGACTTTCTCAATTCTCCATCATGTAAGTCTTTATAGCCTTCTCTTCTACTTAATATGGCTTTCCAGACCACACTCAATTTTCATAGTTTTGCTGTGCTTGCTTCTCTTTCTCATCTGTTGATACAATAATTTAGTTACCCATCTTAACCCCACTAGACTCTCTAACACCCCAATTCCATACTTGAAATTTTAGTGTACATTTCATGACATACATGTGAGTGTATGCCATACATAATTATCATTTCCATTAGTTGGGTTTTTATGTCATATAATTCAAAATCTTAATTTTACATTATGTACTGAAAAATTAAGTATATGTATATTGTCAAAATATAGTTCAAATATTGTTTAATATAAAACAAACAAAATATGTTAACATTATATAATCAAATTAATATTTGATGTTCTGCTAAATTATACTTTTAAAATACATTTTCAATTCCTGTAAATTTTTACTTCCTGTTATTTTATTTACAGAATATCCAAGGTATCTCCAAGTATCCAGTTCAAATTATTAAGAAGCAATATGTAAAAGGTAAAGGTAAAAGCTTTTGTTTATATAGTTTTATAAAAGGACATGCATTTATCTAAGTAAGTGTTTGAATAAAAATATGTGATCAAGTACTATTAAGGCATACCAACATCTCAAAAATGAAGAAAGACTACATTCAAACTGTGTAGTTATAATACAACATTATCTTTTAAATTATCTTTCTGCTGCTTCTTGCAGGTACAGAATGTGGGTTTGCTGCCTCTTCCTTGATTTAAGGAAGCAAGTTCATCAATTTAAATGTTCTCTGCTCTCCTGGCCAGTCCCCCTACCTTCAGTTTGTGTTCTTTTCCCACAGTTTGGAGCTTGCATAGTTGTAATGGAACCAAGTTATCCTGCCTTATCTTACTAAGAAGTTTTCCTGTGCTTTCATCTCAGAAAGCTTCTCCTAGGGAGTTGCCAATGCTAGATTGACTAGGCCATGTAAATCAAACTAATGGCTAAGGACCAAAATATCCTTTGATTGCTTGTCAGATGGATGCTATAAACTGGATTCAAGGAAGATAGTACAGAGAGGGCTGTAAGTCCTAGGGAATCATGACCCAAGTGATAGAGAAAGGACTGGACCCTCAACAGTGAACTGTAGCGTAAGAGAGACTTGCTTACATAACCTTTTCTTCCCGCAGGTAGCTGCACAGGACCACGGTGTAGAACTGCTGCTGTTGCTTTGTTGCGCTTTGTTTTTGGAGGGAGTAGTGGTTGGCTTTGCACTGGAGGCTTTGGAATAGGATACAGTTCAATATAATGAAGCAAAAGGGTTTATACAAGTGCAAGTGAAAGGAGGAGCGGAGTTTGGAATAACAATAAAAACCTTAAAATGATAAGAGTCTATCTGAGATGAGAAAAAAATCTAAATTTCTAAAGCTGGCAATTTGTTTGTAATTTCCCATGTCATTTTTAGCTATGTCATCTGTACAAACAGTGGATACATATGCATGCTACCCAATGTGTACTACAACACATAGGCAGACCTAGACTGAGTCTGCCAAAATTCATTAATGATGCTCCTGGATCATATGTAAGGCGACAATTTAATCATGAGTATTTTTGGTAAAAGCCATGGACAGGTCATGGGCAAGAAACAAAAAATCACGGCCCGTGACCTATCCATGACTTATACCATAAATACTCCTGAATGAATCTTAGGGGAAGGGGCACTGCTTGTGGGGGGAGACCCAGGGGCCAGCAACTGCTCTGGCCACCGCCGTGGAAGGGGGAGTCCCAGGGGACCAGTGGCTGCTCCAGACACGACATGGGAGGAGTCCTGGGGGGCCAGTGGCTTCTCCGACTGCCACTGGGGGGAGGCCCTGCGGGGGCCAGCAACTGCTCCAGTCACTGCCAGGGAGTGAGGAGCCCTGGGGCCAGCTGCTGCTCCGGCTGCCCTGGGACAGCTGCTGGGAGCCGCCAAGCTGTGGGAGCTCCAGCCGCTCCTGAAACTGCTGCTCAGGTGGTCCCAGGGCCAGCTGCAGCGGCTGGCTGTGGGGCCGCCCAAGCGACTGGATGCAGAGGCACTTGAGTAGGGACCGGTGTGGCTGTCTGCAGGACCGCCTGAGCAGCTGGCTCTGGGGCCAGCTGATTGGGCGGCCCTGCAGTCAGCCACACTGGCTGCTGCAGAAGTCACGGAGGTCACAAGAAGTCACAGAATCTGTAACTTCTGTGACGTCCGTGACAAACACTGAGCCCTAATCATATGTACTTTGCAAAACTACATTTTTTTCAGGTTTTCCTTCCCTTTGCAAACTACTCCAGACATTCTCATTTCCTCCTTTGCAACTTTTACAGTCAGTTGGTAACAATCAGTAGTAGAGGAAATATACTATGCTTCAAGCATTGTTGCCTTTCCTACACCAAGTGGAACAGGATTCCAGTAATGCATTCACTTTACTTGTCATCCTGTCCTTTCTTCTGTAAAGACTCAGTACACATGGAAATAATTTCCTAGGAAATTGTGTCTGCAGTAGGAAATTAATTCATTATTTATTTGTAGAGTACAGGGTAAGTGCTGTTAGATGGCTTAACTTTTCAATTCCTTGCATTTGTGGTGGTCTGTCAGAGGTCCTGTGCTTAGCAACCTTGCCTGTTTTACAACAAAGTTTTATTGTTGTTTTGTTTTGTTTCTGTGATGTAATATATGTTTCTCCCATCTCCTCTCTAGGAAAAGAAAATGAAATAGTAACTATTTCTCCAAGAACATTGTTTGTTTCAGCTAAAGGATATATGTTCTTAGCAGCAGGTAAGAAAATTTCCATTATAATTGTTTATTATTAACAAATGTCCTGTGATATCTGCTGCCAGTCCTCTTTTGGATGCCACTATATCTTCATTGACCTTGTGAAGGAAAAGCATTGATGTTAAGTGTAGTTATCTTCAAGTGTGGCCCATTCCTCACAAGCAGAGTCTGAATGTCTGTATTATAGGCAGTGCTGGTAGCAACATCTATCTGTAAAGCTACCTAATACTTTTCAGCATAAACACCTATAACTTTGCCAAACTTTAATCATTCATGCAGAAAGTTTTCATGCCTTGGGCAAGGTTAATTCTCACTAGAGCTGTCAATTAATCACAGTTAATGCATGTGATTATTTCAAAGCAAATTAACTAGATTAAAAAGTAGTCAGTTAATTGCAGGTTTAATCACACTGTTAATAGTAGAATACCAATTTAAATGTATTATAAATATTTTGGATGTTTTTCTATTCACCTCATAGAAGTCCACTCAGTCCTACTTCTTGTTCAGTCAATTGCTAAAACAAACAAGTTTGTTTACATTTATGGGAGATAATGCTGGTTGCTTTTAATTTACAATGTCACTTGAAAGTAAGAACAGGTATTGTAGCTGATGATGCAAAGTATTTACATGCCAGATATGCTAAACATTTGTATGTCCCTTCATGCTTCGACTTGTAGGCGCTAAAGTTTTACATTGTTTTGTTTTTGAGTTTTTTTCACAAAAGTATAACCTTTTGTGAAAAAACATGAATTCTATAAAATTCTGTTGCCCTGTAACTGAAAAATATAAGAATGGAAATAAATATGGAAAGGATGTTAAAAAGTATAATAATAGAAAAGTTGCAAGGGTACTAATTGAGAGAGTTTTATTTGCTAGATTTTTCCCATATTGAATTAAGAATCCTTGCACACCTATCCTGTGATCCAGAACTTCTGAAACTATTCCAAGAACCTGAAACCACTGATGTGTTTACTACACTGGCTTCTCAATGGTAAGAAGAAAAGGAGTACTTGTGGCACCTTAGAGACTAACCAATTTATTTGAGCAGGAGCTTTCGTGAGCTACAGCTCACCTCATCTGATGTAAACTAGGCCAGTGGTTTTCAACCTGTCATCTGCAGACCCCTGGGTGTCTGCAGATTATGTCTAAGATTTTCAAAGAGATCCATACCTCCATCTGAAATGTTTTAGGGGTCCACAAAAGAAAAATGGTTGAAAACCAATGAACTAGACCAACAAAATGACAAAAGTACCTTCAACTCTTGTATTACTGTATATTCATAGTGAAATCTTGTATTTAGAAACAATACTTATTTCCTTGAAAATTTGTTACTTTTTCAAAAGATTGGGAGCTGACAAGCACACCAAAAGGATTTCAGAATTATGAAAGGGTATTAGAGTTCCTCACCCATGTCCTCCAAAGCAATGCAGGGGTTCTATTCACCCCCTTCTCCTCCACAGCTCTCATTACCATTGAATATATGAATAATCTCTCTCAAGGCTCAAATAATACTGACCTAGATGAGCCTGACGACTAGAACTGGTCAAATAACTCATTGCAAATAACATGTTATAAATCTTGACAATTTTTTATTGCATAGTTATTCACAAATACATTTTAAAAGGATCGGCTCAGCTGTTGACATAAATTAGCTTCCTGAAGGATTACAAAACATCTTTTCTCTCTGTCAAGTCTCCTGATGATAATATTCTCTCTAATTACATCACAAGTATTTTGAAAACCTTAGACATCTGCTAAAGGCGTTGGAAAACAAAGTTCTGCCTGTACAGAAAACAGAGAGGACAGCACTCATGGGATTCTTGTGGCTCCAATCAGGGCTTATCTACTTGTTGATACTTCAGTCTCCTGGCAGACCCTCAGAGAAAGAGCAGTGTTTCACTCCTTATTTAATTAAGTCCTTCTCAGCCCTGTTCTTGGGATTATTACTCTTTGTTGATCTCCAGAGAATGAAGAAAAAATGGTGTATTTCTAGTAACTGCATTATTTAAAGTGTATACTTATTAGTAAGGCTATGTTTTAGTCACAGGTATTTTTAGTAAAAGTCATGGATAGGTCACGGGCAGTAAACAAAAATTCATGGCTTGCGACCTGTTCATGACTTGTACTATATACTCCTGACTAAATCTTGGGCTAGGGGTAGCCTGGGGGTGCCACGGGTGTTCGGGGATGGGCGCTCGGGTGGGAGGCGGACAGCGCGTGGCCTGGGACCCCCACTGGTGCTGGGGAGGGGTGGCGGGGCTGGCAGGTTCCCTACGTGGCTCCATGCCTCCCTGGAACCAGTGACATACCCCTTCCTCAGCTCCTAGGCAGAGACGAGGCCAGGCAGCTCTGCACACTGCCTCCACCCCGAGCACCGGCTCCGCAGCTCCCATTGGCCAGGAACCATGGTCAATGGGAGCTGCAGATGTGGCACCTGCAGGTGGAGGCAGCGCACAGAGTCCCCTGGCCATGGCTCCACCTAGGAGCCAAGGGATGTTGCCACTTCCAGGGAGCACCTCCCGAGATAAGCACCACCCTAAGCCCTCACCCCCTCCTGAGCCCCAACCCTGAGCCTCCTCCCACATCCAAACTCCTGCTGCTGCTGTGGGGGGACAGCGGCCCGAAACTGCCCCAGCAGTGGCCGATGCACGTGGCCAGGCACACCGGCCACTGCAGAAGTTATGGAGGTAACAGAAAGTCACAGAATCCATGACCTCCATGACAAACTCGCAGCCTTACTTATTAGTTTGTATATGGTAGTACCTAGAGACACCAACTGAGATTGGGACTCCATTGTGCTAGGCACTTTACAAACATGCAGTAAGAGACAGTCCATGCCCCAAAGAGTTTACAGTCTCAATAGACAAGATAGACAAATGATTGGAGAGAGAGGGCGTAGCGTACAAGCAGAGTGAACAAAGTGATGGTCTGCAAGCCTTATGTAAATTACCCTTTTTTTGTTTTTCTTTTTTTTATTTGTTTGTATGGAATTTTGTTGGGAGCAAAGTGGGGAGAAAGGCCATCCACAGTAAAGGGTGTAAAAACCAGTCAGGCACCGATAACATCATCAGAGTCCATCAGTCCCAGCATCTGCTGATTTTCTCTGCTACTGAGTTTCTACTAAAAGAAAAGGAGGACTTGTGGCACCTTAGAGACTAACAAATTTATTTAAGCATAAGCTTTCGTGAGCTACAGCTCACTTCATTGAGCTACAGCTCACTTCATCGAGCTACAGCTCACTTCATCGGATGCATCCACCTTACGATTCTTCAATCAATGCAGGTGGGATGGGTAGCCTGATGGTACAAGACTCACGGATGCACAGATCCCCAGGAGTGGAGCTCTAGAAAGACAATCGACTGATAAGAGCACACTTATTAGAAAATAATTGTTAGATTCGATTTTGAGCATCTCCTGATATAATTAAGTGTGACATATTATCATGTCATTGGAACCTCTTGGAATTAAATCCTTATTCCATTTTGGAGGTATATTGTAAGTGTATGCATGAATATGAATCAAATTTTGTCTCAGTTCTGGGCAGGGCTCCAGATATGTTATTCTCGTCAGTAATCTCACAGCTCTTGGCAGCTTCCAGCCTCGTATAGTTGCTACACAGGAACTTCAACTTCAATGAAATGTTACAGTCAAATATTTTTATCAGATATGAGTGAGATGATGTGTCTACAAAACTATTACATAATGATTCTTCAAACAGTGGCTGCCTTCTCTTTTCAACTTCAAGAAAACTTTCTGTTTGGAAGCAACTTTATAATATACATATTATTATGATCATTATTAATTACAGAAACACCCAGTGACTTTAACCAGGATCGGGGATCTAGTGTACTAGGTTCTGTATGAGCACACAGACTTTCTGTAGTTTTCTCTCCTTCTTGCTGCTTAAGAAGTCTTCTATTAAAAACAAGAACTTTTAGAATATTTTGTCATTCCTAATTCTTATTCAGCTCTTGTAGTCAGAATCCTTAATTTATGACATATGTTTAGCTGCTGTGGAAACGATTATGATATTGCAAAGAGACTTATGGTTTCAGATGGGTTATAAGCTGTATGGATCCAAACTAACACTTAAGGACATATTTTAAAATTCATGCCCTACATTCTGCCTGGAAAACATTGAGTATCTGAATGTGTGCAAATATCTAATTTCCATACACTAGGGTACAGTTTGTGTATGTGGTGGTTCTATGTAAATACATGGCAAATAAAACATAACAATCTAAAAAACAGTGAACAAAATAGCAAAGACAAAAACACTGAGTACACTGTGTTTAAACATAGCCAGTACAAACACTGGTAAAACAAAAACATCTAGTAGATAAAACATTTTTCCAATTATTAAAACCTAACGAAGGTTAGAAGACACAGTGTTTGCTTATTGCATATTAAGTGCAGTAATCGAAGAAATAAGCAAATAAATAGTTTTTATATAAAACTAAAATTAATTAAAATGTAAAGATCTTGTAGAAGGAAGTTGAGTGCAGGTTAGTTGTGATTTGTAGTTACACACTCAAAGACACTGTTTTGCCCTTTGATGGCTCTTAAGCAATGATTAACTGCTAACACTACCTACATGAGAAAGCACCATGATCTACTAGAAAGAGATACCTGCACTTGGGCCAGGAACTCCTCCTATATTTCAAGTCTTGCTCTGCCTCTGGCTCTGTTTGGTTCTGGAAATAACTTGATATAAATATTTTCTCTGATTTTTCCCCCTCTGTAAAATAGGGATGATAATACTTAGCTCACAGCAGTGTTATGAGAGTTAATTCATGTTTATACAGTGTTTTACCTTTTTAAAGTGCTATATAAGTTCTCAATTTTATAATTATATATGTCAACGTATCACAATAATCTTAAAACAATAAATGAGTTATTTGAATTTTCCCTTTAAGATGATTGTGATTCAAACAGAATAATTTCAATGCTAATAAATTAAGACTTAATTATAGATCCTATGAGGTTGACTTGAGAGGCAAATGAGAGGCAATAGGAGGCACACTCATCCTCCCTGCCTTCCCCACAGGCCCACTGTATCTCCCCAGCAGTGTGCCTGAAAAGCTCTTGTCAATTTTGCATTTTCCCTGATGGCTGAAAGTGAAATTGACAAGATCCTTCCAGGCAGGCAGCAAGGAGCCCAATTTTCAAAGGTTTATAACTTTCAAGGCCAGAAGGGACCATTGTGATCATGTCTGACCTCCTGTATAACACAGACCATAAAATTTCCCCAATATAACTCCTGTTTGAACTAGAGCATATATTTTTATTTAAAAAAAAATCCAATCTAGATTTTAAAATTGCCAGCAATATTCTGGATGGAAAATGAAAATTTTTTAGCAAATTGAAATTTACCTGTATCAAATTTTGATTTTATGAAAAGGGCATTTTCTGTTGAAAAATAGTTCCAGTGGAAAATTTCCAACCAGCCCTTTTATCTCTAACATAGACAACCACAAATACATTGCCCTAGTGCACCACTCATCATCAAATACAGTGAAGTTCAAGATTTTGGTCCTAATCTTCAAAATGCTTTATATAATTGGTCCAAGCAACCTGCAAGATCACCTCGCTCTCCATAATCATGATTCCCCATGACAGTTTCATTTCTCTGGAAGAATAGAACTGTCACCACAAGACTGAGACTCATAAGAGGGAAAATGAAAGCTTTCTTGGCAGCTGTCCAAGCACTGTGGCGTTTACTGCCACAAGAGATCCAAATGACAACCAACTCAGAGTAAAGTATAAATCTGACTTCTCTGACCTAGCCTTCCCACAATAAATGAATAATAAGCAATTTTGTTTAAAAATTCCACTTAGAAGAAGGAAAGAGAGAGTATGACTTAAATCTGGGAGGCACTCAAATACTAAGGTAAAGTGCTGTATCGTTCCTAGCTAGGCAGAGGGATCAATAGTTTATGAATTCTCTGTCAAAGATAGACTGGGATTAAAGAATAAATGAAGTTAAAAGTCAATGAGTCCTTTTGGTGTCCTGTGGCAAAATGTTTTTCCTGACTGCATTGTGGCTGTAGATCTCTGATATAAAATGGAGGTTTGTTATGCTTTTCAGCTGGGGAGCAGTTCACCACCACAGGATGTGCTAGTCCTGGTCTTGGCATACCTATTTATGAAAGCACTTAAGCACAGACTTAACTTTAAGCATGTGCTTAAGTGCTTCCCTGAACGGGGCCATCAGTACGTGGCTGATATGTTCCCCTGAGTCAAACCACTGGAATTCACCTTTCTGCTTTGGTTATTTCCTTTTAACTTGTCCAGAACTACTGAACAAAGTTCTTTCTGCTGCTTCTTTCTCTGGTGTCTGACTAGGTCTCCACAGTTCTTTCAAGAATTGCCCATATAGATTTGTGGAAAATGAACTACTAATAATCTTCAAAGGCAGTGTGTTTGAGCATAACTGGTTAAATAATGATTGAAGCCCTTCTCTGCTAAATCAGACATCAGGCTAGAGGCCAAGTCAATAATATTGCATAAATGTGTGAACTGAGCTTCAGGTATCAGCCTTAAGTATTTTGTTATGCAGCAGAAACGCTGCTTTCGGACCTCATGCTCTAAGACATTCATGTGCAGAAACCAGCAAGGTCATAACAGATTTGAATTCACTGAGACAATCTCTACTCAGACTTGTCTACGTATACCACAAACACCCTAAGAGATTTATGAAGAACCTTTGTCCTGTCTAAACAGTAACTAAGAGACCATTTAATATATAGCCTATATAACCTAGCCTCGCCTGTAAATCATAAGGTTTAGAGAAAAACTCTACCAAATAGTAGTTTTACAGATGTATTAAGGTGAAACTCCAACACTACCTTAAGTCAGAAATTTAGAATGAGAATGCAGAGCCACCTTATACTTATGCAAAAAGAAAAGGAGTACTTGTGGCACCTTAGAGACCAACAAATTTATTTGAGCATAAGCTTTCGTGAGTTACAGCTCACTTCATTGGATGCATTCAGTGGAAAATACAATGGTGAGATTTATATACACACAGAACATGAAACAATGAGTGTTACCATACACACTGTAATGAGAGTGATCACTTAAGGTGAGCTATTACCAGCAGGAGAGCATGGGGGAGGCGGGAGGGGGGCTTTTTGTAGTGATAATCAAGGTGGGCTATTTCCAGCAGTTGACAAGAATATCTGAGGAACAGTGGGGTGTGTGTTGGAGGGAATAAACATGGGGAAATAGTTTTACTTTGTGTAATGACCCACCCACTCCCATTCTCTATTCAAGCCTAAGTTAATTGTATCCAGTTTGCAAATTAATTCCAATTCAGCAGTCTCTCGTTGGAGTCTGTTTTTGAAGTCTTTTTGTTGAAGAATTGCCACTTTTAGGTCTGTAATTGAGTGACCAAAGAGATTGAAGTGTTCTCCAACTGGTTTATGAATGTTATAATTCTTGACGTCTGATTTGTGTCCATTTATTCTTTTACGTAGAGACTGTCCAGTTTGACCAATGTACATGGAAGAGGGGTATTGCTGGCACATTGGTAGATGTACAGGTGAATGAGCCTCTGATGGTGTGGCTGATGTGATTAGGTCCTATGATGGTGTCCCCTGAATAGCTATGTGGACACAGTTGGCAATGGGCTTTGTTGCAAGGATAGGTTCCTGGGTTAGTGATTCTGTTGTGTGGTGTGTGGTTCCTGGTGAGTATTTGCTTCAGGTTGGGGGCTGTCTGTAAGCAAGGACTGGCCTGTCTCCCGAGATCTGTGAGAGTGATGGGTCATCCTTCAGGATAGGTTGTAGATCCTTGATGATGCGTTGGAGAGGTTTTAGTTGGGGGCTGAAGGTGATGGGTAGTAGCGTTCTGTTATTTTCTTTGTTGGGCCTGTCCTGTAGTCGGTGACTTCTGGGTACTCTTCTGGCTCTGTCGATCTGTTTCTTCACTTCAGCAGGTGGGTATTGTAGTTGTAAGAACACTTGATAGAGATCTTGTAGGTGTTTGTCTCTGTCTGAGGGGTTGGAGCAAATGTGGTTGTATCGTAGAGCTTGGCTGTAGACAATGGATTGTGTGGTGTGGTCTGGCTGAAACCTGGATGCATGTAGGTAGGCATAGCGGTCAGTAGGTTTCCGGTATAGGGTGGTGTTTATGTGACCATCGCTTATTAGCACTGTAGTGTCCAGGAAGTGGATCTCTTGTGTGGACTGGTCCAGGCTGAGATTGATGGTGGGATGGAAATTGTTGAAATCATGGTGGAATTCCTCAAGGGCTTCTTTTCCATGGGTCCAGATGATGAAGATGTCATCAATATAGCGCAAGTAGAGTAGGGGCATTAGGGGACGAGAGCTGAGGAATCGCTGTTCTAAGTCAGCCATAAAAATGTTGGCATAGTGTGGGGCCATGCGGTTACCCATAGCAGTGCCGCTGATTTGAAGGTATACTTTGTCCCCAAATGTGAAATAGTTATGGCTGAGGACAAAGTCACAAAGTTCAGCCACCAGGTTTGCCGTAACATTATCGGGGATAGTGTTCCTGATGGCTTATAGTCCATCTTTGTGTGGAATGTTGGTGTAGAGGGCTTCAACATCCATAGTGGCCAGGATGGTGTTTTCAGGAAGATCACCGATGGATTGTAGTTTCCTCAGGAAGTCAGTGGTGTCTCGAAGATAGCTGGGAGTGCTGGTAGTGTAGGGCCTAAGGAGGGAGTCTACATAGCCAGACAATCCTGCTGTCAGGGTGCCAATGCCTGAGATGATGGGGCATCCAGGATTTCCAGGTTTGTGGATCTTGGGTAGCAGATAGAATACCCCTGGTCGGGGTTCAAGGAGTGTGTGTGTGCAGATTTGTTCTTGTGCTTTTTCAGGGAGTTTCTTGAGCAAATGCTGTAGTTTATTTTGGTAACCCTCAGTGGGATCAGAGGGTAATAGCTTGTAGAAAGTGGTGTTGGAAGCTGCCTAGCAACCTCTTGTTCATATTCCGACCTATTCATGATGACGACAGCACCTCCTTTGTCAGCCTTTTTGATTATGATGTCAGAGTTGTTTCTGAGGCTGTGGATGTCATTGTGCTCTGCACAGCTGAGGTTATGGGGAGAGTGATTCTGCTTTTCCACAATTTCAGCCAGTGCACATCTGCGGAAGCACTCTATGTAGAAGTCCAGTCTGTTTTAACCTTCAGGAGGAGCCCACCCAGAATCCTTCTTTTTGTAGTCTTGGTAGGAAGGTCTTTGTGGGTTAGTATGTTGTTCAGAGGTGTGTTGGAAATATTCCTTGAGTCGGAGACTTCAAAAATAGGATTCTTGGTCACCACAGAACTGTATCATGTTCGTGGCGGTGGAGGGGCAGAAGGAGAGGCCCCAAGATAGGACAGATTCTTTTGCTGGGCTAAGATTGTAGTTGGATAGATTAACAATATTGCTGGGTGGGTTAAGGGAACTCCTTGTGGCATGTAGTAGTTTAGATAGTTTAGTGTCCTTTTTCTTTTGTAGAGAAGCAAAGTGTGTGTTGTAAATGGCTTGTCTAGTTTTTGTAAAGTCCAGCCACAAGGAAGTTTGTGTGGAAGGTTGGTTTTTTATGAGAGTATCCAGTTTTGAGAGCTCATTCTTAATCTTTCTCTGTTTCCTATAGAGGATGTTGATCAGGTGGTTCCGCAGTTTCTTTGAGAGCGTGTGGCACAAGCTGTCAGCATAGTCTGTGTGGTATGTAGATTGTAATGGATTTTTTACCTTCAGTCCTTTTGGTATGATGTCCATCTGTTTGCATTTGGAAAGGAAGATGATGCCTGTCTGTATCTGTACCAGTTTTTTCATGAAGTTGATAGATTTCCACTCCATACGGCTAAATTCAGTGCCTTGCATAATGACAGGTTTCAGAGTAGCAGCCGTGTTAGTCTGTATTCGCAAAAAGAAAGGAGGACTTGTGGCACCTTAGAGACTAACAAATTTATTTGAGCATAAGCTTTCGTGAGCTACAGCTCACTTCATCGGATGCATTCAGTGGAAAATTACACAAAGGGTCATTACACAAAGTAAAACTATTTCCCCATGTTTATCCCCCCCCCCACTCCCCACTGTTCCTCGGACATTCTTGTCAACTGCTGGAAATGGCCCACCTTGATTATCACTACAATAGGTCCCCTCCGCCCCTGCTCTCCTGCTGGTAATAGCTCACCTTACCTGATCACTCTCGTTACAGTGTGTATGGTAACACCCATTGTTTCATGTTCTCTATGTATATAAATCTCCCCACTGTATTTTCCACTGAATGCATCTGATGAAGTGAGCTGCAGCTCACGAAAGCTTATGCTCAAATAAATTTGTTAGTCTCTAAGGTGCCACAAGTACTCCTTTTCTTTTTGCACACACAGACTAACACAGCTGCTACTCTGAAACCTTATACTTATGGAACACTGTGTAGAAAGGCTTAGATATCAGAACGTGGATTATAGTTACTATCCTTGCTGATTGAGCCACTAGGAATGCTATCTTAATGTGTGAAACCAGGAAAATTCCTTTAATCACAATACCATGCTTCCTTCCTGGATAAAATGGTGACATAAGCCTAGGAATCTCAGTAAATATTACTTTTTCAGGGCCTTCTCCAAATTATACAAGCTATTTGAGGATAACAGCAATTACTGAAGCTCCTTAAACAAACGTATATAGTGTAATATAACTGCAAAAATAAATCTTCTATTACCCTGAAATGCATATTTCCATTTCAGACCCTGGTGTCAGAAAGATAATTATCTCTGTAGGTAATCATTTTCAGGAAGTGACTAAAGATCTAGTCATGTCCCCATATATATGCTGTTCCATATGAAGTTCGTTGGTCTACTCTAAAGAAATCCCTATGAAACTGTAGCCTCGGAAGCACCTCCTGGCAACTAAAGAAGATAGATTGTTGGAAAAGTGTGGTGTTTACTAGTCAAGTTCAAGTACTTTTCAGCTCTTCCAAGTTCACTTTCATTTCAGAGTTTTATCATCTGAATATGGGAGCAAAGAGAACATTTTTGGAGTTCTTGTGTGTGCAATAAATTCTTTCTTATCTTCTACAGATTAAAAATAGGATGAGAATACAAAGTTTAACCATTTCTATTATAAACCACTTAGTACCATGAAGACAGAAGGACATATTAATGAAATTCCAGACCTATATGTGGTATGCATTGAAAGAGAATTACCTGAATGATGTAGCTAACTGACAGTATTCGAATATTAAAATAGATTATCCCCAGTAAATAGTATATAATTTAACTTACACACATTATGATGATAACAATCTCTCTCCAGATGTACAATGATGCATTTGTCCTTCACTGCTATTTATCTTTGATGCTACAAAAACAATGTTATAAAATATTAAGACTGAAAGTTTAATGACTTAACCAGATTCTGGATAGGACTGATTAGTCTGTGGTAGAAAAGGCTTAGGTCAGGATTCAGTCTTGAATTTCTTTTAGTGTGATTGATGTGACTGGTTTCTCCTTTCTCAAAAACTAACAATAACAAGAAAATTGGTGTATGATTCTGAATGGTGAAATTGAAGTTGTTTATAAAAATGAAAGAAGATATAATTTTGTGGTAATATAAAGTGCTCAAGACTTAGGGTAGTCCAGGACTGAGAGAACTCTGAAGGGATTGACAGTGACCCAACTTTTACTGTTCCACTTTATGGTTTGCATTTTATAAAAGCCAAACCCACATGAAACCCCTTCAATGTACCCCTTTCCTCCCAATCTGTTTCTTCCTATTCAGACCCTGAGCCGCCTCTCTTTGCCATTCCTTGCTCCATTGATGGGTAAGTTATAGATTTCCTGCTTTCTGGGTAATTAGGCTTCCTGCACCATGTCTCTTCAGGTAGGGCCACTGCTCACTTAAATCCACTGGGTCTTCAGAGAGGTCAGGAAAAGGTTTGTCCCCTTCAAAGGCATCCAGAAAGAAGGGGACGCACCCTTTCCCTGTATTCCACTGCTAGATGAAATAGCAGAGGAAACAAGTGTCCCATATTAGGACAGTGCATGTAAGCAAAGGAATCCAAGTGGATCTATAAAACTCCTCTTTAAAGTTAGTTACTTTGAAGAGTGTTTCTTTACATCTTGTCACAGGATGAGCTTGGTTGGCTCCTTAAAAGGACGAAGTTCACCTCACTTCTCTGGACATCGCCTCTGCCAAAACCAGAGGAATCTGAGAACTTGGAAGTCATGGGAACTGTAGGCTGCCGACAGAGTATGTTGGGTATAAAAGGCTTGCTTTTCTCTGTCTGAGGGAGGTCAGGGCAATGGTCAGACATGCAGTGAATCTCTCTGGCAAGGAGGAGACAAGAGACAAGTGTGCTGATGTTGCTGAAAGGAAAGGGCTTAAGGAAGAAGCCTGCAAAAGTAGCCTGGAGAGGAGCTGAAGAAAGATCTATTGAGGAACCTTTCATGAAGGGGAGAAAACTGTTGAAAAAGGGACGAGATGTTCACCCAGACCCTGTTGAGTGGACTGTAATGCAGAGATGTAATGTCTTTTCCTTTTGGACTGCTATATTGTACTCTGGGAGAGGGAGGATTTTCGTTCAGCTGAAGGGTTAAACCACCCAACTAATAAGATAAATTGAGGCACTGGCCATATCTGATAATGGGAAGATTGCCATTTAGTCTAGCAGGAGCCACAGTGAGACACGGTGACTGTGTACCTTCTCCCTGCTGGTTCAGGCTACTTCCTGATCCCCCAGAAAAGCAGTGGATTGTGGTGGACAGTAGTTCTACCTAAGGCAGCCCAAAAAATATAATATAGAAGAGGAATTGCCTTGCACTTCCTGAAGACCTCTGGAAAGTCAGCAGCAGCAAGCAGAAGGGACACAGAAATGAGGGAGAAGCTGTGAGGGGGTAGAGGGATATGAAAGGGCAGGGTGCCAGGGCTCTTCAAGTCTGGAGCTAGGCTCATTGTATCTATATTTAGGTAGATTTTGGCCTACCCTTATTTCAGGTGAATTAAGGGTTTTTCAGAACCTTTTGCACAATCCTAGTTGTTGCCCTGATTCCTCTATATAAATTTACAGTAGCATATATTAATGGCAGTCCTTAGGCTGATTTCCACCTACTGTTACTTATAAGTATAAACATCAGTCACAAGGGGAAAGAAATTAAGACTAGTCCTAAATCTAATACTTAAAAATTGGAAGCTAAATTTTAATAACAGTAGATAATAAAACAGGAATGGAATATATACATTTTACAAAGGAAAAATTGCTTTTACATACAGGAAAATGTTAGATAATAGCTACAAAGCCAACAACGATTACTTGTGCTTACCTACATATTTTTATAAATATATTACCAACAGTGTCTCACATTACTCAGGAGATGCCTGGGCTTCTGTTCAGGTAGTCTAGGGAATCAAGCAATCAGACTTTTCTTCACTGTCTTATGGATGAGACATATCAGCCTAGGGCTCCATCTTTGTCGACAGGCTTTTCAGACAGTCACAGACTATTCCATGTGCTGCTTATACATAAGTTAGAGCACGCTGTTTTCTGAATGTGGTTGCCCAACTTCTCACTGTTCTCAGTGTTGAGCTCCAAACTACATTTATTCTGTATAGGTTTTAACAATTTGCTCATTACCATTGTATCTGAGCACCGGCTTCCAGTAATGCATTAGGGCAATGTGACTACACTTCTGTCACATGTTGCTTGCTCTCTCATCCTCTTCCCATAGAGAGAGGAGTGACATGTCTTATTTTAGTAGATTTGTTTTTTGTTTTTTTGATAATTATACCTGTTGTTGTGGGTTCATGTTAGATAAGTGAAGGTCACAGAATTGCTCTTTGCACTGGGAGCAGAAAGTGGTGAGGTTTGTGATAGTCCTTAGTTCTAGTTCATTCCACAGTCTCAGACCTCCCCCAGAGAAGGTTCAGTTCCCACACAGATGAGCTTTATCTTACCATTGAGAGTTCCATTACACCAGCAAAGTGAAGTTGTCAACCACAGTATTTATCACAGAGTTTTAAATGGTCTTTAGGTATCCTGGGCCCCGGCCATGGGGAGCTTTGAAGATAAGGACTCAGACCTCATTTGAAATTCTATGGGAAGCCAGTGTAGAGAGTGGAGGACACGGGTAGTATGCTCACTGTAGCCTCTGTGACTGAGGAGACCTGCTACAGTATTAGTTAGAGTTTCCTAAGTGCTAAGATTTGATGTCCAGTTACATTACGCTGTTGTAGTCCAGTTGTGAGGTGACGAAGGCATGAATAACTCAGGCCAGAATGGGACAGTCTCCTAGCCAACTGGAGAGGGTAGAAAACTTTACTCCTGGCCATTGCAATGTGAGAGCTCAGTGAGGAATCTAAGACTACTCCTAGACTATGGACTGAATTGATCAATTGTGGATATGAACATTGTCAAAAGAGACTGCACTCAAACTACTTTCCTCTGCCCACCAGTATCAGTATCACCTCTCTTTTGCTCTAGTTCAGCTTCAGCCAGATGGTCTTTATCCATGAAATGATCTCATCCAAGCACTGGGCCATCTTGGTGGTGGTCATGATGTCATATGTGCTGGGGGATAGGAAGAGGCAGAACTGTGTGTCATCTGCATATTGCTGCCACTTAACTCCTTGTCATCTGACCAGTTCACGTAGTGGATGAATGTAGATGTTGAAAAGGACCAGAGAGAAACTTGATCCTGGTGGAACCCCATAAGTTAGGGGTGGAGAGATGTAGTTTCCCATCATTGCTCATTGGATGCATCACTCCAGGAAGGACTCAAAACGTTTTAGTGCATTACCCGGGATTCCTGCCATCTCCATCAGGCAAAAGAGCAGTATCTCATGGTCAACAATATTGAATGCTGCAGAGAGGTCCAGGAGGATGAGAATGGATTCTGCCCTCTATCTATTAATAGGAGATCATCAGTTCCATTAAAGTAGTTTCAACTCTGTGTCCTGGCCTAAATCCAGATTGTGCCGGGTCTGGGATGCTGGCTTCAATTAAATGAGCTTGTGGTTTAATTTTTGGTAGCTTCTCCATGAGTTTGTTCAGGAAAGACAAGTTTGACACTGGTTGGCTAGGACTGAAGTATCCAGGGTGGGTTTCTTCAGTGTTGGTCAAGGAGGAAGGGACGATTCCTACTCTGAATGAGGCATTGGTTATTTCAGTTAGGAGTGGCACCAGCTGTTCATGACTCTCTTTCGCTTGCTAGGGTGAGTTCCTTCATTTCCAAAAGATGGAAAGAACCCATATCTCTGTTTTCTTGGAGCTGCAGTGAAGTTGTCTTTCAAGCCACTGGGCATAAATAGGGCTTGAAATCTAAACTTCACACTAGTAAAACAATATGCCAATATATATCTCTTCCCTGCGCCTCTGTACATTGCAATATTGCAGTGGTTTCTAGGATCCTTCCTCTGAAGAAATAGGAGAGAAGTTGGCTTATGTATCATATATGTAACCCATAGAGCTTGTGTGATTGGCACAACTTGTACAAATTGGCTGGCCAGGCCTGATGTTATTGGTTTGAAATTGGAGTTTTCCTTCTCCTGGGTGTGCTGCCTGCCACCGCAGACAAGCTGCACCTACCTGATAGAGGCATAGAGAGGTGATGTGACCTGCCCAAGATCACCCAGCAGGTCAGTGGCAGAGCAAGGAATGGAACCTAGGTCTCCAGAGGCCCAGTCCAGCACCCTGTCCATTGTATCATGCTGCCTCCCACTCGAACACCCACTAACAGTGTGGCTCTGAATTCCCCTTCCAGTGGTTAGCCCATGTATAGAATTTGATGAGTCTGCTGTAGCCTTTGAGCTATGAACCCTGGGGTTTTTTTAGCTCAGGCAGTAGAGGTTCATTTTAAATTCAAAGGTCTATGGTTTGATCCTAGCTGCTGCAAGGTCCATCGAGGGGCATCACATTACATATACTCTAACCTTTTCTTTTACGAACACTAGAAAAACTGATTATGTGGTAGTAATTTAATCATTTTTAAATTAGTTGAATACCCTCTAGTCATTTTCTTCTGTTGAGACAGATTTGAAGAAATAATTCCTACTGTATTTTTTTAACCTAAGAATGATTTCTACTTGCCCATTGTCTCTATTGTTTTATAAGCTAAGTTTAATTTCTGTTCTAGTTTTTATTTCCAAAATATCTTTAATTCTATATCTTGTGTTATTTCTATTTTGTTTATATCAGACTCTTCCATTCAGCACTGCTGTTAATGAAATGAGAAATGGGGTACAGGTGAGGTGCTGCTCAAATATACTACTGAGGGGTACAGCTCATGGCTCTTAGAAGAGGTGGTTTGAAAACTGTTGTGACTATCTGTTAGTAGGATTTTGTGCATGGTCCAGATTCCTCTCCCATTTTGTTACCAGCAGCACTGATTGGGCAAGCCCTTCCATGTTTAGACAGAGATTAAAGACAAATTACTCTTGTTATTTGTGCAGAAGACGAGAATGGTGGCTGGAATAAGCAATTGAAAAATACAATTTAATTGCGATGCAATTTATTATTTATTCACTTATGATCCCTTCCTTCCTCAGGGGCAAGGATGAGTGGGGAGACATAATGAGTCTAGGACAGATGGAGTGAGAGGTTAGGAAATAAGGTGGCCACGTTTCACATGGGTGTATGGATGGGAAGTTCTGAGGACAGTACAATCAGGGATAAGAAATTTTTAGTAGCCAATAGAAGAGAAGCAGACTCACTCAGCAGACATGTTGTGATTGACCACGAGTGGGAACTTCACGATTCGATAGTACATGACATCTTTGCTCAATGAGGGACCCTGACCAGAGACCTATTCACTTCACAGGTGAACAGCAATCGCGTGACATATTGCTTCAGGGGAGCCCTTGGCCACAGCTCCCAGGGTGATGCCCTCTTACTCCCCTGGTTGAACCAACTCAGCTACGCCTTTCCTCCACGACCACTCTTTCTTTGAGTACTACACAAGATTCAACAAGACAGAGCCATGATAATTCTGATCACCCCACAGTGGCCCAGACAGTTCTGGTTCCCCAGTCTTCTCTATTGATCACAGTAGCAGAGAGACTCAAGGGACAGGCCATCTCCACCCAGAGAATCTCTAAATGGATTTTGGGGTGTATTAAATTCTGCAACCAACTATCCGGTCTGTGTCCCCCTGCAGGAGTACAAGCTCACGCCATGAGGGCTCAGGCTTCGACCTTGGCCTCCCTTCAGAATGTGCCACTCATTGACATATGTAGAGAGGCCACGTGGAGTTCTTTACATACCTTCACTGTGCACTACGCATTAGTACAGGACTCAGCCATGGATGCCTCCTTCAGCACAACAGTCCTCCACACTACTATACCATCCTCATCCTTACACCCTCATTCAATTTAGGTACTGCTTGTTAATCGCCCTCAGTGGAATACAAGAGGGACTACCACTCAAAAAAAGAAGAGGATGTTACTTACCTGTAATTGGAGGTTCTTTGAGATGTGTAGTCCCTATCTGTATTCCACTTCCTACCCTCTTTCCCCTCTACTACTGATCTGCTGGATTTGTAGTGGAGAAGGAACTGAAGACACGGTTGGTCTGCCCCATCCTTTATCATCTTGGACAGAAGCACAAGGTGAACCAGGGCGCAGGCGTGGACCAATGGACACTACTTTCAAATTCTCCTAATCTGGAGGCATAGAGAGCATGCATAACTCCTCAGTGGAATACAACTACACTTCAAAAGACTTCCAGTTACAGGCAAGCAACCTCCTCTTTCAACTATATTTATACTGAACTGGAGTGGCCTCAGCCAAAAAGAGTGCAGAAATGCTGTGCAGTTACTGACTAGGTAGAGCATGTGCAACGCTTTGCACTCTGGTTTATTATGGCATTTAAATAATCCACGTTCTCAAGTTTTTGTTTCACCCAGCTGACCAAAGAAAAACATAACCTAATTATGTTTCCAAAACATTTAAGGGCAGATACTGCCACCCTTACTCATGTGGAGTAGTTCCTTACTCCAAAATTAGCTTAATTGATATCAATAGGTCTTCTTGTGAACTGTAGTACTACTCATTGTGAGCAATAGTGCTAGGTTCTCTGGCTCTTAATAATTAGATATTTTGATTATATAATTGTGGGCTAGGTTTTGGCAGAGCCCTACAGTTGTAACAGTGCAGAACTGTGTGGCTCCAAAAGAAGGCCAGGAAGCATTCTTCTGGAAAGATTTCATAGGATTGTATTTGAGAGAGAAGATTTTATTCTGAATGTTCCATAACAGAAACGTTAATTCTTGTGGGGGATAGCTATAGCTTACTGTAATAATGAAAAATGTTAACGGAGTTACTACAGCTATTAATAAAGACATGGGTATGTTTTCAGAAGTGAAGCTCTGGAAGAAAAGAATGGAAGATATCATACTCTGCAAGTTAATGCTGTGCCTGATCCAAGCAGGCCTGATCTTAAGTAATCAAATTTCTCCGAAAAACAGTTATTCAGTCTGTTATCCTCATTATTGTTCCTTAGATTCTGTGAAGTAGAATTCTTCCTGGAGCTCCCCAGCTCACAGGGAGTGCAATACCCTTAAGAGGTACAACATACTTTCCCTCACACACAGCTGGAGGGGACAAGATGGAGCCCTGATGCCACCTATACTTTGCTCCTCTGCACCTATTGCAGCAGAAAGCACCAATGGGAGAATGATAGAAAGCAGCAGTTGTGTATTCCTCTGGACTGCAATTCTATTTTCCGTTCTCCCTACTCCTGTTATATACTCACTTATCGGGTAGGCAGAATCTGGTCCTATTTGAAGGTGCTGCTCCTTAAATCTGTTGTATCCATGTCCTCAGCTAATAATTCTGGTTTATGAGTTTATTTAAACCAGTATATGATTTGTAATCATGCACATAAATTTGAAGCATCTCAGGCTGGTTATCTAAATAACTGTAATGATAACAGATTGAATCATTGTTCTGGGAAAGTGTGATTATTTAAGACGTTGCATACTTGGATCAGGCACAAAGCACTAACCCTCAGAGTATCAGATCCTGCATTCCTTTCTTATGTAGCATCACTTCTGAAAACATACCTGTTTCTTAATTAGTAGTTACAGTAACTGTTGGAATTTTTATATTAGTGTAATAAGCTATATGTACTCTTCACAGGAATGTAAGTTTCTGCTATGGAAGATTTTGAAATCTCTCAGCTACAAGCCTAAAGGGATTAGTGGGACTATTGTAAATATTATATTTAATGGTTTTTGAAATAGTTATTTCACCTTTGAAATGCCTACTTTTCATATGAGGCAACTTTGGCACCAAAATGTGCTATGCTCTTTCTTTCTTTCTTTCTTTCTTTCGAAAAGGTCAGATTTTAATCTATAATATACTGTAGTCATTACCACTGAACTTGGAAAATCCAATATTACAATTGCAGATCTAACAGATTTTTCCACATACGTATTATCAAAAATACAGTGTGAGAATAGAACATGGATATAGGTACTGTACAAAGACTGGATTCTCACATCATTCTGAAGTGTTCAAAAGTTGTGATCTTAGAATTCTGAAATCATGTTACTGAAATCTTGTAATAGACTTACAGTGGCTGTGATTAATTGTATTTTTAAGAAACATATTTAAGGCTGTTTTCAAGACACTACTCATGGTGTTTAAGGTACTTAATTAAATTGTTAATGTGTTGTATACAGTGTACACAATAAAAACTATAAATTATAGGGCAGTGAGGTAAAGCATAATGATCTTTTGATGGAAGAGATCTGGAATTTGCACATTAATGAGCTATAAACCCAAAATTCACAATGACTTGATTTGCATACTTATAATATATCTAACATACCCCTTTATTATTATTTATTGTCTTGCTTCAGGGAGTGAAAGAATATTTTTCTAGTAGCAAAATGGCCTTTCATCAATACATGTATGACATATTTGCAAAAGAGAGAAATAAGCAGTCTCCTGGCTTTGAGGGTGAACTGGCAAAGTTCTCATATGTCCTAATGAGTGATTGATTATGATGAAGTTTAGCAGACATAACAACACCTGCCCTATACTGTCTTAAGTACTCCAAAAAGATGAGAGTGTCGTCTTAGTAGTTTTTGTGAAGTAGAGGCATTAAAACACTCAAGCATGGATGGCCTCACTCTATTCAGTCAGCTGTAGCAGTTAGGAATGAGTTCTCTTCAGCTCCTGATAAATTGCACAATTAGTTAGGGACATTATGGTTAGAGATGAGCCTGAACCAAAAGTGGGAGTTCAGATTAGAGGTCATTGCTCACACATCTCTCTATAGTGGACAGAATCTGAACACCCTTAAATTTGGGAAGGTTCAAATCTAGATTTTGAACCCTCAACTCCAGGAGTGTTCAAATTCTGGATTTTTAGTTCAGATTCTTATAGAAACATAAGGTTTAGATCTTGGGTTCTGGTTCAACCACATCTTTAATTACAGCATGAGTTTTTCAATTAGTTTTCCTCCAATATTTTCATTGGATATTGCATCCCAAAAGTAACTGGTAAATACTAAAATATATTCTTTCTTTGACCTTCTCAGAATCAGAGTTTTAAAGATATTTTTAAGCCCTAATGATTTCAAAACATCCAAGACTGTTGAGCTGGAATATTTTAACAGCTTTGCTTTTGCAGCAAAGCAATTTCTATCTATTTTAAAAACTCTCTTGCAAGAAGCAGTAGTTGATATTAATGAAATGTAACAGTTGTCTTGCTTTGCATTCTGACAGACTGTCTGGATGGCAGCTTACAGCAATTTCACCATGTTGCTCACAATTCCCTTGAAGATATGCAGCTGTGACATTTGTTTAGACTAGCAGATAAGGCACAGGGGGAAAGTCTTTGAGAAGAATACTTGCTTCTGTTTTTAGATGAGTTAAACAATAGCATGAGTGAAACCATTTTTTTTAACCAGAAGTTTAACAAGATAGCTTAATTTGATGTCAGGACTGGAGGATTATTGTTGTTGTACAATACTTAGTTTCCTATAATTGATCTAAAACTGCTGAAAAAGAAGCTATAATTTTAATAATTTTCTCCATTATGCATGCAACAAAATAAGTGGGCTTTGCGATAGAATAGGACAATTCCATCCTAACAGTCCTTTGTCCCAGCATCAGTGTATGACTCTACTAATTCCACAGACAGCTATGTATAAAAGAGGCCATTTTACTATATTCTTATTCTGTTGCTTCTTTTGCTTTAAGAAAATAGCATGTGTTGTATGGGAACAGAATATAGTTTGACATGCTGACTTGACTGTAGTTCATTTTATTTCATTATTCTCAGTTAACCCTTTTTTCTTCACCTTTTAATGCTAAGGTCAAGCTGTATCTTGCTAAAATTGAGAATGAATAGGTCTGGTTGGGCATATATTATTGGTCCATGTCTTTTTGAAAATGGTCTGAAGTGTTAAAGCACAGCTGGACAAAATTTATAAACAGCTGCATCTCAGGACTGCACACATCAAATTGAGATTTACATTCTTGGATTTTTTGGTAAATGGAAGCTGATGAGCTAATGCGTGTATGCTGTATACTAATACTCTGAATTAAGTAGAGTAGATGTCAAATAAATTAAATACAACATTTAGAAAACACAGGTGTAGCATGTGTAATTTCTAATCTTAAGAGCTAGAAAGCCTTTACTGCTTGATCTGGAAGTAATGGAATGTTTCTCAGTCATCTCTTCACACAGATAGATGAGCTACTCTGCTACTGAAGTTCTGACTCCAAACCCAATCCCTTTCCAGAACATCCCATTCCAAACACTCCAGTTTTCCTTCTGCCTGTAGTTCAACAGAATGTGGGCTTCTTTGGTGTCTCATTCCCAAAATAGGAAGCAGGGAGAAAGCAGATGTATTATGCCATCCATCTGAGGCAGGGTTGTTCTTTCATTCCTGCCTTCAGCCTCAACCATGCTCTGGGTTTGGAGATTCAGCCAAGATCATCTTTGCCCATGGCACAGGCAGCCTCCTTTGTCTCTGTGGGAAGGCCTCTGCAGAGTTCCTGTATGAGTTGCCTCCTTGTATCAAGACCAAGACCAGAAATGATTTGATATAGCCCTTTCCGAAGTTGCTGTATTATCTCCCAGAATGGCTTCCATTCCTCCTTCAATGGCTGAAGCCTCCACAACAAAGCTAGTTAATTAGGTGTGGCAGGCAAAGAAAATGGTCCAGTAGTATTGATCTGTTTACAGTGTCAGAGATGCAATCTCTGAGAGATGCTACCTCACCCAATTCATGGAACCACTCTTTGTTCTTTGACATGATGTTTCACTATTCTTTCAGGTCCATTGCCCACCCCAATGGTGTTTACACTGGGACCTGAGCTAGTGTTTCCCACTTCCTTTCATTCTGTATTCACAGCCACAAAGAGTGAGGCAGAATAATTCCCTAGTTAGTTAATTCATCCAAGGACCTGGAAATAGATCTTTCCTACTCAGATCAGTTGGCAGACCTGAGACAGCTATAGTGGTGAGAAGACAGCCACATTCCCACTCCTGCAGCAGTGAAGAGGGGGAGACGAGCACTCTCAAATTTCTCAGTTAATGTCAGAGAACCTAAAGTTCTTAACTGGAAAAAGTCCAGAACTCTTGACCTCCCATCAGAGGTCTCTGAGTTCTTGTTTGTCTCAACGTGGAGAATAACTATTTCCTAATGCACCCTGATCTCCTAGATGTCAAATGTCCTTGGGTTTAGCTTGATGGTGAAAACCTCATTCTCAAGGTGGTTCACAAGTTTTACTGACTCCCCGAGGCATGCTTCAGTAATTTATACTGGCAATAGACATAATATAGGACATAGCCTTGGATCTAGTCTCATTATCTGCATCTCTCTTGACCCACAATTTGGTAAGAAGAGAGCTGGGCAGTACAGGAGGAGATGAAGCTGTAGTGAAATATTGAAAGCTAGACTTTATGCCCATTTTAGAGATGATTTAAGAATAAAGAAATCAATCCTGATACAATACAGGCCAAGGAAAACATTTGAACCCTCTGCTAAAGTAGATAGATTAGGAAGGACAGGGGACAGGCAGATGGGTGAAGATCAGGAATAGTTAAGTAGTGTACAGGAAGGAAGTTCGTAGATAGATAACAGGCTGGATTGGGAAGAGGAAAAGAGGGATTGAGGGAGGAGATACAGAACCACCTCTACCACAGAAAGGATTACAAGAAGCTGGGAGCACTGCAGCCTTTTGATCAGAAAAGCTGTATTCGATACATCACTGTAGCAGAAGGTTGAATAAAAGGGCTAAATTAAATTGAATTAAATTGAATCCAAATTTAAACAGTTTCCTAGGGAGACTATGGTTATACTGGAATATGTGCAATCTTGGTTCCTTTATCTCCCAGATACCATGGTTAAATTGTCTAATGGAAGACATTTTTCATCTGTGCTACATTAGTATCTTGCTTTAACCATGAAACTGTATATCGACTTTCAGAAAATGGACTTTTTGGCATGACCCTTACACTAGCAGCAGGTTTCAGAGTAACAGCCGTGTTAGTCTGTCTTCGCAAAAAGAAAAGGAGTACTTGTGACACCTTAGAAACTAACCAATTTATTTGAGTATGAGCTTTCGTGAGCTACAGCTCACTTCATCGGATGCATACCGTGGAAACTGCAGAAGACATTATATACACACAGAGACCATGAAACAATACCTCCTCCCACCCCACTGTCCTGCTGGTAATAGCTTATCTAAAGTGATCATCAAGTTGGGCCATTTCCAGCACAAATCCAGGTTTTCTCACCCTCCGCCCTCCGACACACAACCTCACTCTCCTGCTGATAATAGCCCATCCAAAGTGACCACTCTCTTCACAATGCGTATGATAATCAAGGTGGGCCATTTCCAGCACAAATCCAGTTTCTCTCACTCCCTTACCCCCCTCCAAAAACCACACACACAAACTCACTCTCCTGCTGGTAATAGCTTATCCAAAGTGACCAGCAGGATGGACTAGATGATGATGTAACATTTTTTCCATCTCTGTCTTCTGTCATTCCAAGGCATATAGTGGCTCATATATTTTACCCACTGTAAATGTAATCCTATCTACATCATTTAAGGAATAAATTTACAGTATTTATCTTATGCAATCAACATAACAGTATCCACATAAAACTGGAAGTATTTCTAAGCCTTACAGCTGTCACCAATTATTTAGAATTCCAGCCAAAACACAATCTCATGTGCCAACATTCCAGACATACACATACAATATGACCAACCTTTAACCCATAGTAAACAGCAACAGCTGTTTAAAAATCCCACACATATAGTATACATTTCACTCTTATTAAATAATAGAAATATATTTCTTAGAGAACTGATATGCAGTCATTACAGTCATACGTACATTTGTGCTAGAGTAGTTCAGAGCAATGCTCTGAGTCTGGCAATTTATATAACCTCCAGTCAAGTGACATCATGTGCAAGCAGGAAGGCGGCTGGAATAGCATGTGGTTGCGACACCGTGCTTTTATTAGTGATAATCCAGAAGTAATGTGAAGAGTCAGCATTCGATCTGGGTGTGATGAGACCTCCAATAAAAACACCCTTCTGAAATAATGAGTTATTTTCAGTTTAAAAAAAGTATTAATGTCAAGAGCCCAATATTGTCTCCCTGTATACTCTAACAAGAGGGCAGGTAGTTTGAGGATGTGTGTGCTGTTCCTTTAATTCGGTAGCAAGAAGCCAGGCATCATGGGGCTGTTTCCCCTTCTGGAGGCTGCTCCACAAGGCTGATGACAGCCTTCTTTTATAACAGTTTGCTCCTTTAGCTCAAGTGAAAGAGTTCTTTCAGTGCTATGTATGTGAAGATTCAAACACTGCTGATGACTGGTGTGTGTGTGTGTATGGGGAGAAATAATATATAAGATATGTAATTAAACACTGTATCATAATACACACATGCAGGGAGGCACAATTAAGGTTTCACAGGTAACTATTATCCTTTCGGTCATTCCCCAAAGTTCATGACCATAGGATGAGGATGGGGATGTAGATCGACCTGTAAACTGAGAGCTTCGTCTGAGAACTCGGCTGCTGCTTCACCACCATGGATCAGTACAGTGCCCGCATCACTGCCGCCCCCACACCAATCTGCCGGTTGATCTCATGCTCCCACAGAGATCTTAGGTACAAGCGGCGGAAATGAGATTTCTTCACAGGGTGGCTGGGCTTATTCTCTGAGACAGGATGAGGAGCTCGGCGATTTGAGAGAGCCTTGGAGTAGAGCCGCTAGCTCAGGCACCTGATAAGGATGCCCCCTGGGAGACTTTGTTTCAAACTCTAATGGGCACATCCCACTGGGAAGAGGCCCCAAGGCCAATCTAGGACATGCTGGAGGCATTATATCTCCCGGTTGGCCTGGGAGTGCTGAGGAATCCCTTAGGAGGAGCTGGAACCTGTTGTGGAGGAAAGAGAGGTGTGGTCCTCCCTACTCTCAGTGCTGCCACTGTGACGCTCACCAGGAAAAGCAGCATAAAGAAAAAGAAGGAGAATGTACCTATTATTCTTGCATTTCCTAACTTTTGAGTGCTTAATTTTGCAATCTTAATGTTTTAAGATAGGGGTTTTTTGTATGTAATATATAATATGAATCCTTAAGTTATTGTGAGGACCTTAGAATAGATGTAATTGTTGAACTGATTTTATACCGCAAAATTGTATTTAGCAGTGATGTTACATGTTATGTTAATATTTATTTCCATGTTATTTTTTTAATTGTTTGTATCTTGCTTAATGGGAGTTGTTCCTTTAAACACAGAGTGGTACACTTAATTGCAGAGTATTTTCAGGGACTGTCTCTTTGTTCAGTGTTTCTACAATGCCTAGCACAGTGGTGTTCTGGTTCATGACTAGGGGGCCTAGGACTATGGTAATACAATAAATAAATAAATAAATATAAATATGAGACTGAGAGCAGTGTGGAAGGTTTTGCCTGTTTCCAGAAAGTGGAATAATTTTTCTTGTGTAAGCTCCAAAAAGAAAATAATTTAATTTAGTCAACTTATCTTTCAGGAAAGCAAGCCTCATTCTTGAAAGTGTAACATTTGGGGGGATTGGCTGTCTGAGGGCTTTGCTAGTGAGCTACAGTCTTTCTCCTGTAGGTTACCAGTCTCAATCTAGCCCAGCTCACCAGGTATTAAAGCCTGTTCCCATTTGGTGACCCATATAGGAGAGCAGTTTGGTGACACTCCATCCCTGTTCCCACACCACCAAGCTTTGCCTTAATTGGCAGACTTAGCAGAGAGGCCAAGAACTGCATGAGTGGGCCATGGAAACTGATCTATCCCAGTTTTCCATAGAGGTGGAGTGCTTCAGATCAGGGCTGAGGCATACTAGCATGTTGCTGTGTGTTGGAAGTTTGTCCTGCTACTTTCCTGTATGTACGACATTCACCAAAGCTGTCACACCAGTCCCTTTCACCGGCATACATTTTTTTTAAGTTGAAGTGTATATACAGTTCAGTTAGTTATAAAATGCAAATAGCCCATTACGAGACATCACACATAGAGCTCTACAAATCTTGGCAGCTACACATAATCACACAGGGGCAGCTCTGTAACCTTTTCTGTTGTGATTCTTTTTCAGCATGTATCAATCACAGCTCCTTTGACAAGGTCTACATAATGCTGTCAATATCCTTTTTTATTATATTTATTGCAGTCAGCTTCTCAGTTGGAGAACCTTGACCAGGAATGCTGAAGTGTCTTAGCACATCTTTCAAAGGTTGATTTCCATTCATTGTCACATGTTCCCAACATCTTCTCTCAGAGTTGTTCAGGTTTTTTTGTTTTGTGGGTATTTTTGAGCTTTTTTGTTGAACCACAGTGCATTGAAATATGCATCTTCAGATTCCCTTTTTATATTTTGTGAGGGATGTTCGGGTTTTCCAAGGAAATGTACGTCAGAATTTCTTCATTGTTTTGTTCATACTTTTCTGATCTAGAGTTAGGTCTCATATCATCATCAGTATGTTGTCTGCCTCATTGCCCATGGTCTATATAAGAAAAAATGGTATTCCTCATTATAAGTCCTGATGCACTAGAAACTGTTTGAGATGGCCTATCCATTCTGACTACACTAATGAATCAACAACGTTAAAGCTTTTGGGGGAATATTATTGTCACTGACCTTGAAAAGTAACAAATTATATATGCTTGGTTTTAATTCTTCTTTCTGACATTAATGTACTTTTAAGGCAGCTTGTTCTTCCCCTCCCTCATTGCTACTATAGAACTGCCCCCTCCGTGTCTATTTCTGTTGGATTTAGGCATCTTTGCTGAAGCTGCTCTGTTTTTGGCCTGCAGCCCATGTCTCAGAAGAGCCACTTCTTTAAGGAGTTTATATTTCCTGGCCCTGCCTGCTATTCTCCTTAACTGTATTCTGCACTGGGGATTTTGCTGACCTCAGAGCCGTCTTAGAGTGCTTAGCTCTTCTAGTGAGAGCTGTAAAACATTAACTCTGTAAGTGCCTTCTAGTACAAGGACTCCATTCTTTTTTCTAATAGGTGTGTATCAGGTAACATAGGAAGCAGTATCAAGCAAAGGAAGGTACTCCACAAGCAAACTGTTGTTGTGGAAAGATATGCAGGCAAGGATGGACATCCTGAGGATGAGAAATCAGATGGGGAAATGTTGTACGTGTTGGAGATGGACAGTTGAGAGAAGAAGTGGGGGTGGGGAAGGATGTGGATGATGAACATGAATTTGACAATGGAAGAGGGATAAAAGGAAAGACAAGGTAGAAGAGGGAAAGAAGAGGAAGAAAACCAGGAGACTGAAAAAAAGAGGTAGAAGAAGGAAAAAAATGGAAAATCCAAACTTTTGGACAATGCAAAGTTGAAAATTGAGGGGAAGAAACAAAAGAAGGCTAAGTATAGAAGGCTTCATGTCAAAAGTAATTACAATTTGTGTTTTCAGGGAAGGACCCCTGAATCTCCTTGCTAGAGTTAAGAATCAAAGCCTCCAATGAATTCTTTTGAGTTCTCCTCTGCACTGATCTCTACTCCCTTGACATGTACTCATCCCACCTGCCTTCTCCAGATACAGACAATTCTGATTTAACTGCAGTCTGTCTTCATCTGAATGTCTAGGGTTAACAGCTGAACCCCATTTGGGCCTAATCAGCATCTTCCCTCAGGCTCAAGTTTATTTAAAAAAATGCATCTAGACCACACTGCTGATTACTGTGTGGGCCAAATTCAGAACTGGTGTATGAAGATGCAACTCCATTGGCTCTGTCTGTTTTGCATTATACCACAATTCAATTATATAATGAAGTTTTCATGCTATTTGCATATATCATTTTCTTAGAGCCTATAGTTATGGTATCATTATCCCAGTTGGAAACAGCACTAGCTTACCCTGGATACCATGATATTGCATAACGTGAAAGATGAAACTCAAATTAAAATAAGATTCTTATCTAGAAATAGATTTGTACAATACCTCCTACAACAAATCATATTTGTTAATGTAAAAATAAACACATTGCCAATAGAAAGGAGGTTAAGGGGGAAAGTCCATTAGGGATTTCTCACCTGACAGCTGCATTTAGGAGAAGCTGACCCACCAGTGTCATTTCATTCTTCAAAGGAATAACATCCCCCTGCCAACCTCACGCCTCAGGAGTGCTACTCTGAATTACAGAAGGAATCAAATATGCTATTAATAAAACCAAAAATTGTGAGGATAGGCAGGGAGACAAGTTATTTTCATTTTTAGGCATGACAAACAGTATTTAATTGACTCATGACTTGCCATTTGCTCAAACATTTGTGAATTATGCTGTCTCTTGCTTTATTATACCCCGTTTCGATGTGTGATACACACACATTTAAACTTGCATAGAGTGCTAGACTTAATCCCTTACTGCCAAATACTGGAATTCCCCAGTCTGACACACAAATACAAGTGTTGACTCACCATATTATTTTTAGCACTATATTAAAAGGAATGACATCAAGTACTAAGATTTTAATCACTTTGGGGACAGCATATCCATATCTCCTGAATAATAAAAGATGAGAAAATGTTAAATTTAACAGTGTGTGACTGGCATGAGTGCAGACTGCATGGACTGTTTGAGATAAGGCAGCCAACAGAAGTGATATTGATGAGTCTTACTAATAGGAGACCTCATTTCAGCCAACCGCTACAAAATCTTAACTGGGCTGTCATGAGTGAGCACCATTATTTGAGTGAGAATTGCAGGTTGTGTGGATTAGTTAAGTCTGACTGTGTGTGTATGGATGGATATATGTGTATAATTACTGGTAAATTAAGAGGTATTTGTAAGATGTCATAAATCTAGGTTAGGACTGTCAAAAGTACCCTAGTGACTTAGGAGCCTTGGTCCCATTGACTCTCAAAGAGATGACTTCTAAGTACCACATCACTTTGAAAATGAGGTTGAGGCTCCTAAATCCCTTAAGCACTACTAAAATTGTACTTCTAGTTTAGTGTCTCATAAATAACATGAAATAGGGAAATGCAAGACGTGGTTCCTCCATAAAGGACCTACCTTTTCCTTGCTGCATAAATCATGAGATCAAAGAAGGCAAAATAACTTTTAGGACTGAAGGCTTCTATGATAGTTTTCAGTTTGGAGTACCTGTTTTTCCCTTTTAAAACTGTGAATAACCCTAAACAGTGGGAGACTTACGTATTTTCAAGAATACCCGAAAAGCAATCCATTCCCAGGAGAAATAAATAAATATTGGGGGGGGGGGCAGGAGGAGAAAAATATCACAGCTAAAATGGCTTCTCATTAACTCACATAGAGCATTTTATCTACAATCTCTCCCAGAAGAAAATGAGTCAAAGCAGTTTCCTCAGACTTCAGTGGCAGACTTAGACAATTTTGAACCAGAAGTACAGGTCCCGATCTTGCAAACACGTAAGCACGTTCTTAACTTTACTATCATGAGTAGTCCTGTTGAGTTCAGTTGGACTACTCATGGCAGTAAAGTGAAGCACACATATAAGTGTTTGCAGGTTTGGGACCTTAATATGTTACTTAATTCAGGTGACTAATATCAACCAACTCAACTTGAAAATGCAGTGCAAAACCTTTCTGTGAATTTTTATCTAACTATCCAAACAATGTAGAAATCTGCATTCCAGATCTTCAACATTTTCACTTGTAAGGAAAATCCATGCAAATTACTAAATTTTCACAGAATCTCAGTGGAATCAAAATAGGCACAAATATTTTTCACAGTTCTAGTCCTCAGTCAAACTTTTCCAAACTTCAAATATTTGGGTTTGATTTTTGTTCAGTGCAAGGAATATCAAAGGGTTGGGTCAGTTCTTATTTGATCTGAACCAGTTCATCCATCTCTAATAATAAATTAATCTTTTAAGAGCAGATGTTTTTACAACCGAACCATTGGTGGAAAAGGGAGATAAAAGGCCAAGATTAGCCTGGTTCACTAGAGACAACATCCCCCACCAAATTATATGACAAAAAAGCTGTGGATTCAAAGGCCAAGATTAAAGCCTCCTTGAGCTTCTGTTTATATGCTACATGTCTGCACTTACTTATTAAATTATTGACTTTAAAATGTATTTTCAATTATGTTTGGAATATATATTTGCCTTTAACTAGAAATAGAAGATGAAAACCATATTATATTTGTGCATAGGAGGGGTATTCCAAGTGAACAAGTGAAGCATGCAGATAGAGAACAGGCAAAGCGTGTTGTCTACTCAGTAGTTTATGGAGCAGGTAGGGATCTGTACAGAACTAGAGACAAGTTTATTCTCACTACTGTTTACGTTTTTAGACGATTAACTAGAGCTGCAATGGATTTGAGTTAATTTAAATTTTTTAACACTAGCCATGCACTGAATTTCTGAAAGTGAATAAAGTGATCTCAGAATATTGCATCTTGATTTTTTTGACTATCATAAAATAGTCTACTTAAAAATCATTCAGAATAATATAGCAGCATTAACATAACATGAAAGTTATTCCCTGGCTAAGTTGATGCATTGACTTATTTTGCATTTTGACTTCTAAGTACATCTGAGCTACTATAAGGAGACTCATGAGTCAATGTAATTCAAACATCTGTCTTTACCTACCTAAAATTAGTATAATTCAGTGTGGAATATCCTCTGCATACCACCGGTGGATGCACACATAGAAGATGAAAGAAGTTGTTATTGAATCAAGGTCAGAATTTGGCCTTGAATGTTGTATTTTTATTAAACTCTCTGTACTGTACCATAAGTATAAATACTATTTCCAAAATATTGTAGGAAAAATAAGGTCCCTGCTCTTTGGAGCTCAGAATCTAAGTCAGACAAAAATATACATACCACAATTCCTCTAATATTGGTAAAGTTTCTGTTTTAATAAAATGGGCTTCTCCTGTATACTTGACTATCATGATCTCATATCACTATGTGAAGGATTTCCCATTATTATCATCCCATTTATTTAATTATTTAATATATCTTTAGATGTGCTGATTTTTTCTTAATCTACTATAAACTACTTCAATTTATATAACCTTCCTAAAGGTGACCTGCAAAAGGAAAAATAGAGTTTGTTTCCATGTTACTTCTATACAATGTAAAAGGAAGGTCTCCCCCCTCAAAAGATTTTGGTTGAAACAAGTGAAGATTCTGAATAAAAATCACTTCCCCTCTCACTTTCTTGGAATTTGTCTTATTAATAAATATATTATTCCAAAGTTTAGATTTCTAATGTAAAGAATAAATAGAAATAGCTTTCAGGCATTTCTACATCATGAAAAAAAATAAAGGACCCAAACCCAATTTTTATTCCTTTGCATGTACCTTTAATATTTATTTGGCTGTTAGACTGACAAATGCTAGTGCTCTTAAAGGCAAATTTACTAACACAACTCATTGATTTAACTGTTTAATAAAGCATTGAAATAAGAAATCTGGTAGCAGTATAGACCATAAAACATTAAAAACTAGAGCCGTACAGTAATATACACTTGTATGTGACTTAGAATCATAGGGTTAAGGGACTGCAAAGGTTATGTTGTCTAACCCGCTGCCAAGGTGTGGGATTTGTTGGGTCTAAACCATCCAAGACAAATGGCTATCCAGCCTCCTTTTGAAAACCTCCATAGGAAGTCTGTTCTATTGTCCTACTGTTTTTACAGTTAGGAAGCTTTTCCTGAGATTTAATCTAAATCTGCTATGCTGTCATTTGAGCACACTGCCTGTTGTCCTGCCCTCTGTGGCAAGAGAGAACAACTTTTCTGCGTCTTTTTAATGGCAACCTTTCAAGTATTTGAAGACCACTATCTTGTCCCCACTCAATCTCTTCTTTTCCAAACTAAACATACCCGGTTCCTTCAACCTTTGCTCTTATGGCTTGCATTCCATCCCTTTGATCATCTTTGTCACTCACCTCTGGATCCTTTCCAGTTTCTCCACATCCCTTTCTATACATTGGTGACCAAAACTGGACAGTCCTTCAGCTGAGGCCTAACCAGTGCTGAGTAGAGCGGAACTATCCTCTCCCATGACTTGAATGCTATGCCTCAGTTAAAGCAACCTAAAATTGCATTTGCCTTTTTTGCAAGAGCATCACATTGCTGACTCATGTTGAGGTTGTGATCCGCCACAACTCCCAGATCTTTCTCAGGAGTGCTGCTCCCAAGCCAGTTATCCCCCATTCTGTATTTCTGCATTTGGTTTTTCTTCCTGAAGTGTAGTACTGTACCTTAAATTTGTCTATGATGAATTTCATTTTGTTGTCTATACCCTAGTTCTCCAATTTATCTGGATCCCTCTGAATTTTAGCTCTATCCTCCAAAGTGTTGGCAACCCTTGAAGCTTTTTGTCATCTGCAAATTTGATCAGTATGCTACATCCAGGTCATTAATAAAGATGTTAAACAACACCAGACCCAGAACAGATCCCTGTGGTACCCCACTTGAGACCTCCCTCCAATCTGATATCATTCCATTACTAATTACTCTTTGTTGGCAGTTGTTTAACCAATTACGTATCCACTTAATGGTGGTTCCATCAAGCCTGCATTTCTCCAGCTTACTTATCAGAGTGTCATGTAGGACTATGTCAAAAGCCTTGCTGAAGTCCAAGTATATTATGTCCACCGCATTCCCCCTATCCACCAAACCAGTTGCCCTGTTGAAGAAGGAAATCAAGCTGGTTTGGCATGATTTGTTCTTGGTAAATCCATGCTGGCTGCTAATGATTGCCCTTTCATCCTCCAGGTATTATCAAATTGAATGTTTTATACATTACTCTAGTAGCTTCCCACATATTGAATCAGACTGTCTGATCTATAGTTTCCCGGCTCCTCCTTTCCCCCCTTTTCAAAGATGCAGTCACATGTTATTTTTTATGAGAAGACTGACGCAAAGTAGGCATTGAGGAGCTTTGTCTCTCTATCATCTTCTGTTACCAGCTCACCTTCTCCACTGAGCAGCGGACTCGCACCGTCCTTGATCTTTCTTTTTTGTCTCACACTTCGTAGTCTTCAGGAATTCTTCCACCATTTCAGAGAGCTCTACATATTTACAAATTTAGGTATGTCTGAAGTGCAACATCGCAAATGAAGAAAACAAAATGGTGATCATATCATATATAGTTCTTTTCTGGTTGTTGAGCCTTTAGATTACACTTGGATCACATTTCCAAGGTCTTCCATGAGAACTAGATATGTACTTAAAAAACAAAAACAAAACCCTTGAGACATTCACCTAATCACTTGCCTCCAGAAGCTAGTACTTTAACACACAAACTGAACAGCATGAGAAGTGACAACACTACAGACTTCCTGTCTACTTTGAAGCAATTCAGTTCACCTGTCTGTGCCTTGTTCATCTGTAAAAAATATAATGAGGGGCACCAACTTATCTGTTAGTTAATTAATTCATTAAATCCTAAATTAGGCCATGCCTGTATGTACAGCACTGCAGCGTACAGCTGTACGGATACAGCTGCACTGCTACAGCGTGTCTGGTGAAAACACTCTATGCTGACAGGAGAGAGCTCTCCTGTTGGCATAATAACACCATCTCCATGAGTGGCATAAGCTATGTTGGCAGGAGAAGCTCTCTCATTGACATAGTGCTGTGCACATGAGTGCTTACGTTAGTGTAACTTATGTTGCTTAAGGGGGTGGAATATTCACACCCCTGAGCCACATAAGTTTTGCCAACATAGGTTGTAGTGTGGACATAGCCTTTGTTTGATATCCCTCTGTGCAGTATCTGAGTGTTTGGGTGGACGAAGGGGAGACAAAAAAACGAAAGAATTTGTATTTTCAGTCTTCTAAGATGATTTTTTTTAAAGTGTAAAGCTGTTGTTGACACTTTCTGTCCTTTTCAGTTTTTCATTGCTATTGCTGATTAATTTGCATGTTTTCATATGTGATATTTTAACCTATTTATTAAATGTTCTTTGGATGGGAAATGTGGCCAGCTTAGACATTTGTTACAGTTCTCTTGTGAAGCCACAAGCAGATTCCTAACTGGTATAGAGAGACTGGTAATTCTGAACAATGTTTTCTGAACAATGAATGAGAAATTTTGGGGAAGTGGGGGAGAGTTAAATTAATTGGTCGTCAAACAATAATACAACACTGGAATAATTCCATTAGGAGTCATCCCAGATGTCTTGCAAATTTCTGATTCTTGCACTTTGGCTAGATTTGTTCTTCTAGGCATCAGTGCAGCTCCTGACATAGCTGAGTACAAAATACTAGAGAATTATTATGAAATGCATATCAGACTGACAGTGATGGCATTTGGGTGGCTGAAATCTTACTTCTCTCAGAAACACCATCTAGTTTCTCTTGACATTATTACTGTGACGACTAATATTTTATATCTCTGGTGCTTCAAGACATTGCCTTTCAGCAAATGTTATTTGCAGACACAATGCTGTCAGTAATGTTGATGTATGGTTTTATTTGCACTTGAACTACTTGGTTCAAATTTCTTTAAATTGTACTTCTTACCTTTTAATCTCATAGCATGGAAAACTTTGATCTCATTTTTCTCTCATACTCCTTTGCTTTATCTTGTTATAGATTCACTTTGATATAGTTTTACTTATAACGCATATCTAGATGCTGGGTAAGTCTTGTTGCGACTTTCTCTATGCTTCCTTTAAAATCTATCCTTTCTTTTCCATCGCTCCTGCTAAAACCTTGGTCCATGCCTTGGTCATCTCTTGTTTCAATTACTGAATTCTTCTCTTTTGCTTCCCTGCATTGCACTTCTCCAGCTTGTCCAAAACACCCTACCTAAAATCATTCAGCCCCATCACCACCATCCTCACATCTCTGCATTCACTTCCCTGCTTATTCAGCATTAAATTCAATCTTCTAATCCTCGTATCAAGGCTCTGCATAAATCTACCCCTGACTAGTTTATGAATAAAAGTGAACAAAACTAAGAACCCTACAGGATACATGTTATGAATCTAAAATACAGATATTATCCTAAAATTTGTATTTAAACTATTAAGATGTAATATGCAGGGGGGAAAACCTCTGCTGAGTTACACCCAAATTCAGTAAGGTATTTCAACGACGAGTTTAGTCCTTTCTTAATCAGTTAAAACACTTAAGCTTAAAATGAAACATATACTTAAGTAGTTTGCTGAATCAGGACCTTAGTATATGTGACCATCCAAATTACTACACTGGTCATATTTCACTAGTCAATGTACAGTTCAGTACTAATATTTATAATGAAGCAATATTTAAATGATTTTCTGTTCTACATTATTGTGCACAAGGTAAAGAACGTCTTGCTGGATGTCTGGGAATTACTCCTCTTCAAGCTGGTCAATTTATAGAGAGTTTTCTGGTGAAATACAAGAAAATTCATGACTTTACAAAGAAAACCATTGAGCAATGCCACAATGAAGGTAATAAAACCTATAAAATACGTTCTTGTTTACCGTTCAGCTGCTATGCTACATTTTACAATGACGACAGAGACTCAACTCAGATAATGCTTGTAGGATAAGAGAAAAAGTTGAAAGAAATGATGAAAATATCCACCCCGATGAATGTGGTCTGCCCTGTGTTATGCTGGCAAACTGGGAGGATCTGGTTGGATCCACCACAGCTGCTGCTTCCCAGATATTGTTATTTACCAGGAATGCTCTTTATCATTTGTGAATGGCAAGAAGTTCCTTTCTTTTTTAATATGGCTCTCAAAGTCCAGTTATCCATATTTATATTTCGAGATTAGTTTATTGCAATGCAATGTACATACCACCATATTGTCAAACTAGTAAGAAGTTGCTGCTAGGGCATAACACAACCTGCTTAGTAAGCACTGTTTCACAAAGAGAACATGTTACACCTATGGCCTGTGATCTGCACTGGCTACCCCATGATTTCTTGGTGAGCTTTTGGGTATCCAAGGCTATAAAGCCCTAAAAGATATGAACTCAAAACACCATCTGTCTATCCCATGTCATGTCACAGTAGATGTGATCATCTGAAGAGTATAAGCTAATGTAAGCGGGGGAATAGTCCCGCTGTTGTGGGGAACTTTCCTGGCTTCTGCACTACCCTGGTGAAGTGGGCTAGCGAAAGGATCTGAGTCCTTGCTCCCACTTTCTTTACTCAGTGGCCTCCCTGCCCTTGAGGACTCCCCTTCCACTCTCCTGTCTGGCAGAGTCTTCGTAACCCCAACAAGGCTGGGCCCAGGATTCCTGAGGGGCTCAACCCCCAACCCTGCTGTGGTCACCTAGGATAGGGGCTAGGGTGTCCCCACTCCGGGGTACTCTCTCTGCACTGGGCACTTCTCTGACCCACTGACCATTACATACAATTTAAAGCAAATGCAAGTGTCATAAATATAAAGGGAAGGGTAAACACCTTTAAAATCCCTCCTGGCCAGAGGAAAAACCCTTTCACCTGTAAAGGGTTAAGAAGCTAGGATAACCTCGCTGGCACCTGACCAAAATGACCAATGAGGAGAAAAGATACTTTCAAAAGCTGGGAGGAGGGAGAAAAACAAAGGGTCTTTGTCTGTCTGTGTGATGCTTTTGCCAGGGACAGAACAGGAAAGGAGTTTTAGAATTTAGTAAGTAATCTAGCTAGATATGCATTAGATTATGATTTCTTTAAATCCTGGGAAATTAAGCTGTGCTGAATATAATGGATATTCCTGTATGTGTGTCTTTTTGTAACTTAAGGTTTTGCCTAGAGGGATTCTCTATGTTTTGAATCTAATTACCCTGTAAAGTATTTACCATCCTGATTTTACAGAGGTGATTCTTTTTTACTTCTATTAAAAGTCTTCTTGTAAGGAAACTGAATGTTTTTTCATTGTTCTAAGATCGAAGGGTTTGGGTCTGTGGTCACCTATGCAAATTGGTGAGGATTTTTACCAAACCTTCCCCAGGAAGTGGGGTGCAATGGTTGGGAGGATTTTGGGGGGAAAGATGTTTCCAAACAACGCTTTCCTAATAAATAAACCCAGATAAACGTTTTGTGATGGCAGTGGAAGTCCAAGGGCAAAGGGTAAAATAGTTTGTACCTTGGAGAAGTTTTAACCTAAGCTGGTAAAAGTAAGCTTAGGAGGTTTTCATGCAGGTCCTCACATCTGTACCCTAGAATTCAGAGTGCGGAAGGAACCTTGACAGCAAGTTATTTAATCAACAATTAATTTTAAAAAGAATAAGGAAAAATGGGAAAGGTTAAAGAAAACACATCAACCCACTCTGTGGCAGGGAACATTACAAACAGTGTCTCTGGAATGTCAGAGCAGTTCACAGTCTGTTCCTTGTAAGTCCCAGGCCTTCTTCTCAGGCCCTGGCTGTGCTTCAGGGATGCTGTGGGTTGGACACTTGCTCTGGTGGTGGCCACACGCTCTCAGGCTCTAAGTGGTAGGACCCTTCTTCCCAGTGTCGCCCCCGCCCTGTCGGGGTTACAATCCAAGCCTGGCCTGCAGAGCCTCTTGGCTGAGGCGTCTCCCTGTGCTGGGCCCACTGCCCAGGGTCCCCATCGCTCTCCCCAGCTGCTCACCGCACCCAGCTCCAGACTGCTCCAGCCCGAGCTCCACCACTCTGTCTCAGCACTGCTGCTGCTCTGCCTCCAGCTCCCTGGGCTGCTTCTTTGGCCCCTCTGCCTCTGTTTGCTACAGCTCTGCTCCCAGGACAGGTCTGCTGTGCCGGCTGCTTCTGTGACTCTGCTCCCAGCACTGACCTGCTTTGTGGGCCGCTTTTCTGGCCCCTCTGGCTCTGGTTGCTGCAGCTCTGCTCCCAGGGCAAGTCTGCTCTCTCTGGGCTGTGTCTCTGGCTTTGGGGCTGCAGCTCTGCTCCCAGGACAGGGTCTGCTCTCTCTGGGCTGCTTTTCTGGTCCCTCTGGATCTGGCTCTGCTCTCCAGCTTAGCTTGGGCCCCTGCTTTCTCCTTAGCTCGGCCCCACTCTGTCTGACCCAGGCAAATCCAGCTCACACGTAGGACGGGACCTCCCTGGCCTCCTGACTCCCTGATTAGCCTGCTCGCCCTGTCATTCAGGCTGACCTGGAGCATTGGCCTCTCCCCATTGTTCCTGGGGACTATTAGTCTCAGGGTCCTGATTTCACATAGACCCTTTCCCTTTTAGTACTGGGAGCTAGCCAACCAACACACCCCCACTGAATGTTAGTAAGGGGGCAACAGTCCCCTTACACTAACAATTTAGTGGCTGTCTACACTTAAAGCATTGCCGTAGCGCAGCTGCACCGGGAAAATGTTACTTATGCCGATGTGAGAGCTTAGATACTCCACCCCCCAAGAGGTGGTGGTTATGTCAATGGAAGAAGCCCCCTGTCAACATAGCACTGTCTATGCTTGGGGTTAGGTCGGTATAACTGCATTGCCCAAGGGGGTGGATTCTCCACTCCCTTGAGCGATATAGTTATATCAACATAAGTTGGTAGTGTAGACCAAGCCTTAGATTTGGGTTGGTGGCAGGATGTCCTTAGTGAGAGGGTTTTCACTTTAGAATTAACTTTTTGCTTTTGGTCCATCAGAGCACTAGACTCAACTGTTCTTTTCGCAAACTTTCTCAGAGGAGAAAGTTGGTTGCAGGATGATAGGATAGCGTAAAGGTCTGTCTTTTCAAAGGTTGATCTGGTCTGTTTAATGTCTGTGTTGCTACTTTTGGTAGTGCATCTAGAGTGTGTGATAGGCATAACTGAAAAATCTAAATATATAACAATAAACATTTAGTGCTCGATGTAGGCAAAGTTATTGACATGTTGACTTTCTATGCTTGGTTTTGAATTTGTCTTCATATGCACATGCATGAAGGCATGTAGAGCTGTTCAGGAAAAAAAGTAATTAGCAACAAGACAAGGCTGTTCCTAGGAGCATTGGTACCCTTTGGTGCAAATGGCGTTAGATGCCTCCCCAACAAGTTGCTTAGTCATTTACTTGGTGCTTCCTTCCTCACACCAACCTACCTGATCTCTTTAGATGTGTCACTTCATCCTAAAGTTTCTCTAAGTTCTTCTTAGAGTACTTGCCCATATATATTATTACTCCTGGGGGAATGCTGCATCACTGCTTGCATGCAGAATTCATGTCCCGCACAAATTTCTTTGCTTCCCCGCATAAAAATGACTGTCTGATGGGGAAACAAAGGGAAGCTGCATGAGCGATCATGTGCCACTCCCCAACAGCATGGGTGCCTCGTTTTGGGCACTTGGAACAGCCAACGGAGAGGTAAATCACTGTGGGGAGGGGCAGGCCTGGGAACTCCCCAGCTGGTGCTGGGTCAGACCCACCCCGCATCTGCCCAGTCCCTGTGCATCTGGGACCCCATACTCAGACTCCGCCCTGCTGAGATTCACCCCCACACACACCCAGAACCCCCCCCCCGAGCCTCCCATATCCTAGACCCCACCCCGCCTAGCCTCACCCCCTGCACCCAGAGCCCCCATCACCCCCACACCCGGCCCTTCCCGGCCAGTTGCTCCTACCCTGCGCTGGGCTCAGCTGCTAGTCCCTGCTGGATTGGGGGCGGGGTAGGAATGCATTTCCCCTGCACAGAGCAGCTGGGGCTGGACCAGGGACAGAGCTGGATCAGACCCACCTCCAGAAGCTCCCCCAGATTTGCACTCCTTCTGCTTCCTGCCCTTATCATTTCTCAGCCATGCAGGGAGGGGTCACTGTACAGGGAGCTGCTCCGCCATCTGCCTACTCCCCATGAATCTGGACCCCTGCCATTCCCCTCACATCTGCATCCAGACCCTCATCCCTGCATCCAGACCCTCACCCCTGCACCCAGACCACCCTCTGTTGAGCCCCCCTCACTTGAATCCCAACCCTGACAAGTCCCATCCCCTATGCACCTGGATCATCCCACAAGCCAGTCCCACCCAGACCCCCATCCTGCTTAGCCCGAACCAGCTGCACTTGTACCCCCCCGCCAAGCCCCAGTCTCCCAGCACCCAGTCTCCCCACAACCAGAACCCCACCTACTGAGCCGCAGCCACATTCACCTGGACCCCCCTGCAGAATCACATTGCCCCTGCACCTGAACCCCCCTGCACTCGAACCCGCCCCCCCCACAAGCCCTTGTTCATCCAGATCCTCCCCACACCCGGACCCACCCACTGAGCTGCTCGCACCCAGATGTCCCGCACAGAACCCTCTCACCCTACACCTGGATCCCCCCACATACACTAAGCCCCTCCACACTTGGATCCTGTCAGATTGAACCTACCTGCCCACACCTTGTACACCTGACACGGGGTTGCTAACCCTGGTGAGTTGCTTCACCTGCTACTCCTGAGGGAATTCTGAACCAGAACATTAAATATTCTGTACCAAAAAAATAAAAATTCTGTGGACAGTATTTTAAAATTCTGCAAAATTTATTTGTCAATAAATAAATGTGGAGGCTCCAGCATGGCAGTGGGGAGCACAGGCCACTGGCTGCATTGAGATGGGAGACCACACTGCAGCCTTCCCCCCCACCAAGACACAGACTTCTGGAGTGGGCCCAGACCTTGCGCTATGTCAGGGTCAGGTGCAGCCTCACTGCTGAGTCTGTATCCCAGAGGGGAATGGGCTGCAGGGTGATCTCCCACCTCTGTGCAGCCAGTCGCCTGTGCTCCCCACTACCATGCTGGAGCCTCCACATTTATTTATTGACATAAAATCTGCAGAATTTTGCAGAATTTTAAAATATTGTGTGCAGCATTTTAAATTTTTTGGTGCAGAATTCCCTCAAGAGTAATATTATATTTCACTTTTGGTCACATGCGGCCCATGCGGTTAAGATTGGAGTCTTTTGGCCAGCAGTGTCTGCTGGGGCCATTCATGCATCCTGAATGTCCTTGCACTCCCATACTACAAGCATAAAAGGCAGTGCAGGACCAACCACTATTCACCACCTGGGGCTCCAGTCAGGGAGCAGGTTGGGGCGCAGGGGCTTGCCCCACTTTGGCATCCACCCACCCGCAACCCCACTCCCTGGCAGGAGCACCAGGTGGAGTGAGGCAAGCCCCTGCGCCCAACCTCGCTCCCCGGCAGGAGCGCTGGGCAGGTGGAGCAGATTGGGCCATGGGGGCACCTATTTTTCCAGGAGTTCCCAGTTGGCCAGGGCCCCTGGGCACAGCTCCATGGGCCCAGTGGTTATGTCACTGCTTCGCCTCTCTCATTACTTCACTCCTAGGGTATGGATACTCACTAAAGACAAATGGGGATGTGTAGAGGGCACATGATTTAATACAAGGAGAGTCTGCAGCTGTTGGCCCAAAAAAACCCATTCTCCATGGCCCTGCAGCCACAGATACTAAATACAGTTCAAGAGCACACATGCTGGCTGACTGCATCGAAGAAATATGTAAAATTTTTGGCTCCTGAATTAGATTATGGCTTTGTAACTCTGAGGCTGAATTTTTGTGGGCCCAAAGCCACCAAGTCTGTTTATTTAAGAATAGGTTCCTTAGGCTGTTTTCTGCTGGAGCACATCATATATCAATAAAATGTAGTATAATTTGACATGAGCAGGGTTCATTCTGGGAACAGAGGTCTTGTTCAGCAAGTATCTCAAAGAAAAAAAAAGAGGACAGGTTTTACAATTTTACAGTAATTTGCAATGAATCAGAAGATGATGAACCAATTCCTTCGCTACCCCAAACAATGACTTACGAAAATTTAAGTTTAATGAAATAGATATTATACAATTTGTAAAAGTGCACTGGCCTGTTGGGTGCATGCAGACATCCTAGCTCCCATGCCATACTCCTCAGCCCTGTCAGAAAGGGACATTCTGGGACCTGCAGTTTCCCCCCGCTGGAGCACATGACCAGGAAGGAGTTATGGGGCTGGAGGAGCATGTGACTGCTTTCGGAAGGGGACTATATAAGAAGAAGCCTGATCTCGCTCTGAGAAAGTCAGGGTAGAGACATGACCTGGAGGGAGACTCTCCAAAGTGTAGGACTTGAGAAAACTGTGACTGTAATACAAGAATCACTGTAGTCACTCACCAGAAGGCCAGTCCTGAGCGGCTCTTGTTCAACAACGAAGTTTCAGATGCCCATCCCTGCCAAAAGACATCCCTATTTCCATTCAGTTATGTGTATAAGAGACCAGGTAGATAAGAGAGAGATCTGCTTTGAAGCTTCATTGCAATTAATAGAATAGATTTTGAGGCACTTAAGGCATTACCCACTGCAGATAATCAAGCAAAAAGAAAGTTATTTGCCTGTCTGGTAAGTGGACATGATGTAATTTGGTGGGTGCTTGGAGTCTATCTAAAAATGGATTGCAATACAGTCCTGCCATAAGAAACGCCTGCTCTGGAAGCTTCCATTAATGAATAGTATTTGGTAAATTGGAGAGAGTCCAGAGGAGAGCAACAAAAATGATAAAAAGTTTAGAAAACCTGACCTCTGAGGAAAGGTTAAAGAAACTGGGCATGTTTGACCTTGAGAAAAGAAGACCAAAGGGAGGCATGATAATAGTCTTCAAATATGTTAAGGGATTTTATAAAGAGGACAATAATCAAATGTTCTCCATGGCCACCAAGGGTAGGACAAGAAGTAACTGGCTTAATACAGTTTCATGACTGGCCAGGCTATGGTGTAACAGTTGTGTGTGTTTCTCTTTGATGCAAACCCGCCCCCTTTGTTGATTTTAATTCCCTGTAAGCCAACCACCCTCCCACCTTCGATCACAGCTGGCAAAGGAAATAAAGTCACTATTGTTTTGAAACCATGCATTATTTCTTTATTAATTAAAAAAAAAAGGGGAGATAAGTGATAAGGTGGGTGGGGTGGGGTGGGGGAGGAGGAAAGGACAAGGGCGCATTGCTTATTGTAGCCACACTACAAATCAAAACTGTTTGAATGACAGCCTCTGTTGCTTGGGCCATCCTCTGGAGTGGAGTGGCTGGGTGCCCGGAGCCTCCCTGTCCATCCCTCCCCCCCACCCCCGCGTTCTTGGGCATCTGGGTGAGGAGGATATGGAACGTGGGGAGGAGGGCAGGCGGTTGTACAGTGGATGCAGCGGGGATCTGTGCACTTGTTGGCTTTCCTGCAGCTCCACCAGACGCCTGAGCATGTCTGTTTGCTCCCCCATTAGCCTCAGCATTACATCCTGCCTCTCTCATCGCGTTCACTTAATGCTTTCCTGGACTCTGCCACTGAATGCCTCCATGCATTCAGCTGTGCCCTATCAGTGCGGGAGGACTGCATGATCTCGGAAAACATGTCATTGCGAGTGACATCACACATGGCTGGGCAATAGAATTCGTTTTCCAGGCAGCCATGGTAAGGCAAAGGGTACGCGGGTTTGGCTTCAAACTCCTTCATAACATGTGGGAATGTTTTCAAACTGCAGCATCTTCCTTTCCCATAGCAAGCAATGCCAGTTGGGTTTGCCATTTAAAAGGAGGGGCTGCGGTTTTTGGGTGGATGTGCCCCTACCCCTCCGCATGGCTATTTGGGATGATCCCTTTTAGCCAAGCGCAAACAGTCCAGCATGAACGGGATCCTTTTACTGTTCCCTTACAAAAATTCCCCTATTTCAACCAGGTGACCATGAATGATATCACTCTCCTGAGGCTAACACAGAAAGATAAAGACTGAATGTTGCTTGAATGCGACAAAAACCCGGGACCATTCGCCGCTATGCTTTGTGCTGCAGTGATTCCAGACTACTTGTTACTGGCTTGGCGAGGTAAAGTGTCCTACCATGGAGGACGAAATAAGGCAGCCCTCCCCAGAAACCTTCTGCAAAGGCTTTCAGAGTATCTCCAGGAGAGCTTCATGGAGATGTCCCTGGAGGATTCCCGCACCATCCCCAGACACGTTAACAAACTATTCCAGTAGCTGTACTGCCTGCGAATGCATCCCAAGTCTTCAGGGCAAATCAAACATTAAACACTATTGCTTTTAAACCCTGTACTGTAATTACAAATGTGCACTCACCAGAGGTGCCTTCTCTGCCTTCAGGGTCGGGGATCCCACCTTGGGAGGGTATTGGCTCCAGGGTGATGAAAAGGTCCTGGCTGCCAGGGAGAATTGATTCACTGCTTGCCTGCTGTGCATTCTCCTCCTTCTCCTCTTCCTCATCCACAAAATCCTCCTCTGTGTTATGTGAGACTCCCCCTTGCAGGTGTCCACAGACAGTGGTGGGGTAGTGGTAGGGTCCCCCCTAGCATGCCATGCAGCTGATCATAGAAGCGGCATGTATGGGACTCTGACCCAGAGCGACCGTTTGCCTCCTTTGTCTTTGGTAGGCTTGCCTGAGCTCCTTGACTTTCATGTGGCACTGCTGTATGTCCCTGTAGTAGCCTCTGTCCATCATGCCATGTGTGATTTTGGCATGTATATTAGCATTTCTGTTTTTTGATCGGAGTTCTGTCTGCACAGATTCTTCTCCCCATACAGCAATCAGATCCAGTGTCTCCCATTCTCTCCATGCTGAAGCTCGTTTGCGATTCTGGGGGGACTGCATGGTCACCTGTGCTGCTGAGCGCGCCATGCTGACCAAAGAGGAAATGAAATTCAAAAGTCCCCGGCGGTTTTCCTGCGTACCTGGCTAGTGCATCGGAGTTGAAAGTGCTGTCCAGAGCAGTCACATTGAAGCATTCTGGGATAGCTCCTGGAGGCCAATACCGTCGATTTGCATCCACACTACCCCAAATTTGACACAGCAAGGTTGATTTTAGTGCTACTCTCCTCACCAGCAGGGAGTACAGAAGTCAATTTTAAGAGCCCTTTAGGTTGACGGAACGGGGTTGCTTGTGTAGACGCATTCATTATAAAATCGACCTAATGCGGCTAAATTCGACCTAACCCTGTAGTGGAGACCAGGGCTCAGAGACTTCTACAGGCTGAAAATGATTTGGGAATGTCTGAGGTTGCACAGTTCTTTCTCTATGAGGTGGAGCTTGGGGGAATGCCCATGATAAGGACTGCACAGTTTCCAGTATGGCTGTGCAAGGATATTATATGGATAAGACATAAAGGCCCAAGGAAAACACTATGGTGTTTAGGTTTGTAGGAGACCCAAGACTCCATTTCTGACCCATAGAATTCAGAAGAAGAGGCTTTAGGGGAATAGATAGATGATCCCTTCCCACTGTGCTGTGAGTCAGATGAGGAATAAGAGAATTCTACCTCTAAAGGAGGGGCTGCTGAGGCAGGAGTACTGGGTGTAACATTGGAGCGGATGTTGTGCGGGGGAAGAGGTCAGTATTGATGTAACAATGGACATGCATACCAGAGGAATGTTAAGTTGAACCCAAAGTAAACAACACTCCAGCTCCTCCAGAACTTCTAGATCCTTTGGAACCACACATTTTCCTGGCACTGATTTAGGTGGTATGGTGAATTGGGCTCAGGTATAGCCGAATGGGGTACCCAGTGTCAATGTACTCCATGTGTCATAATAGTAATCAGGGCCAGGGAAGAGGTTGCCACTGGTTCCCAAGCACTTGGTGCCAAGTGCTGGGGCCAGAGCAGAGCCATGGCCCACCCAGGCCTACCTGTGGCTACGCCCCTGGGGCGAAGTTGTAGATATTTGACATTTTCTTTTTCAGTGTATTATCCGAATTGTCAAAGAATATATATACTCACCCCAAAATTCATAACATACTTTTCAATACAAACATTTCATAGAAAAAATCAACAGATTTGCCATCTGTTGTTACCAATCACAATGAAGAAGAGTGCATTGTCATCAAATGTGTTACTTTAATAACTGCAACTGTAATGCTGTGTCAGGAAAATCACTTTTCTCAGAACAAGGTGGGTGAGGTAATATCTTTTATTGGACCAACTTCTACTGGTCAGAAAGACATGCTTTTGAGCTTACACAGAGCTCTTCTTCAGGTCTGGGACACTTACTCAGCTAAATATAAATGGAACAGATTGTTCAGCATAAATAGTTAAGACATATTTCAAGGGACCATTCAAGGTGAAGTGGCCTATTAACACCCATCCAATCATAAGGAGGAAACAAAGGGCGGGAGAAACAGCTGGTGGGGAAGGTTGTTAGTGTGTGCGATATTTTTGTAATAAGCCATAAATTCAGTCTTTATTTAGTCCATGATTTTTAGTGTCTAGCAAAGTTATGAATTTAAGCTCCCTTGCTCAACTTTTGAAAGTGTTGTGTAGGTTTCCTTTGAGGATGAGGACTGATAGGTAAGATATAGAGTGATTGCCTTGTGAAAAGTGTTCACCCACAGGTGATATGGTGGTTTTGTGTTTTATCATTTTCCTGTATCATTTTCTCAGAATAGCATTTTCAACCTCTTTTTATAACAGCATATAATTGATTCAGACTTTTACTCACAGAAGACATGCTGTTCCTTGTTTATTCTTTGCAATGCTTAAAAAATTACTATCACCATAGATTTTTAGAGACAAGGTGGTTGAGGTAATATCTTTTACTGAACCCCAATTTCTGTGGTGAAAAAGACAAGCTTTCAAGCTACACAGAGCGCTTTTTCAGGTCATCACATCCTCCACCAATAGAAATTGGTCCAATAAAAGATATTACCTCACCCACCTTGTCTCTCGAAAATCCTGGGACCAATACAGCCACAACACTGCACATAACCATAAGCTGTCATTTCATATCATAACTGCATTAATAAGTTAGTTCTACTAAAGAGTAGTGGATTACTGCAGATATTTAAAGCCATAAATAACTCCTAAACATCCTGTTTGATGAAGTGCTACTCAAGCAATATATTTTTGATTAGATCTACTTAAAATAATATAGCTTTCTTTTCTTGAAAGATGTGTCAAAAAACATTCCCATTTCTGTGATAATGAATCCATGTATATAACCAGGAAAAGTCCCATAGCTAAAATCCTTGGCTGCGAGCCAATGCAGAGATGGAAGACACCTGTCTCTACTTGAGTCCATTATGAGCTGTCAGCTATGATATAACCAGTATAGCTATACCAGCAAACCCTCCTAGAGGAGGTGCAATTTTTACTGGGAAGGGTTGTTTTGCTGAAATTGCTTATACCAGTTTCCTGAATAAAAGAAGCTATACCAGCAGAAGGACTTTTTGGCATCTCAGTCTACACTAGGGCTTTTGCTGGCATTGGCATGTTGGTTAGGGGTATAATTTTTTTTCCCCACACCGTCCTATCCGACATAGCTATACCAGCAAAACTTTTAAGTGTAGACCAGGCCTGAGCAACTTCAACCTCTAATGATTTGAACTGGAATTGAGTGTGCTTAATGCCTTGCAGGGTTAGAGTAATGGAGATATCAGTGATACGCGGTTACATCCACATTTCACTCTACCAGTCAGACTACTTTTGAATAGCTGGGAAACAAATGTTGTGCATCAAGTGACTTAGACTATTTTCAGTATTCTGTAATATTGGCCAAAAGCATCAGGCAATTGCTGACAAATGTATGTATGACAAATGGAAGATTTGTTTCAAATCTCATATTTAACCACTCCATTAACGCTGTTTTCTATTTTACATATCAAAAGGATATGTGGTTTCCATCATGGGACGTAAAAGACACTTGCCTAATATCAATGCTCGAGACTACAGACTACGTGCTCAAGCAGAGAGGCAGGCTGTCAACTTTGTTGTCCAAGGTATTTAAAAAAAAAGTTTAATTTCCTCTGGCTGGGTGGAGGTTGAGAATTGAAGTCAACAAACAAGAAATAATAAATGGGTGGCATGAATTAATTTTGTATTTTACAGCTTTAAGTGACAGAAGTATGAAACACTCACTAGCCTGTAGAGAACAAGAACACAATGGTATACTACAATACAGTATGGTAGCTAGCTGTATGAGGTGGAAGATTTTCAGATGCAGTTTTCCTAAGGCTGTCTCTTTTTGGTTTCTTTGTCAGTTTGTGACTGAGGGCCTGTCTACACTTACAGCCCTGCAGTGGTACAGCTGCAGCAGTTAGTGAAGACACTACCTATGCCAACGGGAGAAGCTCGTATTCCACCTAACAAAGAGGTGGTAGCTATGTCGACAGGAGAAGCCCTCCTGTTGACATAGCGCTGTCTGTCCTGGGAGTTCAGTCTGTATAATTGCATTGCTCAGGGGGGTGGATTTTCCACACATCCGAGAGATGTAGTCATACAGACATAAATTTGGCATGTAGACCATGGCACAGAAACAAGGGTTTCAATGGTTTTACTACTAAGAGATTCAAATTTTTATTTTTTGAGATTTCTGTTTTTTGGGAAATACCTATTATAAGGGACTTTGTATTGTTTTATTATTATTTCTGTTGAAACCAGGGCTCATTCTTCATGTGTAATGTGCAGGAAGAAAGCATTAAAGAGTTAAACAGGTGTTATCTTCGCAATATAAATTAGCAAACTTGCCAAACAAAATGCAATAAATCCACATAATTTACTTATGTCAGTCTGCTGAGTTCAAACCTCATTTGAAGTAATGTGGTGTCTTTAAATGACCCTTTCTGCTGCTTTAAGAGGTTGCATTAAAAATCTACAGGTTTTTACTTATTTAAAGAGCTGATGTTGGTATGATTTGCATAATGTTTGCAAGTTAGAGTGGAGCTGTGAACCCTATCATGCAAATGAAAAATGCTTTTTAGACATGTTTATGAAGGTGCTTCTCATGAAAGTGGCTTGAATTTTCCTTTAGGAAGGAAGAATGAGTTGTTGGGTTTTTTTGCCCTCAAACTTACTTTCTTTTAATGTTTTGTTTTCAAAATAGGCAAATTAATTATGTAATATTCTGGACTATTGTCCATTGGCAGCTGCATCTTACAAGGAGGTATAGAGCATCTGTAACTGAAGTCAGTGGGAACTGAGGACACTCAGCACCTCGCAGAAGACATTTGGTGTCTTGCAGGACTGAACCCCAAATTTCAGACAACAAATTTGGGTTTTTCATTATTGAAACACCAGAAGAGAATTTTGCAGAATTGGTTGAAACTTGGAATTTCCATTCCACAGGACATTTCAAAATTTTCTTTTCTTCTAAATTGAAATGAAATTTGAAATGACTTTATTGTAGCTTTTTATCGACTTTATCATTTTGACTAAATATATTATATTTATATTTATTTATTAATATTCAAAACACTAAAGTAAAAATGAAGCACTTAGACCTCATCAAAATGAAATGTTTCAGTAATTTATTGTCAAAAATTTCAATGAAATTGGTATGTTCCCACAAAACGTTTCATTTAGTTGAATCAGCATTTTCCAGTTGAAAAATGTTCGACTGGAAAGCTTTCAGCTATTTACAGAATTATGATAGGTATTTCAGAAGGGTGTTAAAATGGGTTTATAATTTAAAAATATTCAATTATTTTTTAATAGTAACAAAAAATTCCTTCTACATTGAGATTTTAATTTCAGAATTTCATCTTAAATAATTTTTAAAAACCATATTAAACTCCTCTATTTATACTGACTATAGTTACTGTGGTAAAAGATACAGTACTGATTTCATATAGTAAGGTAGCATCTCATCTTGGTGACAACTTATGCTTAAAAAACTATATTTGTTATGGCACAAATAGTGAAAGGAATGTATGGTGTACCAATTTGAAATGGCTGTCATTGACTTTGACATGATTATTTTTTGAAGATATTTTGTCTTATTAGCCATTCCCTAGCTCAACTTTCTTAACTGAGCTTCTGTCGTCTTTTCTAACTCTATTCCATAGATTTATTTAGCTTTAACTCATGAAACATTGCCTTACCATAGCTAAAATCTAGGTTATTTAGGCTATTAATCGCTTTGATTTTTCTCGTGGATAAGTTAAGAAACTCCTTTTCTCTCTCTCCCATGCACACGGTATGTATATTTGGGATGATTCATGTTTCAGGGTGTAAGCCAACCTTTAATGGTAATTCAGAAAAGAATTTCTTGGGTGGGGGTAGGCTATTCCATAACTTCCTACTAGAGGCTTTCTTGCATCTTCCTCTTTTGAAGCAGTTGGTACTAGCCACTATCAGAGACAGAATACTGTGTTTCACTTGACCATTGGTCTGGTCCAGTCTGGCAATTCCTATGTTCCCATATCAATATTAAAGATGAATTCATACCTACATTAATAGTATTAATAAGCATTTTTTATTCTTTTGTAATACTGAATCTTTGTTAACTTTATGGAGTCAGTTTCAGACCTCCTGTCATTTTGCATAGTTCAGAGGACTAAAGAGCTCTTCCTCCCCGCCCACCCCCATATTTTATATTTAAAACAGATCACTTTCTTTTGTAGGATCTGCAGCTGACCTTTGTAAAATGGCTATGGTTGAGATTTTTACCTCTGTTGCCATTTCTCCAACTTTAACAGCCAGGTTAGTAAGCGACGTTCTTTTTCATTTTATGACAGAAGTAGCTGAGATAAAGGCATTTCTGGGATTTTATTCTTTATTGTTCCATGTAATATGACATATTGTACCTATACTTTAACTATGACTTTTCTTTCTTGTTACTGTATTCAGCTAGATGAATGTTTAGTATGCATCTGAATCGTTTAACAAGCAAGGGCTGATGCTATTACTTTATATATTTACTGGAAGATTTTTGTTTATATTTTTGTGCTCAAGTAGATTTCTGTGTAATTCTATCCACATATACTGTGCCTAGTCATCAGATATAATGGGGACCCCCAACTTCATTTGAAATCATTGGTGTTCAGCTTTTTTAAAAATTAAGCCCACTGGTCACGTCTTTACTTGTTCTGAATTTATTCTATCAAGTTGATTGAATGTGATGTAAATTACTAACACATTCAATGGATTAGAGAAAAAAACATAGTAGCCAGGACACCAGAACTGAAGCGAACTGTATGAACAAATTGTGCTTCTCGGCAGGCAACTTTTATTTATTTATTTATTTATTTATTTATGTGTATTTTGTGTCATAAAGGGAAATATCTTATAGAATGTAAGGGAAAGCTAATGCATCACAATTTCCTTTTGTTAGTATAGCTATGCACAGTTGGGCAATAGATCACAGGACAGCCTCCAGATTCTTATATATGACTCGCAAGAAGAATAGAACCTAATGTTCAGTCATAAAAGACAGAACTATTGGTGCAAAAAGTCACTAAGCGTTATTATTATTATTATTAGCTCTAATAGAAAAAAGCTGTCAAGGTTCCTTCCCCTCTCTGAACTCTAGGGTACAGATGTGGGGACCTGCATGAAAACCTCCTAAGCTTACTTTTACCAGCTTAGGTTAAAACTTCCCCAAGGTACAAACTATTTTACCTTTTGCCCTTGTACTTTATCGCTGCCACCACCAAACGTCTAACCGGTATATTACTGGGAAAGAGTCCGTTCGGAAACGTCTTTCCCCCCAAAATCCTCCCAACTCTTACACCCCCTTTCCTGGGGAAGGCTTGATAAAAATCCTCACCAATTTGCATAGGTGACCACAGACCCAAACCCTTGGATCTTAAGAACAATGAAAAAGTAATCAGATTCTTAAAAGAAGAATTTTAATAGAAGAAAAAGTAAAAAGAACCACCTCTGTAAAATCAGGATGGTAAATACCTTACAGGGTAATTAGATTCAAAACATAGAGAATCCCTCTAGGCAAAACTTTAAGCTACAAAAAGACACAAAAACAGGAATCTACATTCCATTCAGCGCAGCTTATTTTCTCAGCCATTTAAAGGAATCAGAAGCTAACGCATATCTAGCTAGATTACTTACTAAGTTCTAAGACTCCATTCCTGTTCTGTCCCCGGCAAAAGTATCACACAGACAGAGAGAGCCTTTGTTTCTCCCCCCACCCCGCCTCCAGCTTTTGAAAGTATCTTGTCTCCTCATTGGTCATTTTGGTCAGGTGCCAGCGAGATTATCCTAGCTTCTTAACCCTTTACAGGTGAAAGGGTTTTTCCTCTGGCCAGGAGGGATTTTAAAGGTGTTTACCCTTCCCTTTATATTTATGACAAAAGCCTTGAAGGCAAACATGGGGGAAAAAGAAATGAATCCTGGTCTTTCATAGTGCTGTGGTATGTGGTCAAATAGAACTTGAGGAATCTGAAGTAGAATTTCTGATAAAAGCAGAGAACAAAGGTTTGCAAAATGTCAAAGTTTTTATTGGAATATTTTTATGTGATATTGGGATTTTTGTAAAAAATCTCAATTGTCATAATAACATATCAAATCATTCAACAGGACTTTTCATTTAATCAAAAAAATCCAGGATTTGGCCCCATAAATATACTTTACAATAATATAATACTTAGATTGTGAGCTCTTTGGGACCAAGACTGTCTTTTTTGTTTTGTATTTGTACAGCACCTATAACCATGACTAGGGCTCCTAGTTCTATGGTAATGCATATAGTAATATTAAATAATAATATAGCTCTTTACATGGTAAATATATTTGTTATTCCTTAAATATTTACCCATACATACATCTCACAATGATTATGAGCATGAATATTAATAAGTTACAAGTTTCAGTAGAGACCTCACATGCTACCCTTCATGGGTAAATACTATGAAAGTGAGATATTTGGTGTAGTGTGTTTGTCAGGTCTGAGACATGAGCTGCTTATAAAGAACAATGAACCCTTTGCCTCTTGGCACCAATAGGCCTCTGTATCACACCTCCTATCTGACATTAACACAGTAGGGCTAGCTGCTGGCTATTTTGCAGGTGTCAGTTCTGAGTGCTCTTTCCTGGACAGGGTGTCTGCTACCACATTTTCTTTCTTTCTTGTGTGCACAATCTCCATCTCATATTCCTATAGTGCTAGACTCCATTGCCATAGCCTAGAGTTGGTACCTTTTGGTTATGTGTAACCACACCATACCAAGAGAGTGTGGTGGATCAACCTCAGCCTGGACCAGTCCACACAAGAGATCCACTTCCTGGACACTACAGTGCAAATAAGTGATGGTCACATAAACACCACCCTATACCGGTGTACTTACCTACATGCCTCCAGCTTCCATCCAGGACACATCAGATGATCCATTGTCTACAGCCAAGCCCTAAGATACAACCAAATTTGCTCCAATCCTTCAGACAGAGACAAACACCTACAAGATCTCTATCAAGCATTCTTAAAACTACAATACCCACCTGGGGAAGTGAGGAAACAGATTGACAGGGTGAGACGGGTACGCAGAAATCACCTACTACAGGACAGGCCCAACAAGGAAAATAACAGAACATCACTGGCCATCACATACAGCACCCAGCTAACATGTCTCAGCACGTTATCAACGATCTACAACCTATCCTGGAAAATGATCCCTCAGTCTCACAGACCTTGGGAGGCAGGCCAGTCCTCACTTACAGATAGCAAATACTCACCAGCAACTACACACCACACCACAGAAACACTAACCCAGGAACCAATCCCTGTAGCAAACCTCCTTGCCTACTCTGTCCCCATATCTACTCTAGTGACACCATCAGAGGACCCAATCACATCAGCCACAGCATCAGAGGCTCATTCACCTACACGTCTACTAATGTTATAATGCCATCATGTGCCAGCAATGCCTCTCTGCCATGTACATTGGCCAAACTGGACAGTCCCTATGGAAAAGAATAAATGGACACAAATCGGACATCAGGAATGGTAACATACAAAAGCCAGTAGGAGAACACTTCAACCTCTCTGGCCACTCAGTAACAGATTTAAAGGTGGCAATTTTGCAACAGAAAAACTTCAAAAACAGACTCCAATGAGAAACTGCTGAGCTTGAATTAATATGCAAACTAGATACCATTAACTTGGGTTTGAATAGAGACTGCGAGTGGCTGGGTCATTACACATATTGAATCTATTTCCCCATGTTAAGTATCCTCACGCTTTCTTGTCAACTGTCTAAATGGGCCATCTTGATTATCACTACAAAAGTTTTTTTCATCTGCTGATAATAGCTTATCTTAATTAATTAGCCTCTCACTCCACCTTTTCATGTTCTCTGTATGTATGTATATATTTATCTTCTTATTATATGTTCCATTCTATGCATCTGATGACGTGGGCTGTAGCCCATGAAAGCTTATGCTCTAATAAATTTGTTAGTCTCTAAGGTGCCACAAGTACTCCTGTTCTTTTTGCAGATACAGACTAACACAGCTGCTACTATGGAACAAAAAGAGTTAGGCACCTAACTCTCTGTTTTAGGATCCAAGTCCTAGCTTTGGCTCCACCGTGATGCACAAAACTTCTGTTGAGCCCTGTAGGCACCTAAACTCACTCGACCCCTAAGTTTTTTGCAGTAGTTCCCTATGCGCCTCTGTTTCTGCCTCTGGGCATGTGCACTGCTGTCTCCCGGTAATGGTGTCTTTTCCGTGTGCTGCCAGTTGTAACTCTGCCACTTGCTTTTCCACCACTGGTTTTTCATTTGTTGAAGTCTGGTCTGGACCATTTCTTTTGTTCGATGATATGCAGCCTTTCTAGCTGCCAAATCCTTATTTGCTATGTAGTCTCTATGGGTAGTATGTAGTGAGTTCAAGAGATCTTTGATTGCCTGCAAACTTGAGTCACTGCTGAAGAGCATTAATGACAGATTTATGCTGCTCAACACTGGCCTTGTTAAAGGTCATTATGCTTCTGTCATCAGCGCATTTGCCCCAACAATGATCCATCCAGATGAGGTTAAGGAGGACTTCTATCAAACCCTTGATAGCATCCTCAGTTCAGTCCCAGTTAATGGTAAACTGATCATTTTAGGTGATTCCATCGTCACAAAACTAACATTTGTACTTTCTGTGACCTCCTATGTGTCTCCCCTTTCAAGATGTGAATTACTGCATACGTTTTCCTTAGAATACGTTATAAAAAAATCTCTTGACAGAAGGTTTAATCTGTTTTGGCATGCATGGAATCTATTATATAATGATATTCTGGTGATGATCACTGATTGCATCTGTTGAGGCACTGGGAAATGAATAGGTACTTAAATTGTTTGTTTGCTTAATACACATCAGGTTTTGGTGTGAATTCAGGCTTGCGTGCATAGGATCCTTTGTTATCATCCAACTCCGGCTCCAATCCTAGTGCAATTTCACAGAAGGTGGGAAGAATGATGATGTAGCACCACAAGCACTAGATGAGGGATCATGGTAATTTTCCTGTTAAATCTCCATAGCACATAGGACATTTGGTCAGTTTTGAAAGGGTGTTGTGGGCAAGCCTTGTACCTCCAAAAGAAGCACTACTGTGGTAAAGGGTATAATAGAGCATACTGCTGGGAGCACAGGAATGAAAATCTAAGGTCAGCTCAGGAACTGTGAAGGCAAGCCTGAGTCAGCCCTGTTGTTGCTCCTGCACAACAGCTAGTATGGACCACCTGCCTCTGGTCTCTTCTCTGACAAGTGGCCCTTCGATCTAGTGCCAGCAAAGAATTTCCTGTCAGAGGATTTATCTGGGGTGAGAGAGAGACTCTCTGTGTTACAGATTTGTAGCGGGAGCAAGAAAACCTCATTTATCAGACATCTTCTTAGCTGCAGTTTAAAGGGCTGCTGAAAGGAAAAGAGATCAGGTGTGGGCAGGCCAGACCACTAGCTCTGCAGGGATAGGTCAAAGGCAGTTCATTGCTAGGGCCAGCATTACTGACTTCTGACCATTTCTTTGCAGTGCTCCCTTTATATCCTAACCACAGCACCCATCGGTGCCCCTCAGGATCCCATCCACCCTATAAATGCTCCCAAATAAAGCTAGCCTGGGCTAGTGGGTGTGTTGGAAGTGTGTCTCTCTCTTCTTCCCCCCAACAAAACCACCCCGTTGCCAGATTGCTTGTGTGGTGGATAGGAAGAGAGGGATAAGCAGCTTGCTTTTCCCCTTGGGCAGAAATAGGTCTTTCTGGCGCCCAGGTTCTCTGAGAGGGTTCACAAGTGCTGTTTGAAACAGCTGTCTTGTGTCTTCTTTCTGCAGGCAGTGCTGTTCTTCCAGGTGCCCTCTTGGTCACACTCTGCTGTTGACATAGAAAGCAGTTTTTCACGCATTGCAGGGCTTCTAGGACAAAAAGGGAGCAGTGCTCTCAAAACCCTAAAACAAATACCTTCTAATGAACAAGATTAGTGATTTACTGTTTCCTGAAATTTGATCTTTGTGATTTCAATAGCTTTTTAAGGAAAAGTTAATACCATATTTAATGTTTCAAAAAGCAATTGTTTTGTTTTAGTATTAAAAATACGCCTTCAAAATGTTACACTGGTCTAGCTGCAGAGCATGCTGCACTTAATCATTCTTTCGCAGTATAGCCAAAGAATTAATTAAGCAAATGTAAGCCTTTAAATCAAAATCTTAGGGAGCATTTAATATCGCCTGCAGAAAAGGAAACACAGTTAATTGGTGCCTAACTTGTAGTACTGAAACTATCCCATCACTGATTCTGGCAAAAGAGTGATTCCAGTCACTCCTGTTCCAAGATTGTACTGGAGAAGATAGGCTGATTAGCCTACTGGTTGGTTATTTAAACTGTCGAAGCTCGAATCCCAAATTATTCTCTCAAAATATCTCACACACAGCTACTGTGATTACACTCACCAAGCCTGCAAAATGCATATGCGCACTGACTAGAACTGAGATATTTCACAGCTAATCACTTGTGTCTTTTTGGTACTGTATCAAACACACTGAATCTATAAACAGCTGTGATGATTTTCTCTTTGAATTATACTCATGTAGAATTTAATGCCCCATGCTATATGGAGTACAGTGCATTATATAAAAAGGTTTGTACATTGACAACTCCACAAACAAAGACCTGTACTACATAGCTTCAAGAATACAATGTGCAATTTTGAGCTTATAAAAAGACAGAGGGATGAGAGTAGAAGGAATATCATATTAGTTCATAAATTACAGAAGGATTAGCAGAGACAGTTGAAACCAGGAAAATGGTGTATAGTCTTCCACCTCTACACAGTACCAAACTAGGAAATTGTGTAATGTATTAATAGCGCTACCTAGCATCTATGCAGACCCTTTCATCTGAGGGTCAAAGGGTTTTACAAATGTTAATGTATCAAACCTCACACATGAGATAAGTGAGTACTGTCCCAGTTTTAACAACTGAGTATACTGAGGCTCATGCATCATTTAGCAAGAGACTCACAAAAGAGACTAGGAAGAGAACTAAGATCCTAACTTTTAGCTCTGTGCTGCAGCTGACATAGGGTATGTCCGCACAACAATGTAAGCCTCGGGTTAATGGGATGTGAGTCAGCTGAACCCTGTCAGGGAACACTGGGCTTGAGCATCTATACTGCATTTTAACTCTAGGTTAAAGATTTTCTTCTCAAACCTAGGGCTCTGGCATCCACTCTGCAGTGCATAGACTCGAGTCAAAGTAATCCTGTCCCATATGTTGGGGTATCAGAGGCCAGGGGAGGTTAAGCCTCCCCTAACCCAGGCCGTGGCCTCGCCCATGCTCCGCCCCAAGGCCCCGCTCTTGCTCCCTGTCTTCCCCAAAGCCAGCAGGGGCTCAGCTCAGGCTAGCGGTCTGGAGCTGGGGGCTTGGGCTGGCTGGTGGCCCAGGATGGCCGACAACCTGTGGCAACTCGGGCTAGCCAGCGGACCTGGGGTCAGGCGGGCTCTCAGGGCTAGCCAGACAGGTGGCATGGACCAGCCGACCACCTGGGGGTCGGGCTAGCTGGCAGCCTGACAGTGTTTTCCCCAGGAATTGAAATTAGGGGGGGTGTTCTAATTTACAGGAGGGTGGGAATCAGGGCCGATGAGGGGTGAGACCATGAGGGTGAAAGTGGGCTGTATTGCACCATAGTAAAAACTGAAAAATGTTTCATTACCATTTTATTAGATTTAACTCATGTTTTAAAATCATCACACAAATTAAAGTTGGCTACTCAAGCCTTCTATGAAGCACTATGTCTTCATCCTTCTTGGTTTCTTGTTATAATTTTGCACAACTCTATTAATGAACTTCTTGAATGCAATGCGTTCATCTTTGGTGGCTTCTCGTGTGTCCGGAACTGCCATTCCTTCAACTGATATGCTCATTAGTTCATTCACATGATCAGGCAGAAGGCGACTTCTTTCAGAAGACAAAATTTTATTCAATGATGAAAAAGAAAGCTCAATTGTAGCTGTTGTGACTGGGAGTAGCAAGAGATGAATTCCTACTTCTTTCATCCCAGGAAACAGCATAAAAATTGGGTAGAGCCACTAGTGATGTTAAAAAAGAAGTTGAAGTCAAATCTTCATTCATTCGTCGTATGATATTCCACTCTGTGTTCAGATTCTCTATTCTGTCCTGAGCACATGGCAGCCCCATTGCTGGTAGTGCCTCACTCCACTCAACTGTCTGTGTTTTATAAGACAGGGATCTGTAAAAGCTACATAGAGGTTGAGTAGAATCTAGAAGTCGCTGTTAGATTTTTAAGAAGCAAGTCTGTGTACTTTTTCACTTGTCTTAACAAACATTTCTTGTCCCCTTCACTTAAGGATTCAATATAAATGCCTTCATTAGTCAACTTCTGGACTGAAGTCTTTGCTTAGGGTTCTTCCAGTACTTTTTCAATGGATAGATCTCTGAGTGATCCAAATGTAGCTTCTAGACAAAAATCTACTACTGTTGTAGCAGATGCCCGGATGGCATTGTTCAATGACCCAAGTGGTTTCAACAGTAGACTTACAAGAGAGAGAATGGCAAAAGTAATCCACCAGCCTCACTACTTAGTTCCATCTCATCTTGGTAGATACTTTCCAAAGCCAGTAATAAAGGCTGGAGTAATTTTAAGACAACAGCCAAGGATTGTTCATGAGAAAGCCAGAGGGTTTTCCCAGGTTGGACTAATTTGAACTTCAGTCCCAGTGTATCTTCTATATTTTCCAAGATATTCAGTCTTTTTGGACTCTTGCTGAAAAAAGAACATAATGAACACATTAAATTTATAGCTTTTTTAATGTCTTTTGAAGAGTCTGCAGCTCGTACTAGCGCTAGTTGGAGTAGATGGCCTCTGCAGTGTGTATTGGAGAGATTAGGGTTACACTTTTCTCTGAACAAAGCTTGTACTCCACCATGTCTTCCAGAGAAATTTGCAGCTCCATCAAATGCAAAAGCAGCCATCTGTTTGGCGTCCAATTGACAAGCATTTAACTCTTCTAAGATGTGGGTTGTCACAGATGCACCCAATTTGTCTTCTATAATTGAACATCTAGAAATGCATCCACTGGCCTACCACTGACATCAAAATAACATACACAATGACTTAATACTTGATGTCCATTTGCATTGGTGCATTCATCAGCCATGTGTGCAAATTTGAATGTGGTGAGAGCGTTCTTCACTTTCAACTGTTGAGTCTTTCACTGTTGCATCACATGCTTCTAGCCAGTCAGTTGAGTTTCTTGCAGAAAGATAGTGAGCATTTGCTGGTCTTGTTCGGAACCAGTGTTCAGCTTCAGGATGAACAAGCAACAATGCACTTAACATTGGCCTCCAGTTTGTAGTGTGTGGTATCTCTTGCTTAAATAGAAAGTATGGTGCCACAGTCATGTTTGTTTGCATGAACTGTGTTGTGTCTTGAGCATTCTTAACAGCCTCATTAACACTCACCAGTGTTGTCCTTGGTCAGTGGATACTCAGAGTTCAGAGGTACTTTCACGAGTTCACCTCCCGGGTGGAGGGCAAGAAGGCACCTTGCTCGTTCCTCCAGCTGCTCACTATTCGCTCTGGCCCTGTTGTTCGTTGTGCCACTGTTCACTCCATTGCTCTGTTGCCAATGGCCCTGCACCATCACCTTCTGCTGCTACCTGCCACTGTGACCTCTGCGAGTTGGTCTCTTGAGGTTCCACCCAGCTCTCAGTGATTTCAGCTGAGCTCTCAGTGGGGGAACCTTGCTGCAAGTGCAGATTGGGCCATCTCTTCCACATAAACACTGTCCCACAGCAGGTCTAAGCACTGAGACCTGATTATCAGTGATTTCAGCTGTAGTGGTCACTTAACAAAACAAGAGACTATCTATGGAGCCTAATCAGTTCCGTCTTTAAACAGTGGAGAGGGGCAGGTCAAATAGTACTTGTGACTCAGGCAGACCATCAAGCAAAACACCTGTCCCCACCCTCTTTTCTGATGCCCTCAATCAGCACAGGCTAAGTACAGTTCTACTGCCCTTTACTCATATAGTAAGAATAACAACATTTCATTAAAACCCCCCTTCCCCCGCATTCAAGTGATTTGTAACCCAACCCCAGCCAAAATCTATCACTTGACAGCTCTGTTTGCTGGATACCTAGGTAGATTAGGTGTGAAAGTAAATACAATCTGGTCCTGAAGCCTTTCCCCCCAGCTGCCAGCTCATCACTAGCTGTCAGGGAGAGCTCATTTAGACTTTGCTTACAAATCATAATTTGAAATTATTAGGTTGGCCAACATCACCAAAATGAATGCACTGACATTGGCATAAAAACAACAGCTGTATAAGGAAGCTAGTCTATGTTCATACTTTTCAAATCTATTATACTTTTTCAGATACACATATTTTATCATACACTTTATATGCTTTTAAAGTGTGTATTAATGTTTCAATTTCAATTCAAATGTCCAAACAATCACTAAATTGACAACACTGCATGTAACTAGTTTACAGAACTAGTTGTAACTGGGAGGGGGGGTTGGGGAAATTCGGGGGGGGGGTAGGGAAATCCCTGCTTGGGGAGGTTTGGCTGGGGCTCCTCTGGCCACAGTGTGTGGGGGAGCTTGGGGCTGTGGCGGGTGAGGGGACGGAAGGGTGAGGTAGGGGCAGCGCCTCAGGTGGAAGGGGTGAGGCCAGGGGCTAGCCTTCCCAAAGGGGGAGTTCACGCGCCACCCATGCCCTATCCCAAAGTGCCTAGCACCCTCCCCCGCCCCATGTCAACACTCTAGCCCTATGAATGAGTTGCACTATGGGAAAACTTTACTGCCCATCCTGTTTCCTAGCCGTGGTGATGTTATTGGTGGGACTCAGGTGCTCAGAAGGAGCATCTGAGTACATAACCTGCAGAATTAGCGCCTTTGGTGGCTGTCCCAGTAGCATGAGTGCAGTCTGAGAAGGCTTTATACTGAATTACCATCTAATCTGAGAATTGGGCTCTCCACCTTTTGGCTGAGTCCCATTAGCAGGAAAATGCCCCCATGCACCTGTTCTGAGGACAGCTAGGCCATCAATCTCCAGGGCTGTCAAACTATTAAAATTAACCCTTGCAATTCTTAATTTTTAAAATGGGATGTTCAGTGAAGGTGTTTTTGTTTGATTGATTTTATTTATTTATTTTTGTCTCTTTGTTTTGAAGTTTGACGTAAAATGTAGGTTTCAGAGAAAAAACACATGCATGCCCCAGCCTGGCTGCTGCCAGTTGAAGAGCAGTGAAGTATATCCCCAGGACTGGGGTGCAGTGTGCTCCAGCACTGCACAGGAATCCTTATTCCTGCCCCCACCACATCCCAGAAGGCAGGGATAAGGGATCCCTGAAAGGCTGTGGGGAAGTTTTGGGGCTGACTCCCACTCACTGCCCTCATGGTGTATGCTGTCCAGGAGCCTCTGCACATGCAGCCCCGGGGGAGCCCAGGAGTAAGGGACAGAGAATAGAGGGGGACCAGAAGCTGCCTCCCACCTGTCAACTTTGCTCCCTGCTTTGGGCAAGCTCTGCACAGCAGCCAGGAGGAGCCAGAGCCGCAGGGAGGTTTTGGGGCTGGCTCCCACTCATCTCCCTCACAGTGCATGCTGTCCGGGCACCCCTGTGTACACAGCCCCAGGGCAGGCAGGGAGAGCCAAAGAGTGGAGGGGGACCGTGCAACTGCTCTGCAGGGAGGGAGAGAAGCAGGGATGGGGATCATCCCTCCCCCGGCCATACTGAGCTGGAAACTGGGCCCTTCCCCTCCCTGCAGGGCAATAGATTGCGCCACAGATTGTCAGCATAGAGAGGACCAAGGAAGTTGCCCCAGGGAACTCTGGAATACATCTGGAGGACTTGTGGGACCCGAGTCAAGCTAGGGCCACATGCAGACAGGAAAGCCATAGGGCTTGGACCCTCCAACCCTGCAGGGTTTTGGGACCCTAGGTTCGAGCCCTAGGTTAACCTAGTTGGTGTGTGAATGCAAGGCGGGGGTTGGCTTGAGCTCAGGCTTACATTGCTGTGTGGATGGTCATGTGGCTTACAGAAAGCATTAGGTTGCGACGTGAGAAATATGGGTTGAATTCCCAGTGCTTCCTAGATCTTTTGAATTTTGTTCCTTTGAAATCAGTTTGAAAGTAGTTTTACTGCTGATCAAAGTCTGAGTGTTTTAAAAAATCACCACCTTATCGCTCTGTGCTTCATATCCCCGTTGGTAACATGGGGATAATGCTATCTTTCCCTTTAGATTGTAAGTTTTTCTGTGAAGGCACTGTTTCTTATAATGTATAGGTACAATGTGCTGAAGACAATAGGGTTCCAATCTTGGTTGGAGCTCTAGGCACTACGGTAATAATAATTATAATAATTAATAATTACCAGTATAACACATACTTTCTGTATTTATTTAATCAATAAAGTTAATAGTTTTCATTTATTGTATTACTTTTCAATATAACCAGAAGATTTACAAACAAAATTTTTACAATTCTTTGTGATTTGTGACCTTTAATATTTCATTTGAATGGTAGAGAGGAAGTTAATATAATGATTTATCTATTTATTGGAAATTATAACATTTCATCTGGCTGTGTTCTCTTGCCACAGACTATATTGCCCTCATTCATTTCTTTCAGTATTCTGTGCCCCAGTTTTCTTAGAAATATGTTAATCTGTTTCACTCAGCCTCTGATCATGGTGTGTAAGTGACTAATAATTTAAGATCTATTATTAGCTCTCCCCACACTGTTAGTCAATGTCATATTATTATTTAAAGCAGTTTGAAACTATTGATGGCTATTTTATCTAAAGCTGTAAAAAGTTAAACCTAGTAACCATTCTGATGTTTCAGCCATTTCTAAGAAAAAAGTCACTTGACAAACTGTTAGGTCTTAATCAAACTGTGCAATAAGCATTGAATTTAAATGTAATATGTGGATTGCACAGCAATTCAGAAATAGCTGGTACTATTTTACGGTCCTTTTTAAAGAGAGACATAATTAAAATAGATAATAAAGTAAATTGAGCAGGATTAAAATATGATCACATATAACATTACCTTCTACGTTTGGCTTATGAGTGGGAATTTGGCTCAAGGAAAATCTATGCCAGATTCCATGCACTCTACAATGGAAATGATTCAGTAGAATTTATTAATTATTGCTATTGCGATTGTATCCTTGTACAAGGATTAGGGCCCCATTGTACTGAGCGCTGCACAAACAAATAATACAAAAACAGTCCCTGCCCTTGAGAGCTCACAATTTAAGATTTAGACAATATGTAACAAGTAAATAAACAGAAAAATTGGAGGGATGGAGGTGGGAGAGAAAGTAAGAGTAGAGATGGATATATTGCCTAAGTTAGTAAGTACAGTAGTCACAGGTGGTTGCCAGATGGTAGTGATTGTTACTGTGATGCGTACAACATATACTATGTAAGTTTTTTAGTCCTCTGTGATGGATAGTGTTCTGCAGAATTCATACCTACTGACTTTCTCAGGGTGCTCTTTGATGGGGTGTATAGATGTTATACACTGTGAAGATAAAGAAGGGGTTCATGCAGGATCAAAGAGACACAGGAAGTGGTTCAGTTAAGCACACCTGCAGCTACTATAAAGACTTCTGCTTTAAGGCAAAGTGAGCTTGGAAGATGGGGTACTAAGGAAGAGAAGAAAGCTCCCCCCAGGAGCCTTGAGGAAAAGGCTCAAGAAGCTGTAAGCCAACAGATCCTGGCAATGGCTGAATCTGTGGAAGATAAATGCAGTGTTATTATAGCAGCGTCAGTCCCAGGATATTAGAGAGACAAGGTGGGTGACGTAATATATTTTATTGGACCCACTTCTGTAGGTGAGAGAGACAAGCTTTTGAGCTACACAGAGCTTTTCAGATCTGGGACAGGTACTCAGAGTGTCACAGCTAACTACAAGATCAAACATATAGTTTAGCATAAGTAGTTAGAACATATTCTAAGGGACCATTCAAGGTGAAGTGGCCTGTTAACACCCCTGTAGCCATAGGACAAAAACGGGGATTAGTGGGTTACAGATTGTTGTAATAAAACATAAATCCAGTGTCTTTATTAAGACCATGATTTTTAGTGTCTAGCAAAAATATGAATTTAAACTCCCAGACTTGTCTTTTGAATATATTGTGCAGGTTTCCTTTGAGGATGAGGACTGATAGGTCAGATATAGAGTGACTGCTTTGTGAAAAGTGTTCACCAACAGGTGTTTACTCTTGGGGGAATTCTGCACCACTGCATGCCTGCAGAATTAATGTTCTGTGCAGATTTCTTTGCTTCCTCACAGAAAAATGACTTTCTGATGGGGAAACAAAGGGAAGCTGCATGAACAGTCACATGCCCTCCGCAACAGCATGGGCATGGGTGGAGCCCCACTCTGGGAAGGCTAGCTCCAAACTCCGCCCCTTCTACCCACGCCAGAGCCATAAGACCCCCTGCAGCCAAAGCCACAATCCCCCTGCCCAGAGTAGCCCCGTGCTGGCTGAAGCCCTGAGCCCCCGACCTTCCACCTGCCCGGAGGAGCCCCAGGCCAGTCACAGCCCGGAAACGCCCCCCCTGACTTGGCTTGAGGAGGCCCGGGCCAGCCGCAGCCCGGAGTGGCCCCTGACCCTGCACAGACGAGCCCCAGCTGGGCTGGCCAAAGTCTTGAGCTGAGTCTCCCCTGCCCAGAGGAGTCCCAGCCAGACTGGCCGAAGCCCTGAGCCAAGCCTCCCGCTGCCTGGAGGAGCCCGGGGCTGGCCGCAGCCATGCCAAGCTTTCCATCCCCGGAGCCAACCCACCCACCGCCCAGGGGAAAAGCGTCTGTAGAACACACTTTTTGATATGACCCATGCAGGTTTTGGGAGTGGCTGAGGAGGCAGTATGTGCCTCCTCCGCTTCACCGGAACCTGCACGGGGCATAATAAAGCAAAAACTTCACTGCCAAACCCCGCCACTGGGGGTCTGGTGACCACAGCAGCACTGGAGGAGGTAGAGCCTTCCCTGGCCTATTATACGCGCTGCCCATGAGCATGGGCATGTCATTTTTGGCACCCAGAGCACCCGGCAGAGAGGTAAATCACTGGGGTGGGGTGGGGTTGGTATGCCCCAGGTGGTCCTGGGTCTGACCCACCCCCAATCTGTCTAATGCCCATGGATCCAGATTCCCCAGACCCAGACCCCTCTGCCGAGCCTCATCCCCCACACCCAGAACCCTCCTACAAAGGCCCCCGCACTGAAACCTCCATCCCGCCAAGCCTCATCCCCTACATCCAGAGCCCCCCCTGCACCCAGAACCCCCACCAAGCCCTATCACCCCCACACCTGGTCCTTCCCAGCCCTACCCTGATCAGTGACTCCTACCCTGCGTTGGTCTCAGCTGCTAGGGGCAGAGTAGGAGCCCACTTCCCTGCACAGAGCAGCCAGGGTGGCTCAGGTCTGGAGCTGGGTCAGACCGACTTCCAGAAACCTCCCCCAGCTTTGCAACCCTCTCCGCCGCTTGCACTGTATCAGGGTTGGGTGCAGCCTCATCCCCGAGTCTGCATCCTGGAAGGGAACAGGGGCTGCAGGGCAATCTCCCACCTCTGTGCAGCCAGTCACCTGTGTTCCCCATTTCCATGCTGGAGCCTGCACATTTATTTACTGACAAATACAATTTTCAGAATTTTGCCGAATTTTTAAAATTTGCGCAGAATCTTTTTTTTGGTGCAGAATTTATTTTTGATTCAGAATTCCCTCAAGAGTAGGTGTTTTTATCTTTTATTATTTTCCTGTGTAAATTAATTTGAGAACAGAGTGACTCCCTCCCAGGGGGGAGGGATAGCTCAGTGATTTGAGCATTGGCCTGCTAAACCCAGAGTTGCAAGTTCAATCCTTGAGAGAGCCATTTAGGGATCTGGGCCAAATATTGGGGATTGGTCCTGCTTTGAGCAGGGGGTTGGACTAGATGACCTCCTGAGGTCCCTTCCAACCCTGATATTCTATGAGTCTATGACTGGTTTTATCCATACAGTTGTTATTGTGGCATTTAGTGCACTGGATGAGAACCCACATGTTGTGGTAGGCTTGTGTGTATCTGGAAAGGTGTGTTGTGGGGGGTGTTGATCATTGTAGCAGTGGAGATATGTCTGCAGGTTTTGCATCTGTTGTTCTGGCAGGATCTGGTGCTGCTTTGAGTTGGTGAGTCCTGCTCTGCAGGGAGTCTTGGCAGACAACTGGTATCTCTGTACACCGATTAGTGGTTTTCACTACAATTAGTTGAAATACACCATCCTCTTATCTTTCTTTTGGAGTGAGGTACAATAAGCACTTGCAGAACTTTTTGTTCTGACTTTTAAAATGGAAGAAAACTGGACAGAAGGATGAACCATTCAAGAACCACCTTCCATACTGTTTTCACCCACAAGAAAAAAACATTAAGAAATCCACTCTGTGAACCTGAATAAAGACCTGCTGGGACTCCTTAAACAGCTGGGGCCAGCTGAGGACTGAGAGAGAGAGAGACAAATACACACACTCTAGATAAGATCCAATCATAGCCCCTTCCTTGGATTTGATTTATTAATAATTTAAATCCCAACAAATGTAAACTTCTTGCCTGAGCTTACTCCTGAATGTGGCTATATCTATGGTTGTTCCCTGTAGGCCTTCTTTGTCCCTGGCTCCTTCTGATTTAGCAGGACATTCAGAGTTTCCAGGGTTAGAGTTAACAGGCCTCAGTTGGTCTGGCTGTCAATAAGGCTAGATATTTTCCCTGTTTCTTAGATGAAGGAACTGAAAGTAAGCCGCTTGCATAATGCCACACAAAGTCAATGGCAGAACTAGGATTAGGACATGGGAGTTTCAAATCTCAATTCTACGTTCAATCAACTAGACCACAATGCCCCCCATTCTACTAGTGTGTCAGCATGTAGATACTTGCCTTGCACTTATATGTCAAAGGTTTCTTTCCTGAAGAAGATTCCAGTGTCTATGGGCTGATCTACATTGGGAACACTTTGCCAATGTAGCTCTACTGGTATATTATACTGGCAAAGTGTCCCATTATGGATGCACCTGATACCCACAAAACTGTTCTTTTGCTGAGATAGCTTATTCAAGCCGCTCTGGCTCTTCTGAGCAAAATAATCTATATTAAACACACAATTTTGGCAGTATAACTGTTTTTAGACTAGGAGGTTTTGCTGGCACAGCTATGTGGATCATAGATCATATCTTGGCCTGATCTACACTACAACGTTAGGTGGATGTAAGTTACCTTGCATTGACCTCATTGGGTCAACCCTCAAATTTGTCTTCTTCTGATGTAAGCACCCATTTTGGTGACACATAAGACCACCTCCCCAAATGGCATTGAATCAGGGTCAACGTAGTGTGGTCGATGCAATGTGAGTGTTGAAACCGTGTGACACATGTCAATGTTCATAGTCCTCCAGCAGCTGTTTCAGAATGCCTAACACTTACCAGTCTGGTTACAATTGTGAACTCGACTGCCCAGGGGTTACAGAGGCTGAAAGTTGTTCCTCCTCCCCTGCTTTAACGCCCCCCCGGCCCCCACACACACACTTTTCTCTGACTGTCCAGTTTAGCAAGCACATCCAGCAGCTCTCCTTTTTTATGCAACTGACTATGGTGGCTACAGGCTCCACATGTGCTCTTGTCTGGAGTAGATATGAGGTATTGGATCTCTTGGGCCTGTGGGGAAAAGAGACTGTGCAGACACAGCCATGGAGCAGTCATAGAAGCATGGATATCTATGAGCTGATTGCATGGTGAATGCAGGTAAAGTGGTACAACAGGGATCAACAGAAGTGCTGTGTGTAAGCAAAGGAATTGTAGCAGGCATACCAGAAGGTCTCATCACATTACAGTGACTGACTATTAAAGTGCACCTTAAGGCCTCCCTCAGCTGCATATCTCCATGTTGAGCTCTTCACATAGGCCCTGTGTCTCGCTGTGCAAACTCTGCAGACAGCTGCTCCACCTCTGCTCTCCACTCCAGCGACAGCTTTTCCCCCTTGTGTCCTGCATATTATCTGTGAGGCAAACAGACAGCTATAACCATTGGGATATTTTTCTTACTGAGATCCAATCTTGTGTAAACAATGCCAGCATCCCTTCAGTCTACTAAAAGGACATTCAACAGTCATTCTGCCCCTGCTGAACCAGTAGTTAAATCTTTCCTTGGTGCTGTCGAAGTGGACGGTGTATGGCTTCATGAGCCAGGATCACTATTGGCATTTCAGCATTGCTATTGGTAATCTGCTGGTTGGGAGAGAATGTCTCTGTTTGCAGCTTTCTGAACAGTCTGTGTTCTTAAAGATGCAAACATCAAGCACCTTCCCTGCCCAGCCAATACTGATGTCAGTGAAACATTCCCTGTGATCCACCAATGTTTGCATATCCATAGAGAAGTAGCCATTTCTATTGATGATACTCTGTGGCGAGGTGGGCAGGGATATGGCACCATCTTTCTCCCCATCACACTTCGGGAATCCCATTGCTGCAAATCCATCCACTATGTCCTGCACATTGCTGAGGGTCACAATCCTACAGAGCAGGAGACAATTAATGGCTGTACACACTTGCATGACAACAGCCCCCACTGTGGATTTTTGAACTCCAAAATCATTTCCCATTGACCAATAGCAATTTGACATTGCAAGTTTCCACAGTGTGATCGCCACTCGCTTCTCCATTGTCAGTGGAACTCTCATTTTGGTCCCTGGGCTGGGGTGAGGTTCACACACAGATCCAGGAATGTGGCCTTTCACATCCAGATGTTCTTCAGCCACTGCATTATGATGTGATCCCACCAGTCAAAGCACATTTCTCAGACCCAGAAGTGGTGCTCCCCTATCTGCACTGCTCCATGAATGCCACCAACAACCTTGAACTGGTTTTCACTATGTCCCACAGCAATCTGTCCTCCATGAAATCATCATGCTGTATGGGTTTGTGGGATTTAAAAAAAAGACAAGAAGATTATGGGATTGAGAAAGTTGCAGACGGAAACTTGAGGCCTTGCTCCCAGTTACTGCTGCATGACTCATTTCTGCCCCATCATGCATGGCCACTATTTCCCAGAAGATAGTGTGCTGGACTATTGTGAGTTGCATACTGGGATACCTACTCATGACACAGACGCTCCTGGTGAATACAGCAGTGCCAAAGCAAGGAACCATGTGTGCACGCACATAAGTGATATACTAACAGTGGCAGTTTCATGCCAATGCAACTAGTATTGAGCAAAATTTGTTCTGTAGACGTGGCCCTTGTCACACCACTGACCAACATAGTTATGCTGGCAAAAATGTGTTGTGTGGACCTGGCCCATATATTTCAGAAAAGTAACTAAAGAAACAAAACAAAAAACTGCCTTCTTCATTTAGTAAAGAATACATTTATTTTCTAGGAATGATTGCATTCAATTTAATGTTGGCATCTAGCATATGGCAACAGTTATATGACAATGTGAATTGAATTATTTTGTGCTAAGACAGGAGCATAATATTAATGAAATCTAAAGGCTCCGTGACTAACATTAAATTGTTTTTTTTTTAGGTTTATTGCCCAAATTCATGATGAATTATTGTTTGAAGTGGAAGATTCTCAAATTCAGGAGTTTTCAGGTTAGTACAATCTAAAACTTTTTCATTTCTTTTCTTATCAGAATACTTTCAATTTGTGAGTATAAAAAGTTGGCACGAGAGCAGGAACCATATTTCTCTTCATGATTTACAAAACATGTACAGTGCAGACTTTTCTGAGGTTTTCCTAAAACCTATGTGATATACAAAATCTTATATACTGCAGCTTATCCAGAATTAATCAAAACACCATTGATTTGAATGAACGAACCCTGAGAAGAAAAATAAAAACAGTGTGGAGCCTAAAAACAGTAAAATAGTAATCGTTTCTATAATGGTTCAGAAGACCTGAAAAGAAAATGGAGAAAATAAGTCTAAAAGCAGTGATTTAAATAGAAGAAATGAACAAAAGTGGTTGAAATTTCCAACAAATATAAGGTTAAATAGTAAGGTTGACCCAATGCAAAAGAAATACTGAAATCCTTAATGTAGTTAGTGCCTATTAGTTTCCTGATTTTTTTCTGCTTTTTTTACTCTGAGAACTTTGATGGATCTTCCAGGCTAAGGATCAGTTGAGTTCATGCCTAAATTTGTATCCTGTAACCTGGCATACTTCCAAGCATTGTTTCCTAATCTAGAGATTGATTCTGCATCTGGTTCAGATTTAGCTAGCCAAGAAGGGCACTCATGAGGCTGCAGAGTCTCTTCTCCAATGAGGAGTGGTGAAATTATTTTTGTGAGGCACTAAATGTTTGTTCACAATCTTCAATCTAGTTCGAAGCTGAACAATATCCTCAGCTAAGATAATCGGTATAAGGTCATGAATCGTTTCTACTAATTGGCACAATAAATATTTTCCACTGTAACCTAAGCCTCCCAAATAAAAATGACTTTAACCTTTCTCTGTTGTGTTAATTTAAACAAGGTAATTTGCTTTATGAGTCTCACTTCATCATGATTCCCCTTATGAGTATTAGTTCATAAGGAGAACAGAGACTGTCCACCTAATCAAAACAAAGAACTTGAGAAATATTTAAGCCCACTTTATGGGGGCAATGTAATGAATTAGGTTAATGTATTAGTGTTTGACCTCTGAATACAGGAGTTCAAATCTGGTTTGAATTATAAAACCACTATATCATTCAGCACAGATTACAGAAGAGGACAGTGGCTGAGATACCAGAGTTTCAGAGTTGCACACAGTAGTGCAGCCATTGGCCGGGATCTGTGGGGAAACGTACAGACCTTTCTTACTCTATTTTAGGCCTGTTTTCATTAGCAGTAAAATTATTCCAATAAGATAAAAAGTATATCTATCACCCAGAGATTCTGTTTTTATTGGGTCAAATTGTGATCTTTGTTACAATAGTGTGAATCTGTAACAACACCAGTATGATCAACGGAGTTATATCAGGTATGACTGAGAGAAGAATTTGGCCCATTGTGTAGAGAATAGTCTTAAATTATCTCAGTATAACTAATAAGAATATAATTTTTTCACTAAAAACAGGCAGAAAACTATTAAATTGTTAAATATTTTCTAAAATGTGAAATGAACTCAATGATCATAAAAGTGAAGGACTAATGGCGCTAAATCTTAGCAGCTGCAGCGACTAATGCTTTTAAGATTGTGCAAGCTTCTTCCACAGTCTACCTCTCTGCTGATTATCAATCCCCATGTCATCCCAGTCCTGAATCTCTACTGTTCAAAGGTTGATGATTGTGTGATATTGTACAGTATTTTTAATATCATGATGTTGACAGACATATATTGAGGATTTAGATAAGGCCACCAGACTCATTTTCAGATGTGACCTCATTCATGTCTTCACATGTGAGAGACTAAAGTATTAATATTCTTTGTCACTGAAGCCAGAGGTGGTTTCCTAAACCTAGATTGTGCTGGAGTCTCAAACAGCTCCTGGTTCATGGTATGGCTGGACCCTGCCTCGCCCACAACATCTCCCCCCTCCATCTTCTCACTGTTCATGGCAGGGGTGTCTGTCAGGGCTTCTCCAAGGTATCCAGGATGGTCTGCAACGTGCTGGTGATGTCTCCACCAAGTTTGGCATGCAGCTTGTGGTAAAAATGGGAGGTCTGCAGTGCGGCACTAGACCAGGGCTTTCGCTTGATCTAAGGTAAAGAAAAAGAAGCAACTTCGTGTGCAACCATTGTGGAATAATAATGTCCTCCTTATCTCCACTGGCCTCTGTATTTCCTCTAAGACCAAATGGAGAATGAGCAGATAGTTATAATTCCTCAGACCTCACTAAGGAAGAAAGGGCCATGTCAGATTCAACAGATATCTCTCAACTTCTCAGAAGCCAAAGTTTTTTATACAATTACATCAAAACATTCAGCTAACTCTCTGAACTTGTCTAACTATAAAGGATGGTTGGGAAAGAAAGCAATGTTTTAAAACAGGAAATAATGAAAAGTACTTCTTATCAGTGAGAATATACCAAGGTAATAAAATTGGTTGCTAACCATGTTATGTCTGTTAGACTTTCTAAATCAGAATCATATCTTGGAGATTGGTGCCTAAAATTGATCCTCCATCAGCTTTCTGTAAAAAAACAAAACAAAAAAAACCTCCCCTGTCCCTCATTTCTCATAAAGGATTCACTGACCTTGCAGGAACTACTGTCCACAGCTCTGACATGAAGTGTGGCACCTCTTCTAAACTCCTAACTGCTGCCATATACTCCTCCTGTGCTTCTAGAGAGATTATGATTAGGTTTATTGATTAAAAGTCTCCAGGCACAAGAATTTAAGGAGGATTTAAAAAGTACAAGATTTAATTTCTTTTGCAACAGAGTTGGGGGTTTTTGTTTGTTTTTAAGATGCATCAATTGATATACTGTCTTTTCTATCTCAGAATTTGGATTACAGGGTACTAATGGAAAGAACCCTTTATATTTAGTGGCGCCGCTTTAAATTCCTATCTTTCTTCTTTTCCCTCTAATTTCAAAAATTACTTGGCACTCTAACATAATTATGAGGTATAATCTTTATCAGATAGCAATAAAATATATAGAGCCTTGCAAATCCATAGATATCCACTTTATATTCACAGATATCTGCACCCGCGGATGCAGATGCGGTTGTATTGTTTGCCATCTTTGCAGATTGCAGATCGGACATGGATATAATTATTCAGATTCAGCTAATGCCAGTGAAAGTTTAATTTGCTTCTATATCGCATTGTCAGTTCATCAGCGAAAACTGAAATCATCACAGTGTCACCCCTCTGCACTTCCTTGCAGTTGCCTCCAGAAAAGATCCCAAACTCTGTATTTGAAAAGCCAATGAAGAAAGAAATTCAAAAGAAATTAAGTGCTGCTGCATACAGTTTGAAGGGAAAGGAGAAAGGCAAATCACCAGTTTGGAATACATTCAGATTTCTTATTCATGAAAACTGAGATACTATGCCTGGATGTGTCACATGTGTTGTGTGCAAAAAAGTCTGTGCTTTTACTAGCCATAAAACTGGTACTTCAAACTCACTTAAACATAAATGTAGTCCGGAATTGGGATCCAGTTTGCTGAAGATATTCCCCAAGAAATGTCAGTTTTCAGAGTAGCAGCCGTGCTAGTCTGTATTCGCAAAAAGAAAAAGATTTTTGAATGCATCCGATGAAGTGAGCTGTAGCTCACGAAAGCTTATGCTCAAATAAATTGGTTAGTCTCTAAGGTGCCACAAGTACTCCTTTTCTTTTTCCCAAGAAATGTGTCACTATCAGACAGGACATGAAGAGAACCATGACTCAGGAATTGCTGAAGTTTGTAGCAACAGACATAAGACTTTTCAAGGTAGTCAGCGGCGAGGGATTCCTTGCATATTCTCAATCTTTGATTGACATGGGTGCCAAATGGATACACATGCGCTAATACAACATTCCACAACATTACCCTCAATCTGTGGACAGTTGATTACAGAAAGATTGCCTATTTGGGAGTAACTGTTCATTACACAGACCCGCAACAGTTGGGAATGGTGGAACAGGTGCTTTGTGTGACTCAGTTTGACAGCAGGAAATCAAACAATGCAGAGAACCTTTTATTCTTTTATGCTGTTATTCAAGCACTCAGAAGATTTGATATACACAGCATTACCAACCAGATGGTTTTTGTTATGGACCAGGGAGAAAATGTAGTGGCAGCCCTGAAGTCCTATGTGTGAATAAGCTGCTCAGCGCACATTATAAATACTGTACTTGAGCACACTACCAAACCGGCAAACCAGAAAGAGGAAGCAGTAACCGAACTGATCCACGCAAGCCAAAATCTCGTTAATTATTTCAGGAGATCTGGACTTCAAAGCAGACAGCCAAAAGTCTCTGAAAGGAGATGTAGAAACATGATGGAACAGCAAACTACTCATGTTTAAGATAATCGAGGAGCAGTGGGACAGAATATATGAAATTTTGACAGAAGAGGGGTATACTCAGCTCACTGATAGCATTGACCACAACACCTCGAGCATCTTAATAGAGTTCCTGCAGCCTTTCAAGGAAGCATCATATGCGCGAGAGCAACCATCACAGCTTAGTCTCCACTTGGTGCCAATTTTGTACAAAAGGCTGAAAAAGGATCCCCATTCTTCTGTCACTGATGAAAATAGTCTAAGTCAACTCAAATCCAAAGCCTTGCAAAATCTCATTGAAAAGTTTGAAATCAAGCCTATGCACAGAGTAGCGGTTTTCCTGCACCCACAAATGAAGAGGATGAAAGTTTTCACTGAAGAGGAGAGAGAGGAAGTTCATCACATGCTTGTCTGATTGCAGGAGAAAAATATTCCTGCAATGAATCTTATCCTTCTTTCGTCAGCTACACAAACACCATCACCAAGAGAGACAAAATGGTTACATACAGAGTTTGAGGATTTGGATAGCGAGATAGACGATGATGAAGTATCAAGGTATATCACCCTGAAGCTGATGAAGAATGAAGATGAGCAACTGCTGGAGTGGTGGAGACAACACAAGCACAATTTCCCCCTTCTTAGTTGAGTTGCATGGTTTGTGCATTCCATCCCTGTATCAAGCACACCCTCCAAGAGAGCCTTCTCAGTCTCTGCTTACACAATTAATGAGAATCATACTTCATGTAAGCCAGAAACTGTGGCTGATTTAATGTTTTTACCAGTAATATTTCAAAGAAAATCAATTCTCCCAGGGAAGACATTTGAGAGGAAGTCCCTCAATTCAGGGCTGCTATACATCACAAGCTAAATAGGCGTCCAACTTTTTTATTTTATAGTTCAGTTTGTAATTTTGAGCATTATTGACTTGAGATGTTTATTTTATTATTTTTTATGTAAAAGGCTATTTGTTCTGATGCATGTTATATAATAAGATTGATGTTTAAAATAGTAGTAATAACAATAATAGTGTGCCCATTTATTAAGCCATATAGCTTTCTTATATAGTACACATTCATTCACACAGATGCTCCTCCTAAGAGGCACAGTGAGATAGGGTGCTGATGCGGGTACAGGTGCCGATGCGGATACATATAAAGGTGGAGTGCAGATCATGGTCCACATACAAGTCAATTATTGAGGATGCAGATCCAAATTTTTGTATCTATGCAGGGCTCTAAAAATATAATCCAAGTTTTTTAATGGTTTTGGAACTGATTGTTCTTCACAATCCAGATATCAGTAGATTTAGATTCATATCAACTCCTTCAATTTTTTGTACTAATACTCAGGCAACCATGTCTTCTACAAGCACAGAAAGCAGTAAATGACAGATTCATTATTTTCAAGATCTGGGATGCATAGTAAGTATGGAGAAATGTCTTTGATACCAGTTCCAAATCTGTCTCATTTAGGGGTTGATTTTGATACCTGTAAAATAGTTATTGGCCCTACCTCAGAGAGTAAAAGTACATAACATCAATGCACAAAATGTTATATTTGCATCTCAGCAAGAGATGTAGTAAAAGTGTTAGGTCTGATAATCTCTTGTATAAATTTAGGCTGAAATCCTGGCCCCACTGTAACATTCAGTGATTTCAGTGGGGTAGGATTTTACCGATAGTTTCTCAGTGCCATCTCCACTTAAATTCCTTAAAGTCATATTAAACCTCTTTATGGTAACAGAGCAGGAACAGCTAGTCCTTAAGTGTCACTGTTCCAACAGCAGTCAAAGCATCCTTGGTAAAATGAGCTGTCCCAGAAAATCTGGGGAAAGGAACCTTTCAAGGCAAAGCAGACTGGCTCATTATAACAGGTACTTCCATAAAAGTCTGGAAGCCATTAGTATTCAGCCTGTGGTTTAGATAGAAAAACAGGAGTAATATAAACTTTCTCAAATTTATGGTAGTCAATGTCATTGCACTTGTAGCCATGAAACATTGTCCTCGTCACATACTAATTCTGATAATGTCACAGTACATTAATAGTAGCTTGTTTGAACAACAATAATAAAGTTCACCTTCACCTTGTAGCTGATCATGAAAGAAGAATAGGCATGGTCAAGATTTCATTATCCCAGAGAATGAGCACTGAATTCCTAAATGTTTATCTTCTGTGTTAAATACTAAGGAAACCACCACTGACTTGTTTGCACCAGTGAGAATCCATCTCCTAATATTTTCCAGTCATTTTAAGGCAGTGGTTCCCAACCTTTTCCCTGCTGCAGCACACCTTGATATCTTTAATTATTTTGAGACCCACTACCATATTGTCTCCAAATGGATTCACCCTCTTATCGCCTGGGTTTAAGCTGTTTACCACCCTTTCCATTCACAGTCTGTACAATACAGTTACTGATGTTGGAGCAGGGGCAGGCAAACATTTTGGCCCAAGGGCCACAGCTGGGTGGGAAAATTGCATGCAGGGGCATGAATGTAGGGCTGGGGCAGGAGGTTGGGGTGTGGGAGGGAGTGCAGTGTGCAGGAAGGGGCTCAGGGCAAGGGGTTGGGGTGAGGAGGGGGTGTGGATTTCAGGAGGGGGCTCAGGGCAGGGGGCTGGGGTTCAGGGGTACAGCAGGGGGTTGAGGTGCAGAAGGGATGAGGCAGGGGGCTCAGGGCAGGGAGTTGGGGTGCGGGGTGCAGGAGGGGTTTGGGGTGCGGGCTTCGGCCCGGCGCCGCTTACCTGGAGCGTCTCCGGGGTGGCAGCAGGGCTAAGATAGGCTCCCTGCCTACCCTGGCCCCGCGCTGCTCCCGGAAGCGGCCAGCGTCATGTCCCTGTGGCCCCTGGGAGAGGGGGGGCAGAGGGCTGCCCTTGCTTGCGGGTACCTCTCCTGAAGCTCCCATTGGCTGTGGGTCCCCGTTCCTGGCCAATGGGAGCTACGGGGAGCTGTGTCTGCAGGCAAGGACAGCACATGGAGCCCTCTCCCCCTCCCCCCCCCATCCCCCAGGGGCCGTAGGGACGTGTTGCTGGCTGCTTCCAGGAGTGGTGCGAGGCCCGCGGCACCATGGGGTGGAAATCCTGCAGGCCAGATCCAAAGTCCTGACGGGCTGGATCCAGCCCACGGGCCATAGTTTGCCCAGCCCTGTATTAGACTCTAACATCATTAACTTTATTCTGCGGATTGTGACAAGTATTTTCAGTCAATTCACTCATTCACACCAACAAGTCCCCAGTTCTGCCTCTCAGCTTTCAGACCCCCACCAGTTCTGCCCCCCAGCTCCTCCATCTCACACCCGGTCCTCACCCCTGAGTTCAGCCCCTCCTGGGGTTCTTCCTCACTCCCAACCCTGGGGGGCTGCAGCAAGATCCCTGCTCCCCTTCCAGGCTTGGGGCAGTGGCTCCATGGGCTCTTCCCTCCAACCCCCAACCAGCAGCTGCAGGAGGGAAGGGCAGGGGTAGAGAAGCTGACTGGTTGCTCACAGGAGGGGAGAGGAGAGGTAGATTGAGCTCTGATTGGTTGCTCTACCCCTGGAGGAAGTGGGGCAGATGGCTAATCAGAAGGCAGCCTTCCCCCGTTCCTTCTCTCTCGCCAGCCCCCACTCTGCAGGACTCAAATTTGTTATCTTAAACTCTTTTGGAGAATGGAATGTGATGCGTGCATAATACTTGAAAGGGGCCTTGTCCCAGAGAGCAAAAGTACAGAATGTGATCCAGATCTGACACTGATTAAAACACAAGGGAAGGGTTTTTTGTTCTCGCATGTAGTTTTTAAAAAAAATTCTGCAGCACACCTGTTCAGGTCTGGTGGCACATTGGTTGGGAAACACGGGTTTAAGGGCCTACTAGCCAAAGAAGCCGATGAAAGGTGGGAGTTTCTGAAAATCAGTGAAAGTCAACAGCACTTGTGCTCCGAACTCATTCAAATGCTTCTGAAAATCCCTCCACTGGTCTTCATCCCAGATGAGTCCATGATATACAGGATTATGAATATTTGTCAAAATAACCGCAAGACTTGCTGTTTAAAAATAATACTGTGGTGCAAAGAGCCGTGAGTTCTTGCATCCCCGACATTTGTGTTCGGGGGCGTGTGGCTGCTGTTTTTCATTACATGTAAGTCTCGTTCGTCATCCTGGCCACAGAAATTACATTTTAAGATATGGAAAAATGCAGCAGAACATGTGGCACTTTTGACATGCCAGCATAAAAGGGGAATTGTAACTGCTTGCCGTAAATGGGTCAGATGGGTCCCCATGTTTAAAAAAATGGTTGTTGGTCTAGATAGTAACAGTGTTAAATGACAGTTTGTAACAGGATCAAAGATGAATGTCACTGGATGATGTCCCTTTACTCATTGATGCTCAGTGCTTTGAGAAGCATTGGGGATTGCTAGATGTTCATTACACCCTGTGGAATCATAGAATAACAGAGTTGGAAGGGACCTCTGGAGGCCGTCTAGTCCAACCCCCTGTCCAGAGCAGGACCAATCACAACTAAATCATCCCAGCCAGGGCTTTATCAAGCCTGACCTTAAAAACTTCTAAGGAAGGGGATTCCACCACCTCCCTAGGTAACGCATTCCAGTGTTTCACCACCCTCCTAGTGAAAAAGCTTTTCCTAATATCCAACCTAAACCTCCCCCACTGCAACTTGAGACCATTACTCCTTGTCCTGTCATCTTCTACCACTGAGAATAGTCTAGATCCATCCTCTTTGGATCCACCTTTCAGGTAGTTAAAACCAGCTATCAAATCCCCCCTCATTCTTCTCTTCTGTAGACTAAAAAATCCCAGTTCCCTCAGCCTCTCCTCATAAGTCATGTGTTCCAGTCCCCTAATCATTTTTGTTGTCCTTCGCTGGACTCTCTCCAATTTCTCCACATCCTTCTTGTAGTGCGGGCCCAAAACTGGACACAGTACTCCAGATGAGGTCTCACCAATGTCGAATAGAGGGGAATGATCACGTCCCTCGATCTGCTGGCAATGCCCCTACTTATACACCCCAAAATGCCATTGGCCTTCTTAGCAACAAGGGCACACTGTTGACTCATATCCAGTTTCTTGTCCACTGTCACCCCTAGATCCTTCTCTGCAGAACTGCTGCCTAGCCATTTGGTCCCTAGTCTGTAGCGGTGCATTGGATTCTTCCATCCTAAGTGCAGGACTCTGCACTTGTCCTTGTTGAACCTCATCAGATTTCTTTTGGCCCAATCCTCCAATTTGTCTAGGTCCCTCTGTATCCTATCCCTACCCTCCAGCGTATCTACCACTCCTCCCAGTTTAGTGTCATCCGCAAACTTGCTGAGGGTGCAATCCACACCATCCTCCAGATCTTTAATGAAGATATTGAACAAAACCGGCCCCAGGACCGACCCTTGGGGTACTCCACTAGATATCGGCTGCCAACTAGATATGGAGCCATTGATCACTACCTGTTGAACCCGACAATCTAGCCAACTTTCTACCCACCTTGTAGTGCATCCATCCAGCCCATACTTCTTTAACTTGCTGACAAGAATACTGTGGGAGACCGTGTCAAAAGCTTTGCTAAAGTCGAGGAATAACACGTCCACTGCTTTCCCTTCATCCACAGAACCAGTTATCTCATCATAGAAGGCAATTAGATTAGTCAGGCATGACTTTCCCTTGGTGAATGGAGGGATGGTCCAGAAGTTAGGACATTAGCCTAGCATTTGGGAGATGGCTTCAATTTCCTGCTCCCCTACAGATGACGTTGGGCAAGTCATTTAGCCTCTCTGGCACGGATTTCTAAAGGTATTTAGGTGTTGCTGTGCTATGCCTGACTATTTTAGGTGCCTAAATCTCATTTCCAAAAGGGTTTTAGGCACTTAGGAGCCAAAGTCTCATTGATAATTGATGGGATTTAGACTCTTAAAAGTCGAAATCCCTTTTGGAAATGAGATTTAGGCTCCTAAATCTGTTAAATGCTGATACTGAATGCAGCAATGCCTCAATACTTTTAAAAATCTGGGCCTCTGGGCCTTGTGTAAAATGGAGATAATAGCATTTCCTTCTCTCACAGGGGTTTTGGGAGGATAAATACATTAAAGATTGTGATTCCCTTTGGGGTCTACTGATGAAATAGGTATAAAAATAAAAACTTGGTATTATTACTTATTATTATTATTATTATTGTCTTCACTCACCATATGCGTACGTTCCCGACATAATGTCATCAACAGTGCAAGGAATTTTATTGGGGATTTATGGGCTGTAGGAGGTGAGGATAGTACACCTCATAAGTTTTGGCCAGCAGATGATTTTGAGTCTTTTGAACTTCGTGTGCTGTAAAGGTTATATAGTAAGTTGATTTTCCTATAGTTTGGACAGAGACACATGGTGTGTGATGTCACATACAGGACAATTGCTGTATTTGGGTATGGGGGGCACATATTCTCCAGACATTGCCCAACATTCACAGATCCTTCTGTGTGTATATATGCAGTATATTTCTCCATTCAGGGGCCTAGCTAAGCCTTAATTTCAGGATCCAAACAAGAGGTTGTTTTGCCATTCATTAAAATATCCAAACTTGGCTAGGTCATGTTCCTCCTTGATAATTCATGTAATCAACAGGGATGTGGTGTACATTTGGCACTAATTCTTATTTGCCCAAATAGAGGAAATGGCAGTAGAGTTGTTTGGAAACTATCAGACAGATTTTCCCATTAGATAATGCCAATTCGTCAAAATCAAAATGTTCTACGAAGACAGTTCGATTTTGATGAATATGCTGACTGAAATCAAGCATATTACTAACCTGTCTTTCTTCCTGCCAGCTTGCACCCTGGCTCCTCAGCAGTCTTCCTGGCATGGTGTGGGTGTGGGGGGGTGGGGGGACAGGGGTGCTATCAGACTTCTAGCTCTTCGACAGCCCACCTTGCTGCCTGATGGGGAGCCAAGAGCCTGGAAGCCCTGCAAGCGCTGGTGTCTCCCAAGCTGCTAGATTTGCAGCTCAGCCCAGAGTCCCAAGGCTTGCTGGGGCTGTAGCTCTGGGGCTTGGGACCCCAGTGCTTTCCCTTTCCTAGAGAATTTTGAAATTTTGGGGTTTGTTTCAAACTGGAACTAAACCACATTTCAAAATATCGAAAACTTCCATGAAACGGAATTACTTTTCTCCCCACAGCTGTCAGTGGCAACATACTTACACATTTCAGCAAATAAGCAGTGGTCACCTTGAATGTGTTAATGCCTATAGTGGGAGTGTGCCTGTTTTGGAGGAATACAAAGTAATCTCCTTACAGTATAGGGATAGTCAGGTGGCTATGACTGTAAGGTCTGATTTTCTGCTGCATATTCCATATCTGCCCAGCAGATCTGAGAGGTGAGCTTTATCTTTAATAATTACTAAGGAGTGTTCCCTCTATAGAATCATAGAGTTTAAGGCCAGAAGGGACCACCAGATCATCTAGTCTAATCTCCTGTGTATCATGGGCCACCAGCACTCCCCAGCACCCGCACACTAAACCCAACAACTGAAATTAGACCAAAATATTATAGCCCACAGGCAAAGAATAAGGAGGACTGAGGTGCACTAGTGCACAAGGTCTCTGCAATAGCAGGGAATTCATTAAGTGACATATGTATACAAATAATCCTGGGAAGTGACCTGCACCCACACTCTGTAGAGGAAGGCAAAAACCCCCCAAAGTCACAACCAATTTGGCCTGGGGGGAGAATTCCTTCTGAACCAGGCAATCAGTTAGAATCTGAGCATGTGAGCAAGAACCAGCCACCTACATACCTGAGAGAATGCTTGGTGCCACCTCAGAGCCCTGGTCCACCATGCCCAATGTCCCATCTCCAGCCATGGCCATCTCATATGCTTCAGAGGAAGGAGATTGAAAAAAAAACAACCCAGAATACATTGGGGGGGGGGGAGGAAATCCCTTCCTGACTCCTGCCAGTGGATAGCTGAAACCCTGAAGCTTATAGGAACCCCATAAGATATAAACGGGAAGTGAGCCCCAGGACTTCTGAGCTCTGCCTCCTCCCATCACAAACAACCCCATCACATACAATTGCACTCATAAATTTGGTCAGTTCTCTTAAAATTAGTTAAGTTGCTTGCCCCCACAACTCCTATTCATACCTCATTACACCCATTACTGAGCAGTGCAATTAATCTGAAGGGCATTTACCACCAAAAATACCTTCTGTGCATTTTTGTGTAAATGTCTCTGTTTTACTTCCTTATCTGTGGTGTGCTATAGCACAAGTTAATATAATTTTATGGCAATTTTTAGAATTAGGTTCTGTCTGTGCATTTTTGGTAGAAGGACTGAATCTAGGAATTCCTTGTCCTTGTATTTATTTTTATCTGGCAAATACAATACATGTAGATTTGGGTAATATTTCATACATTTCAAAAGGTAAAACATTTTCAACAGAAATAATTGCTTTAAGTGTAAAACAAACAAACCAACACATACCAGAAAAATCAGACTGAACATAGCCATCTCCTTTTAAAGCGCAGTTGGTTTGATGACTCAAGACTTTGTCTTTAGTTATCACAAGTCCAGTGTCTTGGATTTATTTAATCTGAATAAAAATAGTAGGCTTATGGCCAAATTCTATAAATCATTATTTACTTAGCTATAATTTGATGCACTTCTTGGGAAACTTGCCAACTACATAAGGAAGGGCACATGTTCAAAAGAGGGCTACGATAATTGGAAGGAGAAAAGGAGGAACTGGCCATCACAAGAAAGTTACAGTTTCCCTTCTCTAAGAATTTTATTTTTCATACTCTCTCATGGATGAAAGATTTTTGAACAGATTCTTCAATGGAATTTGTTCAAACAAGCTTTTGTTCCACCTACAGCATTCATTCCTTCTCTTCGCACCTATTTATAACTTCTTCAGTAAGTATATTTATTCTGGTCATTACCAAGAGAATGCCACTAGTTGTTAATATTTCACTTCCTCTGATTTTCTCCACCTCATCTCATCCCCAACAATGCTTTTGGGTAGTGACAGAGTACAGAGCATAGTAAACATGACATTACCGGCATTTGTGAAGTGAGCGGGAATAAAAATAATCTGTGGGATACTGTAATTCCTGACTGTAAACTATACTGTATGAAACAATATGTCGAATTGCAGAGGTTGGAGTTGAATTCTACAGACAGAATTGAAATGATGGGATATGTCTGCCTGCACAATAACTTTTTATTGTTATTATTTATAATGCCCAAAGGTGTATTCGGTGCTTCACATCAATGAGCAAAAGAGAGTCCTTGCCCCAAAAGTTTTACAATCTAAATGTTAGATATGACACAGTGAGGGAAGTAATGAGCAATAGGAAGAGGAGGAGGCAAGGAATTGCAAAGAAATACAGTAATATGATTACATGGTTATTTAGTGTAGGCATTTAAACATTGTGGTTCACTTATGTTGCCTTGTAATGTATAAACAGATAAGGAAGATAAAGCTAAGAATGGATATTTATTATGGGTATGGGGAGGTGACTTTTCAGAGGAATTTTAAAGAGGAGAGATGGTGATTTGGAGAACCAGAGAAAGAAGGGGGTGGTATGAAAAAGGGAACAGAGATGTCTGAGAGAAAAATAGATGAAGGGGATCATTGAGGCTGGCATCACTGGTAGAGCTAAATAGAGGTCAAATAAGTGTGAAGGGACAGAGTTATACAGGAACTTGAAGGCGAGAATGAGAAGCTTAAATCTGAAGTGATTGAAGTAGAGGAACCAGTGGAAACATTCAAAAGTTGTGGGGCAGCTCGAAGGGCTAGGAGGATAAGTGTAGTGATTGTGGTCAAGTGGACAAATTAATCAAGACACAGCGATGGATGTCTCTTGCAGTTCTTCATGTCTGTCAGACAAAGAGTGAGTCTAAATTCAATCCTCCAGTACATTCTAACCAGGTAGAAGAATAAACTCATGGAACTTGGTTCCTTCAGGAGTCCAAGCAATAAATCAGCACCCAGAGATAAGAACACCATGCAATCCAGCACAGTTTTGTATAGTGTACCCCAAAATGGTTTACGGATTTACATAATAAATAACAGTAGAAGAAAAAAGTTGAAGTATGATAGGCAAGGGAATGTTTTTTCAGATCATATTTTTAAGAGTCTGATTTTATAAGACAGTGATATACTTCAAACTTCAGGGTCTTTGGCTGGACTCTGTAGAGCAGGGATTGGCAGAGAGGAGGCCAGTGCTAGATGAGAAAAGGGAATGAGAAGCAGAGCTGAGAGAAGAAAAGCTGTGAGGTAGACTGAGCAAGTCCACAGAGGCTTGTTTTAAATAGATTGTAGAAGTGAATGAGGACACAGTGAAATTGTTCATGGTGTGGGCATTCTGGACTCCTAATTTTGTAAATAAACAGACAGCAGCATTCTGGGCATATGAGAGGTTTCAGAACTCAAACTAGGGAAGACAATAGAGAAGGGTATTACAACAGTAAGGTCTTGTCTACACTACAAAATTAGGTCAACCTACAGCCACCACAGTAATTCAATTGGCTGTTGGTGTCCACACTACCCTCCTTCTGGCGGTGGAGCGCATCCTCTTGCACTGACTAAAGTGGGGCACTAACAGCCATGCAGGGCTCACAGCTGAAGCCCCACATCCACCCTGGGGTGATAGTCCCAGCTGTGAGCCCCACACAAGCTCAGTTTCACAGCACAGAGCCTACCAGTGGTGAAATTGACATTCTTGTCAATTTCACGCAGCTATTGTCTCTGCTCAGAGATGCTGCACTCTTGGCAGCTCTGGGAGCTCTGTGGAGGGCTGGGAATCCAGGCTCTCAGTGCCCAGCAGTCTGGCTGGGAGCAGGGAGCCTGGGCAGCAGCCCACTGGGATTCGGGAGCCTGGGGGGGGGGGGGCACCAGGGCTCTCAGCAGACAGAGGGGAGCCCAGGCAGCAGTCCACTGGGAGCAGGGAGCCAGGAACTGGGGGAAAGCAGGGCTCCCAGCAGAGAGCCCAAGGAGCAGCCCACTAGGAGCCAAGAGCCCGGCGGGAGAGAGGAGCCTGAGCAGCAGCCCACTGGGAGCGGGTAGTCGAAAGCCCAGGGGCAGCCGGGCTCTAGCTGGAGCCCCTCACCTGCCCTAGGGTGACAGCCCAAGCTGTGAGCCAGGCACAGGGTTCCTAGCAGGGAACCTACCAGCCTTGCTTGTCAATTTCATGGCTCCAGAAGGGAGCCATGAAATTAACAAGAATTTTAGCCAATAGACAATATAGGTAACACAATGTCTACACGGATATCGCATCGCCCTAACTACACCAACTTTAGCCCTGTGCCTCTCCTTAAGGTGGATTTATTATGTTGGTGTAGTAGGGCACTTACATTGGTGGGAGCAAAGCTGTAGTGTAGACACTGACATAGTTAGGTCGACATAAACTGCCTTATGTCGACCTAACTCTGTAGTGTACACCAAGCCTCTGAGAGAGAGAAGATTAAGCATGGATTAGGATTTCACTGGACATAGACTAAAGACAGTGTTGTGCACAGACAGTGTTGTGGCAGTGGTAACAGCAACAGCCCAGGTATCTCACATGGAGGATTGTTTAACTGGCATTGGTCTCTTTGGTTCATAGAATAAGAGAGCTCCAGTCTTTAGTGACACAGCCTGTCTAAAATGTATTATTGTTTTTGTTAGTTTTGTTTTAGACCCAGTTTCACATATTTAAAATTTAACCATACTTTATTAGGAAAGAAATGCCAAGCCATACAACTTTGAACCACAGCAATCAGACATTCTCTACATACTTATGTCTCTTTGAAGTGCTGTGCTTTGGTATTTCTTGAGTTTCAAACTTCAAAAATTATGTTTAATTGAAAATATTATAGATATTAGAAGATATTTTTAAAATTGTCTCTAAAATTGCTAATTTCATTTAAATTGAATGTGAGTTTTATTTAAAAGTTACTGGTCTCTTCCACAACAGAAAAGGATTTCCATTTTATTTCTTTGTTTGATATACAAGAACAATTTGAGTAATTTTTGAATAGTCAAATGTGTATTCAATCTAGGAGTAAAGACTGTATTCAGCATGACACAAATAAAGTATTTTCTTTCTATATAATAGTTCTAAATTAGAAATTAAAGATGAATATATTCAAACTTTTATGTTTTTATTATAGCACTTGTAAAAAGAACAATGGAATCCCTGCAGCAAATCAAAGCCTTAGAAATGCCCCTAAAGGTATGGACAATTCTGGATTGAATTACATTTACCCTGAAGACTCTATCATATTGGCTTTTACAGGTTACTGTTAATTATTTCAAGAACCTATAGATAGTTACTTTGGAATTCACTTCACGAGTTTCTTTTTCATATCTGCAAGTACTATAGACTTAAAATCACAGTAGAAGCTCTAAACACAACTGACTGAAAGAAACCCTTCTCTAAATTTCTAAGGCCATGTCCAGATTCTGACATTTATGTCAACATTGTACTGTGATCACTCTAACATCTGTTTCATTCATTGCTGTGGAATTCCTGTTTAGAGTGGAAGAATGAAAAATATGAGAAATCATTTATATCCTGCAAAGGCTTTCTAAAATGTGTCTCAGACATCCTGTATTGAAAATCTATTCCAAAACACCTCTCCTCAGTCAGTTTCAGTTAGATCCAAACCACAAAAAGTATTCAGTAATTCAGTGCTGCTTGGTATATTTAACAGTTTCTTCACAGCAAAAGTCCAGGTTTTGTTTTATGAGTTAAGCTACCGACTCAAGTACTGGACATCTGACTGCTTCAGAAGGCATGTTTTCCAAGCCATGATTCATGTAAATGGCAAATACAATGTACAGAAAGTTTAAATAACTGCTTACATTGTATCTGGCTTTCCTGTAAACTGAGAACTGTGGCTGGTGCCAGATGCTTCAGACGGAATGAACAGGGCAATTTTTGAGTGATCCATCCCCTAACATTCAGTGCCAGTTTCCAGCAGTCATAGGTTTAGGAACACCCAGACCATGGGGTTGCATCCCTGACCAACTTGGTTAATATCCATTGATGGACCTATCCTCCATTAACTTATCTAATTCTTTTGTGAACCCAGTTATACTTTTGGCCTTTACAACACCCCTTGGCAACAAGTTCCACAGGTTGACTGTGTGTTGTGTGAAGTCATACTTCTTTCTGTTAGTTTTAAACCTTTGCAAATTAATGTAATTGGTTCTTGTTGTTATGTGAAGGGGATAAATAACGTTTCCTATTCACTTTCTCCACACCATTTGTGATTTTATAGACCTCAATCATATCTTCACTAAGCCAAAAACTCATTCAACAAAGTTATCTTCCTTGTTGAATTATGTAAGAAGATATGGATTTTAGTCAGTCACAGCCCAAAAAATTGAATCTGTTCCCCTCACAGATTATGCTGAAATCTTAGTGTGGGTTGGCCAAGATTTTTAAAAGTGAATAGTGATTTTGGGTGCCTTAGTTTTTGTTTAAAGAAAAGGAGTACTTGTGGCACCTTAGAGACTAACAAATTTATTTGAGCATAAGCTTTCGTGAGCTACAGCTCACTTCGTCGGAAGCATTCAGTGTAAAATACAGTGGGGAGATTTATATACACAGAGAACATGAAACAATGGTTGTTACCATACACACTGTAACGAGAGTTATCAGGTAAGGTGAGCTATTACCAGCAGGAGAGCGGGGCGGGGAACCTTTGTAGTGATAATCAAGGTGGGCCATTTCCAGCAGTTGACAAGAACCTCTGAGGAACGGGGCGGTGGGGGGGGAATAAACATGGGGAAATAGTTTTACTTTGTGTAATGACCCATCCGCTCCCAGTCTTTATTCAAGCCTAAGTTAATTGTATCCAGTTCGCAAAAATTACCACTTTTAGGTCTGTAATCGAGTGAATAAAGAGATCGAAGTGTTCTCCGACTGGTTTTTGAATGTTATAATTCTTGCCATCTGATTTGTGTCCATTTATTCTTTTATGTAGAGACTGTCCAGTCTGGCCAATGTACATGGCAGAGGGGCATTGCTGGCATATGATGGCATATATCACATTGGTAGATGTGCAGGTGAACGAGCCTCTGATAGCGTGGCTGGTGTGATTAGGCCCTATGATGGTGTCCCCTGAATAGATATGTGGACACAGCTGGCAAGGGGCTTTGTTGCAAGGATAGGTTTCTGGGTTAGTGTTTCTGTTGAGTGGTGTGTGGTTGCTGGTGAGTATTTGCTTCAGGTTGGGGGGCTGTCTGTAAGCAAGGACTGGTCTGTCTCCCAAGATCTGTGAGAGTGATGGGTCATCCTTCAGGGTAGGTTGTAGATCCTTGATGATGAGTTGGAGAGGTTTTAGTTGGGGGCTGAAGGTGATGGCTAGTGGTGTTCTGTTATTTTCTTTGTTGGGCCTGTCCTGTAGTAGGTAACTTCTGGGTACTCTTCTGGCTCTGTCAATCTGTTTCTTCACTTCAGCAGGTGGGCATTGTAGTTGTAAGAATGCTTGATGGAGATCTTGTAGGTGTTTCTCTGTCTGAGGGGTTGGAACAAATGTGGTTGTATCACAGAGCTTGGCTGTAGACAATGGATCGTGTTGTGTGGTCAGGGTGAAAGCTGGAGGCATGTAGGTAGGAATAGCGGTCAGTAGGTTTCCGGTATAGGGTGGTGTTTATGTGACCATTGCTTATTAGCACCGTAGTGTCCAGAAAGTGGATCTTTTGTGTGGACTGGTCCAGGCTGAGGTTGATGGTGGGATGGAAATTATTGAAATCATGGTGGAATTCCTCAAGGACTTCTTTTCCATGGGTCCAGATGATGAAGGTGTCATCAATGTAGCGCAAGTAGAGTAGGGGCATTAGGGGACGAGAGCTGAGGAAGTGTTGTTCTAAGTCAGCCATAAAAATGTTGGCATAGTGTGGGGCCATGCGGGTACCCATAGCAGTGTCGCTGATTTGAAGGTATACATTGTCCCCAAATGTGAAATAGTTATGGGTGAGGACAAAGTCACAAAGTTCAGCCACCTGGTTTGCCGCGACGTTATCGGGAATACTGTTCCTGATGGCTTGTAGTCCATCTTTGTGTGGAATGGTGGTGTAGAGGGCTTCTACATCCATAGTGGCTAGGATGGTGTTTTCAGGAAGATCACCGATGGACTGTAGTTTCCTCAGAAAGTCAGTGGTATCTCAAAGATAGCTGGGAGTGCTGGTAGCGTAGGGCCTAAGGAGGGAGCCTACATAGCCAGACAATCCTGCTGTCAGGGTGCCAATGCCTGAGATGATGCGGCATCCAGGATTTCCAGGTTTATGGATCTTGGGTAGCAGATAGAATACCCCTGGTCGGGGTTCCAGGGGTGTGTCTCTGCGGATTTGTTCTTGTGCTTTTTCAGGGAGTTTCTTGAGCAAATGCTGTAGTTTCTTTTGGTAACCCTCAGTGGGATCAGAGGGTAATGGCTTGTAGAAAATGGTGTTGGAGAGCTGCCTAGCAGCCTCTTGTTCATATTCTGATCTATTCATGATGACGACAGCACCTCCTTTGTCAGCCTTTTTGATTATGATGTCAGAGTTGTTTCTGAGGCTGTGGATGGCATTGTGTTCTGCACAGCTGAGGTTATGGGGCAAGTGATGCTGCTTTTCCACAATTTCAGCCCATGCACGTCGGCAGAAGCACTCTATTTAGAAGTCCAGTCTGTTGTTTCGACCTTCAGAAGGAGTCCACCCACTTTTTGTAGTCTTGGTAGGAAGGTCTCTGTGGGTTAGTATGTTGTTCACAGGTGTGTTGGAAACCAGTCGGAGAACACTTCAATCTCTTTGGTCACTCGATTACAGACTTAAAAGTGGCAATTCTTCAACAAAAAAACTTCAAAAACAGACTCCAACGAGAGACTGCTGAATTGGAATTAATTTGCAAACTGGATACAATTAACTTAGACTTGAATAAAGACTGGGAGTGGATGGGTCATTACACAAAGTAAAACTATTTCCCCATGTTTATTCCTCCCTCCCCACCCTTCCTCAGATGTTCTTGTCAACTGCTGGAAATGGCCCACCTTGATTATCAGTACAAAAGGTTCCCCCCTTCCCCGCCCACAGCTCTCCTGCTAGTAATAGCTCACTTTACTTGATCACTCTCGTTACAGTGTGTATGGTAACACCCATAGTTTCATGTTCTCTGTGTACATAAATCTCCCCAGTGTATTTTCCACTGAATGCATCTGCTGAAGTGAGCTGTAGCTCACGAAAGCTCATGCTCAAATAAATTTGTTAGTCTCTAAGGTGCCACAAGTCCTCCTTTTCTTTCTGCGGATACAGACTGACATGGCTGCTACTCTGAAACCTTAGTTTTTGTTTGTTTAACCTGAGACACCTTAAAGGTACTTGATTTTCAGAAAGTGCTGAGCCCTCTCAAATGTCAGCCTCGCTAAAATGTTTGAAATGGAGTACCCCAAAATGGAGGCACCCCAAGTCCCTAGTCACTTTTAAAAACTTGGCCATACCCCCTGTTTGCAAAAATTGAGTATGTAACAACAATTATTCACTGTTTGAATATTCCTCGGGGCAAGTATTCACAAGCCACAACCTCAATATATAGAAATGACACGAAGCTGAGGGGAGGGGTAGATATGCTGGAGGGTAGGGATAGGGTCCAGAGTCACCTAAACAAATTGGGGGATTAGTCTAAAAGAAATCTGATGAGGTTCAACAAGGACAAGTGCAGAGTCCTGCACTTAGGATGGAAGAATCCCATGCATTGCTACAGGCTGGGGACCGACTGGCTAAGCGGCAGTTCTGCTGAAAAGGACCTGGAGATTACAGTGGACAAGAAGCTGGATATGAGTCAACAGGGTGCCAAGAAGGCTAGGGTGACCAGATAGCAAGTGTGAAAAATCGGGACAGAGGGTGGGGGGTATTAGAAGCCTATATAAGAAAAAGCCCCAAATATCGGGACTGTCCCTATAAAATCAGGACTTCTGGTCACCCTAAAGAAGGCTAACAGCATATTGGGCTGCATTTGTAGCAGCATTGCCAGCAGATCGAGGGAAGTGATTATTCCCCTCTGTTCGGCACTGGTGAGGCCACATCTGGAGTATTGCGTCCAGATTTGGGCCCCTCACTACAGAAAGGATGTGGACAAATTGGAGAGAGTCCAGCGGAGGGCAACGAAAATAATTAGAGGGTTGGGGCACATGACTTATGAGGAGAGGCTGAGGGAACTGGGCTTATTTAGTCTGCAGAAAAGAAGAGTAAAGGGGGATTTGATAGCAGCCTTCAACTACCTGAAGGAGGGTTCTAAAGGGGATGGAGCTCGGTTGTTCTCAGTGGTGACAGATGACAGAACAAGGAGCAATCATCTCAAGTTGCAGTGGGGGAAGTCTAGGCTGGATATTAGGAAACACTATTTCACTAGGAGGGTAGTGAAGTACTGGAATAGGTTACTTGGGGAGGTGGTAGAATCTCCGTTCTTAGAGGTTTTTAAGGCCTGGCTTGACAAAGCCCTGGCTGGGATGATTTAGTTGGGGTTCGTCCTGCTTTGAGCAGGGGGTTGGACTAGATGACCTCCTGAGGTCTCTTCCAACCCTAATATTCTACGATTCTATGATTAAATTACATACAAAAATGTGTTAAAAGAACATTAAGGTTGCAAAGTCAATCACTGAAAAGTTAGGAAATGCCAAGATTAAAATTGCCCAGGCACTCTTATTTACCCCTCCTTCAAATACAAAGATGAGCGGGTAGGAGGTGGAACATTCAATGACACTGAAAGGGAATGAGTTTGTAACTGGTACATGGAAATACTTGGTTTACACAACACATAATTAATCCTTGGAAGTCATTGCCATGAGGTGGTATTGATGTAAGAACTTAGGAGGGTTCTAAAAAGGGATCATGGATGATGCAAACATCTCAAGTTACATAAGAGGATATAAATCTTCATGTTTCAGGGCATAAACAACTACTAACTGGCAGGGGTTGGTAAGAAAAAGTTCCTATGGGCAAAATGTTACACATCTGCCTACAGGCACTGACTCCGTGGGTGCTCTGGGGCTCAAGCACCCATGTGAAAAAATAGGGGGTGCTCAGCACCCACCAGCCGCAGTGGTTCCAGGGCCGGGCTGGCTGCTGATCAGCTGTATGGCGGGTTCTGCGGTGGAGCAGCAAGCATCTGGTGGGAGGTGCTCTGGGGAGGCAGAGAGGAGTGAGTGGTGGGCATGCAGGCAGGGCTTTGGGAGAGGGGCAGAGCAGGTGCAGGAAGAGGCAGAGTGAGGGCAGGGCCTTGGAGGAGGGGGCCTGAAGGGTTTCTTATACCTCCCTCTAAAGTATCTAGTTCCAGACACTGTCAGATATCGGACTAACTGAACTACTGCTCTGATCAAATATGGCCACTCCCACAATAGTTTGGCATTTCCCAAGTAAATGACAAGTACATCTAGAACAGGTGAAAGGAAATCCATGCTCAGACAATATGTAGTCAGGAGTTGGGTTTCACTGAAATTGCTGAGCGGAGTTTATTGAAAAGTTAGGAGTATTTTTATGACCAAAAATATATGTAACTAAATCTGGTTAAAATAAGAGTAATCAACATCTCCTGCTTCAGGGCATCACTGTGGGATTCAGAAAGACCTTCTCCCTCTAATGCACAATAGGCTAGGAGCATTATGAAGGTATTTCACCTTCCTCTGAAGTATCAGGTTTGGATCAGTGCCAGATATCGGATTTAATGGACTAATAGTTTGAGCTGGTAGGGTAGATCCTGTGCTCACTAAAGCAAAAATCTGTTTTTGTTGTTGTCATATTTTATTTTGTATAATGAGAATAATGCTTCTGAGATGTGAATGATGAAGACGATAAGCTTTTATAAAATGCCTCAGCATATACCTAGCGTCTATTTCATATATATTTGTATGCTCTGTTAATCTGAATATTGCCCCTTTAATATGGAGAAGGAAGTGTCACAAAGTAGAGCACACACAATTTTAGTGGAGAAAGGTTTTTTTGTTTGTTTTAGAAGGACAAGATACTCTGTATCTTTTAAGTGGCTTCTTCTCCAAAATGTACAGTTCCTGTTAATGAGGATTAACCAGTACCAGTGATCACAAATTAACTGAAGTAAACAAAACTGAAGGCCAGAAAAGTAAATGGTAAAGAATGGTATCTTTATGATATTCCTGACAATGATGTAGCTCCTAACCTCCCCCCACATTTTGGGATTTCCTTTTGAATTTAGTGAGATGTGTGGGCACATTTAAAGACAAACTGTGGTCCTAAATGTTATAGCTTTTTAATTAGGAATTGTAGTTAATGATAATTAAATAAAAATAGACATTAATTAAAGATATTTCAAATTAGTGAAGCTCATAGCCTAGATCAAGAACTCCAAAAGGAGAAGCAAAAATAAGAATATTTTCACTGTATGCTTTTTATTTATTTGTTTAAATCTTATTGACAGGTCCCCTTGAAAGTGATTCTTACCACTGGAAAGTCATGGGGTTGCATGACAGAATTACGGGAGATGTAAAACAACAGTCATCAGGGATGTTATTCAGTATCAGTACACATCATTGGCCTATACTGATTCTTTACTGAATCACTAGGCAACAGCTCTGCTGGATCTTTCATAAGCACCTAATACTCTGCATGTGAATTTTTTTACTTCATTTTGTCTGTAGCCCTAGGCAACAGCAGTAAGATAAAACTGGTTTTTACCAGTTCATTGTGTTTCCTTTAGCCAAGGTAACCAGCAGGGAGCTGCTTTTGTTCAGAGCTAAAGTACCACATGTAAGAAATGAAGCAAGACAACATTAACCCTTCGGGAACATAATATATATTTAGTTCATACACATATGGCATGTTCACATTAAATATTTTGTCAGATGCCTTTATGAATGCAGTATAGTTGAAATAACTCAACTACACAATTTTAAATTTACCAACAGTTTTATTCAACATGTTATTGCATAATTTGTGAATGATGTGTCTGTTTGGCTTTTATGAGGCACTGTATTAGCTTTCTTCAGACAAAAATGGTTATTCAACCTTAAATCATCGTGAGGTTTTTTAAGCAAAACAGGTAGACAGATCCTGGACGCCTAAATGCTTTTCAAAGAGCCAGGCCAACAGTGCAGGTAATTGCTGCTTGAGTTGTTTTTTTTCAAACTCAGGGTATATGAATTTACCCAGTATACAATATGTGCTAGAGTGAATGAGGAATGTTGTAGGAAAATTCACCTAATTTATTTAAAATACAGAAATATTACTAGATAATTGTTTATGATAAAAGTTTAGGTCCAAAATTGGGCTCACCTTTCTGGCTTAATGCTTAGATTTATGGTTGATAGCTTAGTCTTGTTTAGTATTGCTTGTTCTGTAAATCTGTTGTTTTATGAAGCATTACTAAAGACCCAATCCTGTCTGGTCCTCCTGAGAAGTGCAGACACCATCAAGTCCCACTGACCTAATTAGAAGTTAAGGACACACACAGAGCCTTCCAAGAGATGCTCAATACCTCACAGGATTGGGCCCCAAATGCTTAACGCTTCAGTAGTGTCATTTCAGCTTTAGATTCCGTGCAGTGAAACAGTTTATCGTAGTTTTAATTTGTATAATTAAAATTGAACAATCTTTTTATTGTGTTAAAAGGCATTAAACTTTGAAAACAATCAGTTTCATAGCCATCATTTTATTTCTCATGTTACATATTAATCATGCTTAACCTGTCAGCCAAAGTGAGTCAGCAAGTTGTTTCTAAAAACTGATTCTGTTTTAAAATTAGCAGCTGGCTTCTAAACAAGTTAGAACCTTCTACCTTTTAATTATAAGCCGGATCTGTGGCGGGGGTAAATCCGCATAGCTCCACTGACTTTGATGGAGCCATGCCAGTTTACATGAGCTGAGAATTTGGCTATATTTTCAATAACAGCAAAGAAGTTGGGACAATTTTATTCTCCTTTATGCTGCTTTACATATTGGTGTAAGTATATTTGATCTACAACACTAATTCTACATTACACATTATGAACACATTTAATATAACAGCAAGGTAAGTTTCAATTAAAGAAGAGAAAGGCACTTTCATGCCTGCTTCTATGCTGCTTTTATATCTGGAATGCCCTCCGAATCAGTGTGTCGTGCCCCACCAGCTTCTCATTCAAATTTCTTTGGAAGACCTACGCCTTCCATGAGCCTGCAGTCCCTAATGCTGCCTTCTTAAGCCCAGCATTATATGACAGAAGGAACAGGAGAAAAAGAAACTCGAAGTCAACATCTTCCTCTAGCTCACCAGCGATGATGATGATAATTCTTAATAGATTAAGTTGCTTATTCCTAAATTAACAATTAAAATTGTGGAGCAAGTGTGAGAGAGACATTGAATGAGGGCTGGACACACAGAGAGAGATGGTTTCAACTCCTAGGGCACAGGCTACCAAAGCAGCTAACTTGGCTTAGTTCCCTGACTCCAGGAGAGGATTGGCAGAAGAGAATCCTAAGAAGAGGGAGGGACCTATCTCTGGCCCATCAGCTAGGTGCACCAAGTCAGTGGCTTACGTGCCTCAGTTCTGCTCCTCTCCTCAGCAATTCAGTCATTTCACTCCTGGCTAGTTCAGGACTACTGCAATTCTACTGCAGGTTGCCTAGGGGTTAAGTGTTGCAATGCTGAATGGAGCAATGCCTAACCAGTACCTTTGAGAATCTGGGCATTAGAGCCCTTCCGCACTTAGGAAGGATATAGACCAAGTGTATGGTGGCAGTATTATTTGACACAGTATCTAATTATCTAAGATTGTGCTGCATGCCTATGCATGAGGAAGTAGAGTAAAGGCTGTGTGTGCAACCTTATAATTGGCATTTTGTGACATCTGAATGCTCGATTGTGCAACGTTAGCAGTCTCTTGATATGGGATTTTTAAATACTGTAGAATTCCCAAGGCTTTTTAAAAGAAAAAGAGAAGAAAAAATACATATATTCTGGAATTATTTGGCTAGACACTACTGGGAGCTTCCTGCCCAGTACAAAGTGTACGCTCAGTGAGTCAAGGGTTTCTGTGGATTAAATGCATACATTAGGAGATTGTATTGTATGAAGCACCGCTCCAGAGGAGACCTTCCTTCTAAATGTTGCTGAGATCATGCTCTTCTTAAGCACTGGGCATAAAGGAAAGTGCAATTTTCAAAGTCTTTTAACTTGGTCAGATTAAGGCCAGCTATCACTGTAACACTCAAAGGCACTGGGCAGCAAGTGGTATTGCGCTGCCAAATTTCAGATTTCCACTCTCACTCATTTCAGCTGCAGTGCTGTTCCAAAGAAGTCAGAAGAATTTATTTATAATGAGGGAAGTATATTTTCCCCACTGTCCTTGTCTTTGAAAATGACCGAATAATGCTCGAAAGTGACCAAAAAAATTCACTTTTGGGCAGAGACTAGATAGGGAAAACTTCAGCTTGTTATGTGAAAGTTTTAGAAAGCTTTTGGAATGGGCTTAGAATGGAAACACATAGGCAACTTCAGTAGTATATGTCATTAGTGCTCTAGCTATAATAATAATAATAATAATCTATTATGTATTAGTATGTGATCTATTCCTGAGTTAACAATAAAGGACTAAAAGCAATTAATTCTGTGCATATTATTGATAATTCTGCATTTATATTGCCCCTTTCATCCCAAAGAATTCCAAAGTTCTTTTCAAATTTAGCAAACCAATATCCATATTATAGAGGTATCATTTCACTTAATTGGAATGCACCTCTGGGGTGAAATATAGTAGCTATTTAACAGCTTACAGCAGCTGAACACAATAAGTTTAGAGCAGGAAGTTAAGGATACCAAAATATATTGAAACTTCAAGGAAATTTAAGATGAGCAGAACATCAGCAAAGTGGAATTTATCCACATTATTAGGGTCAACTTGCCTGTTCTTATTAAAAGTGCCATGGGATTTTCAGTTATCACAAGTGGGCAGAGTCTCACTTTACATCTCCACTGAAAATGGCACCATTAACATCACAATATCCCACTCACAGGACATTGGTGCAATTGTCCTATACTGAGTCATAGGAAAGATTACCATCTACCTTTGCCGACGCTAACTGAAGTACCTAGTCGTTTGGAGATCTCCTATTCAGGTACTCACCCAGCCCATTTGTGAGATCTTACTAGATCATAGCACAAGATGGTATAGATTCACCTTAAAGGACAGACTCAACTGGGATTTTTTAAAATTGACTGAATTTTAAAAATTCAGTTTTCTGATTGAGCACCGTTTAATAGCATGTCCTGATTTTATATTTCTTTTAAAAAAATTGTTAAGGAACAACAATAACAACGAAAAAACATTAAGGTTAGAGCACAAGCCAACAAAAGTCACATTATGCTATTTTCAAGGTTCACACTCAACATCTTCAGTTTAGTCTGTGAATTGGCTGAGGCTCTAAGGTTGCAATCCTCAGCCTCCAATTAGCATTTGCAGGCTATTTTCAGTTCGGGTCAAACCCTTACATTATTTAAATATAGTTTTTAATTATTTGAATACTTGTAAGTCATTTAATTATATTATCATTTATTAATTACTATTAATAGTAATTATTATTATAATATTTGTGGGGGGGTTCAAGAAAATTGTTTGTTTTAATTTCTAAAATTGTGCCTAAGTCCCATTTTCAGAATTCATGTAGGAGCTGGAGTTTCACTGAAAGTAAGTGGAACTTAGACTCCTAAATGCCTAAGAGCTTGTCTACATGGTAAAAAGAAAAGGAGTACTTGTGGCACCTTAGAGACTAACCAATTTATTTGAGCATGAGCTTTCGTGAGCTACAGCTCACTTCATCAGATGCTCACTTCATCATCATGCTCAAATAAATTGGTTAGTCTCTAAGGTGCCACAAGTACTCCTTTTCTTTTTGCGAATACAGACTAACACGGCTGTTACTCTGAAACCTGTCTACATGGTGTTTTAGTCTGCACTAGAGGGGTATAAATTCTAGTGTGCACAAGTGTGTTGCAGACTAACTAGCCATGTGGACCCTGATGGCTTGCACTAGAAGTTCCCTAGTATGTGATAATGTCCTCCTGTTGCAAATAGTGCTATGTTAATGAGCACTAGATAACTTTTAGTTTGTGCTAGCAGGGTCCACATGGGCCAGTTAGTGCATGAAGTGCTAGTGCGCACTAGAATTTACTGCCCTCTAGGGCAGATTAACACACCATGTAGACAAGCCCTCAGTGACTTTCGAAAATGGGACCTGGGCTTCTATTGAGAATCAGGTGCCTAAAAACCTTTGAGGATCTGGGGCCTAAGCACTTTTTGAAATTTTGTTCCAGTCTCATGCACAAGCAATTTAAAAAAATCCAGTCAGCTCAAGTAGAATCAGTGCCTATACTAGACCTCACCTTAACACACCAGCTGACGTATTGTCCCCATTGTTGTAGTCAGTGTTGTAGCCATGTCGGTCCCAGGATAGCAGAGAGACAAGGTGGGTGAGGTAATATCTTTTATTGGACCAACTTCTGTTGGTGAGAGAGACAAGCTTTCGAGCTACACAGAGCTCTTCTTCAGGCCTCGGAAAGGTATTCAGAATGTCACTGCTAAATACAAGATCAAACAGGTGGTTTAGCATAAGTAGTTAGCACATATTCTAAGGGACCATTCAAGGTGAAGAGACCAGAGCCCTGCAAATCCAGGGATATCTGCTTTTTAGCCGCACCAGATATCTGCAGACCATTTTTGAGGATCGCAGCTCAGATGCAGATAAAAATTTTATATCCTCACAGGGCTCTGCAGCACACACTCACCCAAACGGAGCGGCTGTCACCCAGCCCTCAGGCTCTAGGTCACCTCTCTGGATCACGCAGCGGTAGGCCAGGCATTCTGGGGCTTGTAGTCCCCAACTTGCTGGGATGGAGGAGGTAAACTACAACTCCCAGAAGGGAGTGAGCCAAGCGCCATTTTGAAAGAGGTGTGGTTGTTCTTTAAACTAGCTGGGTGGCAATGGCTGCATGCATTAGAGCTGCCACAACTGCGTAGGGTGTCCGAACCCACCACTGGGAGGGCGGTACTGAATAGAAGGGTCCAGGATTGCAGCCTCCCTGCCTGAAGTGGGGAAGGAGGTATGGTGGGGGCAGAGCCGGCAGCAGGGCAGGAGGTCTCTGGGGAGCAGTGGGGCTGGAGGGGGGGATGGTGGTTGGGGGTTTGGCATACCCTGTGTCACTGCTACGGAGTGACCTGTGTAGCTGTTTAGATCCCTGAAAATCCCTGGATATCTGGAGATGTGGATCTCCACAGACAATTTTTGCCGATCGGATGCTGTTACACATTGTATCCACGCAGGGCTCTAGAAGTGACCCATTAACACCACTGTCATCATAGGCCAAAAAGGGGGCTTAGTGGGTTACAGATTGTTGTAATAAGCCATAAATCCAGTGTCTTTATTAAGACCATGATTTTTAGTGTCTCTGAAAGTTATGAATGTAAGCTCCCAGGCTCGTTTCTTGAAAGTGTTATTCAGGTTTCCTTTGAGGATGAGGATGATAGGTCAGCTAGAGCGTGATCACCCATAGGTGATAGGGTGTTTTTGCCTTTTATCATTTCCCTGTGTGAGTTCGTTTGAGACTGTAGAGATTATCTGGTTTCATCCACATAATTGTTATTGGGGCATTTAGTACACAGGACGAGATACACGACATCTTGAGATAGGCATGTGTAGAACCCATGGTTTTGAAAGATGTGTTGTGGTGGGTGTTGATCATAATATTTTCTCTTTTATCTATCATTTTCCTAATGGTTCCTAACATTCTGTTAGCTTTTTTGATTGCTGCTGCACATTGAGCAGATGTTTTCAAAGAACTATCCTCAGTGACGCCAATATCTTTCTGGAGTGGTAACAGCTAATTTAGTTCCCATCATTTTGTATGTATAATTGGGATTATTTTTTCCAATGTGCACTGTTTTTGCACTTATCAACATTGAATTTCATCTGCCATTTTGTTACCTAGTCACACACTTTAGTGAGATCCCTTTGTAACTCTTTGTAGTCATCTTTGGACTTAACTATTTTGAGTAATTTTGTGTTGTCTGTAAAGTTTGTCACCTCACTGTTTACCCCTTTTTCCAGATCATTCATGAACATGTTGAACAGCACGTGTCCCAGTACAGATCTTTGGGGGACCCCACTGTTTACCTTTCTCCTTTGTGAAAACTGATCATTTATCCCTACCCTTTTTTCCCTATCTTTTAAGCAGTCACTGATCCGTGAGAGGCCCTTCCGTCTGATCACATGATTGTTTACTTTGCTTAAGAGTCTTTGGTGAGGGACTGTGTCAAAGGCTTTCTGAAAGTCCAAGCTTGATCACCCTTGTCCAAATGCTTGTTGACGCCCTCAAAGAATTCTAACAGATTGGTGAGGCACATTTCCCTTTACAAATGCTGTGTTGACTTCCCCAACGTATCTATGCTCATATGATAATTGTGTTCTTTATTATAGTTTCAATGAATTTGCCTGGTACTGAAGTTTGGCTTACCCCAGCCTGTAATTTCCAGGATCACCTCTAGAGCCTTTTTCAGAAATAGACATTAGATTAGCAACCTTTCAGTCATCTGGTACAGAGGCTGATGTAAGCAATGGGTTACATACCACAGTTAGTAGTTCCGCAATTTCATATTTGAGGTCCTTCAGAGCTCATGGGTGAATACTATCTGGTCCTGGTGACTTCTTATTGTTTACTTTATCAATTTGTTGCAAAAACTCATCTTTTGACACCTCAGTCTGGGACAGCTCCTCAGATTTGTCACCTAAAAAGAACAGTTCGGGTATGGGGATCTCTACCATATCCTCTGCATTGAAAACAGATGCAAAAAAAATCATTTAGCTTCTCTGCAATGGCCTTCTCTTTCCTGAGTACTCCTTTATCTCCAGGGAGATAACATAAGTTATTTATTGGTTGATAGAGCTCTGTTGATACCATACTTAATAATTTCAAACATAAGTTAACCAAGATGTCTAGGGTTTTTTCCACCTTGAATGCTTCGTTTAATTTATCTTATTATAGATGTTAAAGGACTGTCTAAATAAACCTTGATTATATATATTCTAGACCAATGAAGTCCATTAATATTGCTACTCAGTAAGATGCAATCAATGAGACCCATATTAGGTAGAAGACACATCAGTAAAAGTTACATTTGAATAAAATGCTGCTTGTGTTAACTGAACTGCATATTTTTGTAGAATAAAATAACTAACTAATCTTTATTCATAATTAATTATGGCATCTGGAACACTAGATACTCAGTCAAAATGTCTCTCATGCAGCAGCATTCCAAGTTTGAGACACTGTCTTTGTGGAATCAGTGTTCTTTTGGAACAGTATGCAGTTATATTCCAACTTCCTTTCACCACCTTATTTGTATTAACTCGAGGGGGATGGAGAGCATGAATTACCGGCCAGATCTGTAGATTTCACCCTACATGGTAAAAGGTACTGTAAATATTTGAGTATTGGCCTGTATGAAATACTATCGTTAACTATTTCCCTATTAGCATGTGTGCACTATGTTAAATTAACAGTACATTCTTCCTCATCTCAACAGAGATTTTTCCATACTTGAAAGGAAGATTAAGCTCATGTCCTGTTTTCCCTTCAGACTTCTTTATACATGCACAAGATATAGAAAAATCTGTGTAGAGGCTTTGGTGACATAATGAAATCCTTTGACACAAGGACCTGATGGAGGAAGAAACTAGCTCCATGAATATTTTTGTAGGGTATTAGCATATTGAAGTGCTTTGATTAACTTTCTTTAAATGAAAACCAGACACAGGAATTACCATGCTCATTTCATAGAAACACATCTTTATTTTTTTTATTACCCAGATATGGGACCATTTTTCTGTTGGCCCAGATTTTCCTTGATGCTATAATATTCATTAGCAAGATGTTAGACTATACTACTGTGGAGTTGTGCTTCCTGCAGAATCTATGAAGACAAACATCCGTAAAGAAGATAGAGAATTTGTGAAACTATGAAAACTGCAACTGGTCAATCTTTGAACAGAGGTTGGACATACCTTCTCAGAAACAATGACCATCAGCATGTACAGGTTTCAGAGTAGCAGCCGTGTTAGTCTGTATTCGCAAAAAGAAAAGGAGGACTTATGGCACCTTAGAGACTAACAAATTTATTTGAGCATAAGCTTTCATGAGCTACAGCTCACTTCATCGGATGCATTCTGCTCAAATAAATTTGTTTGTCTCTAAGGTGCATCAGCATGTAGTACACCCAAATAGTTCGGTTTCAGAGTTAGGTGGAAGAGTGACAGCAACATAGCTTGCTTCTGCTGCTTAAAAGCTAGTATACCAGTCAGCATGTGTTTGATATAGAGTACAACTATTGTAATTGTATCAAAATTAGAAAAAAAAAATCAGGCCCATCTCTAGTGGATGGAATTCTTTGTGTACGTCACTGAGCATCAGTATCAGTTGTTCAACCATGGAGTCTTACAGGTGATCCAAAATCTCCAACATTGCTTTAGAACAATGCATAAGAGGAACTGAAACAAGACTAGATGGTGGGATAGGGCCTAAAGGAAATGTGTTTGCTCTAGAAAAATGTAGAGAGAAGCTGACATTTCTGAGACTAATATGAAAAGGATAAAATGTTCAGATCTAGCAAATGCAAGAAACACTTCATCCTTGTGAAAATTTAACACAAATTCATTTTTCACTTTTTTCAACATACATCCTTCCAAAAGCAAGGGACAAGAATTGCCATTTCATGTTTACCAGTGCACGTACTGAAAAATACCCATTTCATATCTGTCATAAGAAAGCCTGACTGAGAAACCCTCTTCACATGTGTAACTTTTACTCAGGTCAGTGGGAGTGAAAGGATTGCAGGGATCAGGCGTTAGATAATGTGTAATTTTTCCCTTGTGTCACACACACTCTAGAAGAAAAGGAGTACTTGTGGCACCTTAGAGACTAACAAATTTGTTTGAGCATAAGCTTTTGTGAGCTACAGCAATGAGCTGTAGCTCACGAAAGCTTATGCTCAAATAAATTTGTTAGTCGCTAAGGTGCCACAAGTACTCCTTTTCTTTTTGCGGATACAGACTAACACGGCTGCTACTCTGACACACTCTAGACTAAGCAATGTGAAAGGAATGCTTGCATTTATGTATAGATTCATTCTTTCAATGAACGCAGTGGGAGAAGTGTGTGTATGACCATATGCAAGAGTAGGCAAGTAGGAGTAGGCAAGAAGAAGTTACCCACCTTGTGCAGTAATGATGGTTCTTTAAGATGTGTGTCCCTGTAGGTGTGTGTATGTCCCTGTGCTGCTGATCTGGAGAACTTTGGTAGCAGCGTCTGTTAGGCCCACACATGCGCTGTCTCTCCTTGTGCTGTGCTACAAGGCTAGTCAGCGCACGCAGGCTAAGCCCCTTGAGTTCCTTCTCTACCGCAGAGTCATTGACAAGAATTCCAATGTAGAGGGGTGGAGAGTGCGTTGTGGAGCACCCATAGGGACACACATCTTGAAGAGCCATCATTACTGCACATGGTGAGTAACTTCTTTTTCTTCTTTGAGTAGTGTCCCTATGGGTGCTCCATTGTAGGTGACTCCCGAGCAGTATCTCTCCTGGAGGGCTGGGGCTTTGGCGTCGAGTTGGTAGTTACAGTTGACAGTACTGTGGAACCAAAGATGACATTGGAGACAGAGTCCCCAGTAATCGTAGTGTTCTGTGAAGGTATGGACTGATACCCACATCGCCGCTCTACAGATTTCTGAGAGGGATATTCTTGAAGAAGGTGACAGATGAAGAGATTGACCTTGTGGAATGCGTGCAAATAGCATCTGGAGGGGTCACGTTGCAAATCTGATAACATTGTCTAATGGAGTCCGAGACCCACTTAGAGAGTCTCTGGGCTGATATCACTGAGCCCTTGGATCTTTCCGCCATAGAGAGGAACAGCTTCAGAGACTTCCTGAAAGCCTTCATCCTATCCAGGTAAAAGACTAGTGCCCTCCTGACATCTAATGTGTATAATACAGCCTCCCTGTTGTCATGGTGAGGCTTGGAGTAAAAAGTCAGGAGGTGAATCGCTTGGTTCATATGGAACAGAGAGGTTACCTTAGGGATGAATTTTGGGTTTGGCCTGAGCATAACCTCTTCCCAAAAGAATACTGTGTAGGGGGGATGTGCCATCAGAGCCACTATTTCTCCCATCCTCCTAGCTGAAGTGATTGCTATCAGGAAGGCCATTCTCATTGACAGGTATGTAAGTGAGCAGGTGGCTGTAAATTTGAAGGGAGGCCTAGTCAGACCTTTCGATGGCAGGTTTAGGTCCCATGTAGGTGTGGGATGTCAGGATTGTGAGAAAAGGTTTACTTTACCCCTGAGGAATTGTTTAGTGATTGGGTGTGATAGCACTGAGTACCCTTCTACTTGTTGGTGGAAGGCTGCTATAGCTGCTAGATGGACCCTAAGCAAATTGAGAGATAGTCCCAGTTTTGTTAGAGTCAGTACATAATCTCAGATCTTTGGAAGGGTCGCAGATGCCAGGGAAATTTGTTGGGAGTTGCACCAAATCTGAAACCTGGACCACTTTTGCAGGTAAGTACAGCGTGTTGAGGACTTTCTACTTGTAGTAATACCTCTTTTACCTCTTTTGAGCAGGAGTTCTCTGTGCATTGGAACCATGAAGGAGCCGAACCATGAGGCAAAGAATGCCCAGGTTGGGATGTAGAGCATGTCTTTCATTCTGCAAGAGGAGGTATGGAGTGGATCAGAGAGAGATTGGTAGACACGTCATGAGTTGTGACAGGTAAGGATACCAAGTCTATCTTGGCCAAGTGGGAGCAATCAATATGATGTGCACTCCTTCCCTTCTTATTTATAACAGAACTTTTGACAGTAAGTGGACTGAAGGAAAGGCATAAAGAAGGCCCCTGTCCCAGGGAGGAAGGAGAGCATCGCCTAGAGCGTGTTCTCCTATCTCTGTTCTGGAGCAGTAGCGTGGACATTTCTTGTGCAGATGAGTAGTGAACAGGTCTGTAGTTGGTGTCCCCCAGCATCTGAATAGGTTGTGAAGTACTGCTGGATTTATTTCCCATTCATGGTCATGAGGTAACTTGCCGTGACAGGTTCAGTCACAGAGACCCCCTTGGGACTGTCACCTGATGTGATGAGATTACCTCTGAGCCCGTTTTCCCTGCCAACTTGGGACTCCAGAACCCTGTCTTGTTGAGCCAGACACGCTAGTCTGCTGGAACCCAGACTCAGGGTCTGAACCATGCCCCCAAAGTTGCAGGCTTTAACTGAAAACCACTCAGCAAGTTACCTATCTCCAACATCCAGACAGCCAGTTCCCAATGGGATCCAAACCCCAAATAAATCCATTTTACTCTATATAAAGCTTATACAGGGTAACCTCATAAATTGTCTGCCCTCTATAACACTGGAAGGGAGCTGTTTGCTCCCCCAGGCATTAATCACTAATTCTGGGTTTATCAATAAACAAACATGATTTTATTAAGTATAAAAAGTAGGATTTAAGTGGTTCCAAGTAATAACAGACAGAACAAAGTAAGTTACCAAGCAAAATAAAACAAAACATGCAAATCTAAGCCTAATACATTAAGAAACTGATTACATATAAATCTCATCCTCAGAGATGTTCCAATAAGCTTCTTTCACAGACTAGACACCTTCCTAGTCTGGGCCCAATCCTTTCCCGTGGTACAGTCCTTGTCATTTCCAGCAGACATCTTAGGTGGATACTAGGGGTTTTCTCATGACTGGAATCTCCTTTGTTCTGTTCCACCCCTTTTATAGCTTTGGCACAAAGTGGGAATCCTTTGTCTCTCTGGGTCCCAACCCTCCTTCTAAATGGAAAAACACCAGGTTTAAGATGGATTCCAGTGTCCGGTGACATGATCACATGTCCTGTGAGACCCCTAGTCTCCATTCTTCCAGGGCTGGCCCGCACATACCCCAAAAGGTTTGCAGGTAAACAGAGCCATTCACAGGTCATTGATTCTGAAGCACCCTTAATGGCTTCCACTTAATATGTTTACATCAGTAATACGAGTTTATATCTTATTCTCCTAACTCCAGACATAGAAATAATACATGCATACAAATGGGATGGACATACTCAGTAGATCATAAGCTTTGTAATGATACCTTACAAGAGACCTTTTGCATAGAGCATATTCCAGTTACATCATATTTACACTCATAAGCATATTTCCATAAAACATTATGGAGTGCAACGTCACTGTTGGTGTCCCCCAGCATCTGAAGAGGTTGTGAAGTATTGCTTGATTTATTTCCCATTCATGGTCGTGAGGGAACTTGCGACTTAGGCTGTCCATTATCGAGTTCTGTGTGCCCGGAAGGTAAGCTTCTGATAGTGTAATGTTGTGGGAGATGCACCAGTTCAATAGCCTTATCACTTCTGCGCAGAGGGAGGGTGTCCTGGCTCCTCCTTGTCAATTTATGTAATAAGAACATAAGAACGGCCATACTGGGTCAGACCAAAGGTCCATCTAGGCCAGTATCCTGTCTTCCAACAGTGGCCAATGCTGGCTGCCCCAGGGGGAATGAACAGAACAGGTAATCATCAAAAAGAAAAGGAATACTTTTGGCACCTTAGAGACTAACCAATTTATTTGAGCATAAGTTTTCGTGAGCTGCAGCTCACTTCATCGGACGCATACAGATGAAGTGAGCTGTAGCTCACAAAAGCTTATGCTCAAATAAATTGGTTAGTCTCTAAGGTGCCACAAGTACTCCTTTTCTTTTTGCGAATACAGACTAACACGGCTGTTACTCTGAAACCTGTCATGAAGGTAATCATCAAATGATTCATCCCCTGTCACACATTCCCAGCTTCTGGCAAACAGAGGCTAGGGACACTAGCTAATAGCCATTGATGGACCATGCATGCTCTGGTGTGTGTTCCCTTGATCAGTGGGAGGAAATGGGCACAGGTGTTTCTGACTGCCCTGAACTTGAGGAGGTTGATGTGAAGGGATAATTCCATGGGCAACCACTTGCCTTCTGTTGTAAGGCTGTTTAGATGTGCACCCATCTTATAAGGGATCCATAGGGGTAAGACGGGGGAACTTGCACAAAAGGGATCCCTTTGCAAACATTTTCTGGGCATTTCCACCAGTCCAGAGATATCTTGACTTTGATAGGCAGTGACACTGGTTTGACTAGTCTGTCTCTGTTTGGACTGTACACCAAGCTGAACCACATCGGATGACATTGCATGTGAAGCCTGGCATGTGGTACTACTGCTGTGCCCACTGCCATATGCCCCAAGAGTTGGAGGCAATGCCTGGCTAATATTTGGGGGCTGATTTGTATGAGGAACCTGTGCTGAGGTATGATCACATTGACCTGTAGGGGTTGAGGTCGGCCTCTATGAATTCCAGCCACGGCATCTTCTTACTGGAGTGCCCTTCAATCCTATCTTTGGCAGTCGGTACCATTGATTCGGTGCCTGTCCCCATCAGGTTCTTAGGTGCATCAACGATACCTGCCGCTCTGGATCTTCGTGAGCTGGGGATATCAGGCTGGGATTGTCTTTGGTGCTGATGGTACCGATGATTCCGAGCATGCCAGAGATCTTTTGTGGGAAGCTCGGGGCTCACTCTGGGGACTTCCCACTCTCTTTTTCAATGACTTATGTAAGGGGTTGGTGTCTGATTTCTTTGACCACAGTCCTTAGATTTTGAGGTCTCTGAGGACAACTCATGTTTCCCAGGTGATTCTCAGCACATCTCAAGGGAGGGTTGGAGGGATGCCTCCATGAAGATGATCTTCTGTCTTAACTTCCTGTCCTTTCGAGACCTGCGTCTAAGTTGTTGGCATTGAGCACAGTTCTGTGGGATGTGGCATTGCCCGAGGCAGCGTATGCAGCGAGAGTGCTTGTCTACCACAAAGATGGCCTCTTTGCAGCAGGGGCACTCCTTGAAGCCCGGTGAACTGGACGTACCCCATTGGGGGAAGGGGACCCCAAAGAAAAAAGGGAGGAAATAAAGTCTCTTTTTTTGTGTGTGTTTGTTGTTTTTTTGATTGGGGTAGAGAACATAAAAAGAAAGATTACAGCTAAGATTAAGTTTCAGGGTAACAGCTGTGTTAGTCTGTATTCGCAAAAAGAAAAGGAGTCCTTGTGGCACCTTAGAGACTAACCAATTTATTTGAGCATGAGCTTTCGTGAGCTACAGCTCACTTCATCAGATGCATCGTGAGCTGTAGCTCACGAAAGCTCATGCTCAAATAAATTGGTTAGTCTCTAAGGTGCCACAAGGACTCCTTTTCTTTTAGCTAAGATTAAGGACACTAACTAACTACTAGGAATGCTAAAAAAGTTAACGATTGCAAATGGACTGCAAGTAGCTCCTTCACTAGCCAGGGGCTGTTGAGAAGGAACTGAGGGTTGGGGGGGAGGGTTAGCCCACACTCACTGGCTAGCCTCCTGGCAGGGCAAAAGGAGAGACAGCACATGTGTGGACTTAATGGACACTGCTACCAAAGGTTTCAGAGTAGCAGCCGTGTTAGTCTGTATCCGCAAAAAGAAAAGGAGTACTTGTGGCACCTTAGAGACTGCTACCAAAGTTCTCCGATCAGCAGTGCAGGGGCACAAACACATCTACAGTGGAGCACAACTGAAGAAGAAGCAGTGGTGTACTATGATAGGTGGATGTACATGTGCTTTTATGTGCTGTTAGACAAGGCACTGAAGCATATACATGCTTCTAATAATCAAAAAATGCTTATAATGAGCCCAATGCTTTCTGTGTTTAAGAATGTTTGCTCTGAACAGAATGCTAACCTTTGCACTATCTGTGCAGTAAAGATCCATGAAGAATGCTATGTTCTCACCTTCAAGATTTAGATGATGCCTACTGATTAAGTTATATTGAGATGAAAAGAATAATTTCATATCTGCATTGATATAGTCTCTAGATTTGCGTAGCTACAGGACAAACCAGGTGGCAATCCAGTGATGGATATAGAGAAGTTTTTCTTCAGGACCAACAGGGCTAGAAGTTTTTTTTATGGAAAGTTTAGATATTGCAAAATACAGCAAATGCTGTAGAAACCTAAATCTGCCCCCAGCTTCATATTGTTTCTAGTGAGGAGTCAGAAACAACCGCTAAACAGTGGGGATGACTTTCAGGGAAAGCTCTTTCATAAGATTACTTCTACAAGTACTTTTGAACTTTGAAAATTGAAAACAAATCTTACTAGATTCAAAACCTCACCTGCCGAAACATTTTTATAATTGGCAGGGAGTGTTTGTTTTAGATTTATTTATTTTTTTTAACTGTTTGGTGTGTTTAAACAAAATCCACAGTTCTCCTAAGGAAAATGACCTCACTGAAGGAGTTTAAAAATGCACTCTTCCGAGCAATTAACTACCGAAGTGCTCTTCAGAAGCGCTTTGTTTTGGCCTACCCCTGCTCCTGTTAAAGCCAATGGGTGTTTAACTTGAATTCAATGGGAGCAGTGATAGGCCAGTGCTTAGTCTTTTGGAAAATTCCATGCTGAATACACTGCAGTCTCCTTGTTGCCGTGTTGTTAAATTTTTGTGTAGGCCAGGCTGGCTCCAAACATATTTGTGGGCTCCCATGAGGAATGATTGTAAAAGACAGGAGATGACACAGAAGTTGTCTGTGACACAGCTGCACAGGTTTCATATACAATATTTACAAGTTTAAGTTGCAGATGGAGGTGACTGCCGTTATACGGTTGCCAGGTGTCTGGTTTTCGACTGGAAAGCTGAGTCAAAAAGGGACCTTGGCGGCTCCAGTCAGCACTGCTGACCGGGCTGTAAAATTTCAGTTGGCGAGGCTGGCAGGCTCCTACCTGGCTCCGCGTGGCTCCCTGGAAGTGGAACATGTCTCTCGGCTCCTAGGCAGAGGCACAGCCAGTAGGCACCATGCAGTGCCCCCGCCCTGAGTGCTGGCTCCGCAGCTCGCATTGGCTGGGAATCGCAGCCAATGGGAGTTGCAGTGGTGGTGCATGTGGGCAGAGGCAGTGTGCAGAGCTGTCTGGCTGCGCCTCTGAATAGGAGCCGAGGGTCATGTCACAGCTTCTGGGGAGCTCCCAAGGTAAGTGCCACCTAGAGCCCGCACTCCTCACCTCCTCCTGCACCCCAACCCCTGCACTCCTTCCTGAACCCCCTCCCACACCCAAACACTCTCCCAGAACTCACATCCTGCATCCCAACCCCCTGCCCCAGTCTGGAGTCCCCTACCACACCATGGACCCACCCCGGAGCCTGCACCCCCACCCCAGAGCCTGTACCTCTCCCATACCCCAATCCTCTATCTCAGCCCTGAGCCACCTACCACACTCTGAATCCCTCAGTTCCACCCCCCCACCAGCCTGGAGCCCCCTCCCATATCCTAAACCCCCTCATTTCGGGCCCCACCCTGGAGCCTGCACCCCAGCCAGAACCCTTACCCCCTCCCGCACCCCAACCCTCGGCCCTAGCCCAGTGAAAATGAGCCAGTGTGGGTGGGGCAGAGGGAGTGGGGATGGAATGTGCAGGGGACAGGGCCTTGGAGAGGGGGCAGGTCGGGGCAAGGCCTAGGGGAAGGGGCAGGGCAGGGGCAGGACAAGGGTGTTTAGGTTTGTGTGATTAGAAAGTTGGCAATCCTATGCCATTAGGGTACCCACAATGGTAGCCCTAGGGCAAAAAGAATACACACAAGTGCACATAAAATAAATTCTAAAGGAAAAAAAAACACAAAGTAAAACACAGTGGGTAAAAACAACTAACAAAAGCCAAAACCAGCCAAGTGCTACTCCCACTAAAAGGGAACTGTCACTCTAGCTCTCTGTTCACATTGCTGTCTTGAACTACCAGGGCTTGAATTAAATTTTTGTATGAATTTGGGGCAAATATAAAAAACTGTTTTTAAAGTTTTAAAAATAAAAAATATGAAAAACTTTAATACTTTTTCTTTACGGGGTCATTATTCATACTAGTCTTGCTAGTCCTTCCCTCCAGGCAGAGAGGCACAGAGACTAGGATCAGGACCAGCTGTGCCCCCAAAAGACCGGGACAACCTTCCAAATTGAACCACACGCACATCTCTCCCTAGACTAAACTGGACCAGACTGGACCAGACCCACATTCCTCCCCAGACCAAAACCACCAAACTGGACTAGATCCCCTTCCAGCCTCAACTGGATCAGATCCCTCTATGAACAGACCCCTCTCGACCTGAACCACCCCACTGCCTACCAGAACAGGGCTCCTCCCGAACCTTTATTCACGAACCAGACCACCCCCGAATCCGCAGCTAGACCCTCTCAGGCCCCCAACTCCAGAATCACCCCTTGCTGTTGATTTGCCCCTGTTCTCCTCAGAACCGTACTGAACCGAGCCAAGCCACACGTGGCTGCAGCTTTCCTGAGTGCAGCTCCGCGCTGGGCCTCGAGCATAGGTGAGCCGGGGAGCTCAGGTCTCCCCAGGGGCAGTGGTAGGGGGATGTGGCGGGGCGGGCTGTGGGAGGTCCAGTCTTGCCCGGGGTGCTGATGAGTCTGAGGAGGCTTACCTGGAGCAAGGAGCACCCACTGGTCAGGGTGCCCATCTGCTGGGTGCCCCTGCTGCCTCCTGCCCAGCATAGTCTGGGATCCCCAACTCTCCCCGGCCTCCGCGTTCAAATAATGGCAGAGCTGGGGCAGGCGCACGGGGTGGGGCAGCTGCGTGTGCAGCATCCTCCTGCCAGCGCTGCCCCCCTGGCCTGGCAGGGGGCCCAAGCGCCCAGGGAGGAGGCGGTGATTGTGCGATCTGCACACAGGTGCCACGGGGGAGCCCAGCTGACTACACGGCAGCCAGAACCCCTGACCCAGGCCTGCCAAACCCCCTTCCCCCAGCTATGAAATGGTATTAGCTGCTGGAGTGAGGCAGGGCTGGGCACCCCATGCTGCTGCCCCCTCGCGACCTCTGACTGCTCTGTTCAGGGCAGAAGCTGCTGCTCTCACCCTACAAACCTGCTCTGGGGTGATGGGCCCAGTGTAGGGTTGCCAGGCATCCAGTTTTCAACCGGAACGCCCCGTCAAAAAGGGACCATGGCGGCTCCAGTCAGCACCACCAAGCAGGCGTTAAAAGTCCGGTTGGTGGCGCAGTGGGGGCCCAGGGCTAAGGCAGGCTCCCTACCTGCCCTGGCTCTGTGCTGCCCCCAGAAGCGGCCCCTAGGCACTGGAGTGGCCAGGGACTGGGAGGCTCTGCGGGCTGGCCTGGCCCCAGTGCCAGCTCTGCAGCTCCCATTGGCCAGGAGCTGCGACCAATGGGAGCTGTGGGGGGGGGGGGCGCGAAGGCACCGCACAGAGCTACCTGGGTGTCCGTGTGCCTAGTGGTCGCAGGGACCTGGCGGCTGCTTCCTTGGAGCTGCAGTAAGTGCTGCCGGGACCCTGCACCCGCTCCCACATCCCTGCCCCAGCTAGACCAGAGTCCTCTCCTGCCCCTCATCCCTGGCCCCATCCCAGAGCCCGCATCCCCAGCCAGAGCCCATACGCCCTCCTGCACCCCACTCCCCTGTCCCAGTGAGTGCAGATGGGAAAGAGTGAGTGACAGAGGAAAGGGGGGGGATGGCGCAAGTGGAGGGGTGGGGCCTTAGAGAAGGGGAAGTGGGCCGGGTTGGGGTGTTTGATTTTGTGTGATCAGAAAGTTGGCAACCCTAGCCCGGTGCCATGGACCCACTGGCGCCATAAAAAACCCTGGTACTGCTTGTTGCTCTACAACATGGGGGTCATATGTCCACCCCCAAAGCCGTGCACATTCCTGGGTAGCGCATCCACGATGCTGATGTATAGAAACAATTTTTTTAGGGCACCATATTTCTACTACATCAGGAGCAGCAACTTCAACCATTTTGCTGTTCTCTGTTTAGCAAAATGGTTGAAGTCAGCTGTTCTGCTCAAGCTTCTTCGGATCAAATCCAGCTGGTCTTATAGGCTTATGAATAGGCTTAGTGAGTAAATTGAGCAGGATTTGACCTTTAAGGACTACCAACAAGGGAGCAGTTAAAAAAAATTGACTTGCTCTAGCCATCATTTTTAATTAAAAGTAATATTTGATCATATATTATTTGGCAGTTCAGCTGTCCCACTTCAATTGAGCCAGGGATGGCAGGTTCTAAATTTGGATGGCAAGAGCCAGTGTAGATATATATGCTCCTGGGTTTCTACTGCTGCTACTCAAGGCTGTGGCCAGATAAAATGGGACATAGGACAAGTGACGATGACTCAGAGGCAATCCAGTATGTTGTGGTCTTCTCTTCTCCGCTCCTACATCCCTTGTGCTTCTCCGCAGGATGTGTTATTTGAAGAAGGCTAATTCATCTCTTCTCACTCGTTCCTGTTTCTTAAAAGCCAGCTGAGCGAAAGGAGCCGGACTGGGGGTCTAAGTAGTGCAGTTGGTTGTTCAGATCTCCCCTTCCTTGCTTTGGCACGTGGAACCCTAATGCTGACAGTGAGGCATTATGGGATTTGACCGGACGTATTCTTCCCTTATTGCCCATCAAACCTCTGCAACACTAGCCCCCATTTCTGAGAGGTTGCAGGAGCACAGTCCACTGTTGGGACTCTGGCTTTAGGTGGCTGCTGCAGACACTGCAGCTTCATTGGAAGCAGCAGTTGAAAGGGAAATGCTTGCTGCTTAAGCAGAGGTTGATTGCCCTTTTGCATCCAATGTGCTTGGAAAATACTGAACTGTCCCCATTCAGCATTTTGAATCTACAGCTACTTTGCTGCAGTTCCAAACAGAATCAAGCACAGAAGAGATCAGAGCTGAGCCTTAAAGGAATGAATGACCTAATTTCTTTACTAAGGAAAAATCAAATAGTACAGGAAACTCAAGTCGACTTCTTCCCGCCCACCACACCCCAACCTCCTATTGCAGGCTTCAAACCAGCACCCCAGTCATTACAGGCCCATATTAGCTACAGAATTGATGTTCACAAGATTTACTGGGGCCCTGAGCACAAAGAACATTTGGGCTCCCCACAGCCCTCCCTGCCATGGGGCCCCACCCCTGCTCCTCCCCATCCTGGGGCTGTGGTAAGAGCTGCCCTTGGAGTCCAGGCCATTGTGGGATGCCCTGGACCCTCCACCTGCACTGGGCGGTGTGCCCTGCGGGGGGCAAGGGCAGGGCTAGGGTCTGTTCTTGGGCTTCCCGGTCCCCTCCCAGGGCTCCCCACAGCTGCTTGAGCTTCCTGGGTGGCTCTTATTGCAACCTAGGATAGTGGTCCCCAAACTGCCCCCCCCCGGGGGGGCATGGAGGAACGTTCGGGGGAGGTGCTGGGGGTTGGGGCTGGGTCAGCCTCCACGGGCAAGTGGGAGGAGCGAGCCACCCAGCCCTGCTCTTCCCCCAGCTCTGCTCGAGCCCCACCCCACCCCTGCAGACCAAATAAGGGGGGGGGGGCACAATCAAAAAAATTTGGGGACCCCCCCGGCCTAAGGTTACCATACATTCTGTTTTGGCCCCAGGTGGACCAACTTTTATGGCAACACTGGGCAAGAGCAAACTGTATAAATGCCCAGTGTTGCCAAAAAGGGGCTTGCAGCCGGGGGGGGGGGGACGGGGGGGCGGTGAATGGCAGGGCTCGGGACAGCCCTCTGTAGGGGAGGAGGGGGCTTGGGCAAGTGGCTCGGGTTGGCTCCGTGGGGAAGGGAAGGGGGGCAGGGAGAGGGGGCTTGGTCCAGGTTTACAATAATGGTGCCAGGCCCACACCAGGAAGGGGCCCATCATGGCCCCATCTAAGCCATCCACACAGCTGGGTCTGGCCCACTCCAGCGCCCAGGACTTGCTGTGTGAGTGGCTCCCAGCCAGCAGGTCCCGCTCGCCTTTAGGCGGCTCGCTGCCCAACAGCCGGGCTGGGCGAGGTCTCAAGGGTCATTTCCTAGGGGTCTGCCCCTCTCCCCAGTGTGGCTCCGGCTCCGAGTGGTCTCTGTTGCCCACCACCTGTGGCGTCCTGGCTGCCTCCCTGGGGCCAAGCCGCTTGGGACTGGTGCAGAGGCCAGGCTGGTCTTGGCCGGGGGCAGGGGTGTGGGGAGGGTTAGATTGGAGAGCTTGGCCGGACCCCGCCAGGCAAATGGGTCCTGAGGGAGCCTAGTTGGGGCAGGCCCCACTCCAATTCCGGCCCGACTGATCACGTCACTCCGAAGGGGCCGGAGCGATCCTCGCCCCGGGACCAGGGGACATAGAGGGGTGCTGGGTTTGGGGTTGTGGGGGGGGCAAAGTGGCACAGCATGGGCCCTCCCCAGAGGGGAAGAGGCACACTGGCAGCCCAGGACCGGGTGGGCCAGTGTGTGTGTGTGGGTGGGTGGCTGCCAGTTTGTAGACAGTGCCCTCACGCTGGGCTGGGCAGAGCGGGGGGGGGGCCGCCCCAGTGCACTGTGCCCCATTGCCGTGGCTGGCCCCTTGCTCTGGGGACTGACCCCTTCTGTCCCCCTGTGCCATGCCCCATTGCACCCATGGGGGGGGTATGTTTGGCGCCAGGTATGTTTGGCGCCAGGCCCACAAAAGGTTAATCTGGCCTGGATGGTTGGGGGCAGGGAGGAGGGGGGGGGGTCTCAGGCCAGCTCTGCCCGGGGGAGGGAAAGGGACAAGGGCTTTGGCCAGCACCACATGGGGCTCGGGCAAGTGGCTCAGCCAGCTCACGTGGTGTCAGGGCGGCAGGGGTGGGGGGGTGTATGTGTGTGAAATATACTCACTCTGCACCAGCTTCATCTTACAGCCTGGCTGTGGGAGGGGGAGGGGGGCGCTCAGGGGGGAGAGGAGCAGGGCTGAGGAGTGGGGGGCCGGGGGGGGTGCGGCGGGGGAGCGCGGAACGAGCAGCAGGGAAAGGGGCCAGAGTGCTGGTGTTCTTGCAGGGTCACCAAATGAGCCGCTGCAGTAATCTGCCACTGGATGGCCAATCCGATCAGCAAACTAGAAGGTTGAAAGTTGGCTGCCTGAATGGGCAGGCTCCCTAATGGTTCAATTTCCTACCTGTACAAGTTCAATATGGAAAAACTAAAGAAAAGCAGCTGGCTCCTATGTGTGTCTAGACTATCTATAAGTTATAAAACCTGCTTGGAGGGGCCAGTCAGGGTTTCAGCAGTAAACATCCAGTAGCCTCCTTTGTGAGAAATCTGTTTCAACAAGCAAGTCATTCAAGGGCCTTTGCATCCAGAAGGGTAGGGCTACAGCTTGAACTAAAAGACGTGGTGTCGTTTTGGTGTGGCAGTAGTGGTGTATTTTTTCTGGATGAGGCCAGTACACAATGGTCTGAGGCAAAGGACAAATTCACCTTTACCGAACATTAGCCTCTTCCTTCTACTAAAAGGGAAGGGTGCCAAAGTTTAACAGCAGCACCGGGGAAAAAGGGGCAATCCTCTAGAGAATGTAGCTGGGGACGCTGGGGAATATGCCCAGCTGGGTGCCAATACTCTGGGAAGGACTGCAAGGAACCAGTGACCATTTCTGCCTACGTATATTCTCTCAGCAGTGCTCCAAACAGGGTCCATAGGTCACCTGCTGTTAGATTTATCAATGGCCCACTTGGCCAAGGCGTCCATGGTCCAACCCTTTCTGCATGGTTGTAGTTTTCTATCTGGCCCCCTTAGTGTACACCTCATGGTGTAGTAGAAGGGCTCTATGACCGTGTGTGTGTGTGAGAGAGCCCTGCCCTCCTCCCCCAAGTCATGCTGGCACATAGAATGCATTAGTTGCGATGGAAGTGCCTGGCTGCCATGGACAGGAACAAGCCAAAGGCAATTGCTTCTCCTTTATGAGGAAACATGTCTGTAATATTACTATTAATGATGCGGTTGTGAAACAGGCCCTACTGAGCAACTCCACGCTAGTTTGTTGCCAGGCTTTCGTTTCAGTTACGTTTACTTGCTCTGAGGGGCTTAACGCCGACCCTGTTTTAGTTCCGTTTAGCTTTGTTTCCAAGGAAGAGTGGGTGGTTAAAAAAACTAATGCAGCTGGCAGACGGCCTGCTGCTTAGGGCTGACCAGCTTAATGACTCCCTTGCTGTTTAGCCAGTGTTTGTGCACTGGTCTTCATTTGAATGTTCATTGCCAGCATCCTGCACTGTGCACCGCAGTGCGGTCCTGAAGTCCCGCTGTGCTGAAAGACTGTAGAGATGGCAGTGCATTTCATGGACATCAGTCAAACATTCTGCCGTCATTGCCCTACATGCTATGAAGCGGCACCATGCCAAGGATGCCACTTGACACTAACAGTATCCATTTACGGTTCAGTGAGAAAGGATGGTCCAGTAGTTAAGGCAGTCAGCTGGGACCCGGGTTCAAGGGCCTGTTCTGCCATAGACTTCCTGAGTAATGTTGGGCAAGTATTAGTTTCAATGGGCATTAGGTGCCTATGTACACTGAAGCTATGGGCCTGTTTACTCCATCTGTAAACGGGGGCTAGCAGTGCTCTTGTACCACAGAGGGGTGTTGTGAGACTAAATCAAAAGTGTTTGGCTATTAAGGTAACAAGGGGTTGTACACTGTCTATAATACTTGGAGCCAGAACTAGGCATTTTAGTGCCTGGGGAGAGCAGGCATATTTGTGCCCCCTACCCTTCTTTTTTGCATCATTTTTCCACCCTGGGTGGCTGCCCCGCTCTGACCATACTTATTTCTGCAACACTCAACATGTGGCACACGCCCCTGCCGAGTGACTGCAAGCTGTGGAGGGGCAACATGGTTATTTTAAAACCCCTCCTCTTTGGCTAGTAATGGGGCAAAGGGAGCTGGCACAAGGGCTACGAGGCCTTCACAAATTTGGATGTTGAGCCACCTGTGCACCTGCCTCCTGCCTGACCTGCGCTGTGGCTCAGGTCGGGCCTCAACAGCAGCTGAGCGGCAGCTGCTCAGGCAAGGAGGGATTTCCCTCCCTCACCCCCCCCCCCCCCCCCCCGTTACAAATGTGTATTTTATGTTTTGGTCAAAAACCCACAAGGTGAAAATCTTTCACTTTTCAAAAACCAACCAGAACTTTTATTTGAATTTTCAATAAGCCCATGAACAATTCTTTGATGTGTAATTTTTTTTCACAAAAATAAGTATGTTCTTTTAGTTATGCCTACCAAAGAGAGAGAGTGCAAGTGAGTGAGCCAGAACATGCGTTTCTGTTCAAGGTTAGATGAACCTTTGGGATAGCTTTTAATCCTGTTCTGAACTTGCCTGTCCACCCCCAACCTATGTTAATGGATTTCTTTTTACATATAAAGGCTTAGAACCCAGTTATAGGTTAACCACCACATTTAATTTTTCAAAGCATTTTTTACAGCCTATGTCAGAGGAAAGATACTGCTCCAGAAACTGAAAAAACATGAGTCCCCTCCTCCACAACTAAGTCAAAGGCCTTTTAGGGTTTGTTTTTGAGGTTGTTTTTTTAGCACAGGTACAAAAAAAAAAAAAAGTCTTGCCCTGCGGGCACAGCTGATAATTGCCCCGGGGAGGGAATTTGCACAGCTGGAATCAGGCTAAACGCTAAATGGCCATACGGAGACCTCAGACACAGCAGTGCAATCGCCCTCCCCCGTGGTTGTACACTTGTATAATACAGACACAGACCAGGGGGCAGCTTTTTATATCACATACTCAATACACTTCATTGCATGGCTCCAACCAGCTGCTTGTATGCAAGCTCAGCAACAAGTCACGTGAGTGATGCAGTGATTTAAGTGGGAGCATTTAGACAAGGATTTCATCTAGGCACAGCACTGGGGGGGGGGGGGGGGGGGGGGAATCTACAGCTCATTTTACCAAGGCAGCAGGAGCACTAAGGCAAGTAACTGCAGAACCCACTAAGTTGGAATCACCTCTTAGGGTTATGGTTACACTGCAGCTAAGAGCATGCCCCCGGCCCAAACACACAGACTCTTAATACTACCTCCACTCGAGCTAGTGTGTTAAAAATAGTCTAGACCCTGCAGCACCAGCAGAAACTTCAGCCCCAGGGGCGGGGGGGTGGCCTAATTTGGGCAGCTAGCCTGAGCCTCCACGTCCACAAAGCTAGTTTTAACACCATTAACCAGGCTGGGTGGCATACTCCCCACTGCAGTACCCGTACCGACATGTCCCTGTGGTAGGAGACACTTGGACCAACCCCACTGACAGGGCAGTGTGCTGTTGAGTTTCTCCTGGCATTGTAAATCGGCTTTTAGGAGAAGCTTTCTGTCACCTCAGTGGGGCTTAGTTTAGCTTATTTGTATTATACGGTGCATTGAGCTCTGCCCGTGTGACTAAGGGGTAGAGGCTGTGTAGTTTTCCCCCCCTAATTCACATTTCCCTACAGGCAAGGGGTGTTAGGAGGATAAATACATTGCAGCTTGTGTGGGACTCAGGTAATAGGGACAGAGGGTCAGGTAAGTATCTAAGGTAGAAGGAGATAAAACAGCTTTTTAACCAACTACACCAACCTAAAAATGTGAGGATTTGTAATGGGTATGTTGTCTGTGCTAGTTTAACTACATTAAAAAATAAATAAAAGGAAAAGAGACATTGAAGGGAACAAGAGGGAGGGTGGTCTTGGGGGTAATACTAGCCTGGAATGCAGGTGATATAGAGTCTATCCACACGTGTCCTTGGGCAACCGGTTTTAACCCCAGGTTCTCAGAGTATATAGGTGCCTAACTCCCATTGAAATAATGGAATTTAAAACCTAAATACTTCTGAGGATATGGGTCAAACTCTCTGTGCCTCATAGCCCTGTCTCCAGAATGAGGATAACACCTCTTTTTTCCCTCTGTCCTTTGTTCAGAATGTAAACTGTTCAGAGCAGGAACTATCTCACGCCCTGGGTATAAACAGCACCTTGCACCATTAGGCTCTGATCTCAGCTGGGGCTTTAGCTACATCTGTCACTAGTTCTAGTATTGAGCACAAATTCTCAAGCAGTTTCCACAGGCATCTGCAAGAGCCTCAAGAAGCAACTCCTCTTAATTACCGTACTGTATGCGATTCCAAGCCAATAGTCTGTCAAATGCAAAGCTTGTCTTGGCAGACTAATGTGTGTGAACACAAGGCCTAGTTGTGACTGTCTATTTACCAAATACATATCTTCAGAAGAACACATTTCTAACTATGATGGGATTAGTCAGTGAACCACGAGTGCCTGGGGATGGTAAAACGGAGGCATGTATGACCCATGTATTTCCTATCTGCCAGTGGGGGGGGGTGAAGAGAGAGAGAGAGAGAGAGAACTGGTATTTTTACTGCAGTATTTCCACCACTGACAAAAGCTTACGAATTTTCTGAAACTTCATGTACTCTAAGAACAGAGTCAGTAATTTCACTGCAATGCAGTTTAGAAATAACTTATGTAAGTTTTAGATTTTATTCATTCACACATTTACAGCAGTTGCTTTCATATTACAATTCTTTCATCTTTTCAGTTTTCACTTATAAAAAATTAACCGAATAAACCTTATTTATCCAAATTTATCACAGCAGGTCTGGTTAATTTTCACAGTTACAACGGCCATCAGAAACAGAACTTAAGTACCTACAAGTCATTCATTTACAATATCGAACTTGGTTCTTCTTAAAGACACGCTGCATTCATTTCAGAGCTGAGTGGATATAGTGTGTCCGTACTCTGCTAAAGGAAGATTGAGTAGAGAGATCACTATATTGAGTAGCAGTTTATAGGCAAGGACTCCAATGCCTAAAGATGTACTGAGGAGTAACTTGCATGTACAACATTTCTTGACACATGCTGTAGTAACTGGTTTGTTTTGATATGGACAGTATGCGAACGTTTACCAGCAGCACTGATTATCCTCATTGTGTGCTGGGACAGAAAAGTACATTCCTTTAGTCTATCTTCTGCTATTGTTGAGTCAGAGTTGTAGCGTAAAACTGGATTAGGAGACTGCAGAAACAGACACACTGCTCTATGCTACTTTTGACAGTGCTCTCATCTATCTGCTGAAAGGACAACCCTCTCCAGCTAGGAATGGTGGATTACTTTAACTTACTTTTAAGATTCTACCAAGAAGATACTGCATTGTATAAAGACTTGGGGTGTTTCTATTGTCTTCAAGTTGGATGATCGTGTATCAACAAGTTCATTTCCAATCTGACCTCAAGTCTCAAAGACCAATGGCCCATGATAGTACTTAACTCTGATCCCCAGTTACAATAGCAGCACTTGATTGCCAACGTGTTCATTACTATGTCTTCATTTACTACTTTCCCGTTCTCCTCCCCCCGTCTTTGCAAACACACTCATTTTCTTTACGGTGGTAATTATTGCTGTTTTAAAGTATGTTCGTAGGAGAATACGTCTTTAAGGTTTTGCAGCCGCTTCCTGTTACAAAGTACAGCATTTACCATGCTGAACATAGAAAACACAAGACTTATTTCACATTGGTCTTGTAGAGGTATGAAGAGATGCAGAACAGGAGACTGTTGAGGGGAGTCTGAGTTTCCATTGAGGAGCATGTTAAATCTGATAACCCATGATTTTTACTAGGCGAGCACTCACTTGGACACTAACAATTCTGCTAATCTAGCCCCAATTTTTTTCAGTTGACATTGAATGGATATTTCTGCAAATGCATACTACACAATCTGTTTAACACTACAAAGAAGTGATTTTACCTTAACTGCATTAGTTTCAAGAAGATTTTTTAGCCTTAATAAAATAACGCAAGCACACAAACTGCTTAAAGATAACAGCCCAGTCATAAGAACAACCAAAACGCAGTGGATGCTTTTGTTATTAAAAAAGAAAAGAAAAGAAAAAAATACATACAAGGCAAATGTCTAAACTTAGCTTTGGCTAAAGGATATTGAAAACAAAATTAGTATATAGTCATCATGCTTACAGCTGCTGATTTCACATTCAAACATGTGTTACTTATAAAGAAGTTTACAACTGCATTATGTATCTGTTACACTGTTGATTTAATTAACTTCCACCTTTTACTATTTAAACTTTAACAGTAAACTCTTTCCTTTTCAAAAAACTATCCATGTTGCAAAACAAAGCAAGCATTGATTTGTACACTCCAAATGTTGACTTCTAGCTTATTGTTGACTTCAAGTTATTGTCTTTTAACTACACTCTCAGTTGTTTACATTGCATGCTAGCTTATTTTAATTTCAGCTAAAGATGCTTAGAAAGATAATTCAGGTAAGTCTTTTAGTGGCAGAGAGGGAAAATACAACATCTATACATATCCCGCTCACTGAGGAGAGGTAAAAACCTCTGGCTACAAACACAAGGGTGTGAGATTTCTTGATCAAGGTTTGGTGTGAGTATGGTTTGAGAAGAAGGAAACTGATCCTTTTGCATTTTCAAACTGATTTAATAATTGCACATCCATTAATTTTTCTTTATGTGGCATAGTGTATGCAACCCCAGGACTCCAGATGGCTTGGAATCAAAACACCTTTATTAGACTTTAAATAGAATGCATATCAATAGCATTAAACCAGGCTCTAATGAAATGCAGGCTTAGCGCAAATTTAAAATTAGACTGTTAATTCAAAGGTAACAGGAGCTGGCTCTTGCCTTTGTTTGTCTAGCAATTCTGAACACCTTGCAGAAAGGATTAGTTATCCAGTCATCTGCATCTCAGTCATAAACTCTGGAAAAATTTAAAGGCAGAAGATACAGATCATGAACTGATACGGTTCAACGCTACAAAGGACAATAATAAGGACAGTGACAGCCTTCTCTAAACATCTAAGCAACTGACTTTCATTGATCAGATTTTTTTATCCGATTGCCTGATTCTGCTCCCAATGAAATCCGTGGGAATTCTGCCACCCACTGCAGTGGGAGCACAAGGATCTAAGGGCCTGATTCTGCAAGATGCCGAGCACCCTCCATTCCAACTGAAGTCACAGGGACTTGAGAGTGCTCCTCACTGCATGGGTTTGCACCCTACAAGTGTGCACTTCAGAATAGCAGCCAGCCAAGGCCTAATCCTGCATCTCATGTGAGTAATAAGAATACTTGGGTCTCAAGGAGTTTTGCAAAAGTGACCTGCCTCAGGTCACCCAGCAGGTCATTGGCAGAGGCAAGAACACAGCCCAGGTTTCCTGACTTCCAGTCATTTGCACGGTCCATTCTCTGTCACTGATGTGCATAAGGGCTGCAGGATTGGGCCTCTGGACGTTAATATGTTACTCATGCCACTTGATCCTTTACAAGGAAGTTGCACTAATTTTTACATTGATAAGCTATTGTACTCTACTTTCATATGGCGTTTCAGTGACCATTCAAATAAATAATTTGTTGTTGTGACATTGCAAGATCACATATGCATAGAACATTGTTACGGTATTTTACATTTTAGTTAAAATTCTTGTTTTCATTTCAGATAAGCACTTTTAAGAACCAAGCTTCATCCTGCAACCGTACAATCAACTAATCAAAAACTGTTCAACCCTTGACAAGATTTAACTACATAAAATGCCAGGCTGTTACACAAATACTCATTTTAAAATCATACAGGCAAAGTAATGAACTAATGTAGATATTTGCTAATTAGCAATTTTAAAATCAACTTAGTTCTACAAATTAATCACAAACACAGTTCTTGGAATTAAGTTTCATTCCCACAAGTTATGCCCAATAATTTTGTTCCATGGATGCACTAGGAAGGAGAAACTTATTCTACTGACACACGTAGGACTCTGTGCATGAAAACAGTATCTGGAGCCCACAGCCCTGTGTGCGAATAGAGACTGCAATACAATTATGGAGAGGGGAACCTAGGAAGCATTAAAGTGGTATTGAAAAATAATATTGTACATACCCTGTAGCAGTAGCAACCTAGGGGAAAGCCTGGCGTCATCCCTCTCAGTGCAGAATTCTGAAAGCTCCCACGGCAAGAAGCACTGTGAAGTGCCTGTCAAAGCGGAGATTAAAGCGGCCATTTCTAAACCTTCTGCAGGTGCTGACCATTTCGCTAGAGGGGGAATGGCATGAGTTTGTGACAATATCAGTTGAGGAGGCCTGGAGAAGATTAGAACCCACTTTCCATACTGCTTTAACCACTTAGCATCACTGAATGGAGCTGAGCAGAGTCAGGGGCCTAGATTCCTGCTGCTCAGGGTTAGATGTCAATGAGACACATGGTTTATAGGTGGCACTGCTCAGAGCAGGCGCCAAGGGGCCGGTTCTGCCCCCCAGATTAGCATGGACACACAACTCCTGTTGTTTCAGCGAGAACTGCCCAGGTGTCTCCCAAGGAGGGCTCACGTGCTAATGAAGTTAATATTAGACACATGTGACTCAAATATTTATTTTTCCCTTTAGTGATTTACAATTTTAAGAGGACTATGCAATATATTAGACCCTGATCTTGCAAGGAGGGTTTAGCCAGGAGGATCCTGGTCCTGACCCCGACCCCAGTCGGGTCTCCTGCAGGAATCCACACACATGGAGCTCATGGTAGGATCAAGGCTGCAGGCAGGAAATCTATGTTTGGCCGCCAAACAAATCACCAAAACAGAATCCTGACACTAAAATAAAAATTAACTAGAAAGCTGCAACTGTGACGCTGACAGTGCAGAATGGGGCAGAGAGCAGGGATAATCCATTTGCATGCATGGGAAAAGCAGACAGTGGCAAAGCTGTTGTAAAATACTAAGTTCTAGTACTTCTTAAAAACATTCTCCAGCTGAACTCAAGGTGGTTATAAACTCCAACCCTTATGATGAGAGAGAGAGACACACACACACACAGAATCTGTGATTGTTCCACCACACTGTGCATCAGTCTGGAGGGCTTGCATGGAAATACTAAAATGGCAGCCCCTTTTCTCCCATTGACAGCCTGTTCATAGACAGGGAATAGTAACAGGTGTCTAAACACTGTTAAAAATTCAATGTTAATGTAGTCTCTTATTTAGTACATAAATTAACTCTCTACAAGGTTAGAATAACCCCCCTGGAAAGATCCTGTAAAGGTTCTTTCAATTGCAGACTTAGATTGAGAGTTTCTCAGGGCAGGGACGGTGTCTTTGTATAGCCCCTTACACACTTACTGCTGTATACCAGTGTTAAATAACAACAGCCAGTAAGAGGAGGTTACTTACCTGCAACTGGAGGTTCTTCAAGATCAGTATTCCACTGTGGGTTACGCACACACACTGTGTGTCCGGAGCTGGAGAATTTGAAAGTAGCGTCTGTTGGTCAGCGCATGCGCCCTGGCTCACTTCATGCCTCTGACCCAGGGAATAAAAGGCAGGATGGACCAAATCGCCTCTCCAGTTCCTTCTCCACCCCAGATCAGGAAAGATCTGAAGCAGAGGGGAAGGAGGGCGGGATGTGGAATACAGATAGGGACCACACATCTCAAAGAACCTCCAGTTACAGGTAAGTAACCTCCTCCTTTTCTTCGAGCGATGGGCCCTCTAGTATTCCACTGAGGGTGATTAACAAGCAGTGTCTCAGCAGGAGGAGGGTGCGAGGAGGCAGACACTAGGGCTGAGTGAAGGACAGACATTCCAAAGGAGGCATTAGGAGAGGAGCCCTGGACTAGGGCATAATGTCCCGTAAAGGTGTGAATGGAGCTCCACATGGCTGCTTTACCCCATCAAGGTGGGGCCCTTCCTGACGCGATGCCATAGTCGCTGCTTGTGCTCTTGTGGAATGAGCTTACCCCATGGGGCGGGGTGGGAAGGTTCGACAGTTGATAGCAGAATAGGATGTAGTTAGAAATCCATTCGGAAACCCCCTAGGTGCAGAACACTTGTCCCCCGATTCTTTCCATTGTAGCGACGAATAGTCCTGGGGATTTCCTGATTGGTCTTGTTCTGTGTAGGTAAAAGGCCAAGGCTCGCTGCACATCGAGGGTATGGAGTCTCTGTTCCTCTGAGGAAGCGTGTAGTTTAGGGAAGAACACAGGTAAGCAGATCGACTAGTTCAAGCAAAACTCTGCAAGAACCTTGGGGGAAATCTGTACAAAATGCTAGAACTATTTACAAAACTAAATCCTATTTTAAAGGCCAAAGCTGAAGCTACAGACAGAGAGGTTCTGATCTGGACCATGAGGTGACAAGAAGGAACTGGAGAGGTGCTTGGTCTGCCCTGCCATTTATCCCCTTGGTTGGAGGCACGAGGTGAGCCAGGGAGCATGTGCAGACCAACGGACACTACTTTCAAATTCTCCAGTTCCGGACGCATTGGGCACATATATAACCCACAGTGGAATACAATAGGGACCATCACTCGAAGAAATGTTCAAGCAGAATGAAGGAGGACTGGTATTGTCACAAGAAGTCCACCCAGCAATATGGCTTCCAGCAGCAGTAGGTTAAGAGCAAGCTGCATTTTAATACATAATGCAAAGCTGGGAGTTTTCGTGGTGAGAAGTGTCACCTCACATGTGCTCTGGGGTTCTTGCAATGAGAAAAATGGATGTAACTAATCTTTTATGATGCCATTTAAATATATAAAATCTGAGACTATGGATGGATAAAAACACAAACAAGTCTTTGATCTTGCGGTCTCTATGCAGAGTGGGAGACTTGCCTGGGAAGGGACTGCAGGAGTTGGCCTTTCGGCCCAAACTGGGCCCTCTGATGGGAAGGGATAAGCATCGGTAGTCTGTAGCCTGAAGTCCACAGAGATTCTACAGGAAATAGAGGGGATTATCGGGCTCCAAGGCTGGGTCCATATTAACATGCTTGGGGAAAGTTTCCCCAGAGATGCAGGTCCAACAACTAAGACTGCACTGACGGGTCCAGTGTTTTCAACCTCTGAGTTGTCTAACCATACTCAAAGGAGATCTAGCAAACAGCAATAAAGATACCCACGCCTTGTCTACACTAGCACTCTCACTCCTGCTACCAGAGGTGAAGCTACTGTAGCAGCTGGAGAGTTCCCAGCGAATGTCAGCACAGACAGGGCTTAGATTACTAGGAGTTCTACCAATCACTCTGGTGTCATGGTTTGGCAAAACGAAAGCAAGACATTCAGCAAGAACTACTTCCGTTTGGAGATAAAGCTAGTGAACAGGACAGACAGCAATGGCTCCTGGTGTTCTCACCAAACAAAATATTCCAAAATGCATTTCTGACAAAGCAGGGGTGACTTCACACAGGCATTAAGAGAAATAAATTTGCACAACAATAAATCTCTGAGAGGCAGCATCTTGATTCCAGTCATTACAACTTCGGTGCCCTGCCCGCCTGTTCAGAAGTACCGAGTTCCCATAGCGCCTTCCAAGTTGCATATTGTAAAAGCATTATCTCGCTTATGCAAATCAAAGGTGTTATGGTAAGAGATACAATAATAATGTTACATTTTAACTGTTTTGTTTTTTTTTAAAGAAAGTTGGTGACTTAACTGTGTTTCTGTCTCTGTGGGAGTTTAGGGCATTTGAACCAGTTTTGGCTTATGACAGATATGAATGAGGCATATTACAAAGGCACAGGTATCAAATAAAACCAAGAACATTCTTTTAATTAGACACCCCAATAAAAAAACAACAATTAAATTTATGTATTTTCCCCTTCATTAAGAGACTAGCTATTTTCATTATCTAGAAAGGTTTTAGTGCGGTGACTCTACAGCAACTGAAAAAAAATTAAAAAAGGCACAAACTTTTTTTTCTTTCATGTTTGCTAACACTTTATAATGGTCTATTTTTACCCAGGTTAATAAATCACTGAAAGCAGCAAGAAAATATTATGCCAATTTCTGTACACTATACAAAAACCCCTACCCTCCACTTCAGGAGAAATGTACAGCATTAAAAGACTTTTAAAAATATATAGTAGCCCGCAAAGAAATTGTGTTAATTAAGCTCTTGGTCTCCTGACATAGTGCCCTCCATTATCTACTTTCTCCCTCCCTTTATTACCGGGACAATATACCTTAGGGCACTGCCATTTTATGTATGGTATAGATTGAGGCAGCCAGAAATCCAGGGCTGAGAGTGTGAATTGCTTAACAGAGTAATAGGACAAAATCTTCTGACCCGGATATGCCTGCACCTACCCCTTTGTACCCCCCACCCTGCTCGCCCCTTGACCTGGCATTGCGTATGGAGGCTGGAATCTGTTCTCCCACCCTGCTAGCTAGAAGCAAGAGCAGACAATGAATGAAAAGGGTGGGCTCAGGAGACTAACCTCACACCCTCTCATTAGGCTCCAGTTTCTCTACTGTGAAAGCTGCCTTTCTCCTTAACACTTGCTAAGTATGTGCAGGCTTCTTCCCGATTGAAAGAAGCACCCACGGAGATGCTCCCACCCTTGGTAAGCAGGAATCGCACAGACAGTCCTGAGTTTGGCTCTCCAGTCTAACTGGCCAGTACCATAGGCTACCAGCCAGTTAGGAACTAATGAACTCTGGACCCAATTCCTACCTTTACATTGATGAATCTCAGTGCAGGAAAGACCCTGGACTGGAAGTGAAAGGCTAGCATTTTGGTTTCCACCTCACAATATAATTCACATGTGTGTTCTGTCCCAAGCCTTCTGTCTGGTCTTCCTTTCATTCTTTCTAGTTCCCTTCTTACTTGTCTCCACTATTTGATTTGACAAGGATAAATTTGTTTCCTCCTCTCTGAAACTCTCCTACCTAGTTGCTTCTACTATAGTTACAAGTGTTAGTAACATACGTTCAGTCCCTTATCAATTTCATCATGGTTTTTTTTCCCACACCGCACACACATAATACTTCATAGAATAGTAACTTTTTTTTTCAGGAATTTAACTTAAAGGGGGTTTCCCTTTAAAGGTTATAAGATAGCTGAATCCCATCACCCACCCCAAATTAAGTGCAACCAGAAATGTTTTTAATATTTCTGATACCACATTTTAAAAATTAAAACCTACTGATCTTCCCCGACATAATTCATGCAAAGTTGTTATTTGTTTAAATAAGTTATAAAAATTGGTATTTCAGGCTAGAAGAAGCTGTAGTCTTGGTTATTCTTTTGTTGGCAGGCACTGTACATACATATTAGGTACAGACACATGCCGAATCTGCTTTGCATTGCTTTTTGCATTGTACAATTCACAAATCTGACATCATTAAAGCAGTTAGTTACCTTTTATGGAAGGCTGCAGTGAGGCCATCTATAATTATTAAACAGCAGCTGGTTAAGATAATATGTATGCTCCCCCCCCCACACACTCCCAAAATGCAATTATCTGTCACACATTGCTTGTCTGAAGTGTTTAGATTTGGTGCTCACATTAATGTGCAAATGTGTTGCCATAGGAACTGCAGCCTCCATTATGCTTCAATGACACCATTCAGCAAAAGCCAAAACAAATATAAAATTTAAAAAAATTAAAAAAAAACCCCAAACAAACAAAAAAACAAACAAACCCAGAAGGCAGCAAAGAGAAACTCCAATGCACATGCAGAAGTCTGGCCCAGGACTGCAGGTTATGCATGGATATAGAACAGCGCAGGAGATATTTAAGTTTGATCTTACTTTACAATATGTTACAATGGGGCTCAGAGTTCAAATGGTTCAAGTCTGTTTGCTGGCTTAGGAAGGAAAATGAGAATGGAGAAAAAGTCATGGTTACTGGATGCACCAAGGTTCTTTCAGATATTTGGCAGAATGAGGCACATCCAAAAAAAGTGCAACACCAGTGCCTGGATGGCAGTGCTGTGTGTTTGAGTGCGTGCACACACTTCCTCTTCATGCATTGTAGCAAGCGTTTTTTCACATTTTCTTTGAAAACTATTAACCAGTAATTTATAGTAAGATGAATGCATATTTTAGTTACTGGTGCATGAAATACTGAGAAATGCATTCAAGTAATATTTCTGCACTTACTGTATTATGAATGTCATCACTACATTATCTTACATTTGGAAAAAAAAAATACTATGTACACCAGACCAGTGGTACTATTATGTTTGTAAGTTTCTGTGCTTTATGTAGGTACCTGGGTAAGATTGGAACAACGGGCTGTAGGTCCACTCTGACCTGCCAGGTCATTAACACTGTATGCATTAGGAGAGCAGTACTTCCAGCCTCAGCACCACCACCTACCGCATGCGAGGAAGGATCCTTATTCTGTACAATCAAGCTGTACAAAGCAAATTAAAAATGAAATGAGGGAACGAAACAAACAATTGAAAACAAAAACAATGAAAAACAAAATAAGGGCAATTTGGGGGGGATGGGAGAAAAAACTTTTTTTTTGCTTTTGTTTTTATTCTTCGCGCAGCTGCAGACGGTAGCGGTGGTAGCGAAGCTGGAAAAACATTCTCTCAAGTATGGAATGCGTCATCCCAGGGAGGGTGTAGTGTTCAGTGATGCCCACATGTTTAAACCCTAAGGATTCATACAGCTTGTGGGCTGCCATCTTGACAGCTGTGGTTCCCAGTACAATGGAAGAGTAGTTGTTGAGCATGGCAAACTCCAGCACTTTGCGGCCCAGGGCCTTGGCAATCCCTTTACCCCGGAAGTTGGAATCTACGGACATGCGGCGCAGCTCCAGGGTGTTGTCTTCCTCGTTGCCTCTCGCAGCCACGATTCCCACCACATTTCCGTCCAACACAGCTACCCAGAAGCAGGAGCCTACAGAAGATAAAGCAGAATCTGAAGCTGAAGAATGCAACTGCCCTTCTGCATAAGCCTACCTGGGCTTAATACATCACCTTAGGCCGACACAGAGCCAGATTATAAAGGTACTGAAATCAGTGGGAGTTGGGCACCCAACCTACTTAAGTGCTGTTGACAATCCTACTGGGCACCTATCTGCATATTTAGGTGCCTAAATACCTTTGTGCATCTGGCCCAAAATTGCTTTCTTAAGACTGATAAGAGATTGTTATTGCCCAAGAGGGAGACGAGTAAAAAAAATCTCCTCCAATTTGAAATATAAGACTTCCTATTTGAGACCAAAATTGTAAAGGACATTAGACAATACACCAGTGTAAGGTGACCAGGGGAATTTGTCCTCAACCTGCACCAAGATTTAATTCTCAGGTGAAAGCCTGAAAATGTGTCAGACTCAGGAGCTCACTTCTCCTAAATCATATGGGAAAGGTGAAGTGGAACCATCCCATACGCCACCCTGCCCTATTAGAAGGTTATCCATTATAAGGGTGTTTCACTTATCTCAATAAAGCACACAAAGGGAATTTATTAACTCTCCCTAACACAACAACATTACATATCTTTGGTTTCTTGGAACGGCCTTAGTTAGAGGGAGCTCTGTGTCAAAAGCAGCTGCAAAATGAGCTTCTTTATTGTAGGTTTTACTGCAAAATTCCTTCTTTGATATAGCCAGCATTGTCAAAGGACTCTATTTCCATGGGACATGTGAATAGCTTGTGTACAGTACAAGTCAGATAAATCCAACATAACGAGAAACTTCAGCCTAATGCAGTAACTGAGTAGCCCTGCAGCCAACCGCCTTCAGCTGTGGTCTCAAAGCTAAGCAGGGCTAGGTGCACGGAGTACTTGGACAGGAGATCAACAAAAAAAACCCAGTAGCTGGAGGAAGTTATATTAGTGATTCAGTAGGCAGCATTCTTCCCCTCTGAATCAGTATTGAACCAGAGCCCGTCACAGTGTTAAGGAGTTACTGGGCATATTGTTGCCTTTCAGGTGAAATGTAAAACCAGTCATGTCATTTAGTGTCCTACAATGCTTTCCTCCCAGAGCATGGATGTTGATCCTAAATGGATGTCAGAATTCCCATTGAGTACTTGCAGTCTGTCTACTTAAAATTTCCATGGCATTGTCAACTGGAAAAAAAAAATTACCTACCTTTCTGTAACTGTTCTTCGAGATGTGTTGCTCATGTCCCTTCCATTCTAGGTATGTGCACGCCCATGTGTGCAGTTGTCTGAGATTTTTGCCTTAGAGGTATCCATAGGGTCGGCTGAGGCACCCCCTTGAGTACCGCACTCATGTGCTGGTATATTAGGCGCCAACGACTACGTCCTCTCAGTTCCTTCTTGCCAGAAACTTTGACAGAGCGGTAGGAGGGTGGGTAATGGAATGGACATGAGCAACACATCTTGAAGGACAACAGCTACAAAAAGGTAGGTAACCGTTTTTTCTTCTTTGAGTGCTTGCTCATGTTGATTCCATTCTAGGTGACTCACAAGCAGTAAACCTGGAGGTGGGCTTGGAGTTCACAGTCTAGTGGCTTGCAGCATACCTCTACTGAAGCCAGCATTGTCCCGGGCCTGCTGGGTACGTGCGTAATGGGATGTAAACGTGTGGATGGATGACCAGGTGGCCACCCTATAGATGTCCTGGATAGGCACCTGGGCTAGGAAAGCTGCTGTAGAGGCTTGCGCCTTGGTTGAGTGGGCGGTGACAATCGCTGGAGGGGACACCTTTGCCTGATCGTAGCAGTAGCAAATGCAGGCAGTGATCCAAGAAGAAATTCTCTGAGTGGACACTAGATGACCTTTCATCCTGTCGGCCACTGCAACGAACAATTGCATTGACTTGCGGAATGGCTTGGACCTTTCAATGCAGAAGGCTAGTGCCCTCCAGACATCTAGGGAATGCAATTTTTAATTTGCTTGGTACAGCTTTAACCATGTACAAAATAGCTGTCAGATGAAGCACCGCCAGGTTCGGATGCAGAAGACTGCGTGGTTTTGGGACAGCACTTCCGGCAGGAGCGGTAGCTGTAACAGAGCAGCAACTGAGAGGTCCAGCAATATGCCGAACCAGTGCTGGTGCAGCCTAGCTGACACTATGAGGATTACCCCACCTTGTTTGATCTTCATGAGGACTCTGTGAATTAAACGGCATTGGGGGGAAGGCATATAACAGAGCCCATGATCATGGGAGCAGAAAAGCATCCGGCAGGGAGCCTCTGTCAATCTCCTGAAAGGAGCAGAAAACATGGCATTTCCTGTTCTGCTTGGACGCGAACAGGTCCACCTGGGGAGTCCCTCACCTCTGGAAGATGATGCTGATCACTTCTGGATGGAGGGACCACTCGTGTCGAGACAAGAAGATCATGCTGAGGCGATCTCCCAAAGCATTCCTGGCCCCAGGGAGGTGTGCGGCTACGAGAAGGATGTTGTGTTGTATACAAAAGTTCCAGAGCCTGAGGACTTCTTGGCAAAGGGCAGATGATTTGGCTCTGCCTTGCTCATTGATATAGAACATAGCCGCTGTATTGTCTGTCAGCGCCTGGACCACCCTGCTTTTTATGTGAGGTAGGAAGGCTTGGCAGGCCAGGCAAGCCACTCTGAGCTCCCTGACGTTGATGTGTAAGGAGTGATTGTGACTCGACCAATGACCTTGCATGTTGAGATTGCCCAGGTGGGCTCCGCATCCCAGGTCCGAGCCATCGGAGACAAAGGTTACTGACGGGGAAGAAGCTGTGAGGGGAACTCCCTCCAACACCGAAGCAGGATTCTGTCATTATGTGAGTGATGACAGCACGTGGTCTGGGACCCTGACCACACAGTCCACGCTGTCTCTCTTGGGGATGCAGACCAATGCCAGCCACGCCTGCATAGGCCTGAGATGGAGATGCGCGTCCCGGACCACAAGTGCAGGCCGCCACATGGCCTAACGATTGCAGGCATGTGTGACCGGTGGTGGGAGGGTGGGCTTGCATACATGAGATCAGGTCTGCCATGGCTTGGAACTTAGCCTCAGGGAGCAAGGCTCTGGTCTCAGTAGAGTCGAGGACCCCTCCAATGAACTCTACACACTGCACTGGAATTAAAGTTGACTTTTTCTCATTTATTAACAGCCCCAGGTCGCAACAGATGGAGCAAACCAGGTTGAGATGATGCCGCACCTGATCCCGGGAAAGGCCATTAATTAACCAGTCATCGAGGTACGAATAAATTTGCACCCCTTGGCACCTCAGCGGCCACTGGTGATATGCACTTTGTAAACACTCTCAGGGCTGACAAGAGACTGAAGGGCAGCACCGTGAATTGAAAATGGCAGTGACCCAACGTAGAACGGAAAAAACGCCTGTGCCCCAGGAAAATGGAAATATACATTCTTTAAGTCAAGGGTGGTGTACCAGTCTCCTGGATCCAAGGAGGGAATAATGGAGGCCAGAGAGACCATGCAAAACTTCAGCTTCTTGAGAGACTTGTTGAGGCAGCGCAGGTCCAGAATGGGTGTGAGGCCCCCTTTTGCGATTAGGAAACAGTGGGAGTAGAACCCTTTCCCCTTCATGTCTGAAGGGACCTCCTCTACCGCCCCCAGGCTTAAGAGGTTCTCGACCACTTGAACGATTAGTTGCTCGTGAGAAGGGTCCCTGAAGAGGGACCTGGAAGGGGGAGTAGGACAGAGGGCTGGCCATGAACTGCAGGGTGTAGCTTGAAGATATTATGTCGAGCACCCAACCGTCTGAGGTCAGCTGCGACCAGGCCAATCGGAAGGGGCGCAGGCGGTTGAGGAAAGAGCAGGGGGGTGGATCCTGGGAAGTGACTGGGTCACTATCCTCGGGCGCATCCTCAAAATGCCTGCTTCTGGCTTTCGGAAGAACCAGGCTGAGCAGAGGAACAGGTCCTTTGTCTCTGTCCTTCTTTCTGTAGGAGCTGGACCGAGGGATACCTCATGACCTGGACGGAGGTGGAGGGGGACAGAATGGCTTTCTAGCCTGCTGAGGGGTGTGTAGGCCTGAGGAATGGAGGGTGGCATGGGAGTATTTAAGGCCATGGAGCCGTGCATCAGTCAGCTCTGAAAAGAACCCTGCTCCCTCTAACAGGAAACTGAAGGATAGTCTGCATCTCCTGGGACAACCCAGAGGACTGTAACTAGGAGCTGCACCTCATGACCACTGCAAAAGCGACTACCCTGGCTGCCGAGTCCGTAGCGTCCTAGGCCATCTGGAAGGTGCCCCTCATCACCACTTTTCCCTCTTCCACCAAGGTGGCGAACTCCTGGGTTCAGTCCTGTGGGAGGCCCTCCTTGAACTTGCTGATGGAGTCCCACAGGCTGAAGTTGTATGTGCCTAGTAGGGCC